>NC_052625.1:170765243-171390243 GCF_016161935.1 Mauremys reevesii | reverse complement strand
GCGTAGGGGAGCTGATGGGGAGCTGACAGCCTGTTTAATACCTCTATTACATTGCTTGTTTAAAACTCATGCCTGTATTAAATTGATTGTTTAAAATTGTTTAAAATGTATATAATGCCTTTTGTCTGGCAAAAAAAAATTCCCTGGAACCTAACCCCCACCCCCATTAATTCTTATGGGGGAATTGGATTCACTTAACATTGTTTCGCTTAAAGTCACATTTTTCAGGAACATAACTACGTTAAGTGAGGAGTTATTGTAATTTATTTGGGACAGGAACTGTCTTTAGACTTGATATATGTACAATACCTTGCACAATCAGTCCATGATGGAGACCTCTACAAGTAATTATATTGACTCCAGTAGAATAACATCATATTTAAATTAATGCAATGAGATTAGAACCCTGTATTTAGGATTTAAAAGGAGCAAACAGTTTGAATGGTTTCCCCATCACTTATATGTGTGTGAGATAGATTAGATATAGATATATAGATATTTCCTAAATTTCACTCAAAGTCAAAGTTGTTTGCTATTAGGGAGAAAAAAAATCTCATACTCTAAGACAGATAATATATCCAATAATATTGTTTTTCCCCACCAACTATGCATTGTCACTCTTATTCAAGTAGCATAATTATCCACACAGTAATGGAGATTTTATTATCTTTAAAAATGTGCCATTTTGAAAAAGTCTACCATTGCTAGTGGAACTTCCCATTCTCTAGATAGAGAATATTGCTGAAAATGGGGGGAAAACTCACACCTTATTAAATTGTAGAACTTTTAAGTGTATTCACTCTATTATTCAAAATAAAGGTGGCAGAAGTGTGGATTTCAGTAAGGAAATCCATTCATATGCTTTGCATTATATCTAGCCAGCAGCAGCTGCTAAGCCATGGTTCTCTTCTTCTAAAGACACAAATATGATTTTACCAAGGGATGAGTCTGTCTTGTTTTCTCAGCTGTTTAGATTTTAGCACAATTTTTTCAGTCTGTTCTGCCCAATTAAGAGAACAGGAAGTGTGGTTTTCAATATTTCTTCTTGTGTTCCTGCAAATCAAATTGCTATGACTACAGCCAAAATAAAAGGCTTTAGGTGGTCAAGAGATTGTGATGACAGGGAAACATACATAAGATTCATGACTTTTACGTTTGGAATAGAAGTGGCATTAGTGTGCTTTTTCCAGGATATGTGAAGAAAGGTATTGATGTGGAAACTCGTGTGTGTGTGTGTGTGTGTGTGTGTGTGTGTTCAGATTTAGTTGAAATATTTTAAACAGGTAATTTTATACCACCAGAGTTGTTTACATAGAAAACAGAATTGTATTATTCTAACTTGTCTGACACTGATGTTTTATGAAATATATTCTGCCATAGTACAATGGTCACCACCAAAAAGTAAGAATTTGCAGAGGGGTATCACTGGGCTTGTCTTTACTACTGGGGAGGTCGACGCTGCTGCAATCGATGCAGCGGGTGTCAATTTAGCGGGTCTAGTGAAGGCTCTCTCTGATCAACCCCAGTACTCCACCTCTCCGAGAAAAGTAAGGTAAGTCAACTGGAGAACATCTGTCAGCACAGCGCAGTGAAGACACTGGGGTAAGTTGACCTAAGCTATGTTGACTCCAGCTAGGTTATTCATGTCACTGGAGTAGCATAACTTATGTTGACTTACCCCAGTAGTGAATATAAGCTCACACAGTGGTATTTGAGATATCTTTTGTAACAGTGAACAGGCACGCTCATGCTTCATAGGCTCAAAAATGCAAACTCCATTTTTGTCCCATAAAAAGTTTATAAATGTTGTGCACTGTATTTCTCACACACTCAAAAGAAATGCTTCAATGCTGTTTTCTTTAAAACTGTTCCAAGGGAGCTATACTGATTTACGCCTGCTGGTATTCTGGGCAGTAAGTGAAAAAAACGGGACTGAACAAAATAAATTACTGTATTTGTCTTTTCATTTGTAAAAGAAGCTGAAGAACAACTTAAGCTTAAAACTGCATGTATTTTCCTAATGAATGAGAGTTCTGGCATCATGTGAAGGCCTTAAAGGATATAAGCTGCTAGAATCATAAAAAGTTCATGAGGCGCTAGAACCAGAGGCAATGAATCCAAGAATTCTCATGAAAGTAGCAAGATAAACAGTGAAAGAACTCAGGATACAACAGGTACCAAAGGACTGGAAGATGACAATGGCAGATCTCACATATACTGGAAACTGATTAGATAAATTAAGTGAGGATCATAGCCGATGAATATTCCTGATGGTACTGAAATAATGCAGCAGAGATAAAATAACACACCACATGAATCTTGATTTCAGAAAAACTTCCTATACTATACCAAACAAATCAGATTCCACAGCCTTACTGTTGAAATAATGGTGTACTTCTGCCAGAAATATTTTAAAGAAAATATTTTAAATGATGCTAGTTGGACTAAAAATCTTAACTCAAAGAGGTCAAACATTAACATTTTCAAACCTAGGTGTAGAGTGGGGATAATAAATTGGAGGCCATGGTTTAATGTTGAACCAAACCAAAGTGAATAGTTTTGATTTGGGAATGTTGAAACATTTTGTTTTATTTCAAATGTCAAAGCAAAATGTTTAATCATTTCCAAATTGAATGTTGAACTTTCAGGTACTCAATTTTTCGACAGAATCAAAATTTTCTATAGACACTTGTCAAGGAAAAATATCACTTAGTCAGAAGTTTCAATGGAAAACAAATTGACCAGCCTGTCTTGGGTACTTAGATATAGGAGTCTACTTTCATATTTAGGCATGTAAATAAGCCTGATGTTCAGGATGCTGAGCACTCATTTTGGAAAAATCAATCCCTAAATAAGTAAGTATATAGAAGGCTATCTCTAGGCAAAGCAAAGGAGCTCCACTGATTAGGTAGTTAATAAGGCTGTCAATTAATCACAGTTAAATCAAGCGATTAACATAAAACAAATTAACTAGATATTTAAATAGTCATGATTAATAGCAGTTTTCATTGCACTTTTAAACAATAATAAGATACTAATGTAACCCTTCTGCCCATCTGAATTGGCAGCAACAAGGGCCGGGTTCAGTATCTAGGGGTTCCATTTCAATAAAGCAATGCAAAACTGGCTCGAGCCCCCACCCAGTGACCTGGGACAATTACATAACACCCCCCAGGTGCCTCTTGGAGGCAATACTTTCCCTCTCGCAAGCACAGACTCTGAGTGTAGCAAAATCCTTTTAATAAAGGAGGGAAACAATGCAGCATTATGTTGGGGTAACACCACAAACAGGATGCATAACACAAACCATGAGCAAAAGACCCAAGCCCAAGTAAGTTTGGCAGTATCCTTTTCCTCTCAGGGTCTTAAGTCCAGCAACCCAAAAATCACCCAAAAGTCCAACAACTCAGAAGTCTCTGTCCCTGGCCAGTGCAGCCCCAGAGTTCAAAAGTTTGTCTGGAGAGTTTTACCCCCCGAGTCTGGGTGGAAATGGGGGGGGAAGGGGCATGCAGGATGTTAAGGGGCACCTTATGTGGTCCAAGGCCGACTGCCCTGTCTCTCCGTGGGGTTCTGCTGCAGCCTTCACCATGAGCCGCTCCACTCCACCAGCCTTCCCATGAACCACTCCAGCTGTCCCACAAACTGCTCCGCTCTGCCCCTCTCCACCCCGCTTCACTCCACTCGCTGTCCCATGGGCCGCTCCAACCATCCCACAAACTGCTCCACTCTGCCAGCCGCTTAGCAATATATCTTCAGGCTCCCCCACTAGTTAACACAGCACTCAGTGATCTCAGCTCTTAATATTTTTAGCTCTTGCAGCTCTAAGTGATTTCAGCTTGTAGTAGGGGAGCCCCAGTACTGGTGCACCATTGGCCCAAAGTGAATTCAGCATAGCAGCCTGTAACTAGACTCTTAATGGAATCAAAATTAGCTCTGCTATTCAACAGTGGAGAGAGGAGATGCAATTGGTGTTTCAGGCCCTCAAAAGGGACCCATACTACCAGGTACAAATACCTACCCCCAGCATCCCTCAATTCAGTGGGTTTTGGAACCCATGTCCCTTGTCTAGCAAGTGCTACTTAGTTGATGGTGAGTCCCTCTGTCATAAAACAGTTCCACTGGCCTTGATTCACATAATCAGGGTAACAACACTTTATTCTTTCTGCCCCAATAACAGAGAAACTGGGGATCCCACAGCAGTCAAAGTGACCATTTGGGTGTCTGTGGGCTCATGCTAGGTGGGGTGGGTGTGCCTATGCAAACAAGACCAGCCCCTGAAGTTCTTTTCCACAACTTGCCACAATTTACCACAAGATGTCAAGGTAGAGCTCATCCTGACTCTGCTTACACCAATTTAAATTTATTATAAATATTTTAGATGTTTTTCTACATTTTCAAATATATTGATTTCAATTACAACACAGAATACAAAGTGTACAGTGCTCACTTTATATTATTATTTTTTATTACAAATACTTGCACTGTAAAAAAAGATAGACAAAAGAAATAGTATTTTTCAATTTACCTCATACAAGTACTGTAGTGCAGCAGTTGTCAAACTGGGTCGGGACCCCAAAGTGGGTTGCAAGGACTGGCGATAGACCTGCTGGGTCCCGGGGCCGAAGCCAAATCCAAAGCCCCACTGCTGCAGGCAGCAAGGCTTAGGCTACGGTTTCAGCCCTGGGCAGTAGGGCTCAGGCTTCAGCTTCAGCCCTGGGTGGTGGGGCGCAGGTTACAGGGTATTTTTGTCTTATAATTTTTCTGTGAGGGCTCATTCAAGAATGTAATGATTGTCTTGTTTCACTCACATAGTTGTTATTGGGGCATTTAGTGCTCTAGGTGAGGTGCACCACAGATTGAGATAGGCATGGGAAGGACCTATAGATCCTGAAAGCTGTGTTGTGGGGAGTATTGACCATGATTGCAGTGGTGTTACCTGGCAACTTCACCTTGAATAGTCCCTTACAATATGTATTGTCTTCTTATGTTAAACAATCTGTTCTACCTTGTATTTAGTCATGATTAATAGCAGTTTTCTCTGTACCATTCCCAGACCTAAAAAAGAGCCTCATGTAAGTTTGAAAGCTTGTCTCTTTCACCAAGAGCAGTTGGCGCAATAAGAGATATTACCTCACCCTCCTTGTCTCTCTAATATCCTGGAGCCAACACACCCACAACACTGCAAACATTAGACAAAAATAGCAGGCATTGTCTTATTTCATTCCCATCAAGAATCCCTCAAATTATAAATTAATATCAACCCCTCTTCAGTTAGTAACTGAACAGAACAATTTCTGCTCCATGTGAGCCCAGTCCAAAAAAACAGTGAACTCATACTCTTTTTAAGACTATGGTCAGCATGCTGCTATGAATTTCCAGCCAGTATTTGTGCAGATAGTTCTACCTGAACTGCTAGGATATGTGCTTTTATGTAATAGTGTATATTCAGCTCCATATGTTCATCGTAGAAGTCTTCAACAAAATGTTCCATGTAGATGTACAATTATGTTAAAGGATTCTCATATAGTATGGAGATGAATGCTATGGAAATGCCATTACATACTATTGTAATCAATGCATTTGCTCTAGCCTAGTAGTCTAATGGCAGTGCAAAACAATATCTAAGTAAATATGTATATGTCTGTGGGCTTCTCTGCATGGTTATTTAGGCACTGAAGCTGAAGATATGCGGAAATTAAAAGTTCCAAAGCTCTTTGTCCCACTCCTCTAAAGATTTCCACATTCCTTACTCTTTCCTGAATTTTCTAGGTTGCGATTCTTATTAGTTTACCAGTGTGTTGATTTTGTTCTGCTAGCCATTGCTGCAATGCCAGAATTTATGAAGTGAGCTAAATAATTTAGTAAACTTGACCCCAAACTAAAAGAGATATTAAGAGGTCTAATGGAGCCGTAAATTTCTACAATTATTTAATCCACCCGCCTGCAAACACAGTATAAGTAAAAGATCTACTGTTCAAACACTCCTCCAGATTATATTTGTTTTAATTTAAAATGTTTTGCCAGCATACAATATTAAATGTGGCTTATTAAACACAGCTACTTATATCCTGGCAATCTGCTTCCTTTGCTAGAACTGTTTAAATATTTATCTGAGAGTCTTACCCAACAGATATAAAGAAATGGCATAAGGTTTCCTACATAAAAGCTGCTTGCTCTCCCTCTAACTTTAGCATCCATACAAAATAACATGGTCATAACGAGGCTCTTACAAACTCCAAGAATGCAAACTAAGAAGAGAATAGGGTGCAGACCCTTTCCTACATTAGGGCACTTTTGCACAACTCCTCAGTGAAAGCAGCCCCAATGCCAGCAAAACATGCCACAAGTGCCACAATGTTGGGGGTTCTTGGTTTGTGCAGGTTATCACAATGACACTTATGCTGTGCCTTCTAATGAGAGCTGGTGTACGCATCCTGGCCTGGGAAAATGGCATATGCCTGGGGCTCATTTGCACCCTGCTAATTCCTAGCCAGCATTGACAAGTAGTATCAACTCAATTAGCCCTCAGGTGAGACTGAAGGGTATGAGGAGTCTGAAGACGGCTTAAAGTTATCTTTTCTTCCCCCACTCTGGTGCTTACTACACATTCCTTCAGCACAACGTTTGTGACATTTTGATTGTATTTTTGTAAAAATAGCTATAGAAATTTTTCTTTCTACCAAAAAGTAAAAAAAAAAAAATCCAAACTTTTCAATAAAAATAATGTCTACCACCTCTAAAAATCAGGCCATATCTGATTTCATGCAGCCTTGGAACAGTGGTCCTTTCTGGCTAGGGCTCATGCACAGACACACGTGTAACACTGACAGATCCCAGTCATCGGCAGGCAGGATTGAACCAGGGAGCTTAGTGCATGAGCTAAAAGCCAACAGGCTGCAGAGCAGACTCATTTTATCTCTTTCTCTCTGTGAGTGGTCTCGGTGCCACTAGATGGGACAGAACACCACACCCAGGAGATGTTTAGGTTACATACTTCCCCTAGCTGAGGAAGTGCATCTCAAGCTTCAGAGTCTTCCCAGTTGAAATCCCGGACAAGCCCCCACTTGTAACACTAACAGACCCTGGTCTTCGGCAGGCAGGATCGAACTGGGGACCTCTGGAGCTTAAAGCATGAGCCAAAAGCCAACTGGTTGTTAGCTAAGGATGTAGAGCAGCCACATTCATCTCTTTCTCTAAGTGGTCTCAGTGCCACTAAGTGGGACACAACAACACACCCAGAAGGTGTGTGGGTTACACACACACACACACACACAAACAAAATAGCAGCTTTCAAATGGATACAAATTATAGAGAGAAAGAAAAGAGATTTTTGTTTCACATCTGTAGTGAGTCGGTGTGGCTCCCCTCCTGTCCGGCAGAGGGAGCTGCCCTGCCAACACCTCAGTGGGCGGAACTTCTGCCCCCAGTCCCCGCCCCCCGGAAGTCAAGGGGCGGGGCAGGAAGTAGAAAAGGCGCACGCCCAAGCTCAGTCAGCACCCAGCCGTCGCCGAGAGCAGACGTGCCTGCGGGAGCTCCCGGCTGGGAGCCCTCCTCGGCCCAAGGTAACTGCCCTGCCTGGCCGGAGCTTCCCCTCGCCCACTACCCAGAGGAGCCCGCGGAGCCTACCCGGAGCCCGTACTGGGAGGAGCCCCCAGGATTGCCGAGCGCCCGCTACGAGGAGGAGCCCCCTCGGCCCTGCTGTTACCCAGAGGAGCCGCCCGAGCAGTCCTGGCCCAACTTCCCAGAGGAGCTGCCGGACCTGCCGCCAAGCCCTCCACCGGAGCCGATGCAGACCGACTGGCCTGAACCAGGTGCGACGGACGAGGTAGGCCTTGAGGGGGAGATGGAGTGTAGCCCGGGGGTAGCCGACCCTTGTCCGGCTGAGGGCACGGATGTGCCCATGTCAGTGTGTTGCGGCCAGGATCCCCACTGACTGCAGCGGGTCCACGCCGCTGCAAGGGCCCCGGGCTGGGACACAGGGGAGTGGGTGGGCCTGTGTCCCCCCCTGCCACCCCACTCACGGGTGGCAGTCTCCCCCTCAACCCAGCGCTCCGGCATAGAAGCTTGCACTTGCCTGTTGCTGCTCAGCCCTGCCTGAGGGTCTGAGCTGGAGCTGCTGTTTGCTGCCCCGCCCTGACTTAGGGCTTGGGCTTACAGACTGAACTGCTCCTCAGCCCTGCCTGAGGGTCTGAGCTCTGCCTCTTGCTGTTACCCTGCCCTGCTCCAGAGGGTCAGGGCTTATTGAACTGCTGTTGCCCCGCCCTGCTCCAAAGGGCCAGGGCTTATTGAACTGCTGTTGCCCTGCCCTGCTCCAAAGGGCCAGGGCTTATTGAACTGCCGTTGCTCTGCCCTGCTCCAAAGGGCCGGGCTTATTTGAACTGCGGTTGCCCTGCCCTGCTCCAGAGGGCCTGGGCTATTTGAACTACTATTGCCCAGCCCCTGCTCCAGAGGGCCAGGGCTTATTTGTACTGCTGTTGCCCTGCCCTGCTCCAGAGGGCCAGGGCTTATTGAACTGCTATTGCCCCACCCCTGCTCCAGAGGGCCAGGGCTTATTTGGACTGCTGTTGCCCTGCCCTGCTCCAGAGGGCCAGGGCTTATTTGGACTGCTGTTGCCCTGCCCTGCTCCAGAGGGCCAGGGCTTATTTGGACTGCTGTTGCCCTGCCCTGCTCCAGAGGGCCAGGGCCTATTTGTACTGCTCTTTGCCTAGCGCCGGCACCAGAGGGCCCGGCGATCTAACGTTGTTCTCAGTGACTCCTAAAGACTAGCAGGCGAACAGAAGTGAGTCGGTGCAGCTCCCCTCCTGCCCGCTGGAGGGTCGAGCCCCGACCGACCGATTACAACATCATATATGAATAATAGTATTTTAACTGTGTACTACTCAGTTATACTCCACTGTGATAACAATATGTATCCTAGCATATAACTTGAATCAGTGACATTTTGGACAGAAGCAAGAAAGAAGTTACCTACTAAGAAAATCAGTAACTTTATATAAAACCATTATATACTAAGCACAAATGGTGAATCTCAATGATAAATATCATATTGAAAAAATGAAAGGTTGAGCATTTAAAATGACCCAATTTTTTCTGCTCCCCTACAGCATGGCCATTTTATCAGAATACTATCTTTCACGTCAGATCTTAGAAGCGGCTAGCAAGCTATTGCATGTGAACTATGTATCAAACCTAAATGCAATTTCTATTCAAAGAATAATAGAGATAATAGTAACATAAGAACTACATTCAGGACCATAGTTAAAAGGACAAGAATCCTAAGGAAGGAAGATATAAGTTAATTATTTGTTGGTGTTCAGAATAATAACACTGTAACTTTAAGTATTCATCAGTTTATGGGTTTGAAATCCCGAACACTGATTTATAAGAATTGGTTCAATTCCTTCTGATAGTTTCTTTGGAAAGTTATGCAGTGATGATTAGACTGCTTAGTACAGTTTCCATTACTATGTCACTTCCCAACATGTCCCCTTTTCTGTGGTTTTACTTACCAGTAGCAAAGATTTCAGGCACTGATAATGTCTGAAAGCTTACAGTAATTCTAATAGGTAATGTACTGTAGAGATGTTACAATGATACCACATTACAAAATGTGACAGTGCGGTTGTGAAGCATTTCTTTAGTGGAAACAAAAACCTCAAAGGATGATTTTCATTTTAGAGGACTGGTTTTATTAGACTGTTAAAATTATTTTTGATAATTTGCCTAATGCTATATTTGAAAACGAGTATCTGTATTTTACATAAAAATTATTTCCAGCAAAAGCGTCATTGTTTTTTGTTTGGTTGGTTGGTTGGGTTTTTTTGTTTTAGCTTCTGTTTCATCCTTTATGATTCTAGCATATAAATGGCCTACTCTAATCAGGGTACTGTAGATTAAATTAGGACCAGTGGAATTTTCCAAATCAAGGGTCCAAGGTCTCAAGAAATATGGAAGACTATATTTAGACCCATGGGAAGGAGACTCTGGAAAAATTAAACCACGATTTCAACAGCTTCCACCCCACCATCAGCCTCAGCCTGGACCAATCTACACGGGAGGTCCACTTCCTAGACACCACGGTGCAAATAAGTGATGGTCACATTAACAGCACCCTATACCGAAAACCTACCAACCGCTATGCCTACCTTCATGCCTCCAGCTTCCATCCCGGGCACACCACACGATCCATTGTCTACAGTCAAGCACTGAGGTACAACCACATCTGCTCTAACCCCTCAGACAGAGACCAACACCTACAAAATCTCCACCAAGCATTCTCTAAGCTACAATACCCGCACGAGGAAATAAGGAAACAGTTCAACAGAGCCAGACGTGTACCCAGAAGCCTCCTACTGCAAGACAAACCCAAGAAAAAACAGGACTCCACTGGCCATCACATACAGTCCCCAGCTAAAACCCCTCCAACGCATCATCAGGGATCTACAACCCATCCTGGACAATGATCCTACACTTTCACAGGCCTGGGGTGGCAGGCCAGTCCTCGCCCACAGACAACCTGCCAACCTGAAGCATATTCTCACCAGTAACTGCACACCACACCATAGTAACTCTAACTCAGGAACCAATCCATGCAACAAACCTTGATGCCAACTCTGCACACATATCTACACCAGCGACACCATCACAGGACCTAACCAGATCAGCCACACCATCACCGGTTCATTCACCTGCACGTCCACCAATGTAATATACACCATCATATGCCAGCAATGCCCCTCTGCTATGTACGTCGGCCAAACTGGACAGTCTCTACGGAAAAGGATAAATGGACACAAATCAGATATTAGGAATGGCAATATACAAAAACCTGCAGGAGAACACTTCAACCTCTCTTGACACACAATAGCAGATCTTAAGGTGGCCATCCTGCAGCAAAGAAACTTCAGGACCAGACTTCAAAGAGAAAATGCTGAGCTTCAGTTCATCTGCAAATTTGACACCATCAGCTCAGGATTAAACAAAGACTGTGAATGGCTTGCCAACTACAAAACCAGTTTCTCCTCCCTTGGTTTTCACACCTCAGCTGCTAGAAGAGGGCCTCATCCTCCCCGATTGAACTAACCTCGTTATCTCTAGCCTGCTTCTTGCTTGCGTATATATACCTGCCCCTGGAAATTTCCACTACATGCATCCGACGAAGTGGGTATTCACCCACGAAAGCTCATGCTCCAAAACGTCTGTTAGGCTATAAGGTGCCACAGGACTCTTTGCTGCTTTTACAGACCCAGACTAACACGGCTACCCCTCTGATACTTGACAACTTTTAGTGAAAGCTTCTGTCACAGGGCAGGACTCACCCCTGCAGAGCTTCCTGATAGTCGTCCAGGGAATTAGCTCTTTCCACTCAGGAGTGCCCTCTGCAGGCCAATGTCCCGCTTGCCAGTGGGCCCGAGTCCCTCCTGGACCCCAGTGCCTCTTTCAGGATGAGGTGCTGCCCCCTGGCAGTACCCCCACAGATCTGGGTCTCCCCTCCCCGGGGAACCCCCACCCTCTATCCCCACCTCGCCTCAGTCTATGGCCACTGCCAGTCGTCAACTAGCCCCCGTTCCCTGGGGCAGACTGCAGTGTAAGTGCCACTCATTACTGGCAAGGGGGTTCGGACCTGCTGCCTCTGCCTACCCTTGGGCTGCCCTCTGCAACCCCAGTACCTTCCTTTGGCCTTTAACAAGGCCTGCAGCCTATAGAGGGTTGTAGGCTGGAGCTCCCCAGCTCCTCTGGCCTTCCCCCAGCCCTGTTCCAGTCTCAGTACCCTGCTTAGCTCCTAGCTGCCAGGCCCATCCTTCTCCACATCTAGAGAGAGAGAGAGAGACTCTGTGTGCTCCTGGCCCACTGCCCGCTTATAAGGGCCAGCTGGGCCCTGACTGGGGCATGGCCGCATCTGTGGCTGGTTCTCCAATCAGCCGAGGCTTGCTGCTTTTCCTAGCAGCACCCCTCTCACAGCCTCAGCCCTCTCCCAGGGCTGATTTAAGCCTTTTAAGGCAGGAATGGGTGACCACCCTGCTACAGCTTCCTTTACCGATTTCCATTTGCCTTCTACTGTTTCACTGTCTTAATCTTCAAGCACCTGGTATCTATTTGCTAGCCCAGTTCTAAACTCTTATTGTGTTGTCATCTGTTTTAGCATGGGACATCTCTGTTGTTTAGATCTTTTCTTTGTTTTTATTTTTATTCTCTATTTAGATACCACTACTGCGTGGTCTATTCCTACATCTTCCCCATTCCTGCTACATACATCTTTTAAAGTTCTTCTCCATTTGTGCCAAACTGTAATGTGATAAATTTGGTTCCGTGCTCTGTGATCTAGTGACCTCCAAGTTATTTTATGAATATTATGATGAGGGAAGAGAGTTTATCCAAAGATCAGATCTTTCATTCCACAAAAATCAACAAACATGTCACCATTTTCATTCCTTTCACCATAGCCTTCCTGCCACTGTTGTTGGACCCAACTTTCGCAATCATATCTCCAATTACTAGGACCTCTCTGTTCAAGACCGGGTCTATTATGTTCTGTAGCTGCTTATAGAAGTTTTCTTTTTCCTCTTGGCTAGCTTAATTTGTTGGAGCATAACACTGAATAATGAACATTTTCTGAACTTTGATGTAAATTGTACTGTTATACTTTCCAAAACTGCTGACTGTTCTACCAAGCTTTTGGCTGCCCTCCTAGATAATATCAGATCCATATAATCTCTATGTATATCACTGGCATTTGGTGGCCCAGAATCTAGGAGGTTGAAACCTGTTTAAAAAGTTATTTGTTCTAAAGTTACTCATCTCATTTTACTTAGGCCTAGTATATATACTTTATATCTGTCTGTAATAGTCCGGTACGGGGGCCGTGCCCTCTCAGGGGCCGCCGGGAGCCAGGCCGCCTCACTACACGGCCCCAGATCAGTCCTCGGGTTCTGAAGGTCTCGGGTTCTGCCCCTCAGGCAGGGGCTAAACAAAAGGCACACGGTCACTGCAATGCCCCAGCCCTCGGTCAGGGCTGGGCAGCAAACCAGTTCTAAGCTCCAGTTCTTGCAGCCGGAGCTGAGCAAACACCAAGTCAATAAGCCCTAACCCTAGCTCCGGGCGGGGCAGCACACAAGAGTCCAGGGGCTCAGATCCTGTCTGCAGGCTGAGCACCCATACAGTCAATATGCTAAGCCCCGGCCCTCAATCAGGGCGGGGCACCAAACACTTAGTGCTAGGTTTAGGGCTCCGGTCCTTGCCCCAGGGGCGGAGCAGTAGCACTAGTCTCAGAGCTCAGGTCCTTACTTTAGGAGCTGAGCAGTAATAACCAAGTCAGGAAGCCCAGGCCCTTAGTCAGGGCGGGGCAACACACAAGAGTCCAGGGGGGCTCAGGTCCTTGCAGCAGGAGCTGAGCCCTAACAAAGTCAGGAAGCCCAGGCCCTTAGTCAGGGTGGGGCAGCAACACAGCAGTTCTAGGCTCAGGTCCTTACAGCAGGGGCTGAGCAGCAATGATAGTTCAGGGCTCAGGTCCTTACAGCAGGGGCTGAGCAGCAATGATAGTTCAGGGCTCAGGTCCTTACAGCAGGGGCTGAGCAGCAATGATAGTTCAGGGCTCAGGTCCTTACAGCAGGGGCTGAGCAGCAATGATAGTTCAGGGCTCAGGTCCTTCCATCAGGAACTGAGCAGCAATGATAGTCTGTAAGCCCAAGCCCTAGGTCAGGGCGGGGCAGCAACCAATAGTTCAAGGGGCTCAGGTCCTCGGGCAGGAGCTGAGCAACAGCAGGTGCGTGCAGGCTTCTATGCCTGAACGCTGGTGTGAAGGGGAGACTGCCACCCGTAAGTGGGGTGGCAGGGGGGACACAGGCCCACCCACTCCACTGTGTCCCAGCCCGGGGCCCTACCAGCGGCAGTCAGTCTGCTGCTGTGTCGGTGGGGTCCTGACCGAAACACACCGACATCGGCTCTTCCTCTGTCGTAGCCAGACTGGGGTCAGCTACCCCCGGGTTACTTCCCGTCTCCCCCTCCATGGGGTACTCCACCTCGGGGTACCTGGCTCGAGGGAGGCTCGGGCGGTCCACGTCCGGATACCTGGCTCGAGGGAGGCTCGGTCCGTCTGTGTCCGGGTACCTGGCTTGAGGGAGGCTCGGTCCGTCTGTGTCAGGGTACCTGGCTTGGGGCAGGCTCGGTCCGGCAGGAGCCCGAGTAGGAGCGTCTGTCCTCTCCGGCCGCTGGGCTCCAACTGAGCGCTGGGGCCGGGCTTTTATACTTCCTGTCCTGCCCCTTGACTTCCGGGGGGCGGGAACAGGTGGCAGCAGCTCCGCCCACTGGGGTGGCTGCTCTGGTTCCTCTCTCTCAGGGGCCGCCGGGAGCCAGGCCGCCTCACTACACTGTCTATTTTATTAGACTTGAGCCACCTTACCAGGCTCATATAGTGCCCACTCATTCCATGTACCAATTTTGGTTATGGATTTAGGAGAGAGCAAATTCATCAGCAGAGTTGCTTCCTTGTGGGTTTGGCCACTTAATGCCATCATCTCTCTTCTTGCACTACTTGATTTGAGCTGTTTTGCACTGAATTTGTTGAACTGAGCAGTAGTGTAGGTTTCTGTAATTACTTATTACACTCATTAGCCCACTCCCAACACACTACCAAGAGGACTAGTGGACTGCCTTTAGTCTGGCTGCTACCTTTCTGGCTATCTGGAATGGGTGACCTTCCCAGGAATTATGATCCCAGTAGCATAGCTTTTAGGGTAATGGGGACACATAAGCCTTTCTGCCACAACAGGGCACAATCTGTGGGACAGAATAAAGGACACATACTATTACCAGAAAAAAGTTTTTAAAAATGTTTTCACAATTATGATGAAAAGACAATTATGATGAAATCCTATTGTTCTGAGGTTATTTGAGTTCTGTTCCATCCTCCTCATCATCAGCATTTAATGACATCATAGCCAGGTGGAGAGCCAGTAGCCCACCAATAAGTAGCCAATAAGTCATGGGCACTTGACAGTGATATGTGCCATACTTTGAAGTTGACTGCAGCTGCATCGCGGGTCGTTAGGAAAACCCCATTTAAAGAGATTGGTTGCACAGTTGCCTTGTACTGTTCGAAACCGATTCTGAGATGACCACAGCTGCCTTGGCAGATCAAAATCTTGTGGACAGATGGTTGAGTCAGTGACGAGAGAGTGGTTAACTACTATTGTCATTGATGACTCGTTGTGCCAAGCAGATTCCACACAAATTCAGATTTTGCCTAGCTGCTTTGTTTTTTGCAGGCCCTCCACTTGCTCGATGCTGGCTAGTTCTTCTAGGTGTGCTGGTTCTTCTTCCACCAGCTTTCTGACATGGAAAGGAATGTGTCTGTGTGGTGCCATAAATGACCATAAAGGGTCTCTAGAAGACAGGTGAGCTGGTGGTTGGTCGAAGAGGTCTGCGTACAATGGCAGGTTGCTATTTTCATGGATCTTAGGCAGCAGCGGGGCAGTGGGGCAGTGCTATTCTATTAAGTATCGATAGCCATGGCAAAGGAGTTGCCCATAAAGTCCCAGGAACAATATGCATAGCTTGGCAACGGTTCAATGTTCACATTGTGCTCCCCATCAGTACCCAGCTGGGGCAGGGAAGCTACTGATCCAACCAGCAGACCAAATTCAATGACAAATCCTGGTCACATGCCATCTGACTGCGACCCCAATGTATCACCATCCTTTGATTTTCAAGCCATTGGACTGGCGCTTCAAATTCTTCAGTTTAATATTAAGGGCCTGTCAGCAGCCAAATGCAACATCATTAGTGTTCCACCCTAATTATATGTTAATGAATTTATTAGCTTCTTCCCTTTTGCTTCCTCTTTAATGATGCTATCTCCTAGGAATCCAAGGTTTAAAAATAAATATAACTTGCTTATTTAGGATAAAATTATATAAATGCCCTAACAGCTGTCATATTTTTTAAAATGTATCTTTTATTAATCTCTGCTAATATAACTGGCTAAGGCAGGGACTGGCAACCTTTGGCACGTGGCCCGCCAGGGTAAGCACCCTGGTGGGCTGGGCTGGTTTGTTTACCTGCCGCGTCCGCAGGTTTGGCCGATTGTGGCTCCCACTGGCCGCGGTTCACCACTCCAGGCCAATGGAGCTGCGGGAAGCGGTGGCCAGTGCATCCCACAGCCCGCGCTGCTTCCTGCAGCCCCCATTGGCCTGGAACTGCGAACCGCAGCCAGTGGGAGCTGCAATCAGCTGAACCTGCAGACGCTGCAGGTAAACAAACCGTCCTGGCCCACCAGCGGATTTCCCTGATGGGCCACATGCCAAAGGTTGCTGATCCCTGGTCTATCTAGTCAGCCCTCTTGCTTCTTCCCTTGGCTGCTTCCTAGACTGGTCCCTCATCTCCTTAGGGGGCTTGCCTTCTCTGCAGGGATCTGCCCCAGGGTCAAGCCCCTAGTCCCAGTTCTCAAGGTAACAAAGGAAAGGAAACTAAATTAATAGAAATAAAGAGCAGCACCAGGGTTTGAATTATGGTGATCAGGATGCCAGGCCCACTTACTACTTTTAGGGGCTACTCCACTTCTGAGTTATTCAAAGGAACCAGGGTAAGGGCATGTTTTGGCCTCCTTACTTCTCCCTGCACAGCCAGCAGCATGGCCAGGATCTGCTGGGAGAACAACAGGTGCAGGTGACACCACATGGTGGGAGGAGCCGGGATGCAGTGAAGGAATGGTCCACAGAAAGAAGAGGAGGCTGCCATATCCCGCAGGGGCCCAGCACCTCTACTCCAAAGGCGTTTTCCCCAAACATAGCTGTTCCTACTGCCCAGGCTGAACATTTCACTGGCAGATCCCAGGCTCTGACACCCCACTCTGGAGAAACCCCTTCATTCTGGCAGAAAGCAAGCTGTGGGGAAAAGTGGATCAGCACCCAGGTGAATTGCAGGTCAGGGATTGGGCTAGCTGAATGGGGTTGGGTTAGCTGGGGGCAGACGGGAGCCAGAGGGAAGTTTGGCAAGCTGAGGGGAAATTGGGAGTGGGGATTGGGTTGGATGGGGGCAAGGAGGCAGAAAGGTAGCTGTGTGTGGTGTTAGGCGAACTGGAGGAGGGCAGAGGGAGAGCTGAGAGGAGGGCAGAGGGAGAGCTGAGAGGAGGGGAGAGCTGAGAGGAGGAGGGCAGAGGGAGAGCCTAGGGTTGAGGTGGTTGGTTAGGGATGGGGGGGCAGGAATCAGGGTAGCCAAGGCGAGGGGGTGTATGACAGTCTACATACCTATGTTACAAGACTACGATAAATTTTGTACAAAGTATGCTGTGATAAATAAAGTGTGTGGGGGGGGTAGCTCCCTTTGATGGACACCCAGCCAGCCACTTAGCTGTAAAATCCCACTTGGTAGCTGTTCTTCACTTGCTTTACCTGTAAAGGGTTAAAAAGTCCCCCAGGTAAAGAAAAAAAAGTGGGCACCTGACCAAAAGAGCCAATGGGAAGGCAGAACTTTTTAAAATTGGGAAAGAAACTTTCCCTTTGTCTGTTCTCTTTGGGCTGAAGGGTCAGAGCAGCCATGCTATAAGCAGCTAAGCCAGGTATGATTATAAGTCATCAGATCATGCCTAGAACTACTTATCTGAACTCCAATGTGTAAGTAGATCAGAATGTTTAACTAAATGAGATTAGGGTTATTTCTTATTGGCTTGCGGACTCCTCTGTGCTAACCCCAGATGCTTTTGTTTGCTTGTAAACCTTAAGCTGAATCCTCAAGAAAGCTATTTTGGGTGCCTGATTTTTTGGAATTGCTTTTTTAAAATCTAGCAAAAGCCTAAATTCCAGATGTATTTTCTTTCTTTTTGTTTTTAATAAAATTTACCTTTTTTAAAACCAGGATTGGATTTTGGTGTCCTAAGAGGTTTGTGCATGTTGTTTGATTAGCTGGTAGCCACAGCTAATTTACTTTGTTTCCTTTTTCAGCTCTTCCCCGGAGGGCAGGTAAAGGGCTTGAGGGCACCCCCCAGGGAGGAATTCTCAAGTGATCCTTCCTGGGTTCACAGGGGGGTTTTGTTGCATTTGGGTGGTGGCAGCGTTTACCAAGTCAAGGTCAGAGAAAAGCTGTAACCTTGGGAGTTTAATACAAACCTGGAGTGGCAAGTATTAATTTTTAAAATCCTGGCGGGACCCACTTCTGCACTTGGAGTGACAGAGTTGGGAATCAGCCTTGACATATGCCTTGTGAGGTATCATTTTAAAACTCATAATTTGCTGATCATTATTGTCCTGGTAAAAGTGTGGCAACATTATGTAGTTATAAAATTCTACTGTATAATATTGCTGAGACATGCTCCAAGTTTAGAAAAGCAAGCACAAATCAGTGCCTCAGAGACAAACTGCAAATTGGTGTCTCAGCTGGGTGTCAATAAAATCAAATGGATTATCACCTGGTTTAGCAGCCATTCTTTGGCAGCAAAAAGGATGTGAATGAGAAATCTACATTTTGGCAAAGAAATAGCTGGACGTTCCCATCCCCACAGACTTGCTATCTCCTGAACCTCAGCTGAAGATGATTTTCAAAGAAAAGGAAAAGTATAAAAAATGGGGAACAGATACCCCAAATAATCTCCTCCCTTTCTCTCTACTCACGGCATCAACAATACCCAAAGGACAAAGAAATTAACACTGACCTGGGGGGAGAGGCCCTGGCTGAAAGGATTCCAGCCAGGAAGACTGCTAGAGGTGGTGGTGAGGGAAACCTTTTGCTTTGAATTCACTTAGCTTGTTAAGTTAGGTGTTAGTTGTATTTTACCTTTTATTTCTTTGTAACCCTATTCTGACTTTAATGCCTCATTACTTGTAATCACGTAAAATCTATTTTTCAGTAGTTAATAAACTTATTTTATTGTTTTATCTAAACCAGTGCGTTTGGATTGAAGTGTTTGGGAAACTCCATTTGAGATAATAGGATTTATGCATATCCTTTTCTATTAATACAATGATGGACTTTGTGTTGTCCAGGAAAAGTCTGGGCAGTACAAGACACAAATTTCTGGGGAGAAATCTGGGACTGGGAATTTGCTAGTGTTGCTCTGTAGCGTAATTCAAAGGTGACTGGCCATAGCACTTATACAGTATAGCTGGGAGTAATTTACATGCTTGAGCCTGTGTGTGAGGTGACCAGGAGTGGTTGCTTTCACAACGAAGCAATGTAAAAGGCAGCCCAGATTGAAGAACTGAGGGGACACAGCTGCTCAACGGTCCAGCTTGTACCCTGGGTATTGTCACAATGGTGCAGCTTGCAAGATATATGCACAGCTTGTTATTTTGAGTGAAGTTTACACTTTAAGCACTCGTGTCATAATTTTAAGTGGAGACTCAAGTGTGGTGGCTGGAAACAGTCAAAGAAACGTTACAGTTTGTTATTTTCTGTTTGCTTATTTAGAGTAAGGGGAATAGAAACAAAAAGCAAACAAATGAGCAGCAATGACAAAACTACAAAGTTAGAGCTGGCCAGACTGGAAGCTGCAGGAAAAGAGAAAGATCGCCAGTATCAGATATGGCAGGCAGAGATTAAACTAAAAGAAACAGCTGTTGCATTGGAAGCTGAAAAGCAAAACAAAAAAAGAGAATAAGTCGCCCACAAAAGAGCCAGGGAGGCTGAAGGAGCTGCCCATAAAAGAGCCATGGTGCTGAAGGAAAAGGAGGTGGAAGCTCATAAGCAAGCCATGATGCTGAGACAATGAGAAGCTGAGGAGAAGGAGAAGGAGAGGAAATAACAATCTGGAAGTGTTAGAAAAACAGAGAAGGATCCCAGAGTCACCAACATCTCCCTCCACACGAGGAATCCACAGCTGGGACCAGCTGTGTCCTGCGTACAAAGAGACAGACTGCATTGAGGAGTACTTCACCATCTTTGAAAAGTTATGCGAAGTTCATAAGGTTCCTGAGGACAAGAAAGTCCACACACTGGTTGCAAAACTGTCTGGTAAAGGTTTGAATGTATTTAATGAAATGCCAATTCAGGAAGGTCTAATATATTCTAACTTTAAGGAAACTGTTTTGCAAAGGTTCCGAGTCATTCCTGAAGTGTATAGGGTGAAATTCAGAAATCTTAAAAGGAGTGCTGGCATGAGTCATACTGAATATGTATATAAGATGTGTGCCCTAGTAAGAAAATGGGTAAAAGGAAAGAGGGCCGAGAGTTACAACTTGTTGCTTGATCTCATTGCTCAAGAACATTTATTGAGTATATGCACTGACGATGTAAAAAATTGCCTGTGGGATAAATCTGTAAAATCTGTAGAAGAGATGCCTACACTGGCTGATGCCTTTGAGCAAGCCCAGATGTCACTTGTGTGCAAGCCACAGAAGGAGTGGCACAGACCCAGTGTAAATAGGGAATCCTGTTTTACCCCAGTGGAAAAGGAGGGTGGTTGGGAGCCTAGGCACTCACTCCCCCTGAATCATTCCTCTCCTGGAAATCCCATCACAAACCTCCTGTGAAAGGGAAGTGCCCAAAAAGGTGTTGCCAGTGTAACGCCCCTGAGCATCTAAGGGTACGTCTACACTACGGGATTATTCCGAATTTACATAAACCAGTTTAGTAAAACAGATTGTATAAAATCGATTGTGCGCGGCCACACTAAACACATTAAATCAGTGGTGTGCGTCCACGGTCCGAGGCTAGCGTCGATTTCAGAAGCGTTGCACTGTGGGTAGCTATCCCATAGCTATCCCATAGTTCCCGCAGCCTCCCCCGCCCCTTGGCATTTCCGGGTTGAGATCCCAGTGCCTGATGGGGCAAAAATCATTTTCGCGGGTGGTTCTGGGTACAGCCTCACCCCTCCCTCCCTGAAAGCGGCAGACAACCGTTTCACACCTTTTTTGCTTGGTGAACTGTGCAGACGCCATAGCACAACAAGCATGGACCCTGCTCAGCTCAATACCGCAATCGTGGATGTTTTAAACACCTCGCGCACTCTCGTGCAGTATATGCTGAACCAGGACCTTCGAACCGAGGCTAGGAGGAGGCGGATACGGCAGCGCGGCGATGACAGTGATGAGGACGTAGACACAGAATTCTCTCATACCGCGGGCCCCGGCGCTTTGGAGATCCTGATGGTAATGGGGCAGATTCTATCCATTGAACGCCGATTTTGGGCCCGGGAAACAAGCACTGACTGGTGGGACCACATTGTGTTGCAGGTGTGGGACGATTCCCAGTGGCTGCGAAACTTTCGCATGCGTAAGGGCACTTTCATGGAACTTTGTGACTTGCTTGCCCCTGCCCTGAAACGCCATAATACCAAGATGAGAGCAGCCCTCACAGTAGAGAAGCGAGTGGCAATAGCCCTGTGGAAGCTTGCAACGCCAGACAGCTACCGGTCAGTCGGGAATCAATTTGGAGTTGGAAAATCTACTGTGGGGGCTGCTGTGATGCAAGTAGCCAAAGCAATCACTAAGCTGCTGCTACGAAAGGTTGTGACTCTGGGAAACGTGCAGGCCATAGTGGATGGCTTTGCTGCACTGGGATTCCCTAACTGTGGGGGGGCGATAGATGGAACCCATATCCCTATCTTGGCACTGCAGCACCAGGGCACCCAGTACGTAAACCGGAAGGGGTACTTTTCAATGGTGCTGCAAGCACTGGTGGATCACAAGGGACGTTTCACAAACATCCACGTGGGATGGCCAGGGAGGGTTCATGACGCTCGCATATTCAGAAGCACTACTCTGTTTAAATGGCTGCAGCAAGGGAATTACTTCCCAGACCAGAAAATAACAGTTGGGGATGTTGAAATGCCTGTCGTTATCCTGGGGGACCCAGCCTACCCCTTGATGCCATGGCTCATGAAGCCATACACAGGCAGCCTGGACAGTGGTCAGGATCTGTTCAATTACAGGCTGAGCAAGTGCAGAATGGTGGTGGAATGTGCATTTGGCCGTTTAAAGGCGCGCTGGCGCACATTACTGACTCGCTCAGACCTCAGCCAAACCAATGTCCCCTATGTTATTGCTGCTTGCTGTATTCTCCACAATCTCTGTGAGAGTAAGGGGGAGACCTTTATGGTGGGGTGGGAGGCTGAGGCAAATCACCTGGCCGCTGATTACACGCAGCCAGACACCAGGGAGATTAGAAGAGCACACCAGGAAGCGGTGCGCATCAGAGAAGCTTTGAAAAGGAGCTTCATCAATGGCCAGGGTACAGTGTGACTGCTGTGTTTGTTGATGAACACCCACCCCCCCTTGATTGACTCATTCCCTGAAAGCAACTCTCCCTCCCCCTTCGAGTACAGTTTACTTATGCAAATAAAGTCACTCTCGTTTAAAAATCATGAATTCTTTATTAATTCATTATAAAAAGAGGGAGAGAAGTAAGGGTGTGGTTTGGGAGGAGGATAGGAAGGATGGAGAAGGCCATTAAAAAAATTTCACATTAACGACAGCCTTCTGGTTGGGCTGTCCACGGGGGTGGAGTGGGCAGGTGCACGGAGCCTCCCCCCACGCGTTCTTACACGTCTGGGTGAGGAGGATATGGAACATGGTGAGGGTTGAGGGTGGTTACACAGGGGCTGCAGCGGCACTCTGTGATCCTGCTGCCGTTCCTGAAGCTCCACCAGACGCCGGAGCATGTCAGTTTGATCACGCAGCAGCCCCAGAGTTGCATCCCACCACCGCTGATCTTCCTGCCGCCACCTCTCATCTCGGTTGTCCCTCCTGTCCTCACGTTCATCCCTCCTGTCCTCACGTTCACTGGCCTCTTTCCTGTAATTTGATACCACGTCCTTCCACTCATTCAGATGAGCTCTTTCATTGCGTGTAACTTCCATAATATCCGAGAACATCTCATCTCGCATCTTCTTTTTCCTCCGCCTTATCTGTGCTAGCCTTTGGGATGGAGGAGGGATGGTTGAAAAATTTCCAGCTGCATGAGGGAGATAAATATTTAGAAAGATACATTTTACAGAACAATGGTTATACTCTTTCACAGTGAACAGCACTATTCACCTAGCACATGTGATTTCCCTACAAGGTCGCATTTTTCATCTTAATAGTGAGTGCTTGCAGCTCTGGAGTTACAGATCTCACAGACACAGGTCCAGGCATCAGAATTCAGCTTGCATGCAGCCATGGTAAGCCACTGTCTTTCGGCTTCTGTAGTGATTTACCCCTCCCCCCCCCCAACGCATGGCTAATACCACGCTAGCTCCCTGCTAATCAACAACCTTCCCACCCCCCCACCCACTGCATGGCTGATAGCTTGGGGAAGATCGCCGGTGACCAAACACAAAAAAGATCATCGGCATTTCACTCCTCCCCTCCCCCCGCTTCGCTACGTGCAGGAAAGGTTTTTTTTTAAGCTTGCAGTCCACAAACCCATTAGAAAAATGGCCACCCCCCTTACTTAAATTCCTGATTTTTAACCAGGTTATCCTGAACGATATCACTTTGCTGAGGATAACACAACAAGATAAAGAACGGATGCTTCTTGAATGCCAGCAGTCACCGGGACCATACGCTGCTATGCTTTGCCACGCAATGATACCTGATTACTTGCTACATGCATGGCGTGGTAAAGTGTCCTACCATGGTGGGCGGAACAAGGCTGCCTTGCCCAGAAACCTTCTGCAAAGGCTTCTGGAGTACCTACAGGAGCGCTTCATCGAGATGTCCCTGGAGGATTTCTTCTCAGTCCCCGGACATGTTAACAAACTTTTCTAAGTAACTATACTGTCTGCGACCGCATCCCAAGTCCTCAGGGCAAATCAATCATTAAAAAACGCTTGCTTAAAAAACAATGTTTGCTATTTACAAAGGTACACTCACCAGAGCTCCCTTCCATGGTGTCATTGTCTGGGATAGTTGCTTGTGAGGGCTGGGAGCAGGGTAATTCCGTCAGGGTGATAAAAAGCTCCTGGCTGCTGGGGCTCACGGAGTGCTGTGTGCTCTCTGCTAGGTCTTCCTCCTCTTCTTCATCTTCATCTTCCCCGTCTGCATAATCCTCAGACATGGCAGAGATTACAACCCCCACCTCGGAATCCACGGTCAGGGGTGGGGTACTTGTGGCGCAGCCCCCTAAAATTGCATGCAGCTCAGCATAGAAGCGGCATGTTTTTCGACCTGCCCCGGACCTTCCGTTTGCTTCTTTGGTTTTCTGGTAGGCTTGTCTGAGCTCCTTAACTTTCACTCTGCACTGCACTGAGTCCCTGCTGTGGCCTTTATCCGTCATAGCCTTAGAAATTCTTTCAAATACTTTTTCATTTCGTCTTTTGGAACGCAGTTCTGTTAGCACTGAATCCTCTCCCCATATAGCGATCAGATCCAGTACCTCCCGAGCGGTCCATGCTGGGGCTCTTTTTCAATTCTCAGGAGACTGCATTGTTAACTGTGCTGATGAGCTGTGCGTGGTCACCTGTGATGATGAGCTCTCCACGCTGGGGAAGCAGGAAATGAATTTCAAAAGTTCGCAGGGCTTTTCCTGTCTACCTGGCCAGTGCATCCGAGTTGAGAATGCTGTCCAGAGCGGTCAGTGGTGCACTGTGGGATACCGCCCGGAGGCCAATACCGTCGATTTGCGGCCACACTAACCCTATTCCGATATGTTAATCCCGATATTAGCGCTACTCCTCTCGTCGGGGAGGAGTACAGAAACCGATTTAAAGAGCCATTAAAATCGATATAAGGTGCCTCCTAGTGTGGATGGTTGTGGCGTTAAATCGGTTTTATGCTCCTAAAACCGATTTAAACGCCTAGTGTAGACCAGGCTTAAGAAATCAGTGTCCTAAGCTGAAAGAAACTATGCTATGGGAGCTGGTGGGTGCAGAAGGCCAGGAAGTGGTAGGGGTAGGGCCAGGGAGGCAAGCTAGAGGCAGGAGCAGTCGGGGGAGCAGGGGGAAAGGCAGACAGGTGTGTAAGGGGTAGTGGTGAGTAGAAGGGGTGAGGTAGTGGGTGCAGAAGGTGGGGTGGGCAGAAGGTGGAGGTAATGAGTAGGGGAAATGGGGAAGTTAGAGATGGGGCCGGAGTGGCACTTTGGGCACAGTATGAAACATAAGATGTGTCCTGTATCTGTCTGGGTTGGAATGACTGGATCATTACAGGACTGGCTGAAACTGACCTATCTCAATGGAAGATGCACCAAGACAATGGGAGCCCCACTGACTGAACAACTGACACTTATCCTCAGGAGGCTCTGGCAGGTGGAACATGTGAAATCAGCATGGGTCAATGTCGGGGGGAGAGGTTAAGAGTTGGCTCTGAAACTCTCACCTGGAACTAAGGAAAAGGGACAGAGAGAGATCCGGAGTGTTTGTGGAGAATTAATTCTGTGGTTCATGCTGGGTTTTTCTTTTAGAATATTGAATATCACACCCAGTTCACATTAGTCCATCCCAGGTTTTGGAGTTTTATTGTGGAGTTCAGTTAGCTATGGGGTAAAGAAGGTACATGTTGTGCTCTGCAAGGTGCAGGATTAAACTAGTGGTCTGTGGAATCTTAATCTGAAACTATATACAGCATCTGTGTGACTCTTTCCAGAGGATCCTACTCAATTTGATCCAACACTGGCAATGAGAATCAACAAGAACCACAAGAATTAAAAATAGAGAGACACCGCAAAAAAGAAAAAAGAAAGGTATGAGCTCCTTCTAGGTGTTGAATTTTTAGATTGTGCAATACTGCCCATAGAAACAATAGTCTGCCTATGTGCAGTTGCAGAAGCCACTTTCTGCCATGCTATAATCAGCACTTTGCAGCAATTTTGGCTTGCTCTGTCAGCCTGGAAGTGTTGTGGCAGCCATTCTGAGTGGGGAATATCCTCTGGACTTCATCAGAAAGCCTGAACTTGTCCATTTGAAGTTGACACAAAAATAACACAATCGTGTACACAGAACACTGCTAACCAAAGCCTTGTGACAACAAATCTATCAAGGGTTTACTTCATTTCCCACAGCACACTTTGCAATACTGCAGTCTTAACTTAAAAAAAAAAAATCCTGAACTTCCCTGCCTTTCCTGTCCATGAATGTTATTCCACTCTGGGACCCAGAGGGGAACACTGGCTTGAAAGGTTATAAAATCTATTTCTTGCAATGAAAGAAGATGACTCCATTACAAAAGGTGCTATGCTCCGGCACTTGCAGGCAGTGAGATGCATCATATTTTTGAAACAGTCCCTAACATTGAGGATAGTAAGGACTATAAGAAAGCAAAAATGGCACTTGCAGGGTATTTTAAACTGCATAAAAACATTGAAGATGAACAAGATACATTCCAGCAAACATGTCAGTGAGAAGGTGAAACATGGATGAGTATCATGTCAGCCTGTCACCTTGCAAGTTCATGTGTGTTCACAAATGTGGATCACGAGATAAAAGGGCAGATAATACAAAGCAGTTTGTTGGTTAAGCTGAGAAGACATACTCTGAGACACCCCTACCCCCCAATGACTCTTGTCATAATAGTGGATGAGGCTCGAGTGAACAAGATGTCGGAAACACTTGGTCAACAAATAAAGCAAGGAAACCTGGGAAGAAGTACAGAGACAGCACAAGCACTCCACAGTAAGAACTCATTCCAAAATTGAGTGTGATATTCTCAAGAAGGTAACCAACCCCCATATACTCTAGGTCTGACCCCAAAAATTACAAATGTAAAATGCTACAGATGCGGAGGCTTTATGTATGCCACAGTGGTTACCAGCAAAAGGGGTTCTCTGTTATAGCTGTGTTAAATGAAACCACTACACAAAAGTCTGTAGATTATTTCTCTCCCAAAGGTCAAGAAAAAATTCCAACAAAGACATTAGGATTAGTGAACATCCTCCAAGCTGACACCTCAGAAGATGACAACTCTTTTGTCTTCATAATATTTCCAGAGAGAACAAAGCCTTCCAGACATAGTGTTCAACCACAACGCCACATCATCATACAAAAATACTAGACTGAAGTTTGAACTGACACTGATGCACCAGTGAATATGATCAATTAATGTGTGTATGCCATTGTCAAGGTTTCCTCCTGCACTCTGAACTTTAGAGTACAAATGTGGGGACCTGCATGTACCCTTCTAAACTTAATTTCTAGCTTAGATCTGATAGCGCTGCCACCAACCAAAAATGTAGTGTTTTGGTGCACTTTCCATTCCCCCCAAACCTTCCCTGGGGAACCCAAGACCCAAATACCTTAGATCTTAGCACAAGGAGAAATTAACCATTCCCCACTCCTCTTCCCCCCAGACTTTCCCCTCCCTGGGTTGCCTTGAGAGGCTTTACACAGATCCAAACTCCTTGGATCTTAAAACAAAGAGGAATTAACCATCCCCTCTTCTTTTCCCCCCACCAACTCCTGGTGAGTCCAGACCCAACTCCTTGGATCTTAAAACAAAGAAAAATCAATCAGGTTCTTAAAAAGAAAGCTTTTAATTAAAGAAAGAAAAAGTAAAATTTATCTCTGTAAAATCAGGATGGAAAAATGTATTACAGGGCACTTAAATTTATATAGCCAGAGAAATCCCCCCTAGCCTCAGGTTCAAAGTTACAGCAACAGAGGTAAAAATCCTTCCAGCAAAAGAAACATTTACAGGTTGAGAAAACAAACATAAGACTAACATGCCTTCCTGGCTGGGTACTTACAAATTTAAAACATGAGACTGATTCAGAGAGGTTTGGAGAGCCTGGGTTGACGTCTGGTCCCTCTCAGTCCCCGAGAATGAACAAACCCCAAACAAAGAACACAAAACAAAGACTTCCCTCCACCAAGATTTGAAAGTATCTTGTCCCCTTATTGGTCCTCTGGTCAGGTGTCAGCCAGGTTTACTGAGCTTCTTAACCGTTTACAGGTAAAAGAGACATTAACCCTTAACTGTCTGTTTATGACAGCCATACCACAGAAACTGCTTTTACAACCTGTGGCAGTAAAACTATATCCCTGTGGAAATCCAGACCTACTGACAATGTGTGATGTGTACTCAGCTAATTTTGTATTTAAGGACTTGTCTGTTGCCAGTCTGATATACATAGTGACTAATGGCACAGATAGGCTGATTAGTTATACCACATCAAGTGTACTAGGACTGAATCAGATGATGCAAATGGTACAGCCTAACAAGCTAAATTGGCTCCTCCAGTCTCATGGGAATGCGTTCAAAGGAATAGGAAAGTTGAAAGGAGAGCAAATAAAATTGCACATTGATGACATGGTTCAGCCTGTAGCTCTACCACACAGATACATTCCTTTCTGTGTCAGAAAGCTTGTGGAAGAAGAACCAGTACACATAGAAGAGCTAGACATCATCGAGCAAGTGGAGGGCATGCAAAAAACAAAGCAACTAGGCAAAATCCGAATTTGTGTGGATATGTGTTTACAGAATTGAGTTATCAAGCATGAGTGACACATCACTCCCACTGTAGATGAAAATATTGCAGAGCTGAATGGAACAAAGTTCTGCTCAAAACTTGACCTCACAGCAGGATACCATCCACTTCAGCTCCACCCTGAGTCAAGGTATGTAACAATCTTCGCAATACATGTGGGTCTACATCACTATGAATGACATTTTTGCCATTTCTTCAGCTGCAGAAATATTTCAAACCACCATATATGAGGTACTAGGTGGAATCCCTGGGGTTCTTAATGTGAGTGGTGACATATTAGTACTTGGTGCCACATCTGAAGAATACGACACTTGACTAGCAGCTATTTTTGAATGACTGCAGGAGCAGAATCTCATGTTAAACCCAGACAAATGTGATTACAATAAACCCACATTAGAATTTTTTGGATATAAATTCTCCAAAGATGGTGTCTCAGCGGATCCTAAGAAAGTGAAGGACATTCCCAGTGCCACCGGGGCCACAAACCCCACTGAAATTTGTAGCTTGGTAGGGCTTGCAGATTACTGTGGCAGATTCATTCTGAGGTTAGCCAATATCACACAACCTCTGGAAGATCTTACCAAGAAAGATAAAATATGGGTGTGGGCAGATGAACATCAAAATGCATTTGAGGAACTAAAAAAATCCCTTACCAGCAATGCCATCATGTCATATTTTAATTCTGGTAAGAGGTCTGAATTTTATGTAGATGCCAGCCCTGTTGGATTAGGAATGATCCTCGCACAGGTTGACCAGGGTGGTCAAATTTACACCATTACTTATTCCAGGAAGGCTCTTTCACCCGCTGAGCAACAAGATTCTTAGACAGAAAGAGAAGCTCTTGCTGTAGCATGGAGTTGTTTCCATTTTCATTCATACATTTATTGATGTTATTTCATCATTTTGACTGATTGCAAATCTCTTGAACCTATGTTCAACGATCTCTCTTTTCGCCCACCAGCTTTCGTTGAGAAGTGGATGATCAAACTACAAGGTTATGAATACAAAGCTATCTATTGGCCTGGAAAGAATAACACTGCTGACTTCTTTTCCCTGCACTTACTGCTGAAACAGCTCATTAGAATGCTATGGAAAAAGCTGAGCGCGTGTTCTACTATCAGACACCAATCCTAAAGTTGTCTCATTGCAACAAATAAAAACAACTGCAAATTGCTGCAGCTGATGGTTTGGACATGAAACAGGAATTATTTTATTTCCTCCATAGTTATTGAACCACTCCCTACTGCTCAACTGGCACTGCGCCAGCAAGTGCTATGTTCGGCAGACAACTAAGGACAAACTTCCACCTGTTGAGATAAGAGCAGATGATTAATCTCTTTGTCACATGACAAGGAAGCGAAGCTCCTCATGAAAAAATATGCTAACTAGTACAGACAGGTCAAAACCACATCTTTCCATGTGGGAGATATTGTTCTTGTCAGAAATGTTCAGCCCCGCAACAAACTGTGTACACACTTTTATCCTGAGCCTTATAAGATCACAATGATCAAAGGCGAGATCACTGCATAAAGAGGATCCCAGAAAGTCATACAAAATGCATCTCTCATCAAACCACTTGTGGCACTCATTGAGTTCCCACTTTGCAAGATGAGGAGGAGGACAACCTTACAGAAACTGAACCCTTTGTACTCTCTCCAAGGCAAGTGAGTCAACCCTCTGTGCGCCAGAGGTGGAAAGTCCCTGTTACCCAAAAACAAGTAGCCGTCAACCTACCGTGCATTTGGAGGACTATATAACATAAGCGACGGCGTTACTGTGGATGTGTTGATCAATCATCAAACTTCTGACATTGTTTTATTTATTCTGTGTTTGTTGTATTTTATTTATAAGCTGGAAGTATTTCAAAGTGATGAATTTATTAATTGTTTTGAATTTAAAAGTTCTTTGGGGAAAGGAGGGATGTAGTATAGTGCAATTAGGACACAAGAGTCATGATGGCTTTGATGGAAGCGTTTGCCAGGCTGAACTCTATCTTACCTTTTGCCTCTCTTTGCTAACCTAAGGACTTGCACAATCTGTATTGCAGGGTAACTAATAAATTGTTACCATGTTTTGGAAAGGCTACCTGGTAGCTGTTATGGACTGAGATGTAGGCGGCCTGGCCTAGTAGTCAGGACAGGAGTCCAATGTAGTGAGCAGAACATGTGTCCAGGTTGGGGAACAAAGCCCAAGGTCAGCACCAGAGTCAACTGCCAGTTACCAGAGCCAGAGGTCAAGCCAGAGTCAGAACCAGGAATCAAAGCTAAGGACAGATGCCAAATGCCAGAGCCTAGAGTCAAGCTGGAGTTAGGGTCAGAAGACACAGGCCAGGGTCAGAGCCAGGAGTGGTCGCTGAGCATCGGAGGCAAGGTAAAATGGCTGGAGGAAAGGCAAGGATCAAGCATGGTGGGAACAGGAGCTAAGGTAGCAGCCAGGAATCAAGAACAGGGTTGGAAGCAGGCACAAGCAGGGTCCAATGCAGCCACAACAGGAAACCACCTTATTGCTCAAACAAACTTCCCTTTCCTCCTCCTGCCTTAGATAGCATAGCTCAACCAATCGGTGGAGCTGTGCAATCCTCCAATCAGAGCTTCTGAGGCTATAGCCCTAGTAGTTTCTTAGCCCCACCAGTTTTAATAGTCATTGGGTGGAGGCCAGGATGTGGCAGTTTCCAGAGAGCTCCTAGGCCTGGGTTCAAGACCAAAGGCTGTTATGGTATCTCCGCAGGCACATCTTTAGTTAGATACTAAGCACACCAGAAGTAGGTTATTTTTAGAGGAAAGTGGACATTATTTGCAGCAGTCCTTCACTAGGTTTTGTAGTTTAAAACATTCAGGGCTAACTTCATCTTTCAGGTATATGTTCGTAACTCGTACAGAAGTTGGGGGAATTGGGCATGCAGAGGTGTGGGCAGACATTGTCCCAAGTAATGTACATTATTAATTATGGAGTTTAACAGCTTTTATATTTCATCTTCTCTTTACCATTTAAGTTTGGGCGCTAGTACCAAAGGCAAATACAAATGTTTGCAGTTAAAGATTGGGAGAGGCACTTATTTTGGGGTCCAATAAAAAGTTATGCACAGTTCCATTCTTTCCTATGACCAGTGATATGTAATATTGGAAATGAATTATAATGGATCTGGTTTATCCCAAAAATACTCTACTAAGATATGCATTTCCCTTCAGCTGACAAGAATTCGCTAATTATTGGCACAAAAGATTAAGTGTTTTGAAAAGAATATTGGAAGGAAATTGCAGAGCAGAAATCATATTACAGAGAAGAAACAGTTGCAGCATCACTTATTCCCATTAAAAGTGAATCATTTATTAAGAGGAGTGACTGTAAAATGATATGTGTACATTCACAGATAACTCAGCACTAGGCTTACGAAATTAATGGGAAATAGTGCAATCCTTGAAATGTCCTGTTTTGTGGCTGGCCACTTGTAATGTAATATGCAGCACTCAGAAGGGCCACAGGCCCATATTCTCAGTTAACTTCAGGCTCTTGCGCATTGGGCTGGTAGTAGGGCACCTAGAAGAAATAACCCTAAGGACATGTGACTTAGCCTGGGTTAGATAAATTTAGAAGCACAAAAACTTAGGTTGGGTTAATAAGGAAGGAGCCAAGGAAAAGTAATCAATAAATACTACATATAAATTAATTATAAAAGCCACCGAGTCAGGAGAAGGAATGTAACACCCTAAAAATTCTAGTAGATTTCTATTAATAAAAACAGTACACACACTATCAAGACAGTGTGAATCTAGAGTTTTTTAAATATTATAGTAGAGCTAGATGATTTTATTACTTTATATGCTTCTCTAAAGGAATGGCTGCTCTTGTGTCATAATCAAGTTATAAGTGTTAAAGGGGACTTATGTATCTGTTAGAAGAAATGAACAATTAGAGATGAGATATTTTCCACTAGCTTTGAACCAGGAAACTCTAAGTTTGTGTTTCTTTATTTAAAATTGGAAAGAAAGGTGATTTTCTGCGTGTAGGTTTGGGAGCTTTTGCAATAAAAGAGGATGTTTTTGTGGGTCAAGACTACTTGAGTGTTGCAACTGAAATTGCAGTTGCTGAACCCATGTACGTTGGTGAGTGGTGGCCTGCTATGTATTGCCCCATTTCTGCAAAGATTTATACCCTTAAGCTTACCCTTGAGCTTAACTTTACTTACTGTGTAATCCCATAGACTTCAATCAGACTGCTTGCAGGGTGTAAAGTTATGCACGTGTGCAAGTCTTTGCATAATAATAAGGAGCAGCAGGATACATTTTTCTTTTTGTAATAGAATACAGAACCGTTGACCTCTAGATCATTGGTAAGTAGTGGATGGAAGTCATTACCATGTATTGATTGTTTGGTAGCAAACTTTCCTTGCCTTGAATTTCCCATTTCAGGGGTAGATATTGAGTAGGCTGTTCTGATGATTTACCTCTGGCTATTCAGATAACAGTAATTTCTGATTAAATATTTTAATGTGTAGTTATGAATTATAACATTTAAAAGGCATTTGGGGCTTTTTCTATAGGCTGCTGAAGAATTTTCAGCCAGAAGGCTAAAATAATTTGGTAAATTGGTACATTTGTGATAAGACTAGGTGAGGCTTTATGAATCTTAAGGTTCAGTTGATTCAGTCTTTAAAAAGTGAACAGCAATCCAATCGAAAATCTGCCCACTAAGATTTCCCTAGAAAGCATTTGATCAGCAGGATGTCTCCTCTTACTGAGAAGGTAAACATTCCGTGTTCAATTGGGTACCCCTGTTCAATCCCAGACTTCACTATAGATTGCACTAGACTTCCACTAAAGCTATAATTTAAATAAATAAATACAAGAATTATATGATAAGCTAAAATGTTAGCATCAGGAATGTGATATTTAGTTTTGGACTGACAAACTAAGTAGCAAACTGGAACAATTTTGAAGTAATAATGTCTAGAAAGCATCTTATAAATGGTTTATATCATAGTGTAGCAAGATAGGAATACTGTGAAAGATGGAAGCACAAAATTAAGACTAAAAATTTAGACAATCCATAATATTTTGGTTGACTGAATAACAAACTATTTGGCAAGATTATGAAGGAATTAACCTAGTCTTTCTTCCTTCAGAAAAATGAAATTAATGTACAAAAAAGTCTGAAATGCCTAGAAATGTTTATATTATGTTGCATTCATTTTAGTCCTGAGCATTATTACATACTATTGCTTATATTAAACATTTTTTTCAATTTATCTTCCCAAGTTTGCAGTTTTAAAGTTTTATTGAATTAGATGTACCTGTCTCATAAGACTTAAAATAATGCATTATAAAAAATGTATAATCACAAACAATTTCTAACTAAAATTAAGCACATCTTTAAATGTTTTGCCAGATTGGGGCCTACATTTATTGTAACTCAGATGTCAACAACATATAGCTTGATCCAGCTGAAAATATTCACAACACTCTGTGCCATAAAACTCCTCTAGAAAGGTATAAATTCTGAATGTATGGTGGATTGACTTATCCAGGAGAAAGGTCAGGCCATCGCACAAGGCCAAAAAAATTGTGAAAAGTTCACAATGAGAGAGCTATAAGAATGTTAAGAGTTGCAAGCAACCTACGGTGAGATACTTTTGATTATGAGTCAGTAAATTTTCTCTCTTCCCTGAGTGGGTAGCTCAGCCTTTGGCAGTTACTTCAGTCCTAAAGGTAGGACTACTATAACATCCTAAATTTACTCCTGTGCTGTTCCTCTTAAAGTCTTATATTACAAGGCATGAGAAAGCAGAGCATGAGATAAGGTAGATTCAGATGTAAAGGTTTCAGTCCCTCTCTGTAAAATATGTGCAGCATTATTCATATTTGCAGCTGAGAGCTTTCAAACGAAGATTTCTGAATGACAATGAGAGTATGGAGATGACTATGTATTCCTATGATGTGTGTGCAGTTATTTAATGGGTACTGTAGTGCCATAGTGCCTACTAGTGATATGGTGGATGGTTGGTTATGTCCAGCATTTAAAGATTCACTAGGAGTAGAAGAACTGCCATACCATAACAGACCAGTGGTCCATGTAGTCCAGGATCCTGCCTTTGACATTTGTCTGTAGTGAATTCTTCAGAGGAAGGTGAATAAATCATAGTGTACCTTACCAACTGTGTAACAATATATCATCCAGGAGAGATGTCTTCCTGATCATGATCAGATTATGTCCTGCATAAGGATTGACCATTCTTGTTATTTTTATTCTAAATAATGTAACTGCAAATTCTATTCTCAGGGCCAGTTCAAACAAATTTGAGGGGCACTTTGAAGCCATTCATCCAAGGACCTCCCCGGTTGTAATACTCAGTATTCAGTTCCATTTTCCCTGTCCCACTCCAAGTGTGCCAAACTGAAAGTGTCATATCAGCTGCAGGGGGTTCATTCCAGCCAGAAGAAGGAGCAGATGAAGTATCTAGAACTGATGTGTGGATCTGTGGAGGGAGTAGGACTAGTAAGAATGTGGGGATCCTATTAAACATGAAAAAAGAAAAAGATGAAGCTCGTACTTTCCTCCAAATATGAGAATGGGAGAAGGAAACAAAGGGACCAATGAGGCTGGTATCATTGGCAGAGAGTAGGGACAAGATTGGATGTGATAAGAATTGGGAGTGGAGGTCATCAGGGATGTAGTTGTGCAGGAATTCTGGTCTCATCTTGCATACAGATGACTTTCATGGTGTCTGTGCGGCATAAACAGAGAACTACACTTACAGGCTACTACACTTGTACAATCGTACAAAAATGGTACGATATATTTGATATTTTAGAAATAGTATGTGATTGTGTAATTAAAGACTGTATTGTGATGCATATGCACAAAGGGATGGAGATAAGGTTACACAGGATGCCTTACCATAGTATTCCTGACTTTTGAGTGTTTAAATTTACCTTCATGGTTTTTTAGCATAGGTTATTTTAACAGAATATAAATACTACATCTGGTTTAATATGCAGTTTTATATTTTCAGAAACAACATTCTATACGATCTTGTTCTTCTTGGGCTTGATTCTCATTTACACTTAGGCTCCTTTACACCACTCTGGCAGTGTAAAGGAGCTTTAAAATGGGTTTAAGCAGCCTTTTGTGTAAGTAAGAATCATGTCCATTGTTTTAGGGCTTACTCAACAATACTTCTAAAGTTTCCAGTCTGAAACTTTCTCCATGTCTGAATGAAAATAAATTGAAGTCATTCTACTGAAAGTTATTGTCAATTGAGCAGCACAATAAAATTGGGTTCCTAACATTTTTAGAGAGAAAAAAGGATTCTGTTTATTATTATATCCTCTCCCCTTCTCTATCCCACTACTTCCATATGTGTTTTCAGGGCTTGGGTTATTATCTTTTGTTTTCCTAGTATGACATTTATTTCCATTTCCTCCCTCATACCCCTAAATAACATTTTTATTTTATTTTGCTTTCTCTACTTCTGATGCTGTTCTCCATTTTTTTCCACCCTTCACTCTACAGTGCATATGATAGGGCAACTACTTCTGTTAAAAACTAAAATAGTCATGGCTTCTGTCATGAATGAAGTACAGCAACTGAAGTTGCCTGTCTTTATTAAAGCAAAACTAGCCGTCTAATTTGCACTACCCTTCTTGGCTGCAAGAAAATGACTGTACTCTCTGTGCAATTACTTGCTTTTATCCTCTTTCAGATAAAAGAGGTACTGTGTTTCTTTAAGTCTGTGATACCCCACTATTATGAGTCAGTCTGTCAGATCACAACAGGCGCACCACATCACATGCGGAGTCACAGCTTGATGTTATATTTCTGTGCTATACAATACAAGTGCACAGCACATTTGAAAAGTCTGCTTTTTCATTTACTTCTGTACTATCTAGAATTTATTTGGGTGGGGGGAGAGGGGAGCTGTTGCCCCTAGCTTATTGCATAATGTTGGAAAATGCCAGTATAAAGTCTTCTGTACAGGAATAAATAAAGCCAGATCTTCAGCCAGTTTAAATTGGCATAATGCCATTTAAGTCAATAGAACTATGCCAGTTTGTATCTGTTGAGGATCTGGCTCATAAATTTCTGTACAAGACCAAAGTGGTAACAGTAGGTTGGCGGGGGAATCAATCAAAAGATGTCACCCTTTCTAATATTTGCCTCTATTATTGTGGGTGAAAACTCTCCATTTCTTACAAGAATTTGCAATCTAGAGGTCATGCTGGATCCCCACATGGTCATGTAGCAGTAATGGCCCGGAATGCATTTTCTGCAAGGTGGAAAAAATCCATTATTTTTTTAAAAATCTGATTTTTTAAAAATATATATTTTTTATTTAAACACATTTTTCTTTTTAAAAATAAACAATTTAATTTGAAATTATGACTCCCTATTTTAAGGTCTAAGCTTACTATCATCTATTAAAATCATTTAAATAAATTACAAAATAATAAACTGCATCAATGAGCCCTCCCGAAACATTTAATGAGTTAAAGTGTACAGCTTTTATAATTATATACAGAATCAGGGAAAAACATTTTTGACATTTGAAGTCAGTTCAAGATTCATAAATGTGATTATGAACTGGGTTAACCCTTGTTAACGGTTGAGTTAAAACCTCATTGAAATTGATGTGTGAACTTGTCGCTCACTTAAGACAGGTAAGGGACCACACTTCAAACAAGGCCTAATAGAGGCTACCCAGGAGCTTTGGGCTGTATGAGTGGAGGGTTTTTTTGCCGAGTATTGATTTGTGTGTCAGCGTATGCACGGGCATGTGTGAGAAAGGCAAATATACAGAAACTCAGGACAGACAAGAACAAAGAGAGAGAGGTAGATGCCAAAAGCAAGAAAGCCAAGCAGTAGCCAGTGAGTTCAGTGTAACCTCGGAAAAAGCTAGAGAGCTTTTGGGTCTGGTGTTAGCTAAAGAGACTTTGGCTGTCTTTTTGTTCTTGATTCCTCCTGAATACATTCCTTGTAAATAAATTATACTGCCTCAAAGAAATACCTGACCATCACCAATTTCTCCTTCTAACTGGAACATCCCCAGGGTCCTGAACTTTGACTAGCTGCTCTGGTCAAAATGGGGCAACCACATGTCAGTGTCATGTACTTCATTAAATAGCTACATTATTTACCATCTCTACAATGGAGGAATGCTGGTATTTACATTTGTCCAAATGTTAAGACTCTCAATTTGTGATGTGCAGAAAAGATTTTGTCTTAATTACTTTTGGTTTCAGTTTAGCTAGCAGGTGCAGGGAGAGTATTCTCTTCATTTGAAGTAGTTCATTCAACCTTTAGAAGCTGATTGGGAGCTGAGGAAACAGGAAAGCTTTTTTTTTTTTCTGATCATTCACATTTTCTAACAATGAAATAAATAATCTGAATAAATGTACGTTAAAGTATATAATTGCTTAAATACATGTGTTTATATATAGTGTATCCTTATGGTTAGCAAAAGTAATACCAAATGTAGTGCAAAGGCTATTTTTAGTTGCAAATCAACATGCTTTAAGGGCTACACCAATTAATGAAGATGACTGTCTTTAGAAAAATAACTAAAAAGTACAAAGGTAAAAAGATCATTGTTATTTAAGTCAACATTTCCTGCTTCCTGATTTAGATCACTCCAATTAAGAGCACTCCACCCTGATTTCCATGCTTATCTGTGTAGGGGACAGCATGCAGTTTAGTTAGGGTGACCAGATGTTCCAATTTTATAAAAACAGTCCCGATATTTGGGGCTTTTTCTTATATAGGCTCCTATTGCCCCCCATCCTCTATTCTGATTTTCCACACTTGCTGTCTGGTCGCCCTAAGTTTAGTTGTAGCTGTGTCAGTCCCAGGAAATTAGAGACGGAAGGTGGGTGAGGTAATCAGAAGTTGGTCCAATAAAAGATATTACCTCACCCACCTTATCTCTCTAAGAGACTGTAAATATTTCTTTGGAATGAAGAGGTTGCCAATGTTACCCATGTCTCTGTCACCTCAGGCTCAGACTTTGCAATATGCTCTACTTGGGGCTACCCTTTACAGTGAAGCTGGCACAGACTACAGTAGCCCACTTATTAAGTGATTTAGCTCAGCGGGAGTGTGTCTCTGGGATCAGAACTGGCTGCCTGCTAGAGTCTAAGGTATTGGTCTTGATATATTATGTATGGCTTGGGATCTGCTTAGTTGACAAACCACCTTCCTCATCCTCCCACAGTGCATTCAGCACTGGAACTTGGGCTAGAGTCTCCTTGATATAAAAGGGCTTCTGGAGGGAGCCTCAAGCTTTTGAATTTACTTTCTACTTGGTCCAAAACAGCTGGAATACGTTGACCTTCAGGTATAGTCTATTGAGCTAGGCCCTGGGGTTGGAGGAGGGTTCGGGCAGGGGCTTGATGTTTGTATGTGGGTGGGGGAAGTACTGTAGAGCTTGAGTTTTACTGTATATGCTATTGTCAGCATGTGAGTACGAAGTAGCTGCTGCCTTTACTTTTATCTGATTGTATTTTTCTAATTCCTGGGAAAGTGCCTAGAGCTAGGGATAAGCACCTTTTTGTACCTTGCCATAAATCTAAATAAGAAAGTAAGATGACTTTCTCCAGTCTGTGGCCTTGTACACCATCATCCACAGTGAATCCCTTGGAAAAGAACATTTGCTGTTACTATTTATTATTGAAGGAAAGGAAGGGAATAAAGAGACATAAAGTCATTAAAAGCTGCTAAATAATTTTCATTTTTAGGAAAATTGGTGACTTTAAATTAGCTCTGTCTGCAGTGCTTTTCATAATTTTGTTACAACAGTAGGCAGTTAATATATGAGGTAGATATAATATGAAATAACTGTCAGTTCTATGCTTATGGAGTTGGTAACTATTGGTATGGGTTCTGCTACTAACAAAATTATCAAATATAATAAATGTAACTGCATCATTTATAGCTTTTTCAACAAATCTGCAGCTGATTTGTCTTTGGGTAAGTACCAATTCCAGGTATTTGATTTTATGTCAAATTGGGTATAGCTTCTTGTATTAACTCCAAGGTAAAAAGATGAAAAGGAAGAAGCAGACACTTTAATTAGGAGTTCAAAGCAAAAATGTGATCAACCTATCTTGACATTGTCCGAAACTGATTCGGGTTCGATAAGCTTTGTATTGGGTGAGGAAAAATAGGCTGGACCAGAATAAGGTGCAAAGCCAAGTGGCTGCGTTTATTTGGGGGAAAGTTACAACTTGGGCCAAGGGAGAGAGGCAATTTTTAGCTGGGATGTTGTTAGGCAATATAAACAACCCAAAAATCATTAACAGTACAATTCTATACTGCTCACTGCACCACACTGGATAGGCAGACACACCAATCACACAAGATAGGAATCGGGTTCGTCAGGGTGGTGCCCGGTGCAACACAGGAAAGAGACCCACAGGCCACTGCCTCAACCGCCCTTGCTTTCACACTAAGGGTAAACCCAGAGTGTGGTGCCGCTGCAGTTGGGCAGATTCCACTCACACAGACCGCGGGGACAGGAAACCCTTGGTCAGCTAATCCCCAGGTGGAGACAGCTCCCAGACACAAACACTCCGGACAAAGACAGAGCAGTGACTCTCACACTTAAAACAGTTTACAATAAACAATTTATTAAAACCTTAGAACAACTATACACCTAGGCAATTGTGCAATTATGAGCTCAATACTTTAATCCTTAACACTGTGCACACACTTGGTACTGGGTTAGGGAGGGGAAAAATAGGAGGCTAGATAAGCAAACTGCCAGAAATTAGAAAACAAATACTGCACTCCAGGCGCAGCTGACCAGCAGAGCAGACACCAGAAGCATGATGAGGTCCCAGGAACAGGTCCAAGGTGACAACAAAGACGACACGACACGAGCTAGCTATACCGGGAGGAGACCCTGGCTGAAAGGTTGATCAGGCCCTTCAGCTGACACGCGGACACTCCACACAGATTTTGGGGGGAAATCTAGTTTTATAGAAAGGGTCTCACTCACTCATGTCAACGTCTGATTGGTCCCTGGTTCCCCCTCCCTCCAGGCTTCGAGCTGTTGCCCCCCACGCCGGCAGGATTTGCACACGGCACACTGGGGTATCTGGGCAGAATTAGGTCTCTGTATACAGTACTCTGGAGTTGCTGGGCAGAACTAGCCTGACCTCCAGACGACCGGGTCCAAAAAGAGCGGGAAAATGCATACTACGGAGTAGCTGGGCAGAATCAGGTCTTTGCACACTGCACTAGCCTGACCTTTAGACGGCCCAACAGAAAAAAAACAGGAAAGTACACACAGCACTTTAGTGTTGATGGGCAGGATTAGGTCTCTGCCCTTTCCTATGCAACAAGAACCTGGTCCAAGATGGAGGCTGCCTTGTCCTTTTAACAGGACAAGATGGCCGTGGATCGACAATTGGCCATACAGAGCCATAACTGCGTATCAGGTTGCGACAGACATTACCAATTAAGAATAGCCACCCACCACCCTTAGGATATCTCTTTTCTCCTGATTTCCATTCCAGGGATTCCAAAACATATTTTAATCTATATCTTCCCACACAACACTTCAAAGTTGTTTCCTGAACACAGTCACACAAATAGCAGCACATGATGTTGTCCTAAAGGCAACAATAATGAGTAGATTAAATATGCACAGTTATGGAATCAGCATTAAACAGCCCTGCTGGCAGAGTTAGTGTCAGTACCCAGCATAAAACTCCCATTATGTAGCAGCTACAACTGTGAAATTGAAGGACATAGTTGTCAAGGGGTGGAATCCACATGTCTTATGAGATAACGGTTTTATATAACAAGCTTGCAACATGCCCCTTTGGGTATCTCACTATTGTCCTTTCCTTAACTTGCTTCTGTGCACAGTATCAAGGATGATTATTTAATGTTGTAAGTGGCCCATTAGAGCTTGATTTACAAAGGTATTTAAGGCACCTAAAAATGCAGATACAGATTTACAAATATGCCTAAGCAAGTTCCTTTCATATTCAAGGGGAGATAGGAGCCTAACTCACTTAGGTGCCAAATATGATTTACAAAAGCACCTATATGCATTTTAGGTGCCTAAGCCTTTGTAAAGATTGCCCTTAATGGTCAATCTATTGGTCATCCAAGCAACCCCACACCTTCTCAACTTTTTGCTGTCCTTACTGGTTCCAAATTTTAAATAACTAGAACTAAGTCTGGAAACTCTAGCCTAAAATTTTCAAAAGTGACTAGTTATTTTGGCTGCCTCAGCTGTTGGGTGCCCAACCTGAGACATCTGAACGAAGCCTATTTTTCAGAAACCTTTGAGCACTTACTTTACCTTCTGAAAATCAGCTTGTTTAAAGGCTCTCAAGTTCCAAACATAAAAACTGAATCACTCAAATTCACTGGTAATTTTGGATAATAGAGGCCACTTTATACTTTTTACCACGAAAGCTTATGCTCAAATAAATTTGTTAGGGTATGTCTACAATATCTGATGAATCGGCGGGTAGTGATTGATCTATTGGGGATTGATTTATCGTGTCTAGTGTAGATGCGATAAAATCGATCCCCGATCGCTCTTCCGTCAACTCTGGAACTCCACTGCGGCAAGAGGTGGAAGCGGAGGCGATGGGGGAGTGGCAGCAGTCGACTCGCCACCGTCCTCATGGCCAGATAAATTGACCAAAGATACGCCAACTTCAGCTACGCTATTCGCGTAGCTGAAGTTGTGTATCTTAGGTCGACCCCTCTCCCGCTCCCAGTGTAGACCTAGCCTTAGTCTCTAAGGTGCCACAAGTACTTCTCCTTACTGGCAGCACTGGATATCTTTCAATTTCTGCAGAACAGCTATAGTGCAGACAAAGTTTCTTTCCCCCTGCCCATCAACATGTTGCCTTGTGGCAACTTTGTGGTGAAGCCAAAGAACCAAAGCTATGAGTGACAGAGTAGTTTAGTTCCCATGCCCATTCATTTCTCTGTTTCTCTGGTGAGATTCATTTGTCCTCGAGATAAAAAGGAATGTGAGGATTGGTGTGCTGCTTCTTTAAAACTGCAGCAGGAGGTCAAGTAGGAAGGATGCTGGCAAGAGCAAATTTTTTGACAAAACTTTTTTAATCAGAAAATGCTTATTTATCAAAACCAAAGCTGCTTACGGGAAAGGGTTGGGTTCAACTAATTTCTCATTTTGAACAAGTAGGTTTATAATTTGTTAAAATGCCCTAGTTTGAAAAAAAAGATCCAATTTTTCAGTTTGAAATGGCTTTTCAGTTCTAAATTTAAGCTAATTATTGAAAAAACAATATTTTTTTCTGAAAAGGTCCAAATTTTCAAGAAATGTTTTGGAATTATCAAAAACATTGTAAAATTATTTTTTTAAAAACTATGTCAATTGAATGAACCTGAATTTAATTTAAATTTAAAAAAATTATGGTCAGATGGCAATTTTGAATATTTTGTCTTTTCATCCTGAATAATGTTTGAAAAACATTATGAAAGTTTGATAATTTTCACAGGATGAGAAAAATGGTTTTCCTCCCAGCCCTAGTGCAGCTGAAAGTTATGTTAATTAGCCTCTAGCACACACTGGGGGCAGTGCAGAGCCATCCCACAGAGGATTTGGGGAAAGGACTGTCTCTCTGGGCCATAGGGGGAATGTATACTCTACTAGCTCTTCATATGGTGCCACCTGCTCCCACCTCTTCAGCTGATCAGTTCTGCAGGCCAAGGGAAGGAAAAGCATGTCCCCATTTCCTCCCTATCCCCTTTGAGAAGATCTGCACCACCAAGGGTGCACATAGGGAGTAGTCTCTGCAATCCACTAACCTCAGGGACTGCAACTGTCCACAGCCTCTGCATGCATGGGGTAGGAGAAAATAATTTAGTTCCGGTGAATATGTGTGGTTGCTCTTTGAAGTAATACTGCACTTTAATCCAGAATGAAAAATATTTTTTTTCCTCTCTGAAATAGTGTTGATGGAGAGAAGTCTATATTCCACTGCTGAGGGGTTTCTTATTTTTTCATGATGAAAGCTATAAATAGCATAAAACTTCCTTCACTGATCACATATTTTCAAATACTCTTGTTTTATAGCAGATTTTACAAGTATATATTAGCATGAAATCCAATATCGTGACTGAAATAATGGTAGCATTTATGAGATAGTCCACCCTGAAAATAGGATTTTTCTCATATTTGATAATGTACAGAGTAAAAACATCCCATTTCCATAATCAGTATATTACTATGAAGGCACTTTTAGTGAAGATCAAAGAGAACTTTGTTTTCATCCTAGCTATATCTAAACTGTTTATGTGAAGTTGTGATTAGCTGTATCACTGCTTTTTCAAAGTTGAATTCTGTTAAGATGAGGCAGCTGACAGACACAAAAATTAATCTATAACTCAAAATCTAAACCACAGCTTAACTTCAAAACCTGATCCAAAAGGTTATCCGGATACTTTTTGAGGAACTAATAGCACTTGTTTGAACCAATGTAATGCAGGCAATGGCTATGTAAGATTCCCCACAGAGCTATAGTAAACATCTCTGTCCTGATCTGCAAGACCAAGCGTTTCTCAGTCCTGGGAGTAGAGATTGCTAACAGTGCAAGTTATGAGCCTAATCTTGTAAGAGGACCATGTGACCTCAACTTGCAACAGCTTCAGTGGGAATTGAGGTACCAGTACCTCACTGTATTAGGCTACCTTTTTCACTTTTGAACTAGTACCAGGAACTGCAACTATGTCACCAAGCCACTCAAGTACTAAAGAATGAGTTGTGCACTGACTTGTTCTGTGGCCTATTCCCATTATAATCACTTAAATAGGATGTATCTATAGTTTTCAAAACACATAATAGAAATTTTACTTTTACATAGTCATTTTATGATGATATGGATGACAAAGAAAAGAGGAACTGTTGGAAAACACCACCCATTAATTTAGCAAGTACAACAGAACCTCAGAGTTACAAAGATCAGAGTTACAGACTGACTAGTCAACCACACACCTCAGTTGGAAACAGAAGTACGCAATCAGGCAGCCGCAGAAACAACAACAAAAAAAGCAAATACAGTCCAGTACTGTGTTAAACATAAACTACTAAAAAAATAAAGGGAAAGCAGCATTTTTCTTCTGCATAGTAAAGTTTTAAAGCTGTATGAAGTCAATGTTCACTTATAAACTTTCAAAAGAACAACCATAACATTTTGTTTAGAGTTACGAACATTTCAGAGTTACAAACAACCTCTGTTGCTGAAGTGTTTGTAACTCTGAAGTTCTACTGTAAAACTTCTGCAATGTCTAGGCCACGGCCTGTTGTGCTTTTCAACTTTAGTTTGAAATGGCCCCAAATTTTATGTAAACCATTTTTGTACCTCTTTTCGTGCTACCATAATCCAGCGTTTATTTTTTGTTCCATTTAGATCTATTAAACAAGCAGTTTAGCCTCTATCCCATATTAGAGGCTCATCTACTATCACATACTATTCTGCTGTCCAAATACAAACAAAGTATGAACAAGTTAATTTTGTTTATCCATTTGTTTTGAACATTCTAAGACCTAAGCCTTTTATGGCAATTACAAAAATCACTGTTTTGTAACCATGTGTAAATGATACAATTTTTTTCTATTTTTATTTTTTGTATCCTGATTTATATTAAATCCAGTTGGTTGTTTACACATCCATCAGGGATTATTTTGAATATAAAAAACATGCTTATTTTTCTTAGCAAAAATGTTCAACAAAATCCCTGAAATTACATACATCCTAAAAATCAATTAATTCATGTCAGGACTAAAAGTACTCAAGGACTTTCTGTAAAAAAACAGCTGATGATACAACAGCAATATATTTCATGGAGTGAAGCTATTGCAATCCATGTGTATGGAAATATAACATCCAAAAAAAAACTACGCTAAAAGATTGTTAAAGTTGCCAAGTCAAGTAATCAAAAGTTAGGCATTGCTAAAATTATGGTTGCCATGAAACCTTAAGAAGAGGGAGAAACTGATTGGTTGAGGAGCCAAGAAAAGGGCACTGTGATTCAGTGGGGTGGAAAGAATGGGGACAGGGAGCAAGAACCAGGGCCAGCTGGGCAGAGACCAGGACTAGGAACGGGGTGGAGCCACTGGCATTGGGTGGAAGTGGAGACTTGAACTTGGATGGGGACCCATGCCAATGGGAAGACTGGGATAGCAATGAGAAATCTTAGGAGTGGAGACTAGGACTGGTTAAGTGAGGATACTGGGGCTGGGACAAGTAGCCAGGGTGGGGAAAAGACAGAACTGGGAAAGGGACAGATTGTGGGCAATGGACAGAAGGGTCATCTCTTTCAAAGTCCTCTGTGGCAGCTCCCATAGCTCCCTTCAATTCATTATGTTCAAAGGAAGTCTTTACCCATCAGAGCTGCGTATTTGGAAAACACCATCAGCAGCAAGCCTTTGGGGCTAGTATGCATTGATTTCCTGTTTTTAGATGGGGACTGGAAGAATGTGGGACACTTTTTAATATTTCAACCTATATGCACAGGCATACTCAACTACAGAAAGAAGGTCACTACAATTGCTTGACTGTTGAAGGAGAAACACTTTTAAGTATATGGATGCTCAGCTTTGATACAATCAGACCAAGGAAGAGACTTTGAGGGTTGTGGTGATTATTGGACCCTAAAAAGTTACCCTAAGCTCAACTGTGAAAAGTACCTGAAAGTTCATAAGATGTCAAAAACACCTATGACTTTTTTTCCTACCTGAGAATTAACCATGGAAAATAGGTCAAGTTGTTTTCAAATAAATAAATGTTGCAAACAGCTGCAAGAAAACCGGACATAACTGAATTAATCCAAACAAAAATCACCTACTGCTATAAGTCAAGGACTATGGTGGTCATATTTGGTCAACAGGAAAATGTGGGAACACAGTTACCTATTCCAATTTTGGAAATGGATTTAATTTTTGGACAAGATAATGAGGATAAAATATGTCATTCACTTTTATTCTTTTTGGGGGTTGTTAAAAAGAGACTTTGAAAAAAGAAAAAGAATAATTTTCCCCCACCTATCCCCTGACCTACCAGTATTGCAACTCATCTCAACTCATTTCAACTTTCTTGCCCTCAAGGCAGAAGGAGCAGACCAAGCTAAGGGACTCTCTTCCCAAAAGGAAGGCCAGTTGGCCTTGCTTTTGTTTAATGGTATAGATAGGTGACTTTAAGGGAGAAGATACAGACAAAAAAGCAGAGGGGTGAGATATGAATTTTGTGAGGTGCCATGGAGAACTGGGCTTGGAGCAACATGAAGATATCTGCATTTCTATGGAGAAGATACCTATGCTTAATTGTAGGTTGTAATTCCATATCACAAAATTGGCAACTACATAAACCACTCTAGATTTGTCCTCATGGTTTGACAATACCAGAGTTACTCAATGAATTATAGAGCTACAGTCCACAGCTTTTTGTTACTAGAAGAAGCATGAAACACAGAGATCATAAGTTCTCAAATTTGAGATCTTGTAGCCCAGCTAGCAAAGTTACCTCTTCTAGACTTTAGGAACTTGTGTTAATGGAAGAGTTCACAGATCTATCTGTATGTGTTGGACATTTAGAATACCCAAGTGATACTATGAGGTATAATGAATAGGCAGCAGAATATGGTCACTGTTTTTAAGTATTACGGAAAAAAACTTGTTGTTCTTGCAGATAAAGTCACATGCACACAAAGCATGACCCTTTGAATCACATCCAAGTATAATAAATTTTCCACTGAAAGCTAAGCATCTACAAACAATTTATTTTTCTAGAAGTAGTGATTTCCCTTCCCCATCCTTTCCTTCAACTCGGACTTTCAGTAATGCTAACAGCTGCAACCAAAAATGTGTTTGGCTGAGCCTGTGATGCCTTACAGTCATCTTTATGGCATTTCCCTCTTTGGAGCTCCCCATAAACAGTGGCCAAATAAATTCATGATCCTCATTCAAATCTCTCTTTAAAATTCTTCTCTGTTGTGATTCTACAAAATCTTGACAACATTTACGCTGCGGTCTCAACACACCAGCAGCCTATCATGTTGATCATTATCATCTCATTATTTCCATGTGTCTGTATCCATCTGTTGTCTCTTGTCTGACACTTAGATTGAGAATTATTTGGGACAGGAACTGTGTTTTAGTTAGGTGTTTGTACCTAGCACAATGGAGTCCTGCAGGGTCCATGTCTGGGACCTTTAGGTGTTACTATAATACAAATAAAAATAAATGGATGTTAGAATATAACAATAACTTTTGAACACTACATTTAATCAGTTCTAAGATTTCTGGGAAAGGTCTAAGCAACAATGGGCAGAACCCTATTGATTTTTGGCAAAAATTAGAAGGAGGGAAATGAGACACACAGAGCCCATGGCATCTAGTTAGCACCTCTTTAGTTGTCTGTAGATCAAAGAACTAGTTGACAGTAACCATTAATATATTCCAGCATAACAATACCCCCATCTCAGCTCTCCCTGTGCTCCCAATATAGTTTAAAATGTTAACATCCTGAAAGAGGGAGAAAAAGAAAGGAGAAAAAAGGAGAATAAGAATGGCCAGGAGATGGCAGGGGGAGGGGTGTAACACAGATCCCCCTGGCATGGAAGGGAGAGGTATGGGAGTTTCATTGATCATCCCTGTGATCAGAAGTTCCCCTATATTCATACCCTGCACACTATTGTAATAATCTTTGTAGAAAATACGCCTTGTGAAGTATCATTTGAAAACTGGTGGTCAATAATATCATGGTGAAATGTAAGTAGCAACATAATTTGTAAAGTTATGAAATCCCCCTGTATGATATTACTAGCACATATTCAAAACCATACAGCTGTGCCCAGGCAAAAGTATGTCAAACAAAGCAAAATGTCTTTATCTCAATTTACGCATAAGTAGTAAACAGGGTCCTTGAGACAGCTAGGAGAAGAGATGGCAAGAGACAAAGCAAATTTGCATTTCAGCAAACACATGTGAGAAGAAAGAGCATGGAGCCTCCTTCAACCCCCAACTCCACATTACCTTCTTTACTATTTGAATAAACTTTGCTTTGAGGGGTAACCCCCAGAAGAATCCTCTTCAAGAGTTAAACTGACTATAAAAGAAAGGGGCAGAAAACCCCAAATACTCGCTCGCACACATACACACACACACACCCCTACCCCTTTGACTTCGAGGGGGAGATCTTGACCTGAGAATTTGGTCAAGAATGGTTGGAACCTGGCTGACCAAAGGATTTTATCTTGAACCAAGATAAACCAAGCCTAGCTTCTTAAGTTTTAGCAATTAGAAAGCATTTTATCTTTATTTCTCTTGTAACTATTTCTGACTTTAATACCTTATATTTGAATTCACTTAAAATCTTTTCTTCTGTTAATAAACTTGTTGGTTTTTTTTAATCTCTTAACCAATCCAGTGCTGTATTTAAATTGAACTGTTTTGGTAACTCCAGGTGAAGTAACAAACTGTTGAATATTGACCTTTACAGGGGCAATGGACCTTTAATAGCTGAACTGTTCAGGAGAGGGCTGGACAGTGCAGAACACGTTTTGGGGAAAATCTGGGACTGGGAGTGTCTTGGGGTCACCGTGAAAATAGTAATCAAGGCTGGTGGAAGCCAGAGTGTGACTGGAGTGGGCTGGCAGGCTGCTGGCATCAGAGCACCTGGACCAAGGCCACAGCTATACCCAGACATTCAGGGTATAACCTACATGCTAGAGGTTCTGTTTGTGAGCAGCCCAGGTTGGGAGCTACAACAGCAAAGCATTGCCAGGCCCCCAAGGTCCCTCACTGGTCCAGTTTGCATCCCAGAATGTGACACCCCACCTCACACTCTCAGGGAACAAATCATTCAATAGAGTCCTATTCTCCAGCCAAGCCTCCTCTAGTGCCCAGTTCCATTTGGGATTACAGAGTCTTTTAAGTTTTTCAGAGAACTACAGCCGTCCAGCCAGGCTTTCTCAATGTCCAGCCCTTTTTGGGGTTATCGTGTCTTTAAAATCATGCACCTCACCAGCTCACTCGTAATATCCTTGTGCTCCTTCAGTGACCAGGCATCCAGAGTCTCTAAGCCACCTTTTATTCTCATAAACTTCCTCTTAGCCCTGACCTTTCTTTCAGGACGCAACTTCTTTTAGTCAAGGCCTTCTTTCAGCACCCAGCTTTATTTTAGTCTTGCTCTTCTTTCAAGTCCCATTGCTGAGAGGTGTTCCTTTCCTCTACAGCCCAGCTTTTTCTCACAAGCCTGGTCTTTGTCTCACTGCCATTTCCTCCTTTTAACTCCAGTTCTTCCTCTTCCTAATTGCTCTTTCCTCCTGAACTACGCTCACTTCAGGTGACATTCAATTACATGACTCTTTTCAGGTGGTTCTTGGGTTTCAATTACCATCTGTAACACTTTATTAGCCCCAGCTGAGCTAACTGCTCCCCTCTCCAGATAAGATAAGGCTGCTTGAAAAGGCCAAATCATCTTGTCCTATTGGGTTCCGGGTGCGCCCGCCCATTGCTAAAGGACCCTCCCCAGCCTTAGGGGAGGATTCACAAGGTCCAGGAACTCAAATAATTATGGGGGACAACCAAAAATGTAACAGGGGCAGGCATGAAGGTCAAAGGGTCAAACAAAGGGAACCCGAGGGGGACACCGAACAGAGAACCCTGGACAGCACCCACTGCTCCTCGAAGGTGTCAAGGGAGCCAGCTGATGCCACCCAGAGGAACTCCGCCCGGATGCATAAATGGAGTTAGGACTGGAAATAGGCCCCAAAGTTGCAAAGAACCCCCTCAGCCAACATCCTCTCCCTGATGTTATAGATGGCCACCTTGGCCATTGCCAGAAGGAGGTTGACGAGGAGGTCCAGTGACTTTGTGGGGCCATGGATAGGGTGTGAGTATATGAAAAGGTGAGAGGAAAAGTGCAGCCAGCAACGTAAAAGAATGTTGAGGAGAAGCTGGAACAGGGCCTGCAACCTGGTGCCCTCCAGGTATACGTGCGCCAGGCTCTCCTTTATGCCGCAAAAGGAGAAGGCGTCAGGGATGGGGGTGAACCACATCAAGTACACACCCATGCTCATGGCTCCATGCAGGAGCTACTAACTAATATCCCCGGTGGGCCTTAGGACTAGGGTAGAATATAGGCTGGCCCACCGGGGTTCCTCACCCTCAACAAGTGGCAATAGGTCCCGCCACTTCATATCGGGGTGGGACACGAGGGTGAGGAAATGAAGGATGTGGAGCATGAGCGTGTACAGATGTTTCCTTGGCGTAGTCTGGAAGTGAACCGTCTGCAAATCGTGCAGCCAGCTTGCGGTGTATGGGTGGGACAGTGGGGAGGTCACAGGGCAGAGGGCCCAGGATGCAGGGTGGGCAAGGAGCACCCTCCCGCAGGACCCAGTCAAGGTAAACCCGAACAGTGGGAAGTATGAAGGTGCCCTCACCTCCCAAAGTATGCACTGGGGAGTATGAAGGGTGGAGAGCCCCATGCACTGAATGAGCATCAGGGGATCCACCCAGTCTCCCTGGTCGTAGTCCAGGAGATCTCTGACTCTGGTGATTTCTGCCAGGACCAACCTCTGGCATCCTGAGGGGGATTCCACCACCTGCACATGAAGTTGGGAATTGTGTAGCAGGGGCTCCCCGAGGAGATCTACCCTCTCAGTCACCAAAACCAGCTTCCAGGTCCAGAGGAGGTCCTGGTAGAAGACCGGCAGCCCAGAGAGGTCTCATAGAAGACCTCTCAGATGGAGACAAAGGAGCTGCCAGTCATATCGGAGCCCTCGGAAGTGGCACAGGAAGGCACGCACCAACGTGCTCCAAGTTGGACTACCTGCACCATAGACGAGTCTCTGCAGGGCCCGGAGGTGGAAGACATGGACCTGAGTGCGCAAGCATGTCAGGCCCTGTCCTCTCTCCTTCAGCGGGAGATGGAGAACCACCGCAGAGACCCAGTGCAGTCCTGGCCAAAAGAACTCCAGAACCAGCTTCTGGATATCAGCCAGGAAACCCGGGGCTGAGACCAGGGTGTTAAGCTAGTACCAGAGCATGGACAGGACTAGCTGGTTGAGCACCAGTGCCCTCTCTCACAGGGAGAGGCACCGGAGTAGTCCTGTGCACCTCTGCAGCCACTCAGACACCCTGCCCTCCAACTCCAGCCAGTTCCACATCATCTTGTGACAGGGAGACACAGAGCCCCTGGCATGAGGGAGCAGGAGGGGATAGTTGCAGTGAGTCCATGAAATAGATGAGGATGGAAGGGTGGGATACCACATGGCAGGAGACAGGACCAGGACAAATCATAAATAAAGCATTTCATCTCCAAAGAGAGTGAAAATAGACAAACAAGTGAGGAGTCAGCTGATGGGAATGTCAGTGTCACAGCAGGACAAGCTGTCCTGTAACATTAAGTACCAGACACTAATCACTGTGAAGTTCATCATTTGGCTAAAGGATTTGGACATTTGTGGTTTTTGTTCATTTAGTGACATGATTTTAGAATAGACATGGAAATTATCATACCCAGTGAATCTGCCACAAACTGGTTCTTTGACTTCCTGTTAATTGAGTATATACTGCTAGTATGCCCATTCTGGCAGATCAATGCACATTCAACAGTGCCTCTTTCATAGTATTTTATAGTTCCCATGTCAGTAAATACACCTTCCCTCTCCCTCCATCCAGTATTACTATGGCAAATAAGAAAGGCTTGGTTCTTACAATATTAGTACGAACAAATAACAGTAACTTTAATATGAAGATGGAACTTTTAGTTTTAGCAATTCAGAACTGGCTTTCCCTTAACTCTTAATCTGTGGGCAGGTCAGGAGATCACTCTGCCTAAAGTAAGATTGCAGTTCCTTCATATACATTTCTGGGGAAGTAGCATTGTCACTTAGTATACATTGGCTATCACAATGTGCTATAGACATCTTCTCCAAAGAGGTTATGATTGAGGCAGATGATGTCATTTTCCTCATAATGCTTAATTTTTGTCATAAATAAGTCATTAATTACTAGCAAGTAATTCTCTGTAAGAGTACAACAAAACTCTGCTACTATGGCCCAGCTGGCATCTCAATCCATACTGTTGATTCACACCATTTTCTGTAATTGCAAAGATTCATAGATTCATAAGGCCAGAAGGGACCATTGTGTTCATCAGACCACAGGACTTCCCTTAATTAATTCCTGTTTGAATATGTTTTCTTTTAGAAAAAACGTTCAACTTGATTTAAAGATTTCCAGTAATGGAGAATCCACCGGAGCCCTCGGTAAATTGTTGCAAGGGTAATTACCCTCACTGTAAAATGAGGGAACAGTGTTTTGTAAAAGTGTGAAATTTCACAAACTCATTTAACTAGATAATGTCCTGTTGCTTGTTTAGGCCCTAATCCTACAACTGACTGTATGTTTGCCTACACAGAGCCATTTTAACCTCATTGTTCAGAATCCAGCCCCATTTATTCTTATTTTTATTAGTCCCCTAGTCATGGATCAGGACCCCATTGTGCTAGGTGCTGTACAAGCAGAACAAAAAGAATGTCCCTTTTCATGTAAGATCAAGGTATTTTTAAAAAAAAATGACACAATTTTAATTCATTTCAAAAGGAGGAAGCATGGGAAAATAAAACTAATTATTTGATAGTGCATCTCTGTGTGATAGGTTGGAAATGGTATAATAAATCTGATATTATCAATCACTTATGCCACATTCAAGGCTCCTATGTTTTCCCTTTTATAAGCTAATGAATAGTCTGTCCGAGCTGCTTAAAAAACTGAGATACAGAAAGGATAAATGCCTTTCTATCTCTAGCCTGTCTATCTTTTAGAAAGTTGATACACAATTAATCAATCAAGTGGCTTGTTCCCAAAGTGTGTTTTTGTTTAGGCCTAGGTCAGTCATCTGCAGGCTGGAGAAGCCACAGTAAAATGTATTCCTTGAGGTTTCTGTAAGTTTGCATAGCTTTTCAAGGCATAGAAGAGAGACATTTATCCTACACGCTTAGATCTTAATTTTGTCATTAAAAGAATCTAAGCTTTAAAAAAGGGAATTTTCAAAGAGCATATGGTCTGTGGTGGTTGGCACTTGCTGGAAGCATCGCCTAGTGACTGGGGAGTCAGTCCTTCCTAATGCAAAAGGGAGTTGCTGGGGAGAGGGGGCCCTCCCATGGCACTAGGCTCCTGCCAGGGCCCTGCCAGGGCTACCAAAGGTCTAGCACCCAGGAGCCCCTTAAGGCTGCCCTCCCTGGGCCACTTCCTATTGTCCAAGTTTTGCTGTGTGTAGGAAAAAGGTAACAGAAAAGGGTAATAACTTCACCTTCAGTCTGTCTGTCCCCAGCAGGTTGGCTCCTCTTTTTCAAGAGAGGCTTCTTGAGCCCTCTTATCAGGAGCTCCCAGGGCAGACTCCAGGGCCAGCTCCAGGCACCAGCAAAGGAAGCAAGTGCCCGGGGCGGCCAATAGAAAGAGGCAGCACATCCGGGTCTTTGGCGGCAATTCGGCTGCGGGTCCTTCACTCCCTTTCTCCCTCTTCGGCGGCACTTCGGCGGCAGTTCAGTCGGGCTTTTCTTTTTTTCTTTTTCTTTTTCTTCTTTTTTTTGGGGCAGCAAAAAAGCTGGAGCCGGCCCTGGCAGACTCCATCCCCCTACCTTGCTGTCTGCCTTGCTTTTAAGCTCTGCAGGTGCGGCTTGGCGGGGCCATCTGGGCCCAGAGTTGCTCTTTAACCACTTTCAGTTCTAGTGCGGGTTATAAACCCCTTCATATGGTCCATCACCCATAAATATTTTTATGAGTTCCATTAGCATAGGCCCCCATTGTCTCCCAAGTAATTCTGCTGGAGTAAGGAAATTCTTCAGAAAGCAGAGGGTCGGCCATGGCATGGACACAGAATCATTCTGCAGCTGGAACTGTAACCTAAGGACTGGAGTAGCCTCCGTGGCTGTTTTGTCCATCCCCCATCTTGAGTGGAAGGACCAGGAAGCAGCCTCTATATTCTCTATATTTTCCCTGCCTCCAAAGAACTACTGCATAAGGTCTCACCTAAAGTTTTCAGAGTGGTGGAATATTTAGTGGGCAGGGGCTGAATTCTCTGCACAGACTCCTGATATTCTGTACCTCTCCTTCTGTGAAGCAAACTGCAATGGTTTCATGGTGTCAGTGTCCCTCTGCACCTTCAGAAAGGGGAGCAGGATTTGGGCAATAGAGCCGAAATAGCTGATATTAATTTATGTCTCTTTTTAAAATAATAGGCTCCTGAAAAGTTCCTGAATACAACATTCTTCTACAGGCACTCAGATATTACGATGAGAGACATATAAGTACCTAGACAGATGTTTGTAGTGAGCACTGTGCAAATCAGTACACACTCCTGTTAGTAAAGATTATAAGTACCTGTGAGAGCTAAATAGATGCTGATTACAATATCCTCATGCCTTCCAGCATAGTACTGTGACAATACTAATAGTCAGTCATGTATTCCCTTTTATCTTCATTTTCTGAAAAGTAGGTAGTCCATTTGAATGTGCTATTAGCTCTGTATCCTGACATTCACATCATTTTTGATAAACATTGGAGCTGGTAGAAAAAATTTAGCTGGAAATGATGTGTCATCAAAGTTGAAACTTCTTCTAGGAATATGTTGATTTTGATGAAATTTTCAGCTGAAAAAATTTGAAGTCATTCAAATCAAAATGGAGTATTTTGTTTTGATTTCTTCATTTCATTTCATTCTGACTCTTTTTTTGTTTCAACTTTTAGGGTTTTTTAAATAAACTTTTAATATAACTCATGTTTATATATAGTATTTAAACTATAAATTTTTCAACATTAACAAAACAAAACATTGACATTACCTAAACAAACCAGTTCAATAAAGTCATTTTGATATTTCTGAAAAGAAATATTTTGCAAATTTGTTCCATGGTAAATTTTGAAATTTCAAATTTTTGTCTCTGTTCAGTTTCTGACCAGCTCTACTACATATTTTTCTTCTTCACTATGGGCCTGATCCAAAGTCTATCGAAGTCCGTGGAAACTCCCATTAAATTCAATTGGCTTTGGCCCTATTCTATTTTTCACTGTTTATCTTAAAAAAAATTTTGCCCCTTTGTACACTCTTCTTCTTAGTGTACCTTTTTTTGTGGGCACTTAATGGTGCACATGTCCCTAGAAGGTTTCCACTTGTGTGTTTTTGAAGGTTTTGTCAGCCCTGTAAGTACAGCAATTCAGTAAAGATGACAGCATTCCTAATGCAGCAGAAGAACAAGTAAATGAAACTTGGCTTAGAAATGTTGAAAGTGGTGGGATTATAAAAGCCTTCACGGATACTGCCCAATTTCAACACAGAGTACTTTTGGTTGCTACTGAGAAGTAAGCAATACACCAAATAAACTATTTGTCCAAACTTAACACAACCCACACAAATGTCATAGGCTGAATTACATCTGAGACACACTAATGTTATCATTTGCTTGTATTCCTAGGAATAGATGTTGATACACATTCTTAAGGGATGCAGAAATTGCAGAATCAATCTTTATTGTAGACAAAACAAAAAAGTCTATCTTATTACAGTAGCAGCAGGGCAATTGTGCATAGCTGCTCTGGCTCATATTTGAATCTACAGATGACAAGATGAGAGAGATGACAGCAGGTTTTTCTGATCTTAAAACACTCATGTTATGAAACCGCATGTAGCTTCTGGATAAAAGAGGGTGATAGGTGCTTAAGACGTACATTAGATAATGATAGATAACAAATGTAAACCAACATTAATTTATAGAATCAGAAATTATCAGCAGCAGCTTGGAGGAATTGTGCTGATAAAGATATGTACCAATAAAATGTATGGAGTCTTATGTGGCTTTTCTACAGCTTTGCCTGGTTTCCAGTGTGTGGAAGCAGAATGTTTATTTATTTAATTGAGTCCTAACTTTGAATTTACTAACATGAAATCTTAACCACAGTTACTTGCATTAATACACTTCCTGCATTAATTGCATATTTCATTTAAATAATAATCTACCGTTTCAGGTTGAACGTTTTTTGTATAACAATGCATTATTATTACTCAAAGGCTCAGTCGTTCTTTATAGGCATTGGCATACACTGGGGAAAGTGTCAAGTCACATTGTCCCAGTAGGTGCTCCACTGCTGCACACCTGGAGGCAAAGCAAGTTACTCTGAAACTGGGCAGGTTTTGGGAGTGACTATTGCCACTAAGCAGGTGCAGTTCTTGTTCTCAAGAGAGCAAGAACTTGGCACGTGGTTCTCTCTCACACAGGGAGACTCCTTACAATCACCTGGATTTCGGATACAGAGTCATTTGTCTGCAGTGCTTCCCTGCGAGGATTCTTTTGTTGGGCGGGGGGGAAGTAGTTAACAATGTCTTCATCCAGAGTGTATCCCCTTGAGAAGCCTTTTGGTCTGTTTAAAAAACTAAGTTTACAAACCTATATGAGGGTGGCGAGAGTGGGGAGAAGGAATCTCTTCATATGGCCAGTCTCTGATGTTAAAGCTATTTTAAGAATTCATGACATATTCTTGGCAATCCTACAAAGATGTCATTTTCCTTCCCTGTACCCCTCACTCACTGTTTTGACTGTAAGCTTTTAGCTAGGTTCCCCCTCTAGTTTCACTGTGCCTTTTCCAACTTTCTCTGGCAGCTAATAAATTTTACTGGATTTTTTTAAGCAACAGTGTCTTTAAAAATATGAAAGGCCGTATCTTGCTTGCCTTGCTTTTGTGAGAAGCCTTTTAGAAGCTACTCCTCAGAGGGGTAAGGCAAGCAGAATTTGGCCTTACATAGTAAAATGATCTGATTGAAGACTGTTCTCCTAAGGACCATACTTTTGGTGCTTCAGGTTGAGACGAGGCAGGAAATAGTGTCTCCCAAAGCAAAATGACCTTTGGGAAGATGAATCATAGCTGAGGAGGGGGAGGCCCCAGATCATCTTCTTGATTGTATGGATTATAGTATGCAGAGAGCTCAATCTCTGATGTAATGGGAAGAAACACAGTACATGGCACTCCTCCAAGGATTAGGAGGCTTTGTGTTACTATATGAATCTTTTTTAAATGAGGATGAAGATTCATTTTCAATACTCTTTGAAACATAAGCTAAGATGAAGCTGATTTCTCCCACCCACTTAGATATTTTATCTAATAACTCCACCACTTCCCTCCTCCCCCAAATCCCAGAAAATTGGCTGCTGGCTTTTCTGAATTATCCTTATGGCACATGGCCCCAAAAGGAATACTTGCTTTCTTTTATAATATTTTTTAAAATTAAAATGTAATTGATCATGCCAATTACAAATCATCTAATTGCTCTCTTAAAATATGTCCAAACAAATTCCAAGTTAGATAAAACAACCAGACTATCTGGTCCCTCTATCAAAAGCCAACACTGAAGTCAATTGATATCTTGCAGTTGACTTCCAGGGGAACTGGACTGGGCCTTTACTGTTAGAAAACAATGTACTGATGCAAAATTAATACAATACAAAATGTACAACAAGCTGCATGTGGGCAGGATGTATTCATCTCTTTTACACAGGGTTTGCCTGAGGCTATACCAAGAACAGTATACTTCACAAGAAACAAAGTCACATATATGTACTGTGGTATATTTCAGTATGAAATATGCTCTCTTTATTCACAATTCTCCCTTTCCTAATTTGTATGGAGTTTGAGGAGCTCAACCTCATGCAAGCTATAGACTACAAGTAGAAGGCAATTGCTCATTTTAATGAACATCTTTCTGTTCATATCATTGGCCTCAACCCACTCTTTATTGGCATAGCTGAATGTTTGGATACTTTCCCTGCCAAGTTTCTCCCAAATATTCAGAATCTGAGTCTTTTTTTTTTTTTAAAGGGGGGGGAGCTGCAGATTTCCCCATAAATGGCTTCCATGTAAGATTTACAATACTACTTGCTTTCAATCATTCCAGCCATTCATGATACTGATTTGTGATATATAAGCATTTCTGATTTCAATCCCAATCAGAACCAGGAAGTGCAGAGATCGGTGAAAATGGATATCTATATCTATATCGATATAGATATTTAATTTGACAACTCCTTTTGAACCTAAAATAAAATAGATTTGGATTTTGTTCTTATGCAAGGTGGCATGTAATTTTAAGATAAGGTTACTATTAGTTCTTTATTACAGAAATAATGCTTGAAAGCGATTTAGAGCAAAGCTTTGCTTGCAAGACTTCCTTGCTGAAGTTAATGAATGCAGTGACATTGTTTCATCAAACTAAACATCCACAATAAAGCTAAGACGCATTGGCAAAGAGACTGAGGACACCTACAGCACATCTGCACTGGTGAATAAACACGAAAGTTGAAATATATGGGCAGTATTGCATGAAGAATGTTGTGGTTAGCTTACTGGGGTCATCCAAAAATATCAGAGTGGGGCTATAATAAGGATCTATGAATAAGAGGGAACATAGTTACATGTGTAATAATCATTTGGCAGGGTGTATAATAGTATTTTGCATTCTATATCAGCCTCCATCCTAAGATCACAGAGTGCTTTAGCACCAATAGTATTAGCATGATCTAGAGGACTGGGAATGGACAATGGAGCCTGACTCTCCAGAGTTCTACGCCTGGTTCTGAGAATGATTTGCTATACAGACTGAGGAAAATCACTTAGAATAGCTATACCATAGGTGTGGTTTCCCCAGCTGCAAAATAACGCTCCTTGGAGTGTTGTGAGGTTTGTTAACACCTGGTGTGCGTCAAAAATGTTATCTAATGCTAAGCATTACTAATTTACTAAGCAGCATAACATTGTTGTGAGGTATTGTTCTGGGTAAACCGAGGCACAGATCTTAATGCCAAATCCAGTTCAGGATTGCATCTAACAGTCACTGATTAAGGCAATAAAGTAACTCACCAGTGAGTCAGTGGTGTCCTTACATGAGGAAAATCTAATATTCATCCATCTTGGGCACACAACTGGAACCATCTCTATTGATTACTCATTAAATTACTACAGGGTGAGTATTTCTGAAAAAGAGGGGAAGAGTTAGTACAGAGTCAGGCTTTCTGTCATATCCTGCTCTCTAGGTCATCATGAGTAACAGCCATGGGAGGAGGGGGAAGAGAGAAGAGATACTCCTTCCTCAATGATGATGTAAAGGGAATATGTCAGGTGTCTGTTTTGTGTTTTCCCCAGGCACTAGCTTCCTTCAGTGTCTGTTGAAGGGTGCTTGGCTGTATGATTTGGTTGGAGCTGTGATCACACTGCTCTTGATCATGTAGTGTAATCCTTCCACCCATGTGCTGGTGGTGGCCTGGCCAGTGCTTCTATTTTCATCACTGGAGATAAGTCCAGGCATATTTCCAGTTTTCCACTGAGCTAAAGTGGAATCAATGGCTGACTTAGCAATGTGACTGAGTTTGCTGCATATGCTTATCTACTGCCTGCTCCACACTAAACAGGGTTTGGCCTTGTGTAAATTGCATATGGCAGTGGTTTTCAAACGTATTTGATTGCTTCCCTCCTCCATTTTTATGTCTGTAGTAGTTTACAGCCCACTCCCCACCACACAAGTACATATACTGATATATGCGATGGCGATGTTTCACTTGAATCAGTTTCGGCTTCTTTGTTTTTCACTTGAGTTGTTGTTTTTCTATTGCATGAATGAGCCAACAATTCATTGTAATAAGAGCAAAAGCAAAACTGTGATTGTGGTCCATGCTTACAGTTTAATGTGCACACTGCATCGTAGCAAACGGATTAACGTACAGATGGCAATGACTTTGTATAATGCTATGCAAACTTAGCAGAAATCCGTCAAAATGTGCAATGCCATCTGGAGTCAAATTCACAACGCCATCTGAGGATCTGATACGTCTGGAGGAATAAGCTTTCCTAGTTATTCATTGCTGTGTGTAAAATGTGTGTAGTAAGTTTTTTTCCTAAAGCTTCTCATGTCATCTCCCCTCCAAATACATTCCTCGCCCTCCCAATGGGGCCCACTTCCCAGTTTCAAAACCTCTGTCTTATAGTAATGCAACAAATCGGAAGTAAATCTAGAAGCAGAATATATATCATTCTCTACCAGCATGTCCACACACACACATTTTATATTAATGATTTTATCATATCAGATTGAAAATTATGTAAACATCACATTAAAATGTGGCTGTTTCCTAGATATCCAGCACAAAGGGTGATAGATAGAAGAGGATCTGTACTAACAGGCATAACAGATGTATTTTGAAGAAATCTTCAGCCATCATCTAATCTTTGAAGAATCCTCAAACAAAGCACATGGATCTGAAATATTCCAAGCAATTTTAAAGGGGCTTCCCAGCATGTCTGCCTTCAGGTTCTGTATAAGAACAAAATAATCTGTTTTGATCATGACTATTCTCCTGAGGTACCTGAGATAACTGAGAGACCATTTGGAGCAATATGAAACCAGCTCAGAGATAGAGATAAGATATCTCCCTTGGAAATCCAAATCATCTAACATTGTTCTTAACTAATGGAGCCAAATCTTTCAAATACTCTAGAAGAGGCATTACCAACAAGAGGGAGCTTAACCATGGATACTGAAGATGTTAGCAGATTTGCAAAAATTTGTCTGGAAGACAATCACACCAAAGAATTAAGAGGTTCCATGATCCTAGGCTGACTTGCCTTGTTTCACAGAAATAGACAAGAAGGACTGGCTAACTCAAAGGGTAAAAGGGAGTTCAGAACTTTGAAAAAATCTTCCTGCAAAAGTTAATAAATTTCTATTTTGCAGTTGCAATACTGTTTAATGTGTAGTGAATACACTGCATTGGCTGGCAGCTATGCTATTGCCTTCTACTGCAACAGTTATTGAACTATGGGCCATGGACTCCTGGTGATCCACAAAGCAGTTACTGATTGTGGAGAGCTGGAAAGTCACATGATATGGGTCCTTCCTTCTTACTTTCAAATGGAAACCAGGAGGATGATCCAGTACTGTAGCTTCTACTAGGTACATAAGAGACAACAGGAAGGAACTATCCCTGGTTGCCAGAGCCATCATTAGGATGGCAGCTACTAGCCACCAGTGGGTGATCAGTTGTCAGAGGGAGTTGTCAGAGGGAGTGGAATGTTCAGGGGAGATGAGAACCAGGCAGTATTTCAGGGGAAAGGAGGGCTAGACCGCAGATAAATATATGAGGAGTATTAGTGGGAGGAAAGAACAGAATAGAAAGGAAGAGGGAGAGGAAATGAAGTGCAAAATGGACACCACATTTACTGCATTAATGACAATTAGAATACATAAATATTACTTTCCTCTGTAAGAAATTACTGCTGTTGCCTAGGGATGTAGCACAATTGTGGATAGAATCATGACTGGGATGGAAGGTGAGCTTTTGACCATGCAGTGAAGGGATATGTACATGAGAGTTTCCCTATGATATGGTCCACACTAGGAACAATTTTGAAAACTATTGCTCTGCTGGAATGTGGGCAAGCTACGTATAGAAAATGGTCCTTCTTACAGGCTGAGGGAGAGAAACACCATAGTGCTTATGTTCGAATGTACTTTACCAAGAAAAGGTTGTTGAGCTTTCCTCAGAAATGTTTGTTCTGGGAACAAGTCCCCAACAGACCTATTTAAAGAGTTTTTTCTTTCCACTCTAAACACACACTGCATTTGAGCATGTTTGTTAAAAAGAAAATTAAGCTCAAACTGTGTCTTATAGACTCATAGACTTTAAGGCTGGAAGGGACCTTTAGCGGAGAAGTCACCCTGCTCCGGCCCTGAAGGAGTTAAAACAGCCCTGGGAAAGGGCTGCCCCGGGGAGCCAATAGGGTAGGTTGATTGGGAAGAGAGTCACAGCTGGGGCCATGCCCAATTAGGAGACAGCTGGCCCTATAAAAGGGCTGTGAGCTGGGGTAGTCTCTCTCTAGCAGTGGAGAGAGAAGGACCTAGCTGCCTGGGAGCTGGGTACCAGAGGTAGAGCAGTGCTGGGGAAAGGCAAGAGGAGCTGGGGAGCGCCAGCCTGGCAACTCCCCAGGCTTCAGGTCTTGTGCAAGGCCTAAAGAAGGTACTGGGGCTGTGGAGATGCAGTCTGGGGTAGGCAGAGGTAGCTGGTCCAAACCCTCTTGCTAATGATGAGTGGCCATGACAGACTACAGTTTGCCCCAGTAAGTGGGGTCCACATGATGACTGGCAGTAGCCACTGAGGCAAGGTGGGTGAGAGGGTTGGGGGTTCCCAGAGTGTGGTGTGGTACTGCTGGGGCAGAACCCTGAGGTAAAGGGCACTTGGGTCTGGGAGGGACATGAGGGGCCAGCGTCAGGTGAGCACTGGCCTGCAGAGGGTGCTTTGTGCTGGAATTGAGCTAATTCCCAGGATAACCAGCAGGCAGGGGCAGCTCCAGGCACCAGCATGCCAAGCACGTGCCTGGGGCGGCAAGCCATGGGGGGGCACTCTGCCGGTCGCCGTCAGGGCGGCAGGCAGGTTGCCTTTGGCGGCATGCCTGCAGAGGGTCCGCTGGTCCCACGGCTTCAGCACCTCCCGCAGGCGTGCCGCCAAATCCGCGGGACCGGGGACCTCCCGCAGGCAAGCTGCCAAAGGCAGCCTGCCTGCCGTGCTTGGGGTGGCAAAATACCTAGAGCCGCCCCTGCCAGCAGGAGGCACCACATGGGTGAGTCTCACTTTGCTACAGGACCATTGTGATCATCTGACCTTCTGCACACTGTGGGCCACAGAACCTCACCCACCCATTCCTGTAATAGACTCATAACCTCTGGCTGAGTTACTGAAGTCCTCAAATCATGATTTAAAGATTCTCAAGTCAGAGTATCCACTATTTATACTAGTTTAAATCTGTAAGTGACCCATGTTCCATGCTGCAGAGGAAGGCAAAAAATCCCTAGGGTCTTTTCCAATCTGAACTGGGGGAAAATTCCTTCCTGACCCCAAATATGGCAGTCAATTGAACCCTCAGCATGTAGGCAAGACTAACCAACCATAAACCTGAGAAATAATTATCTGTAGTAACTCAGAGCCCTCCTCATCTAGTGCCTTATCTCCAACTATTGGGGATTTTTGCTACTTGCAGTTGCAGATGGGTCACATACCATTGCATGTAACCTCATCAGACCATTTTTTCCATATACTTATCAAACTCAATCTTGAAACATGTTAAGTTTTTTGACTCCACTGCTCCCCTTGGAAGTCTGTTCCAGAAATTCACTCCTCTGATGGTTAGAAACCTTTGCCTAATTTCAAGCATACATTTGTTGATGTCCAGTTAATATCCATTTGTTCTTGTGTTAACATTGGCCCTTAACTTAAATAATTACTCTCCATCCCTGATATTTATCCCCCTTATGTATTTATAGAGAGCAACCCTATCTCCTCTCAGCCTTCATTTGGTTAGGCTAAACAAGCGAACCTCCTTAAATGTCCCCTTGTAAGGTGGGCTTTCCATTCCTCAGATAATCCTGTATCCCTTCTCTGTACCTGTTGCAGTTTGAATTAATCTTTCTTAAACATGGGAGACCAGAATTGCACAGTTTTCCAGATGAGGTGTCAATGGTGCCTGGTATACTGGCAATAATACTTCCCTACCTCTTTTGGAAACACCTTGCCTGATGCATCCTAGGATTACGTTAGCTTTTTCACAGCTGCATCATATTGGTGACTCATCCTGTGATCGACCATTGACCAATATGCCCATGTCTTTCTCCTCCTCTGTTGCTTCCAGCTGATACATCCCCAGCTTATAGCAAAAATTCTTGTTGTTAGTCCCTAAGTGCATGTCCTTTCACTTTGCACTATTACATTTCATCCCATTTCTATTACTCCAGTTTTCAAAGTTCCTCAGATCTTGTATAATATGCCAGTTCTACCCCATATTGACAATACCTCCCAAATTTGTCATCCACAAATTTTATTAGCACACTCTCACTTTTTATGCCAAAGTCATGAAAGAAAATGTAAAATCAGATTGGTCCCAAGACCAATCCCTGAGGTGCTTCACTAGTAACTTCTTTGCAGCCTGTGTCTTCAAGAATTGGGTGAGCAAATGAGTAATATCAAAATGACATTGATGAGTGACACTTCAAAGAATCCATTTGATGCAAAGTGTTTCATTTAAACAATTTATAAACTATTTGAACATAAGCCTCTGTTTCATTCTGTGAATAAAATACTCTTTTAAATGCCTCCATTCTACCCACTTCATAGCTTTGGGAACTACTATCTTGGGAGTACTGCTGTGGTCAGACTTCAGATTACATGATGGGGTTCACCAGTTAAAATCATGGATAGCAAGCTATTTTACTATGCATCAAGGCATTACAAATGAAGTACTATCATCTGGTGTGCTAGAAGGTCAAAGGCAGCTGTCCCACGTTCAATGGAATTTCTGCTCTTGAATTTTAGCAGACAGCTTTTTTCAGGACCATAGGTGCTGCACCCATACAATTGTCAGTTCCTGATGTGAGACTTAACAAAGTTCACTGATGAAAATGTTTTCATGAGTACACAGATTTGAAGGATGGAAAAAAAAAATCTATGGATCATTTTTACATAAAAGCCAATGCTGAGATTTTCACACATGACGGGTGATTTCTGGTCCCTCCATTTGTGGTTGCCCACTTTGACACACTTTAAAAGGGCCCAATCATCAGAGAGCAGGTGCTCAGTACTTTTTTTAAAAAAATCAGGGCCCAAGCTGGTGTTTCAAGTTGAGCACCAGAAGAGAAGCACACACAACCCATAGTTACTTTAGAAAGTCTTTGCCAAACAAATCAGGAAGTTATGTTCCATGCTCTCAAAAATGTATTGTTGGGGGTGGAGTGAGCCTTGATTGATGAAGATAATCTTGCCATGCTCAGTATTTTCCAGATGGGAACTCCACTGTTTCCTTCCCAAAGCTATCAATATCAACCCGCATGAGACCTTTGGCACTGCACAGTTGCCTGGTGAAATGTGAACATTTTCCAAGAGACAGAACTTATAAAAACTTATTTTAAAAGTTTTTCCACAATGTTGCCACTTGATTATTGTGACTGATTGTTGCACATTGGTGTTGCCAGAGTTGTCCATGAAAGTAGCTGGATTTTCCAGGTGCTTCTTCAGTGAAGTAGAATTTTAGTTTTGTAGTTCCCCAGTCTTTGACAATTTCCAGCTTCATTGTTTATAAGGTTATAAAAATAATATTTTCCATCATTTTTCAATGTTGAAGTTTTATGTTTAGTTTTTTGAAGTGTTGAGTGAAGTCAGCAAAGTCACTATTCAGCCACTGCAAGCTTATTCTGATGCAACTCGTCCTTTCTGAACTAACAATGATGCCAATCCTCATGACTTCAAATATGAGACAAACCAAAGAAAAACTAGAAGTTTGGCTGACACATTTAAAAGAAAATTCACATTTTGTGATGGTTGAGATGTGATTTCCCAACTCCAACAAGAAGACTTTCTTTCCACCTAGTTGTGAATAAAAATTCAACCTGAAACAAGCACATGAGAGCTGGTGAGAGTGATACCTTCTTTTCCTCCTGCCATAAACTCTATCTTTCCCTAGGTGAGATCTTGTCCCATTCTTACATGGATTCTGAATCAGCAGCTGATTCAGTAACCTGTCACTCAAAACCCCACCAATACAGGTTAACTGAGATCTAACTAGAAGATCAATTAACAAGCTGAAGGGCTAGTTAGTGGGAGAAGCATCCCCAGCAGCTGGGAGCAGATAAATAGAGCGGAAGGAAGCCCTAGAAGGGGTTGCAGAGCCTGAAAGAAAGCAGAACTGGTTGCTGATAGTGCTGCTCCCTTTTCCCCTCAGAAGTAAGAGGGCAACTGACTGGTGCTTGTATAGATGTAAAAGTCCTATAGGAAGTAGCCTGATAGACCACTATAATAAAGCCCAGTGAAGGTGGCCTGGAGTGAGCATGGTCTGTATCTAAGGTAAGAGAGACTCATAGGAGAAGAACCTGTGACACCCTGTTTCTCCTCTCTAAGATACTTTCCAGTGACCTCCCCCCGTTGTGCTCTTCTTCCCCTGTATGCAGGACAACACCACTCTTTTGGCAGACTCAGAGCCCACCCATCAGGCTCCAGCTACCACCAAACCCACATGCCTCATAACCTTGCAATGACAAAAAGACAGAGTAAGTTTAAGACCCAATATTTCTCCCATTGAAGAAAATGATAAATCTGCCTTTGTCTATAATGGCAGCAGGATTGGGCCCTTGCTATAAAAGTGTGTACAGTTTCCTTAAAATTCTGTTGATCCAGGTCATTTGACAAAACTGTGATATAAAGTATGGCTTTGTGGCTAAAACAATGGCCTAGAACTCAGAAGATTTGGGTTCCAATCCCAGCTCTACTACAGACTTCCTGTATGACCTTGGGCAAGTCACTTTCTCCATGCCTCAGGTCCCCATTTTACAAGAAGGACAATACTTTCTTACCCCACAAAGTTATTGTGAGCATAAATTCCTTAACATATTAGAGATACTCAAGTTCTACAATGATCCGGGCCTTAAAAGTACTTAGACAGACAAACCATGGGCAGAAACAAAGGATCTAATTCTGCTAGATACTTCAGCACGTGTGTAATCCCATTGATTTCAGTGGGATTATTCACATATTTAAACACATGCCTAAGCATTTTAGTGAACTGCGGTCTAAGAATATATTCAGGTAGCATCATGTGTGCTTGGGTTGTCCCCTCTTTGTTTAAGTAAAGTACAGTGAGTCATCTGGATTATTCTGAGTTTTGAAAAACTAATACATTACTATTATGTTGTACTTTAGGAATTAAAGAAAATGGATTGAAAAACTGAATTATTCTGTGGACATTTTACATTTTGAAGTGACACTGTGAAGATGTTCAGAGCAACTTACACTGCAGTCAACTACACTTGTCAAAGTCTTGTGGTGAGTCATCTTGGTTAACTGTAGCCACTTACCCTTCACATAACAATCAAATGTGTTATCTCAACACTCATTCACTCCTACGGCATGAAGCTTAACCTTTTCCATACTTAGTGATGGAATTGGTTTGGTGGTTGCCCCACATGAATCAAAATTAGACAGTGTATTGTGCACCCAAAAGATAGATAAATGTCTAGGATTTCTTTTGGTTGTTTTTGGCTGATCACCATCATTGCTCTGGGAACCTCTTGCTGTCAAGCCAATGCTCCCTTAGTTTTCCTATAACTAAACATTTTCTCAAGTCAACAGTTTCTCTCAGGTTTGTGAAAAAAATTTAATGTTCAAGGTGTTACTTACGTCTCCTTTGCGTTACCATGTGAAAATCTCATGCTGTACGATTTTTTAATCAACAGTAACTCTTTTAGCTCTTGATCCCAAGAAACCCAAGATAGTTATGTCTCAGTTGTGATTTGTATAGCTGAGGTTCAGAGGGCAGTGGCTGGAAGCCGTAGGCATTATGTTTGTCTGGGGCAGAGGCAGGCAGAGTGTCTCTGTGGTGTTGGAGGAAGTACACTCAGAAATAGTACTTAGTCAAATGTTAAAAAATGGTACTGCAGCCTCTAACTGCTAGATGAGGGCTTGATCCTAAGAACTGCCAACACTAGTAGCTGGTTCACTTGAGCCGAGAGACTACAAGTAACAGGATTGTGGGGGTACTGAGCTAATTTTCAGCTTCCTTGTACTTGCTACGGTCTATCTTCCCCCATCATGCTCATTTGGGGGTATTATTTCAATTGAATATGTATGAGGTTCATAATTTTTTTCTTCCATTTAAATGTCATGGTAAGTCTACATCATCAACCATATCATTTAGATGTACATGTTACAGCGCTAGTGTTTTTACTATAACATCCCTCCATTCTGGAGTTTATAACATACTATTTTGCAAGTAATACAGTAGACTAGTTTGGAAAGAAATTGTGCATTTTCCTACATGGGTCCTGCAGTAAGATTGTAAATTAGCTGAGGTGTGTACTGTGTATTTTTAAACTACCTTTTCTATGCATGTGTTGATTTTCATCATGATGGTCAGTGCGATAGTTTCTACAGTAAATCATTTCAATTAGTGCAACTTCACTGATGATACAGGTGAGTATAAAGTCTCTACTGTTTTACATGTGCACAGGAGATGATCTGAAGGATGCTGTGAGAGCCTTGCACTTCTGTGGCCTGAGCCAAAGACCAGTTAAGTCAATGAGTCTTTCCTTTGACTCCAGTGAGCTTTGATCAGGCTTGAATAGCATCCTACGTGAATGGAGCTCAAAGCACTTGACAAATTATTTAAATGAGTTGTGCAGTGTCCTTGTGACATAGGAAAATGGATAGAGATTGCTTCATCCAGCACTGAAACCATCCTAGGGCAAAGGAACATAACACGGCAACTGTGGAGCAGAATGACACTAGAAGACAACTTACATTAGGGAATTAAGAACACTGCAGACCACTGAACATTCAGGAGGGCTTAGGTAGGTAGAATGTTGTTTCTTGAGTTTCCTTTGGTTCTTTCAACCCAAAGTTCTTGGTAACTTTTACTCTGTGCAAGATGGTGTCAGGAAATAAATCAGGGGAGACATGATCGTCTGACCGATAGATGACTGGCACAAACAGGACACCACAAGCGTGCTTTCACTTAAAGCTACACTTTACTTAGTCTCAAGCACTTACACACATCCGCAACAGATTAGTAAAATACCCCCAACCCTTGATAATTACCAAAGCTGAGTGTGGCTCTCGAGTGACACAGCGGCAGGCTTCCGGTGGCAAAATCTTCCGTCTGCCAGTGGGGACTGCAAGATGTATCCAGAGGGAGAGTCCAAAAAGAGTCCAAAAGAGTCCCTAAATGGTCCAACTATCTCAAGCTTTTTCCCCTTATTTATACATTAGTAATAGAATGACATGTCCCTTAAAGAGAACTTGTTAAGCAAGCAGTTCCAATGGGCAAGCAAGAGACTCCTTCTGATTATTGATTAACCAGGTGTGGGTTTTTCCAGAGTTTGCAGCCTTGAGACCCCAATAGACATTCCTGAGGCACATTCTGCTCTTTTAAAATGCATGTATCAGCAACTTCAACACAATTCTTATCAGGAAGAACGCGGGGTCAAGCTGCCCTTTCTGTGGCACCCAAAACCCCCTTCCCTCCTGCCTTGGTCAAGCTGACACTGCTGAATGGCCAATTTACAGTTTGCTGACTAGGCTGCCTTTAACAATAAGCCATAGTGGTTTCAGGCACTTTACTGGTTCGCCAAAGTCTCCCCGTACAGCTCTTTCTCACCCCAATGGGTGGATAAAGTAGACTTTGAATCAATGACTCCAGTTGTAGTTTTAGACTTTAAGGCCAGAAGGGACCATCATGATCATCTTGTCTAACCTCCTGCACATTGCAGGTCACAGAACCTCACCTGCCCACTCCTGTAATAGACCCATAACCTCTAGCTTCCCCCAGGGGAAGTTTTGCAGTCGATAGATAGCTGTGCAACTGTGACCCACTGATTCTAATGCTGCCCACAGGCCTTTAAAGACAACATATGGAGACTTTGTGAATGCACAGAGCCTCCTGAATTCTATAAGTGGAAAACAATCATGCTGAACTTAAACTGGAGAGTAGTAATAACTTATGGCTTTGAAACAGACTTGGCTGCCAACAAGAGGATAGACTACTGGGCCAAAGGCTGACCTTACGTGTAAATGGGGAGGAAAGCCGGCTGGACAAAGTGAAACTGAGGCACATAAGAAAATCAGTTGCATGCTGTATAGAGATGTCTCATTGAAACATAAGGCTCATATCTAATTTGTTTAAAAATCAATATTGAAGAGAGTTATCAATGCAACAAGCATCCTGGAAGCAGATACAAACTTCATCTAGAACTAACATGAGTTTTGATGTAAATAATCCTTGAGGACTAGTCTACATTACTTTGCAGGCTTGTGCACGTTCCATTGGCATGTGCCAAGATGTTGTATATTTCACAAGGAACTGGAAATCCCCACGCCCTCCCAGCTTGAGGAAAGATCAGCCTGAGGAAATTTCATACTGTCAAATTAAAACATTCTGTGTAAAAATAGAAAAGTGTCATGACACTTTAACTTTTGTGACCCCCTAGAAATCATTTTCTAATATAAAAGGAAAGAACGCTTGAGAAAATACAGAATCTTCAGAAGGCTACAACAACATGAAGTATTGTTGATAGAAAACACAGCCATGTTTGATTATGTTTAAATTCTCAAACAAAAATACTTTGATATTATTTATTCAATCTCTGCTTAAATTCTGAAAAGCTCAAAAATAAACAGTTTTATTACACATGTGCAAGAAGTCTTATTTCAATACAGAAAGAACTGGATAAAGTTCTCTACTTTGTAATGCAGGAGATCAGACTTTAGATGATCTCATGATCCCTGCTGGCCTTAACCATGATGACCCTATTCAATTCCAGACTTTGGGGTTGGATGGACTACAATAGCCTTTCATCTCTGGAATTTGTTTGTTCATCAGTGAAAATGAGTTTACAAATTTCAACACAGACTTTATTTAGTATTTGTGTACATCAAAAAATGTGGCACTATAGACAGTATGCAGCCTGGTGTTACCATTAATAGTAGAAATAAATTGATAGAACTGCATGAGGAATCCTAAGAGTTTTTATCTGGTTCAAACCCAATGTTGTTAGTCCCTTGCTTTGTTGAAAACAACAAGAAACAAAATTTATCCCAATAGGTGAAATTCTGGCCCCACCAAAGTCAATAGCAAAACTCTAATTGACTTCAGTGGGACCAGGATTTCACCCTATTTGCTTAATACAGAGAGAGAGAGAGAGAGATACATCAGATAATGGGGTTAAATCATCACTTTGGTGCGAACTGAGGAAGTTCCATTTAAGACAATGGAACTTTGATTTGGCCAGCGAGGATCTGGAATATCCAGATTTAAAATTTTATGGATTACCATATAGGTAAAAATTAAAACGCCCATATAGCTAACATATCCTATGCATTGTTATAGCTAATGAAGTGCAAAGCAAATGGAGTCATTTTATTATACTCTATCTTTTCCATCATATCACTCTAACATCAACTGTTTTGCATGATATACTTTGTGTATTTAGGTCTAATGTCCTTAGTGATGTTCACCTGAAAAGAAACAGAGAGCATCCACTTAAAATCTGACATCATGTGAATGAAAGTTAGAGACCATGCATTTTGAGATTTTACAAGACCCTCAAACTGTTTGAAAAACTGGTTTGAGCTTGTGAACTTTTCTTCCTGTAATTTTAAACTTGTGTTCACTGTTCCCCAGTCATGATTTGGCACTGGGGAGGCCACATCTGGAGTGTTGCATCCAGTTTTAGGCCCCCCACTACAGAAAGGATGTGGACAAATTGGAGAGAGTCCAGTGGAGGGCAATGAAAATGATTAGGGGGCTGGGGCACATGACTTATGAGGAGAGGCTGAAGGAACTGGGCTTATTTAGTCTGCAGAAGAGAAGAGGGAGCAGGGATTTGATAGCAGACTTCAACTACCTGAAGGGGGGTTCCAAAGAGGATGGAGCGAGGCTGTTCTCAGTGGTGGCAGATGACAGAACAAGGAAAAAAAGTCTCAAGTTGCAGTGGGGGAGGTCTAAGTTGGATATTAGAAAACACTATTTCACTAGGAGGGTGGTGAAGCACTGGAATGGATTACCTAGGGAAGTGGTGGTATCTCCATCCTTCGAGATTTTTAAGGCCTGGCTTGACAAAGCCCTGACTAGGATGATTTAGTTGGTGTTGGTCCTGCTTTGATCAGGGGGTTGGACTAGATGACCTCCTGAGGTCCCTTCCATTCTATGATTCTAAATCAAAAGGGGAAATGGTCTGCTATGTAAAGACCTAGAAGAACCTCCCCACAAAAGCAGGACTTGCAAAAGTGTGTGCCTTGTAGATATGGGGTATTTAGTGCATTTATTTTTTCTCTCTCCTCCCTTCTATGTTCTGTTTTGCACAGTCTCTCTATGTGTTTTCCACCCTGTCCACTTGCTGCTCCAGTTTTGCATAATGTTTCTCTCTGTGTGTCACCCACTCAGCTCCCTTTCCCTCTCAAAGTCATTCCTAAGCAGAATGTGAACCCTTTAACAGTCCAGTTCAAGCTGAATTTTCACACCTGTACTAGCCAAGTGTGTTCAGAATTCTCCATCCCTAATAGCAAGAGGTGCCAAGTCACTGAACATGCTGCATCTTCTTCTGGCAGTGAATCATTGAGGGGGGGAGGGATACTCAAGTGGTTTGAGCATTGCTCTGCTAAACCCAGAGTTGAGTTCAATCCTTGAGGGGGTCATTTAGGGATCCAGGGCAAAAATCAGTACTTGGTCCTGCTAGTCAAGGCAGGAGGCTGGACTCAATGACCTTTCAGGGTCCCTTCCAGTTCTATGAGATAGGTATATCTCTATTTATTTAACTGAAACTAATTTTCTCTATTTGCCTCTTGTGCTTATGGAAATTGTATGTCACTTTGAATAACAATTAAGGGGGGATATGTACATGTATTTTATGCATTTTTGAACCCCACCAGTGACATGTCAGGAGATGCATGAATGGAAATTGCACCCTGGAACTGACTTCACTGAAAAGTTGTCCTGTAACTAACTTTGTTTTTGTGGTCCACATCCTTGACCGCATCACACAGAACCACTTACACACAATTTCCTAGAGAATTTCCCATCTTGTTTTGCACCACAAGACTGGAATGGCTATTTTAAGGTCCATGAATGATGCTTGTGTAGTTAAGTGTCTGCTCAGTTGGTTTATCTAAAGCAGAATCCACATGCCAAGCTTCTTCAGGCCCTCTGAACCCTGCATATGGCTCTAGGATTGATCTGGGCTCTTCTTGAATAGTGGAGAGGTCAGAACAAATATCCCTGGCAGAGTGAAAACGTTTTGAATTTATTTTCCAACCCACCTGACCAAAAGGTATGTGTGCTACCCTCACCCAGGACGTGGCAAGTGAGCTATCTGGAATGTATGCCTCTCAGAGAAACCAGGACAGAGAGGATGCTTCTGCACTATGCCTATGCCCCTTCCCCTTGTCCATACCTCCTATAATAAAGGCTGCAAGAGAGGTAATGTTGAGTCATTTTACTGGCTCTGAACCACTGACAGAATCCTCCTACACCTTCTCACCTTTTTCTGCATTAGGCAGCTGAGCTATCCATATAGAGACATAGATGTACTCTGCAGTGTCCCCATCACCTCCCTGAGATCCCTCCATTCGGGGGTATGATCTTGCATTGCCCCCAGTGGATGGCTGTGCTTTAATGACAATTTTATCCTTAATATATTTGAACAGTGATTTAAAAGAGGATTTTTCATATTCTGTACTTCACATAATAAATAGAAAATTGTGAGAGAAGAAAAGAATTTGGAAACAGGCAACTCATACAAAAAGTACATACTCACGCACACCCCCACCCTCCACCTCCCAACATATAGGATTACATTGTCTTTAATACATCCTGTTGCTCTTTCTACCACTCTTACCATTCAGAACAGCAGAAGTGATACCTGTTTTGGGAGCACAGGCAACCTGATTACAAAGAAATCTTAAGGTGCTAACTGAAGTAGAGCTTTTACAGCTGTATTGTTTCCTTTTATTAAAGCAATCTAAGGCCAGTTAAAACTGATTTTTAAAAGTTAAAGGTGACTGAAAAAGATTAGTTCCTAAAGAAAGTTAGATCACATACCATGGTGCATATGGAAAAGAGACAGAATTTATTTTGGTGCTTTGAGTTGCTAAGAAAGGAACAATTTCCATTAGTCTTATGGAGTCCTGTTCCCTATAACTCGTTTAACAGATGTCTTATATTAGAGACAGAATGTCCTTGTCACTCTGTCTAGAGTGGCTCATGACCATGAGTTCCTACCTCAGGGCAAACTGTCACAAACAGGACAGACACCATACCAGGTGGCATGTTCTATAATTAGCTTTCACCAAGCCAGTGACAAATGTGAACTCCTGCATCCCTGTAACAGTCTTATCATGGAATCACAGGCAGTCCCCTTAGAGACTCCAGTCAATCTTGCCACCCAGGCAAGCTGGATTTAATGATAAATAGTCACTTACACCAAAATCCATAAAATATTCAGGTTGCTTCCAGTCCCAAGAGACCAGTAACTTAGATCAATTTGTATCTTCGATCTCATATCAAAGACAACTCCTGTAGCCAATCCAGTAATACACTAACTTAAAGGTTTATTAACTAAGAAAAAGAAATATCAAGACTTATTTACAGATTAAAGCAAGAAAACATATACCCACAAATGAGTTGCAATCTAAACCCTAAGAGTGACAGAGTGTAGTGATCTGTCAATTCAAAATGTCTTTCAGGGCGGACCCAGGGATAACCCCTAAGATTCTCTGACTTCAGTTTAGTGTGTCTGGCCCTGTGAGAGTTCAACCAGCAAAGAGATGGAAAATATTCCTGTGTCTTTGTTTTATTTCCTTCATTTGGCCTCCAGGTCTATATGATGAGCTTCCTTGCATATAGCATTTCCAAGGTGTGATAGGGCCATTTGCCAATCCTTTGTATTATGATGTACCTTGATGGTCCATCTGATTTTGATTAGTTCTTCTGGATGAGGTGGGGGGGCATTCTTCCCACCTGAGTTCACAAGTTTAGAGCAAACATTTTTAAACTTATAAAGCAAAACTTATATTCTTTATAGCATGGAATACAGATATTACAAATAAGATTAATGCATGCAGCAACTTACAAACATCCTGTCTAAACACTAAATACATTCTTATAACACTAATACCTATTTTGAGCAACACTAACACATAGGTGAACTGGTCTTGTCTCCAGCTATGAGTTTATCAGTTCCTAGCTAATGCCAGCAGGTTTGGCAAGAGCTGGCACCTGGCCTGCCAGTATCTCAGCCCCCCATGGTGCAATTCCTTTCTAATTCAGGAAAGATGAACATGTAAAGGTGTAGATGCTTTTTCTAGGAGTTTAACTGCTATCTTACCACAGATATATATATTAAGAATTTGCACTAGAAACATATAAAGGAAATAAACCTGTATAAAATATTCTTCCTCTAAGATGACATTTATTTTTAAACGGCTCTTTTGTGGTATTGGTAAACATGGTCATTTAGTAAACTGAAAATGTAATCTAACAGATAAATTCCATTAAAAGATCATTTTTGTGTTATTTATATTTTTAGATAAATGGAAGCTTGTTTTTTTTTAAAACAGGTTTAGGCCCTGATTCAGCAAGGTACTTAAGCATGCATCTAACTTTAAGAATGGGAGTACTTCACAATGATTGACTTCAACTTATTTCTATATTTAAAGTTAGGCACATGCTTAAATGCATTGCTGAATTAGGGCCCTATTCCATATGTGTGAACATGCAGATAGACCAGTGGTGGGCAACCTGCGGCCTGCAGACCACACGCAGCCTGTCGGTGTAATCCGCTGGCGGGCCAAGAGACAGTGTTTACATTGACCGTCCACAGGCACAGCCTTCCGCAGCTCCCAGTGGCCAAGGTTCACCATTCCTGGCCAATGGGAGCTGTGGGAAGCGGCGGCCAGCACGTCCCTGCAGCCCACGTCGCTTCCTGCAGCAAACCGTGACCACTGTAAGCTGTGGGGCGGGGGTCTCGTGCCTGCAGATGGTCAATGTAAACAGTCTCGCAACCCGCCAGTAGATTACCCTGATGAGCCGTGTGCAGGCCATAGGTTGCCCACCACTGAGCAAGACTGCATAGAAGAGTACACTCACCACTGACATACCTCACTGCAGTTATACGTAGCATAGAAGACTCTCCTGGTCTAGTGCCCCATCAACAGCCACTCCAGTGGTCTGCCTCTTCTTGTGACTCAGTCCTCTGGCCAATCACTTTACAGTCTCGCCCTTTCCAGGATAACCAAACAATACTCCCACAACCTCAAGCCCAAGTCCCTGCTCAACAGTCTTTCCAGCCCCAATCACCATTTTCCCAGTGATCAGTAGGGGAACCTGGCCCTTGATGTAATAAGCATGCAAAGTTGGTATATTCAGGCCCTCTGCTTCCTTCCTGGGCTTCTCTGTACCTCAGTCTGTCTGCAGGCTTTTTCCACAAAGCCCTTCCTGGGCTCACTGTGTACCTGCATTCCTTTCAGGCTTCACATTTCCTTTATGGCTATGGCTTACAAGATTCCTCCCTGGAGTTCTCCAACAAACCCCAAAGCAGAAGTACAAACTTAAAACCACTTCCACCGTTCCCAGGCTTGAACATTAGCCACTTACAAGTCTTCTCCATTTCTCTGCTTCTCAGCTGAACTCCAACACACTTGGGCCGCCTCTCTGGAGTCTTGCCCCTATTTTGAAACTCAGCACAGGAGCTAACAGCTGCCTATTGGCTTTTCCCAGTTCTCTTTCCTGATATCTATCAAACCATTTCCAGAGAGCAGGCACTCCCCACTTTCTCTTTCTCAACCTCTCTCTTACTGAGGCTTCTCAGGCTTCAAGGAAACCTGACTCCTTTCTAGCTGACCAGCTAATTTAGATACTTATAGAATCATAGAAATGTAGAGTGGTAAGGGACTTCAATAGGTCATGAACTCCAACCCCCTGCAACAAGGTAAGACCAAGTAAACCTACAACATCCCTGACAGGTGTTGGTCCAACCTGTTCTTAAAAACCTCCAGTGATAGGAATTCCACAGACTTCCTTGGAAGCCTATTCCACAGTTAAATTATCCTATTGTTAGATTTTCCTTACATCTAACCTAAATCTCCCTCACTGCAGATTAAATCTATTACTTCTTCAGTGGACATAGAGAACAACTGATCCCCATATTCAGCCCTTAATATATTTGAATTATTGCTAATGGTTCCAAGATTGCTTCAGCTAGTTCCTTAAGGATCCTAGGATGAATTTCATCAGGCCCTGCTGACTTGAATACAACTATTTTATCTAAATATTCTTTAACCTATTCTTTTCCTATTTTGGCTTACATTCCTTCCCCCTTGTTGTTAATATTAATTGTATTGAGTATCTGGTCATCATTAACCTTTTAGGTGAAGACTGAAGCAAAATAGGCATTAAACACTGCAACCTTCTTGATGTCGTCAGTTATTACCTTTCCTTCCCCACTCAGTAGAGGACATACACTTCCCTTCATCTTTGTCTTGCTCCTAATGTATTTAAAGAACCTCTTCTTATTGCCTATTATGTTCCATCCTGGGTGTAATTCATTTTATGCCTTAGTCTTTCTGGTATTGTCCCTACATCCTTGTGCTATTCTTTTATACTCCTTCATAGAAATTTGTCCATTTACGGTTCCTTTTTGATTTTCAGGTCACTAAAGAGATGATGACGGAGTCATAATGGCCTCTTACTGTTCCTCCTATCTTTCCTGGGCATTGGGATAGTTTGCAGTTGTGCCTTTAATACTGTCCCCTTGACAAACTGCCAGTTTTCTAAACTCGTTTTCTCCTTAATTTTTCTTCCCATGGAACCTTATCTGCCAGTTCTTTGAGTCTGTTAAGATCCGCTTTTTAGAAGTCCATTGTCCTTATTCTGCTATTCTCACTCCTTCCTTTTCTTACAATCATGAAATCTATCTTGTCATGTTTCACCCAAATTGACTTCCACCTTTGGCTTCACTACCAATTCCTCCCTGTTGGTCAGCATCAAGTCTAAAATGGTTCTCTCTCAAGGTACTTCCTTCCCTTTCTGAAACAAAAATTGTCCCTAATACATTAAAATAGTTACTGGAAATTTTGTGTTTGTCGTATTACTTTAGCAACAGACACCAGGGTAGTTAAAGTCCCCCATTACTACCAGGTCTCATGACTGAAAGAGCACCACCTTCAGGCCAACAGTAACAGGGCTCTCTTCCCACATGCAGTGGCATTTGCAGATGACATTTCAGTGATGATTACAACTGCAGAGGACAATGAGACTTTGTTTCTGTTTACAGACTAATGAGAGAGTCTTGAGGCCCAACTCAGCCTTCATAAGAGCAAGGCTATGTGGCTGGGTGGGGATGGCAGGCCAAGGACAGCAGAAGGTGCAGGAGGATGAGAAGTTTAATATATTATGGTTGGATTTCTGTAAGAGGGTATTTGACTTGGAGTTGGAACTGGGAAAAGACCTTTGGGAAGGAATAGCAGGTTGTAGAATGGTGGAAAAGGTGATGTGCTCCCACCACCTTCCAAAAGATAGAGGTTTTACATCAGTGCCTACTTCCCCTCGTCTCACACTTGAGGTGGGTATAGCTTCCACCCTCGGACAGAATTCTTAGGAAGCTGGTGGGGATCGTTTATCTGAGTTCATGGGGAAGACTAATTACCCTCTTGTGAAAAGGGCCTGAGTACATAGGGCCAAGGAACATGGAGTGGCTGGGGTTCAGGGTCCCAAAGTCCTTTTTGTTACTTTATTTGTTCATTTTTATTTTCATTGGGTGCAAAAGTTTTAGGAATCTCAGCAGAGCCAACAAAAATCACTGACTCCGTCCATACATGACCCATTGTCCAACGTTCCCTCAGGCAAGGCAATTGAGATGTGTATGGCAGGGCTGGCATGCTGAGTAAGAAAGGGGTGTTTTCTTGATGGAGGTAATGTGTCTTCCTCATAACACTTGTTCAGATCACCTCACTCAGCAGATTTGATAGTAGTGGCAGCAACGTTCAGCCTGGGTGGGTCAGGATTCGCCAGAGAGTGGGATGACTTCCCCGCTTGTGGATGGAGGAGGGCTGGTGGCAAGGAGCAGCAGTACAAAAGATGAGAAGGAGTGGAGAAAAAGCTGGAAAATAGCCAGACTACTTGGTGATAATGTTTAAATATCTACATTCCTGGAGAATGTTGGGGGAGAAGGTATGGAGTCTTCCATGGGTCATGCATTACCAGTAGGTGCATTAGCCTGCTAAACCCAGGGTTGTGAGTTCAATCCTTGAGGGGGCCATTTAGGGATCTGGGGCAAAAAATCTGTCTGGGGATTGGTCCTCTTTGGAGCAGGGGGTTGAACTAGATGACCTCCTGGGGTCCCTTCCAACCCTGATATTATATGAAAACCAGACATATGAGACACATGAGCTGGTGGAATATCCAAATTAAACCATGCTACCTAATCTGTGGCTCTTAAGATCCAGAATAATGCGTTTTAAATATAAGGAGACAGCTTGGCACATGATTCATGGAAGTTTGCAGTCAGGGAGGTATAGAAAACAGACCCAAGGCATGAAAGGCGGTGTCCCAGAAATGAGCTTTGACCAGGGGTGGTGGAAACTGTAGAAAATTGCCTTATGGACTGTCCCTGGGCAAGGGAAGTTATGAAAAGGCTGGCTAAGTTGAAGGCCTTCCCTGTAGTGTTGAAGCAAAACAGGTCCCAGTGTGCTTTGGGGGACTTTTTGGGATCAACATTTCAGCAGTGAAATACAGAGACTATTTTTAATCAATATAGTTATTTTTCCTCACTTCTATGCTAGATAAGGTGTGAGGTAGCTCTGGGCTGAATTGTGCCAGGTAAAACAAAAGGAGGGAAAGAGGTATGAGGAAAATGTATGCCAATGGTGGAGGAACATGTGGCTTTGGGTGCTAAACTGTTCAGTGGGGCTGGGTTTTTCTAGTCTCTCTCTCATTTGTTTTCTCTGGGGGAGGAGGGACAGAAGGACATGCTATGTTTGGGATGTTATTGCCCTACTGCAACACAGTTGATAGGATGATGATTGGTTGCTTGGTTTATTTTGCTGTACATCATTGATATGCCAAAGATCAAAATTGCAGAAATGTGCTTTATACCGTTATAAACTGGTTGATTTGACCTGTTGTAAGTAAGTGTCTGTGTATATGTGTGTATGGCTCAAGGTTTCGTTTTGTTCTTAGTTTGTTTGCTTCTCGCGCCCCCCCCCCCCACACCCATTGATATAATATGTATGAAGAGCTTTAATTTAAAAAAAAATCAGGCTCCTGTTAACCCCCTCAGCAACAGTGTGTGGTTTAAACCCGATCACAATAGACAGAGTATTTTAAGCATGTATTTTGCTTAGTGTCCAGAAAAGTATTAACAATAAGCAATGGTATAAATAGGCAGCTATGGCTGTAGGCTATTTTAACAGTTGTTTTTTTTTTGTCAGAACTAATAAATTCTTCCCAAGGACAGAATAATGCATGCAGTAAGGAAAAAAGATGTTTCTTAAATACCAAGATAACATTATTTCCACAAGAACAGCCACACTGGATCAGACCAATGGTCCATCTAGCCCAGTTCCCGTACAACTTTAATTCAGCATCTTTGTGGATAGGCATTATGATAGTCCATAATTACATTATCATATAATTATTTTTTTCCACAAGATCCCTGCCTTGTTGAGAACAGACTGTGCTCTAGGACTGAATTAGGGTTCCCAGGCATCCGTTTTTTTACCGGAACACCTGATTGAAAAGAGATCCTGGCAGCTCATCGTTAAAAGTCCAGTCAGCAGCAAAGTGAGGCTAAGGCCGTCTCCCTGCCTGCCCTGGCTCTGTGCAGCTCCCCGGAAGCGGCCAGCTTGTCCGGCCCTTAGGCACAGGGATGATCAGAGAAGCTCTGTGTGCTGCTCCCACCCCCAGCACTGACTCCACAGCTCCCATTGGCTGGGAACCACCTCCGCCTAGGGGCCAGACATACTGGCCACTTCTGGGAGCAGTGCGGAGCCATGGCAGGCAGGAAGCCTGCCTTAGCCCCTCTGTGCCACGGACCGGGAGCCACCTGATGTAAGCATTGCCCGGATGGAGCCCAACCCCCCTCATCAGAACCCCCTCCCAAAACCTAACTCCCTCCCAGAGACCACACTCCAACCCCCACCCCTGAGCCACCTCCCGAAGCCTGCATCCCAGACCTGCTCCTGCAGCCCAACCCCCTCTCTCAGCCCAGTGAAAGTGAGTGAGGGTGGGGGAGAGTGGATGGAGTGAATGGGGGACAGGGTCGCAGAGCAGAGCAGGAGTGGGGCCTTGGGGAATGGGTGGTGCAGGGGGCTGGGCAAGGGTGTTCAGTTTTGTCCAATTAGAAAGTTGGCAACTCTAGACTGAATCAGGGTTGTGAGATGAATGAGGCTGTTATGTGTAACATCATGCTTTATTTGTTGCAGAAATTGGAAGGCATACATGGGGCCTCAGCCCAAGACCGCCACCCAGTAGCTCACCTGAATATCGGAAAGACAGAACAGGTCGTGCAGGGGGAGGAGTGGCACTATATGTGAAAGAAAGTGCAGATTCAAATGAAGTAAAAATCTTAAGCGAAACCACATGTTCCATAGAGTCTCTATGGATAGAAATTTCATGCTCTGGTAAAAATATAACATTAGGGATCTATTATCGACCACCTGACCAGGACAGTAATAGTGATGATGAAATGCTAAGGGAAATTAGAGAGGCTATCAAAATTAAGAACACAATAATAGTGGGGGATTTTAATTATCCCCATATTGACTGGGAACATTTCACTTCAGGACGAAATGCAGAGATAAAATTTCTCGATACTTTAAATGACTGCTTCATGGAGCAGCTGGTACAGGAACCCACAAGGGGAGAGGCAACTCTAGATTTAATTCTGAGTGGAGCGCAGGAGCTGGTCCAAGAGGTAACTATAGCAGGACCGCTTGGAAATAGTGACCATAATACAATAGCATTCAACATCCCTGTGCTGGGAAGAACACCTCAACTGCCCAACACTGTGGCATTTAATTTCAAAAGGGGGAACTATACAAAAATGAGGGGGTTAGTTAGACAAAAGTTAAAAGGTACAGTGACTAAAGTGAAATCCCTGCAAGTTGCATGGGCCCTTTTTAAAGACACCATAATAGAGGCCCAACTTCAATGTATACCCCAAATTAAGAAAAACAGTAAAAGAACTAAAAAAGAGCCACCGTGGCTTAAAACCATGTAAAAGAAGCAGTGAGAGATAAAAAGACTTCCTTTAAAAAGTGGATGTCAAATCCTAGTGAGGCAAATAGAAAGGAGCACAAACACTGCCAACTTAAGTGCAAGAGTGTAATAAGAAAAGCCAAAGAGGAGTTTGAAGAACGGCTAGCCAAAAACTCCAAAGGTAATAACAAAATGTTTTCTAAGTACATCAGAAGCAGGAAGCCTGCTAAACAACCAGTGGGGCCCCTTGATGATCAAAATACAAAAGGAGCGCTTAAAGACGATAAAGTCATTGCGGAGAAACTAAATGGATTCTTTGCTTCAGTCTTCACGGCTGAGGATGTTAGGGAGATACCCAAACCTGAGCTGGCTTTTGTAGGTGACAAATCTGAGGAACTGTCACAGATTGAAGTGTCACTAGAGGAGGTTTTGGAATTAATTGATAAACTCAACATTAACAAATCACCGGGACCAGATGGCATTCACCCAAGAGTTCTGAAAGAACTCAAATGTGAAGTTGCGGAACTATTAACTAAGGTTTGTTAACTGTCCTTTAAATCGGCTTCGGTACCCAATGACTGGAAGTTAGCTAATGTAACGCCAATATTTAAAAAGGGCTCTAGGGGTGATCCCGGCAATTACAGACCGGTAAGTCTAACGTCGGTACCGGGCAAATTAGTTGAAACAATAGTAAAGAATAAAATTGTCAGATGCATAGAAAAACATAAACTCTTGAGCAATAGTCAACATGGTTTCTGTAAAGGGAAATCGTGTCTTACTAATCTATTAGAGTTCTTTGAAGGGGTCAACAAACATGTGGACAAAGGGGATCCGGTGGACATAGTGTACTTAGATTTCCAGAAAGCCTTTGACAGAGAGTCTCACCAAAGGCTCTTACGTAAATTAAGCTGTCATGGGATAAAAGGGAAGGTCCTTTCATGGATTGAGAACTGGTTAAAGGACAGGGAACAAAGGGTAGGAATTAATGGTAAATTCTCAGAATGGAGAGGGGTAACTAGTGGTGTTCCCCAAGGGTCAGTCCTCGGACCAATCCTATTCAATTTATTCATAAATGATCTGGAGAAAGAGTGAGGTGGCAAAGTTTGCAGATGATACTAAACTGCTCAAGATAGTTAAGACCAAAGCAGATTGTGAAGAACTTCAAAAAGATCTCACAAAACTAAGTGATTGGGCAACAAAATGGCAAATGAAATTTAATGTGGATAAATGTAAAGTAATGCGCATTGGAAAAAATAACCCCAACTATACATACAACATGATGGGGGCTAATTTAGCTACAACGAGTCAGGAAAAAGATCTTGGCGTCATCGTGGATAGTTCTCTGAAGATGTCCACGCAGTGTGCAGAGGCGGTCAAAAAAGCAAACAGGATTTTAGGAATCATTAAAAAGGGGATAGAGAATAAGACTGAGAATATATTATTGCCCTTATATAAATCCATGGTACACCCACATCTCGAATACTGTGTACAGATGTGGTCTCCTCACCTCATAAAAGATATTCTAGCACTAGAAAAGGTTCAGAAAAGGGCAACTAAAATGATTAGGGGTTTAGAGAGGGTCCCATACGAGGAAAGATTAAAGAGGCTAGGACTCTTCAGTTTTGAAAAGAGAAGACTAAGGGGGGACATGATAGAGGTATATAAAATCATGAGTGATGTTGAGAAAGTGGATAAGGAAAAGTTATTTACTTATTCCCATAATACAAGAACTAGGGGTCACCAAATGAAATTAATAGGCAGCAGGTTTAAAACAAATAAAAGGAAGTTCTTCTTCACGCAGCGCAGTGTCAACTTGTGGAACTCCTTACCTGAGGAGGTTGTGAAGGCTAGGACTATAACAATGTTTAAAAGGGAACTGGATAAATTCATGGTGGCTAAGTCCATAAATGGCTATTAGCCAGGATGGGTAAGAATGGTGTCCCTAACCTCTGTTCGTCAGAGGATGGAGATGGATGGCAGGAGAGAGATCACTTGATCATTGCCTGTTAGGTTCACTCCCTCTGGGGCACCTGGCATTGGCCACTGTCGGTAGACAGATACTGGGCTAGATGGACCTTTGGTCTGACCCGGTACGGCCATTCTTATGTTCTTATGAATAACCAGGGAAGGGGAAAGTGAAGAGTTAGCTCACAAAGGGCCTTGCCCTGTGTAGCGGGGTGGTTTCCCTGCTCCTGCCCTGAAGGGCTTAAAACAGCCCTTGGAGAGGTCTGTTGCAGGGGGAAGCAGCCATAGCTGGGCCATGCTATCTGCTATTGACCCATGAGGAATCCAGTCCAGAAGGAATCTGAGAAATGAGCCAGCCCAGGCTCAGTGAAGGAGGCTAGCCTGGGTGTCTTACAGAGTATGCCCCTGAAACACAGCTAAGGTCCTGACAGGGACATGCACTGGCTCCCGTTGACCAGCATCACACCTAGAAGTCCCAGTCAAGGTGTGATGGCATGGGCGGTCAGGCCAAGGGTCCAACCCAAAGACTTTGTCAGGTACCAAGCCAAATATCAGAGCTGGAGATGGTGTCAGGTGCCAAGTCAAGTGTCAGAGGCAGCATCAGAACCAGGAACAAATTCAGGTGGCAGACCAGGAGTCAGAGCTGAAGACAGTGTCGGAGGTAAAGCGGGGAAGTGGAGACCTGGAATAGGGCAGGATAGTAGGAACTGGGAGTAGACGAGAGTCTGGAATAGGGAGACAGGAACCCAGAACAGACAAGAATTCATGGCTCAGGAGTCAGGTAAACAGGAGAGGGTCTGTAGTAGCAGCCAGCCAGGGATTCCTCTAGTTGCTCAAACTACTTCCTGTTGTTATTTCTGGGTTTATATAGAGTCCCTTCGCCAATAGGGAGGGCTGGATGTTCCTCCAGTTGAGAACCTTGGAGGCAGGGCCCTCTGTGAGCTAACCCTTCACTGGAACTTTCCCTGGTTACTCAGGTGAGCTGCTGGGTGATGGTCATGACCTTAGGCACAGCCTAGGGATGCCCAATGTTGGAGGCCTGTGATCCCTCACAGCGTATAGCAAATGAGAGAGGGGATTGTAGGAAGAGAAAAGATGGTCTCATGGTTAAGGCACTTGACTATTGCCTTGGAGAACTGGATTCTATCCCTGCGTCTGCCACAGAGTTCTTGTGTGATGCTGGGCAAGTCACTTAAACCAAGCTTTTCCTGAGTGGCCACATTGTTCTTCATTTTCTGGGCACCCAACTTGAGATGGTGGGGTCCGATTTGCAAAAGTACTGAGCACTCAGAACTGTAAAAGAAATCAATGGTAGCTTTATATATCACTTTATCTGTTCAAAGCACAGCTAAGTACTCCAGAAAATTGAGTCCTATGCTTCTCAGATTGGGCACCCAAAATTAATGGATACTTTTGACAATTTTGACTTTAACCTCTATGCTTAAGTTCCCCAGGTGTAAAATTGGGATTATAATACCACTGCAAGGTGATGGGTGTGGTTAAGATAAATTAATTAATATCTGTTAATAACTAAGGTTATGTGACAAGAACACCATAGAAAAGCTCCTGAGGAAATTAATATTTCAATATTCAATGCAGGGTTTGACTAGTGTGCAGTAAATAATGCACGTAGACACAGACTGAACAGTAAGGATAACAAGAAATATTGACCTGCTCATTCAGTAAGGACTATTTATTTTGTGCACTAGATGAGGCAGGTGTCCTGTGGAAAATATAGTATGTGGTCATGTAACTAAAGACTGTATGATAATGCATATGTAAAGGGGAGGTGGGGGAAAATTAAGGTTGCACAGAAAATTCTCTCAGAAAAATAAACTGTGGCTCCATTCTTATACATGGAACTCAAGAAAGTCCAGAAATCTGTTATCTATATTTCTATCAAAATACTTATTTGGCCCCATCACCACAGTCTGAGCTAACTTTACTGTCCTTCCAAAACACCAAGACACTGTACTTCAGGATCACAGGTGCGAAACAGGACATCTTTCTTAAAAAGGGCACAAGAGCATTGTTCTAAGTGTCTGCCCCAGATATTTACATTTGTTATTCTCTGCACCAGCTTAATATTCTGATCTAATTTTGATATTTTCTTGTCATCACACTGCAAGTCTGTGCAATTAACTTTAACTGAAGAAGAAAAAAAGAGACTTTTACAGACATGTATCGATTATCATTAAAGTATTGTATGGTGCCAGGGGCGGCTCCAGGCACCAGCACGCCAAGCGTGTGCCTGGGGCAGCAAGCCACGGGGGGTGCTCTGCCGGTTGCCGCGAGAGCGGCAGGCAGGTTGCCTTTGGTGGCATGCCTGCGGAGGGTCTGCTGGTCCCGCAGCTTTGGCGGACCTCCCACAGGCGTGCCGCTGAATCCGCGGGACCGGAGACCTCCCGAAGGCAAGCCGCCAAAGGCAGCCTGCCTGCCATGCTTGGGGCGGCAAAATACCTAGAGCCGCCCCTGTATGGTGCTAAATCAAAAAAGAGTAAATGAAGAGGGTGGGGGGAAGAGTTCACAGATGGCCCAGGCTAAGCTAAAACCAAAACAAAGCTTCTTTTCTGCAACTGCTGGTTATCGACAGGGGCTTTTGCTTAACAAAAGTAACACAAACCAGCAAAGTCTCTGTCCATATTCCTTTTATGGAGCTTCAATTTAAAAGCAGTGTCACCAAACAAATATACACAGAGCAGTTCCTGTGTATATATACACATACAACACCCCTATTTGCTCATGACTGACTGTCTCTCAACCTTCTCTCCTTCCCCATCTCCCCTTTTTAAAGTTCTGATCTCAACTGGGCTCAGCTGCACCCAGCCCTTAATTTGTAATGAAAAAGGTGCCAGGGCTCAAGCAATGTTTTTACTTTCATCACTGATGTGGCAAGACCAGAGGTGCTGGTGCTACGAACTGCCAAGCCTAACGGTGCCAGGGCTCAGCCCTGATTGCAAGCACGGGCTGCACCTGATTGCTTCAAACAGACCCTACGAGCAGGGACTCTGAAAACCTTACTGCAGTTTAACTCAAAACTACCTATGCTGCAGTCTAGCTCAGTGGAGCTGCCTCCTACAGGAACTACCTCAAGGGGCTCCAAATGATCTATATATCTCATTATGTATGTACAATAGCAACCTTTTAACACTAATGTATCAAAGCTAAGTAAGCACACAAAACAGATGGATTATGTACTCAATTTTAAAGAGCTGCTAATTATTTAGCTGGTTTAATGCCTAAATCTGTATGTATCTGTGATGGGATCAGTCACAGAGACCCCCTTGGAACTGCCACCTGATGTGCTCAGACTACCTCTAAGCCCATTTTCTCTACCAGTTTGGGCCTCCAGAACCCTGCCTTGTCAAGCCAGACACGCCAGTCTGCTCCAACACAGACCCAGAGTCTGAACCACATGCCCCGAAACTGCAGGCTTAACTGAAAACAGCTTAAGAAATGCTCCTGTCTCCAGCACCCAGACACCCAGCTCTCAGTGAGATCCAAACCCCAAATGAATCTGGTTTAGTCTTTATAAAGTTTATATAGGGTAAACTAATAAATTGTCCGCCCTCTATAACACTGATAGAGAGATATGCACAGCTGTTTGCTCCCCAGGTATTAATTACTTACTTTGGGTTAATTAATAAGCAAAAGTGATTTTATTAAATATAAAAAGTAGGTTTTAAGTGGTTCCAAGTAATAACAGAAAGAACAAAGTATTTTACCAAGCAAAATAAAACAAAACACGCGAGTCTATGCCTAATATATAAAGAAACTGATTACAGATGAAATCTCACCCCCAGAGATGTTCCAATAAGCTTATTTCACAGGCTGGACTCCTTTCTAGTCTGGGTCCAGCAATCACTCACATCCCAGCAGTTACTGTCCTTTGTTCCAGTTTCTTTCAGGCATCTCTTGAGGGTAGAGAGGTCATCTCTTGAGCCAGCTGAAGACAAAATGGAGAGGCTTCCAGGGCCTTTTATATTCTCTCTCTTGTGGGCGGAAACCCCTTTGTTCTTCTGTGCAAGTCACAGCAACAAAATGGAGTTTGTAATCACCTGGGCAAGTCACATGTCCATGAATGATTCTGCTTTTTCCAGGCCGACGCCATTGTTTACATGTTAGTGTGAACATTCCCAGGAAAGCTCAGATGTGGATTGGCGTCTCCCAAAGTCCATTGTCAGCTAAGTGTTTCTTGATTGGGCACTTACTGAGGATAGTCCTTTCTCAAGAAGCTGACCAAATGCTTCACTGAGGCTACTTAGAATCAAATACATTGAGATACAAGTACATAGCCAATATTCATAACTTCAAATACAAAAATGATACACACATACAGACAGCATAATCATAACCAGCAAACTACAACCTTTCCATAGACACCCCACTTGATTTCCTCTGTACAAGACCTGGTGCAGCCATACGGCCCTGGTTGCAACAATGATCTATATAGTCACAGTTCATGTCAATAATGTCACAGTATCAATCTTGCCTTCCCCTTTGCAAGACCATATCTTCCCTGCCATGCTATGGTCCCAGTGCATGGAAGGGTAGGATACTGGAAGCATAGGCAGTAGGTTCTTCATCTTCTGTGTACTATGTTCTAAAGGTGCTCTGCTCTTCAGGGACTTTCTCAGACACAAAGGCACATGGGACAGAAAAATCCAAGATAGACCTGAGAGAATCAAGGCATGGAAAAGCCATTGCTTCTAGCCAGCGATTTCCCTACACACTCCCTGAATTCCCCTCCCCCCCCAGTTTTGTCAACTAGTTAGATGCCAATTTAGTGACTGTTTGGAAATTTGAATTGAAATTGAAACATTAATACACACTTTAAAAGCATATACGTGTCTGATAAAATACGTGTATCTGAAAAAGTATAATCAATTTGAAAAGTATGAACATGGACTAGCTTCCTTATACAGCTGTTGTTTTTTATGATAATGTCAGTGCATTCATTTCAGTGATGTTGGCCAACCTAATAATTTCAAACAATGATTTGTAAGCAAAGTCTAAGTGAGCTGTCCCTCTCCCCTGTTTAAACACAGAGCTGATTAGGCTCCATAGATAGTCTTTTGTTCTGTTTTGACCACTTCAGCTGAAATCACTGATAATCAGGTCTAAGTGCTTAGTCCTGCTGTGGGGATAGTTTTCCTGTGGGGACAGTGTTTGTGCGGAAGACACTAGCACTAGCAGCGAGGTTCCTCCACTGAGAGCTCAGCTGAAAATCACTGAGATCTGGGTGGAACCTCAAGTGACCAACTCACAGCGGTCACATAGCAGGTGGCAGCAGAAGACGACTGCGCAGAGCCATTGGCAACAGAGCAGTGAAGTGAACGGTGGCACAATGAACAGCAGTGGCCAGGGTGAACAGTGAGCAGCTGAAGGAAGGAGCCAGGTGCCTTCTTGCCCCTCACCTGGGAGGTGTACTCACATGAAAGCACCTCTGAACTCTGAGTCTCTACTGACCAAGGACAACACAGGTGAGTGGGATGCAGTGGAGGGAAAAGTGAGGGGCACGTTAAATAAACATTTGTTTGTTGGACTATATTTTAGTGACTTTGCTCCAGAATGCTAGATTTGTGACTGGGAATGGAAACTTATATAACTATGTTTCCTAGTAGGTCAAGATTTTTAAAATGCATTATTTGCCAAGGTTGTTATCTCACATCGTTGCTATCTTGAGAGGTCATTATGTTGGGGAGTTTCTGTACTAAACATTTTTATTATTATAATTAATTTTTACATAAGAATGGTCATACTGGGTCAGACCAATTGTCCATATAGCCCAGTATCCTGTCTTCCAACAGTGGTCAAGGCCAGGTGCTTCAGAGGGAATGAACAGAACAGGTAATCATCAAGTGATCATCCCCTGTTGCCCAATCCCAGCTTCTGGCAAACAGGCTAGGGACACTCGGAGCATGGTGTTGCATCCCTCCCATCCTGGCTAATAGCCACTGATGGATGTATTCTGCAGGAATTTATCTAGTTCTTTTTTTAACCCTGTTATAATTTTGGTCTTCACAGCATCCCCTGGCAAAGAGTTCCACGGGTTGACTTTATGTTGTGTGAAGAGGTACTTCCTTTTGTTTTTTTTAAATCTGCTGCCTGTTAATTTCATTGGGAGACTGCTAGTTCTTGTGTTATGTGAAGGATTAAATAACATTTCCTTATTCACTTTCTCCACACCAGTCAAGATTTTATAGACCTCTATCATATCCTTAGACCCCTTAGTCGTCTCTTTTCTAAGCTGAAAATTTCCAGTCATTTTAATCTCTCCTCCTGTTTCATACCCCTAATCATTTTAGTTGTCCATCTCTGTACCTTTTCCAATTCCAATATATCTTTTTGGGGATGGGGTGACCAGATTTGCACACAGTATTCAAGGTGTGCACGTACCATGGATTTATATAGAGGCAATATGATATTTTCTGTCTTATTATCTTTCTTAATGATTCCCAACATTCTGTTTGCTTTTTTGACTGCTGCTGCACATTGAGTGGATGTTTTCGGAGAACTCTCCAAGATCTCTTTCTTGAGTGTTAACAGCTAATTCAGACTCCATCATTTTGTATGTATAGTTGAGATTGTTTTCCAATGTGCATTATTTTGCATTTATCAACATTGAATTTCATCTGCCATTTTGTTGCCCAGTCACCAATTTTGTGAGATCTCTTTGTAACTCTTCGCAGTCTGCCTGGGACTTAACTATCTTGAATAGTTTTGGATCCTCTGAAAATTTTTCCACCTCACTGTTTACCCATTTTTCCAGATCATTTATGAATATGTTGAACAGTAATGGTTCCAGTATCAACCCCTCAGGGATACCACTATTTATCTCTCTCCATTCTGAAAACTGATAATTAATTCCTTCCCTTTGTTTCCCATCTTTTAACCAGTTACTGATACATGAGAGGACTGCCCTCTTATCCCATGATGGCTTACTTTTCAAAAGTCAATTTAAATTAAATACATTTTTTTTTAAAAACTTATATTTTTTTAGAAATCTAGACCTGTTATGTGTGTGGAAGTAGAGCAAGAACCGACAGGGGTTTGAAGGGGATTTCAATGCAAACAGTCCCTTCTGTGAGCAAGAGTCAGGCTAGCTGTTACCCTAATAACGCGAGACTTGTAGAAGCGAGGATTGTGTGAGGCGTGTGGGAAAGAACTGTGTGAGAAGTTCTTGTGACCTTTTGTAGATAAATATGGAATGTAGACTAGAGTCTAAATAGATGTGAAAAATAAGGTATCAGGATGACCTATGTATAAACAAAATGCAGCCGTTGCTTATTATTGTACAGAACAAAGGTATAAATGCTTGCTGTAATTGTTTACCTGGAGAGAGACCTGTTTAGCTCTCTCCCGCCATGCAATTGCTAGAGATAATAAAGTATCATTTTGCTGCATCCAACCAGAGAGTGAGAACTATGTTTTTCTCCGACATGTGTTTTGGTGTAACTTGCATTATCCTTATGTTAAATTTGCATTATCCTAACAAAACATTTATTTTATTCAAAGTGAAAATGAAAAGACAAAAAACAATACAACAATTTTTCCACTCAAAGGCCTCAAAAACTAACCAAGGTGAAGAACACATCAAGAACCAAGAATATATCAACATGTCATCTGAAGGTTCAAGTGGTATATCTACATCCGATGAGCCCGAAGCACAAATACAGCTACCTGCTGAAGAAACAGTGTCTCCAAAACGTAAAGGCAGTTCCCGATGTTTGTCAGTCAAAGTGTTCCCATTTATTGAAGTTACAAAAGATGGCTACTGGTGCACCTCTTGCAAAAAAGCTTATGAAGAAGGAAAGCTTCTCAATGCTATAATTGGTAAAAGTGGAGGAGCTTCGTTTGTCAAACCAATCAGCAAAGCCAATGCTGACAAACTACGTGAAAAGGCTGCAAAACACCAGGCCTCTGGAGTGCATCAACATGCAGAAAGCCTTATAATCCCACTTCCAAAGCCAATTTTAGAAGCTTAATGAGGCTGTTAAGAATGCTGGAGACACAACACAGTTCATGCAAACAAACATGGCTGTGGCATCCTACTTTCTATTTAAGCAAGAGATACCACACACTACAAACTGGAGGCCAATGTTAAGTGCATTGTCACTTGTTCATCCTGAATTGGAATACTGGTTCCAAACAAGACCAGCAAATGCTCACTATCTTTCAGCAAGAAACTCAACTGATTGGCTAGAAGCATGCAGGCAACAGTGAAAGACTCAACAGTTGAAAAAGTGAAGAACTCTCTTACCACATTCAAAAAATTTGCATACATGGCTGATGAATGCACCAATGCAAATGGACATCAAGTATTAAGTCATTGTGTACATTATCTTGATGTCAGGGGTAGGCCAGTAGATACATTTCTAGATGTTCAAGTTATAGAAGACACATCGGCTGCATCTGTGACAACCCACATCTTAGAAGAGTTAAATGCTTGTCAATTGGACCCCAAACAGATGGCTGCTTGTGCTTTTGATGGAGCTGCAAACTTCTCTGGAAGACATGGTGGAGTACAAGCTTTGCTCAGAGAAAAGTGTAACCCTAATATCTCCTATATACACTGCAGAAACCATCTACTCTAACTAGCACTAGTACGGTCTGCAGAATCTTCAAAAGACATTTTAAAAGCTATAAATTTAATGTCTTCATTATATTCTTTTTTCAGCAAGTGTTGAAAAAGACTGAATATCTTGGAAAATATAGAAGATACACTGGGACTGAAGTTCAAATTTGTCCAACCTGGGAAAACCCACTGGCTTTCTTCTGAGCAATTTTTGGCTGTTGTCTTAAAATTACTCCAGCCATTATTACTGGCTTTGGAAAGTATCTACCAAGATGGGATGGATCTAAGTAGTGAGGCTGGTGGATTACTTTTGCTACTACATTCAGAGAAGACTATTGCCATTCTGTCTCTTGTAAGTCTACTGTTGAAACCACTTGGGTCATTAAACAATGCCCTCCAGACATCTGCTACTACAGTAGTAGATCTTTGTCCAGCAATAGAAGCTACATTTGGATCAGTCAGAGATTTCCATTGAAAAAGTACTGGAAGAAGCAAAGACTTCAGTCCAGAAGTTGACTAATGAAGGCATTTATATTGAATCCTTAAGTGAAGAAGACAAAAATGTTTGTTAAGACAACTGAAAAAATACACAGGCTTGATTCTTAAAAATCTACAACAGCGACTTCTAGATTCTACTCAACCTCTACATAGCTTTTACAGATGCCTGTCCTATAAAACACCAACAGTTGAGTGGAGTGAGGCACTACTAGCAATGGGGCTGCCATGTGATCAGGACAGAATAGAGAATTTGAACACAGAGTGGAATATCATACAACGAATGAATGAAGATTTGACTTCAACTTCTTTTTTATCATCACTAGTGGCTCGACCTGATCTTTGTGTTCTGTTTCCTGGGATGAAAGAAGTAGGAATTCATCTCTTGCTACTCTCAGTCACAACGGCTACAGTTGAGTGTTCTTTTTCATCACTGAATAGAATTTTGTGTTCTGAAAGAAGTCGCCTTCTGCCTGATCATGTGAATGAACTAATGAGCATATCAGTTGAAGGAATGGAAGTACTGGACACACTAGAAGCCACCAAAGATGAACGCATTGCATTCAAGAAGTTCATTAACTGAGTTGTGCAAAATTATAACAAGAAACCAAGAAGGATGTAGAGGTAGTGCTTCATAGAAGGCTTGAGTAGCCAAATTTAATTTGTGTGATAATTTTAAAACATGAGTTAAATCTCATAAAATGGTCATGAAACATTTTTCAGTTTTTACTATGGTGCCATACAGCCCACCTTCATCCTCACAGTCTCACTCCTCATCAGCCCTGACACACACCCCGTAAATATGAACACCCCCCCCCCATTTCAATTCCTGGGGAAACCACTGCTTCTAGCAATATGGACTCTGTCCTGAGCTGGGCTTTTCCATGCTAACCTAAGGACTTTCTCATGCTATAGTACAGCTGCCTGGTAAATACTACCTTGTTTTGAAAAGGCTGCCCTGGCTCACTGTAAATACTCTGCTGGTTTCATTGCTCCCTAAGAAAGTAAAGCCTCTCTCTCAACTGGACTTTCTCTTGAGAGCCACAGTGGGAACCAAGGGCCACTGGAGCCAGAAGGCTAAGTCTAGGAGTTGTTGACACTGTGTGGCCTACTCTTGAGGGCTGGTACACTAACAGGACTACTCCCAGGAGAGTGTATAAAAACCGGGGCATAGCACAGATCCTGTAACTCTTTTTGGTGAACCGAGAGGTGGGGCCCGTATTAAAGGAGGGGGTTAGAGCCACTGAAAATATTAACCAGACTGAGATTTGCATTAAACTCGTAACCCTGATGTAAATGACAGTTTGCAGGTAGAGGTCTGTGCCTGTGCAGAAACCCACTGAATCCCTCACAGCAGTCTGCCTGTGTGCTATCAATCACAAGACTGGAGCCTTTGGCTTCTTAAAAACAAGTTTTTACTAACATGAATCCAACAGAAATATTCTTTTTAAATTTAAAACAAATTTCAAAGACAAATGAACATTCCTCTGCAATGTTTTTTTGCTCAAATATTGGGCTAGTGTATGAGAACCTGAAACTGATTATGACAACTGGAGAAAGTGAAACAGATTAGCCTATTTTTATTGCCCAATCTGAGATAACTATAAAATCTAAAGAAAGAACAAAAATAGTAAATGATATATTAAACTTTTTTTAAGCTTTCATTTTAGTAATATAAACTATTAGTACAAAAACATAAGGAATTAAAAAACATGTTTTTAACCCAATTATCCTTTCAAAATAAAAATTAGTTAGTACCAGCCAGTGCTGGAGCTAAAGCTTGTACATATGACCATGTTTTATAGGTCCTGTCATAAACAGATAGTTAAGGGTTAAGGTCTCTTTTACCTGTAAAGGGTTAACATGCAGTACCTGATGACCACCTGACCAGAGGACCAATCAGAGACAAGATAATTTCAAATCTCTGTGGAGGGAAGCCTTTGTCTGTGTCCTTTGTGTAAGTGTTCGTTCTCTTTTTTGGATCTAAGAGAGGCCAGTCATGTCTCCAAGTTCTCCTTGAGTAGTTTCTACTATTCAATAGTGAGTATTAATTAGAAAGGCGGATTAGTCTTATAATTTGATTTCTACATTTGCAATTGTGTGTTGCTGAAGGAATTTCTTTAATTCTGTACTGTTATTGCTTTTACTGAAAAAGAAAGGAGGGGGAATTCTCTCCAGAGATTGATAAGTTTAGACCCTGTATATTGTTCCATCTAGGTTACAGAGACAGTGACTTTCTTTTTTATTCTTTAATAAATTCTTTTATATTAAGGACTTGGTTGGTCTTTCCTTGGGTGGATTCTCAGGGAAAGAGGAGGAGGGAGGTATCCCTCTGTAGTTAGATCCTGGTGTCTCTCCTAGGAAAAGGGAGGGGGGAGGAAGCAGGGGGGAATGGTTTATTTCTCCTAGGTGTAAGAACTCCATGGATTTGGGGCTCTTGGGATCCCCAAGGATTTTGGGGAAGGACTGTGTCCCAATACACATACCTTATTGGGTGGTGGCAGCTTTACCAGATCTAAACTAGGATTTTCGTTTAGAGGGAAACCAAGGCAGGTCCCCACTTTGGAACCCAACAGCTCTAAGTGGCGGTGAGACCTATGACAGGTCCTATACCATTGTAACAAAAAAAATGAAAAACAATGAAAAATCAAAGATTGGTTCTATTTTGTAATGAATGTCAAATACAAGTCAATGTTCAGTTTCAATGCACTAACCTTCCATGAGAAAAGCCTAGACAAATTTGACTTTTTAGCCTAAAATGAGACAGAAACATGTAAAGTAATCATAATACTTTAAAAGAATAATTAAGTGCAACTAAAATATATAAAAAGGTCCTGACTGGCACCAAAACATGACCCATTCTATATACTATAGTGTGGGAAAGTCCCTCTGCTAAAGAATGGTAAAAAATTTAAGTTGGGATATCATGTCATAGCAGAGTCTGTAGAAACAGATCATGATAATTAAAATGTACAACTATCAGATTATACCTTGTTAGAAATAATACAATGTGATGCCTGAAGCCTCAAGAGAGAAAAGATCAGATTATTAAGGTTATACCAAATGATGGATTAACCCTTTCTGGTTCCCTGGGCTGACACATTTAAATATTGACAACTGGCTAAATGTATCATGTCACCCACAGAAACAAACTGCAGTTTCTGCTTTAGCTCAAGTGGTAGATTGCAGTACTAGAGGTTAAAGCATCAAATCCTGCAGATAACCCCTGTAGAGAGATCTTTATGTTTGCTAAGGATAGAATCAGTTTTTCAGTGTTTCTGTTTAAAAAGCTGGTTCATTTAATTCACGCAGTGAGAAAAATCCTTTTAAAGAGGTTTGATCATTAAAACTTGCTATAATGTGTCAATTTCAGCACTATATTCCACAAAAACATGGATGTGATCCACTTTATTCATGTCATATATTTTTGATTGGTAGTGTTACATAGTGACAAGTCTGTAAGCTGAGAGCTACGTGTAGGGGATGTCAGAGCCACCTACATTGTCTCTAAAACCATTGGAGATTCTCCTTACACTAAGGGAATCCTCAGCTGGGGAGTTGCAGTTGCTTTTTCTACTATGAGAACTGTGCAGAGAGATCAGAGCAGGCCCAGGGTTGTATCCCATTCTGTCCAGATGATGAGAGAACATTCACAAGGGACTTTACCAGTGCTATTAATTTTACATAGATTGGGCTCAGATACTATGGTGATGGGCAGAAGTATAAAATTCTTAGATAGTGGGCCACAACAAAGCACACAACTGAATCAAATAAATCCATGATGGAAACACTTTATGAAAAATTATATGTCTATCTTTTCCCTCTCTTTACTATAATTATCATTTATAATATGTATTGGTTTCTGTTTGTTTTACTCCAGTGCTGTACAATACACAAAAATAAAGACCGTCCCTGCCCTGAAGTGCTGACAGCTTAAAAGACAGGCACGTACCATAGAAGGCAGGAAGCACTTATGTAACCATTCTGCCAGGTGCAGCTGGCAGCAGCCAGGGCTATCTAGGGGTTCCTTTTCAACAATACAGCACTGAACCGGCTTGAGCCCCACCCAGTAACCTGGAAAAATTACACACCACCCTAGGTGCCTCTAAGAGGCAATACTTCCCTGCTTGCAAGCACAGAGCCTGAGTGTAGAAAAGAAGCTTTTAATGAAAGGAGAGAAGTCACCCAGCATTAACTAGGGAAAATGTCACAAGCAAGATTAATAAACATAAAACTGTGAGCAGAACAGCAACCCCAGAGTGTGTGGGGCAGTGCCTTCTTCTTCATATTCTTGAGTTCTACAACCAAAAGTTCCTTTACTGTGTCCCCTTCTCTCCCTCACCATACCCCACTCACAGTGGTTGTCCTTGGTCAGTGAGGACCCAGAATTCAGAGGTGTATCTGTGGGAGTTTACCTCCCACCCAGGGCAGAATGCACCTTGCTTGCTCCACCCTCTGTGCACTTGTTCTGGCTGGCCACCCTGCCCGCTGCAGTTCCTTGCTGCCCCACCAGTCAGCCAACTGCTTGACACTTTCACCGGCTGCCTGTCAGTTACCTTCTACTGCTACCTGCCTCTCTGCTATGATCTCTGTAGATCGGTTTCTTAGTGATGTTTAGCTCTCAGCAGGCTGGGCAGAAACACTGCCCCATCACAAGTGATTTCAGCTCTTATTGAGTACATGAAATAACAAAAGGCTCCTAATAAAGCCTATTTAGCTTTATCTTTGAACAGTGGGGAAGGAACAGGTTAAACCAGACTGTGGACTCTTAGGGAAAGTCCACATCTCCTGACTGAAATACCTATCCTGTTCCCCCCACTTATTTTCACAGGGGGCTGGCATTTGAGCCACTGGCTTAGCGAGTTTCTTTCAACTGAAGGAGACCCCTCAATTGGAACAAACTCAGCACAGTTCTGCTCCCCTTTAGTCATACAATAAAGATAACAACATTAATAACAATATTTCACTACCCCTGCATTCAGTACCAAAGTGAACGGTAACCCAGCACCAGCAAAAGCTGATCACTTGGAGCTACACAGCTCCTGTCTGTTAGATGCCTATGCAGAGTAGATATGTTCATGTAAATACAGTTTGCTCCTGAAGTCTCTCTCCCTCCCCAGCTAGATGTCAGAGGAGAGTTCATTCAGACCCTGCTTACACTTAGAAATCCAGAGAATGGAATAATGTGGAGCTTTCTCTCCCCTTATATGTAAGAGAAACTCCCCTTATACTTCTCATGGGGCATAGTGAAAGAACTGAGTTTTTCAGGGGGAGCTGAGTGAAGTAAAGACAGTGGTTTAGTGAACTAGGATTGGGGGAAAATCATTTCATGAATGAGAGCAATGTGGCAAAATGCATGGAGATTTGAATGAGAGAAGGAAACAAATATAGTGTAAAAGCTGTCTTAATAGAGCAACGAGGCTAGATTCACCAATATGCTTTGGCTGGGTGAGTTGGGTTTTCATTTGCTTTGCATTGCTGCAGCAGTAAAAAGCAGCTGGAGCATAATCGTGACTCTGCCCAAGGGCTGAGATGTAGGTTGGTGTGGAGTTGTGTATGGCCTTAAATTCACAGGCTGAGACAGAAAGAAAATTGTTTTATAAATATGCAATGGAACATTAGACCAGCTGAGTCTGTGACACTATGATGCTTAGGAAGTACGTCTTTAGTTTTGGTTCCATTGCTGATTGATGGGATTTTAATCTTCTTGGCGTTTGCACCAGGTAGGAAATGGGGAGAGCCCTTAATGTGTTCCATTGACTTAAAAATCACTAACATCTGTTGAAGTTATATATGTTCTCTGGCTGATTTCAGCTCGGGAGAAATTTTTAGTTCATCATCTCTGTCCACTCCAGCAGCTGTCATTGCAGTGGGCATTACTTTTGAGAGTTGGAGACTCATAGAGGACTGAGCCAGGCACATAAATATTATTTTACATGTATGCACAATGTTTCATACTGAAAAAAGCATTTTGCGGTTTGTTAAGTTTGAATGGAGATCCTAGAATAATGTTTGTTGGATGCAACACATTTTTTCTATTTATCGGGACTTTAATATCAATTATTATAATTGCTTATACAATTTGAATGCTTGCTAGAATAGAATATTAACAGAAACTGACACATACACAAACATATATGGTTAAACTTATACTGATCAGAAAAGAAAAAGTATGTCACCTACTCAAGTTTTCTTTATTCACCAGTTAGGATGTTTTTTGTTTAAAGAACTATTAACTTACATATCTAACAAGAGGCTAAGCCATAAACAATATTTTTGGTTGTAAATTCTGAATTATGGATGTGGCCAATGCTTTGGAAGTCCAGATGTTGTGTCAGCCAATTGATGTCCATTCAATGAACCAGAGTTACCAGCACCTTCTTGTTCAGTCAGTTCATCTGTAGCTGCAGTAGGACAAAATTTTGCTTCTTATTTGCTAGTGCTTCAAAGTCTGTTTGTTTGTTAGATTTTAAAACAGAAAGTTTTACTATTTGATTTTAAAACAATCTCAAGCAAATACAAAGTTTTAGGTAAAATGGATTTAAAACATTGTTTTGGGTATCTGAGTTCAGTAGAGAGCAGCTGACACCAGAAATGTATTTTTATAGTCTAGTCATAAGGACTCTCATGGGAATTTTCTTCTAAGCACACACACACTTCACATGTTGGATATAACTTTGATTCAAGCAACCAGTGCTGTTCTGCAATTGCTTCAGAAGATGCACACTTGCTTTTATTAAATATAGATAGGAATCTTTATGTCTGTTATAATCAGCTGGAACAACAGCATGGTTGAAATGCTAAGCCTCTTAGCATGAAAATGTCACCAGTCTTACAAGGGAGAGGACCATAAAGAACATATTTGTTTCTTGTTTTAATGTAGGCCAAGTAAGTCAAAATTCAAGGTATTTCCCTTTACATTCTAGCATGGTATGGTATTATCAGAATCAGTGCTTGTTAGTGATGTTGATACCCAGAAAAGTGTAAGTAATGTGTTATCTCACAAGACTATTAATCCTTCATATTGTTTTTTAAGACAAGTGAAACTCCAAATGCCAAATTTAGTTTCTGCTTTAATGACCGCTTTATTGGGTTTCCATATCCAACCCAGGGAGTGGAGAATAATCCACCAAGTGAATTACTGTACCAAACAGCATGTCAGTTGTTGTTTTATATGTTTGCTTACAATACAAGGTGGTCATTCAGAGGATTTGGAACATTTCTTTTAAAGGCGATGTTTTTTACTATTATAAAGGTGTAGAGTCATAGATTCTAAGTCCATAAGGGACCACTGTGATCATCTAGTCCAGGGGTCAGCAACCTTTCAGAAGTGGTGTGACGAGTCTTCATTTATTCACTCTAATTTAAGGTTTCGTGTGCCAGTAATACATTTTAATGTTTTTGGAAGGTCCCTTTCTATAAGTCTATAATATAAAACTAAGCTATTGTTGTATGTAAAGCAAATAAGGTTTTAAAAATGTTTAAGAAGCTTCATTTAAAATTAAATTAAAATGCAGAGCCCCCAGAACCAGTGGCCAGGACCCTGGCAATGTGAGTGCCACTGAAAATCAGCTTGTGTGCCGCCTTCAGCACGCGTGCCATAGGTTGCCTACCCCTGATCTAGTCCAACCTCCTGTATAACACAAGCCGCAGAGCATCAACTAGTAATTTCCCACTTTCTATTCAAATCCCATATGGCTGGATTGTGTCACTCTTACTCACATTGAATAGTATCTTACTCCTTGAATAGTTCCATTGAAATCAGCTGAATTACTTGCAGAGTAAGGTACTACTCAACATGAGAAAGGGTAACCCAATCTGACCCTTAAATTCTTATCACATTTATACTGGTTTATATCTGGAGTAATTCAACTGAAGTTAGTGGAGCTATTACAGTTTTGTTTTGTTTTAAATACACCAGTGTAAACAAAATCAGAATCTGGCCCTTAATCTCAAATTGCCTCCATTGTTATTTCTGTAAAACATACAATTGTATTTATTTACCCAACTCGCTTTGGTTCAATTAATATGTGTAATGCACTTGGAGAGTCTCTGCTGAAATGTGCTAGATGGGTGCAGATTATTTCTTGTTTGCATAATAGTCACTTAAAAGAAGACTACTCAAAATCAGAAAGAACAAGTGCTTGTAAAATAGGATAGTGTCCATCCAGGTACTAAGTTAATTAAAAAAAAACCTCTGCTTCGCAAAGAATATATTTGTATGAATGCTTGTTTGAAATGCTAAAGTAGACGTTTTCATGTAATGGGGCACTGAGGCACAGAGAGAGTATAGGCCAAATTTTCAAAGGTATTTAGGCACATAGTGAGATTTACAATTCCTAGAAGGCGAGGTGCTTTCTAAATCCCACTATATGCCTTGCTGCATCTTTTGGTGCCTAAAAACCTTTGAAACTCTGTCCCCAAGTTATACACAAAGTCCATCAGGGAGGGGAGTAGAACCCAGGTCTCTCAGGACTAGTTCTCTATCCACTGGACCAGTCTTTCTCTCTGCTGCATGTTGCAAAAAAGAGGACTCTGATCTATGGGAGCAAAACCAAGGTGGCCAGTTCTCTGAGACTCCAACAGTTGTTCTCAGGTGATCGGAAAGGATGTCATGGTTGACCGCATGAAAAGCAGCACGGTGGTCAAGAAGGTTGAAGAGAAAAAAAGAGTCAGGTGAGAGGAGAGCACTTAACTGCCAATGGGTGGCAGGTTCTGCCCCAGGGTGGTTTGTAGAGCAATGCCTGCTGTGCAATTTTAGATTTTAACGGAAAACCATTTTGTTTTGTCATTTTTTTGTTCTGAGTTTGAAAAAAGGAAGGAATGAGAAAGTGGTATATGAGTATCAGATGTGATCATACATCAAATTCTTAGGGTTTCAGCTGTATTCAGGCCAATTCTAGAACAAAGAACAGAAATTGCATCCACAGAGTGCATAAAGTCAATGGTTATTGTCATGATTTGTATTATTCACTGGGCACTAGCTCTGTGCTCAGCACTGTTCAGAAAATGTAGTTCCTAAGCCAATGTATATAAGATGTGTAACTCTGGATAAGATGGCTCAGATACTTAAATATGAAGTGTATAGTTCTTGACCACATACTATCACATGTTCACTGTGATGTTAATATTTATGAGTGGAGGCCCTGCTGGCAATAGAAGTTTTTCTTGATTAAAGACTAGAAGATTTGATCCTCCAACTTTCTTTCATGAGGAAGGGCTGCTTAGAGCGCGTATGCCTGTTTATTTTCCTTTCCTGCCTGAAGTGGCCCTGATATACCTCAGAAGTCTCCATTTTTTTTCTCAACTTTAAAATGGGGGATTTTCTTGGTGTTTGGTTTTAAATATTCTTCTGTGAAAACTGCAACTCAATCATTGTAGTGTTGTGTTTAAGACCCTTCGGGAAAGTAACTAGCCTTTAAACAGAAGTGAAAGCAGTGTTGCCAACTCTCATGATTGTGTCATGGGTCTCATGATCATTATTGTTTTCTTTAAAGCCCCAGCTGCTGGAGTCAAGTGGATATGTGATGATTTCAGCCTTCATTCTTAAAGAAAATGTTTCAGAAGTTTCTAGCCCTTGTGACTGTGGAGAAAGCTCAAAAATGTGACCCCGGGACACCCTAAAGGCTCAAAAACCAGAATGCAAATAAAAAGAAGACCAGATCTATTATTTTTACATAATCTCATTATTTTAAAGCCAATCTCATGATTTTTGGTGAACCTGATTCATGATTTTTGAACATTTGGGATTGGAAATACTATGAAAGTGACTTGAAAGTGTCAGTTTCACTCCGGTTTAAAGTCAGTTTCTAGTCTATTTGTAGCTGGGTAGCCCCAGGCAGTTGTAGTATAAACTCCTGGGGCCTTGCCCTAGTAGGATGTTTCCAAAAGTTAAATGATCTATTCCAAGGTTGGTGAACTGCAAAACAATGATCAAAAGTAATCTAGATTTTTCTACAATTGTTTCAATTGTTGTATTCAAGAGTTAGTAACAAAGTAAGTATAAGGAGGTAGCCCTGTTAGTCTGTATCCACAAAAACAACAGGGAGTCCGGTGGCACCTTCAAGACTAACAGATTTATTTGGGAATAAGCTTTCATGAGGAAGAAGTGAGGTTTTTTACCCACAAAAGCTTAAGCCCAAATAAATCTGTTAGTCTTGAAGGTGCCACCGGACTCCTTGTTGTTCTTGTAACAAAGTAAGATTATACATTAAAATTTTAATCCTAACTAGTGTCCCTTAGTGAATTGACACAAGATATAAGAACATGTTAGTATTACAGCTGAGTGGGTCTAATATTTATATATTTTTCTTTCTTTATATAGGAATTAGATACAGCGCACCTTCAGATAATAATTTCTAAGTTATTATCTGCAAAAAAACCAAGAGTTTTCAGGTGCCCAAGTAGCCCCGGGAATCATGATTAAAGTTGTCCCTCCCCTCCTACCCAAATCTGAAATGGCGCAACTGTATATATCAAGTTCAACAGAGAGTTAGACTAAAACATATATATTTATAAATAGGAAGACCATATTTTCCAAAGAGAAAATGGGACACCATCTGGGGCTAGCCTGAGCCCTCCCTCCCACTCTGGGCTGGCCCAATCTGCTCGCCTGAGCTCTGCCCTCATGCCAGGCTGGCCTGAGCCCCTATTCTCCCCTGCATGAGGCTGCGGCAATCATTGCTGTTTGCCCACGCCCTGCCTGCTCCCCCACATGAGGATGGGGTTGGCATCACTGCTAACCTGCCTATCCCCCACCAAAGCCCTGCCTCCCCCCTTGCATGGGGCTGGCATTGCTGCTCTCCCCACACATTCCTCGGCACCCCACTTTTTTTACACAAATGGACATTTGCTCTTGTGATCAACTGATCTAGTTGACAAGAGCAAACAGGACAAATGCCAAAAAAAGTCAGGAAGGCCAGAACTGGGCTGAAAAAAGAGACTGTCCCAGCCAAACCCGGTCCTAGCCTCACCCTATATATAAACTACTTGTAGGGTTTAATGAACAGGAAATCCCCTCTCCTCCCCTCTCCCCTGTGTGTATATGTGTGTGCAAAAGGCTTTAAGCTGTACTGATGAAAAGGGCTATATAAAAGTCTGGTATTGTTTTCATAGGATGTGTTCACATTTCATATTCACTCTAGTAGGAACTAGGCTAAATCTCCCATTTTGTTCTTGGAAATGAAGCAGGTATGTTCTCCCACATACAGACAGTTGTGTGTGTGACAGAGGAACTAACAAAGACAGAATTCTTTTGTACGGTGTCTTGTTTTGCCAACTACAAGTCTGACAGGCACCTACACAAATATGGAGTTTTCTCTGGCTCACACACTCTCTCTCGCTCACACACATACCGGATACAAAGAAATGAACTGGAGTCAGGCATAGAAGCACGTTTGCTGGGCTTCAGCAGAGCGGTACTTTAGCCATTGTGACAATTTTATAGTAAAGTTTCGCACGCCCTGCAGAAGTTGACGCGCACGATCTGGAATGTACACCCAGGAGAAAGGAAGGCTCGGAGGAATGGCTTCTGGAGCAAGGGCTCGGATTAATAGCAGCCCCTGATGTTGATCTCGTTCCGTTTCTTTCACCTCGCCCTCCAAGTCACTTTCACTTTGCAGGGGGACACCCTTCTATAGAACGCCCCCTGGAGATTAATTACATTCGCTGCCACTACGTGTCGCTGTTGTCAGCGACATCCCCTGCCTCGGGGATGGCACCGTGTTCACGGCTTGCCTGACTCCCGAGTGTAGCGGAAGAAGGGGGAGGGCGAGGGCGAGGGGACCGCTCTGGCTTCCCAGCTCCAAGCTTCACCTCCCGATCGAAGTACACAGGCGCTGGGGGGCGTCCCCTCCCCCGCATGGAGCATATCCCACCGCTCGATCCAACTTTCTGTTTGTCTTTTCGCCGCTGCGAGGGTGAGGTTTAGCCACACAATAAAAGCAAACAGAAAAGTTCAGCTGGATCATGTTTCAGCATCACCCCTACCCCCCGTCAGTGTGTTTTCGAGGCAGTGTGTGTGTGTGAGTGTTAATTTGGCAGGCTCCAGGCTCGGGGGGAAGGTTTTGCTGGGTGTCTCAGGAGGCACCGGGAAAGCTCTCTGCCCCGCGGCACTCCCCGCCATGGGGGGACCGGCCCCGCTCGGGACAGAGCCCGCGTGGATCGCGGGGCCTCTCTCCCAGGCTGGCTGCGGGGGGCGGGGGGGGCGGATTTCCAGTCACGGCTCCTAGCGCTGCAGAATTACCCTTTACAAGAATAACGGAAGGCGGCACATGCCGGCTCCTTCCCACCGCCACATAACCGCAGGCTTCCCGACTGAGGTGCAGCCCAGCTCCGCCCCCTCCCCCCAGACAGACAGACAGACGGACGGACGGACGGACAGCGGGACAGAAAGTTCCCGGCAGCCACGCAGCTTCCCCGCGCCCCTGGCAAGTGACAGCCGAGGCGCGGGGTCCGAGGGGGCCGGCGGACGGGCGATGCCCAGTTCAGAGGCGCCTGCCCCGTTAAAGGCAGGGCACGGCCCGCTCGGGACCGGATCCTTACGTCGGCGCGGGGCTGGGGAGCGAGCGAGCCTGCACCGGGGGAGGGGGCGCCGGGTTGCCAAGTGGACTTTTGTTGCTTTCCTCCCACTTGCGAGTGAGTCGGTCACATCTGCCGGAGCCGCCGCCTCGTGTATGTCCCGTCGCCTATATAAGCCGCGGCGCCGGGGCTGGCCGCCATGGAGTAGCTGGTGGATGCAGCCTGTGCACCGGGACGGGGGGCAACTGGGAAACTCCGGGACCGCGTTGGGGGGAGTGAGTGAGGGCAGCACCTGGCCGGCGTTGGGGCCGGAGACAGGTAACGGCCGGGCTGGCGGGGCCAAGCGCTTCCCGCGACGTTCAGCCCCGGAGAGGCGGGCGCGCCAGGGATCAGCCGCGGGGCTGCTGCCGGCGCGGGAGGGTTCCGCGAGAGGCGAGGCAGGTGCGAGGCAAGGAGGGAGCTGGCTCCTTCTCCTCTCTGCTGGGCTCCCACGTGCCTGCCCTGCCAGAGGCTCGGGGCAGACTCGTGCACCGGGCCCTGCGGTTAAACTGCCCCTGGTGCAGGAGCTTCTCGACTTCCCTAGGGCAGGGGGTCGGACCGCGCTGGGTCCCCAAGCCCGGCGGAGGAGCAGGCACAGCCCTCGGGTGCACGCGCCGGGGGAGCAGGCTGCCTCTCGGCAATGCCTCCCAGCGCCGTGTGGTGGGAAGCAGTGAGGGCGCCTGCCGGGGGCTAAGCCTGGGCATGGCTGGGCACTACACGCGCTGCTTTGGCTCTGGAAGTCAGCGCGCGCGGAGGGGCAAGTGTTCGGAAAGTTTCCGCAGCGGGCTGGTCCTGCCCCTCGCGGGGCAGACGGGCGCCGCTGTTTACACACTCGCGCCGCCGGCCCCTCGTGGGCTGCGTGTCAGCACTCGGGGACTGGCCTCTGCGCCGCGCTGGAGATAAGAAGGGGGGCGGGCTAGGAAGGGCCACGGGAGTCCCGGGAGCGCGCTCCTCGGCTACAGTGACGCTGGGAATGCCCGTCCTCCGGCCCTGCGCGAGGAGCGAGAGTTCCCCGGGGCTGCGCGCTTCGGAGTCAGCCCCGGCTGCACCGTGGAGCATGAAGTACTTTGACTCACATAGCTTTCGGGCGGCGGAGCGGCTCGCTAGTCGGAACTGCAGGGAGAATAAAGTTACTGCTGGCAGGGCAAGTAAAAGGCAGCTTGTGCCATCTCCTCAACTGGTGCAAATCCTCTGACTTCACTTGAGCGCCGCCAATTTACACCAGTTGGGAATCTGGTCCATTTTAAAAGCTAAGGAGGTAGTGGGAGGGAGGAAACAAGGCCCCCTGGTTACATAATGTGCAAAGTAGCCTCTTTGCTCTTCCCCTGTAGTATTTCTGATTTCACCCCCGTGACTCTCCCTTCCCCCACCCCCATTTTTCTCTTTCAGTGAAATAGGAGTCCCCTCAAAGTGGATCATTTCTTTTCCTCTGCTCATTCACCCTCCAGTTCAAACTTGCAATGAGCGGACTGAAGTCTCCTGTGCTGCTGGGGCTGGTGCTCTTAATGCTGTCAGCAGGTTATTGCAAAGAGAGGACTGACTCCATAGACCTAAAAGACAGGCAAAGCCTCTTCAGTCTCATCATGGAGATTATTCAGGAACTGAAAAGGCACCACATGGAAGAGGACAACGGGGTGCAATACTTCTCCAACCACGATTATACTTTAGACCGAAGAGAAGTAGCTGATTATGGAGAGTACCAGGATGAGCAGAGAGCTGGTAAGTCTGCTTCTTTCCTTTCCGGGCAACTTTGCTCTCCTTGAAGGGGAAATCAGGCATCACTATACCAGTTCTTATAGGAGGTGCTACCCCCTCAGGAGATCTGCAGACCTGCTTCAAAAATAGAGGATTCCTACACAAGAAACTGGCTTTGAAAATCCCAGAGTAGAACTCCACTCTCACTTCAGTTTAATGTACTTCAAAAATGCATTAAGTTCAAAGCCAGACCTGCATGAGCTTTGGCTTTATACACTCTATATTTATAAAGAAGAACAGTGAGATGGACTGGGGTAAAAAAATCAGGGATGAAAAGGCCTGCTTACCCTAGGTTATCTAGTTCAAGGGTCTGGAGTCCTGTGGATTATAGTTTTAAACCTCCCTGGACTTGACCTTCTTGCCATCTCCCTGGGGAGACTATTCCACAACCTAACAAATTTCACACCTGGAAGTTTTTCCTGCTAGGCAGCCTCATTCCCCTTTTTGATAACCTTATTCATCCCTTTATCTTTTTGGTGCTTGCACCTTTCAAATATGTGTCAATTTCATCATTTGTCCCTCACCACCAGAGTCAACTCATGCAAATTTTAATTCTTTCCTCCTAAACCTGTCCCTACATCATTCTAATAATTTGAGTTGCTTTTCTCCTAGCTCTCTCCAGTCAATATTGTTTCTGGTAATAAGGTTTTTCAGAATTATATGTAATATCCCAGATGCAGTCACATCAGACTGATGGTCATACTGTATGCCTGTTTCCTTGATGTCCTGCTTCTATGCACGCAGCTCAAAATTGAATTGGTCTTTCTTGCTTCCCTGTTGCATTGTAAATTCATGTCTAGTTTGCTGTTCACCATCTCTCCTAAACAGAATTACTGCCTCTCAATTTTCCCCTTCCCTTGAGTATCGAGGTTTGGGATTATTTTTCACTAGATATATCAGTTTACACTTTCCCCAGGTGGATCTCATTTTCTTATTTTCTACCCATCTCTTTTGATCTCTCTAGACCCCTATGTATCTTTTCTTTGTACTCAATGGTGTTCACAACTGCTCCTAATTTGGTATCATGACTGTCATTAAAATGTGATTTTAGTCTCTTAGCTAGATCATTAGTGAAGATATTAAATAAAACAACCTAACAGTTCCCCATAAACTCAGTACAATAAGAACATGTTCCTTTTTCTTAATATATGGTACAAGTTTAATGGGCCAGAGTAACCAACTACTCTGTGCAACTGTAGCAAAGCAAAGCAGCTGTGAACTCAGTTTAACAAGGAGGTTAAGCAGAGTTTATGGCTGTCCTGCATAAGCAAATCAGTTCAAAGCATCTGGCATGAACTGGTGAATATGGCTCAATGAGAAAACCACTTCAGAAACAGACTAGTTGGTACCAGTGTCATTGACTCGTGAAAGGGATGTTTTATTATTATTGTTATTATAATGGAATTTATTCCCAGCAAAGCTGCTGCCACTGAAAAGAAACTATTGCTTAGAGCCCTCCTTTATTTCAGTCTTAGCATCACTTTCACAGCGCGTCTGTCCCATGGGAAACTTTTGAGAGAAGCATGTAAGCTTTTAATGCTCGTCATGACACAATTAGGTCAAATATGATATGGTCAATTTTACTCAGACTGACTAAAGTTAGAAGTAAATGAAGAATGACTTTTGAGAAATGTCGAAGCTCACCAGTGAATCAGATCTGGGTGGAAATGTTCTTTGCTTTAAATGTGATAAGAGGTGCCAGGGGAATAAAAAGGCTATTTAGGCATTTATGATCAAATAAATAAAGTACAGCATCATACGCAATCAACACTACGCTGTCGGCATAGAGTTAGTAACTGAAAGCAATCAAAGATAACTGTAAATCAACAGGATACAAACAAGAGTTGACGCTAACATGGATTTCAGTAAACCAGTTTCATTTTGGCATCTGCTGAACACAAAATGCAGAGAAGCAAACCACAAGAGTTGGGAAAAGCAATTTGTTTTTATATTCCTGTGAATTTTATTTAATGCTAGAGATAAAACAAGGGCTATTTCTAGATTTCCTGTAAATATAACAATTCAATCTCATGGTCACAATAGCTATTTCAGATAGTGCTTGTCAACACTTGCCTGTGACAAAATAGTGCAGGTGCTTATAGGAGAATGTTGCATAGACAACCACAGAGCAGCCCAGAGACCATTCCCTGGTGTGGCCTTGAACCTTTACCACTGGTAGAGTCTGCACAGTTTCTAAGCACTAGTGATCTTAAAGTGATACACCTAGATAAGGGGTAGCCAAAATGTGGCCCACAGAGCCCTACAATGTGACTCATGATTACTCTCATTTTTAATGTGATTGTGGGGCTGCTGGACACTCTTGGTCCCAGTATTGCAATGCTCCACATTCTTTTTTAGCAGTCTCTCTATATGAAAGATAAAGGTAGCTACAACTTGTTCCACTTTGTGGCTCTCAATCTCCTAGTAAACAGTTATTTTGAGTCTCAGCTGAGCAAAATTTTGGCACCTCCTGTGGTAGCCCTACCATCCTTGACAAACACATTTGCAGTGGAGTATAATGAATACTTTTTTTCCCCCTCAACAGAAATAGTTCCTAGAGATTTGAGGATGAAAGACAAGTTTTTAAAGCATTTAACAGGTACATTTAAATTTTGCATTGTATCCATCATTTCATACACATAAGCCCCATTCCCCTTCTGCTAAGCCTTTTGTGCTGTATTGACTCATGACTTGTTCTTTTTCTGTATTTCAGGTCCTCTCTATTTTAGTCCAAAATGCAGTAAACACTTTCATCGGCTTTATCACAATACAAGAGACTGCACCATCCCAGCTTGTAAGTGCCACAAACCAAAGCTAACTTTTTTAAAACAGAAAGCTATTGATTGGGGTGGCTACAGGAGATAATAGTGGCAATACTGTGCAACTGTACAGTGCCTTTCAATTAAAGGGTTCAGAGTCCTTTATAGATATTAATTGATCTTCACCTCTGCCTGTGAGGTAAGTATTATCATTCTCATTTTAGAGATGAGGAAATTGAGGCACAGAATTTCCAGTGGATATACTGTGTAAAATGATTGTTAAAACTGCTTTCTAGGATTCCAGGTTTATTGTCTCTTCATGTCTCCAAATCAAGTGCACTCAATTTTCATGCATCATCACTTATAACACATATTACAGACAAATTATGGCATGTTACAATTTGGCAACTTCAGGGTCTTCCAATTATGTCCTCAATGGCACCTTTGAAATCCTCTTTCCTTCAGCAGGTTAGAAAGGTGTACTGTACTGGAACTTAATAAACAAATCAACTGATGGATGGGAATGAACAAATGTCTCAGCTGTGTTGACAGTGCAGTGTGAAAAGGACTACAGATGAGCAGGAATTTTTTTTTGGCACAGCAGATTCTGAATACAAACTGGGAGCAGACCTGTTGTGTAAGAAGAAGCTATTTTTCCAAAGCCTTTTTCAGAAGAGAGGCACACATTAATGTCCATGTCCATGGTCACCTAGCGGGTCAGTTGAGGAGCTGGAAATAGAACCAAGACTTCCTGACTCAAAGTTCCATGCTTTAAGAATGTTTTTTCCCCATTTGTAACAATCTGTACATTTTAATATTACATTTATTAAGAAGTGTGAGCCTTCTTCCCATTTGTAAAATACAGATAATCTAGTAGTATGTTTGAAACAAGATGACGGTCTTCACCTAATTTCTAGTGGACCAGATCACAAAAATCAACATCATATTCAGCACTAATTGGAACATTCAGCAGTGAAGCCAAGGACCAAAAGGGCTTAAAGACTGAATTAGCTCTTTCCTCACAGATGCTTCATATTGGTGGGAAATAGCGCAGAGTTGGCACTGGTGGTGTTTGTACTCAACCTGTCTTATGAGTAGAGGGCTCTAGGGCTGACAATCCGGCACCTTTCACAAGCACGTGACTTACTTAGGCATTAGTGAAATGATAACCAACTGTATAATGGATAATCAACCATAGATGTCACTTTATCAATATGTCTCTCAGAGAACTTCTCATGGAATCTTGAAATACATATGCTGCTTTTATTCTCAGTGTATAATAGCCTTAGCTTGGTTTAGGTGGTAATGTGAGTACTGTACCACTTTTATAATTCTGATTTCTGGTTACATCTACTTACTATTATAAAGACAAATGAAACAAGAAAATAAAGCACCTGTGGTTTGCTGCCTCAGAGAGGGAAAAGACCTATCCCACTGCCAGTACAAGAGTATTTCCTCCAGTACACTTTCTAGTGCTTTTTGCAGTTTGGTAGTAGGATAGATTTTTAAGGTCAGGTTTTATATATCAAGAACTATTGACACTTGAACTGTAACCCAGGCTGCTAGCTGTAGGACTGCAGGAGGTCTTTAACTGAGCATGTGAGCAATCTTGGAATAATTCCTTTTCCATCTGCACTGCACCCAGATTGCACTGTACACAAAACAGATCACCTGACTGAACTTTGTAGGTATGAAACATTTTCAACCGTGACTGCTGTAGTTTTACTTATTACACCACCACTACTCATTATCTGTGTAACAAGACTATGCAAAGATCTAAAGAATATAGTGCAGGGAAACATCCTATACTGCCAGAGGAAACATAAGATGTAATTAGTCTTTTTTTTTTAATTCTATGAACTCAGAGATATTTAGACACCTAACTTCTACTCATTTCAATAGGAGTTAGATACCTTTGAAGATCTGAGCCTCCATGACTCTATTGCTCTGTTCTTCAATTGTTCTAGGATAATTAGTTGGAGGACTGCACTACTATTTATCTTGGTACTATTAGTTCACAGAGAGCTGCATTTCAATGATGGGACAGTGCCACTTCAAACACCTAATTTACACAATCAGATGCCATGATTGCAGCTTCAGATCCAACACCTATGCACACCATAGCTAGTTAGATGTATAACTGGCCATATATTCATACACACAGGCTGTCTGCATGCACAATTGTGCCGTTTGTGCACAGAATCAAAGAATTTGCAAAGAAAATGCACAGAAATTAGGCACCTAATATTTGAACGGTAATTCTTATGTATATGGGGCCAATGTCTGCCCTGTTATAACCTAAGTCTTTAAATCAAAGTACTGATTAAAGTTAATTATGATAGTTTGAACAGCACCTCTATCAATTTTATTTTATTTTTGAAACCAAAATCTGTGACTTTAGCAGTGTCATTAAGTTATTGTATTTATGATCTTTTTCATGGCAGACTATAAAAGATGTGCCAGGCTTCTTACTCGGTTGGCAGTAAGTCCAATGTGCATGGAAGGATAAGGTAAGCTTTTTGACAGAGGTAATAACATTCTACTGCATAGCAAAGCTGTGGATTTTGCATTGTGGACATAAAACATTCATGAGTGTAAAAACAATCTTCTTTTGGCTAAGGTATTCCCTTTTCAGAGCACTTGACATAACTATCTTAATCTGGGAAAATACTGGCCATAAATAAAGGGTATCCCCTACTGGAAGGCATTATAAAGACCCATAGACATCAGCTGTGAATTATTCATAGCAGTATGCAGTTAGCAGATAGTGAATTTGCTTTTATAGAACAAAACACAGCAGCCATTGCTGATTTTTTCAAGTTGACTCAGTGTACAATTGTGTTTATTGGCAGTGGCTGCCCTTTCACATCCACAGGTTTAAATTTATTGGGTACATTTTAATAATGTATACATAACTATAGATATGTAAGTTTTTTAAAAATAGATGTCATTGGTATTCCTAGAATAATTCAGTTGTCATATACCCCCAATATGTATGTTACTCAGATTTCTTTGGATTTCCATTATGTTCAACTTCTGCTCCAAAGGGTTATTTTTCCTTGATGCACCTGCTTAACTCTTTTTAGAGAGAGTGGGAATTTCAGTGCACACAAAAGGAAGAATATCCTCCCAAAATATCTATACCTCTAAGAGTTGACATCTTGCACACTAGTCCATATCCTGTCCCCCATCAGCTGAGACAAAAATACAGTTGTATGTGTTTTAATTTATGAAGTAAACCAACCCAGCCACAAATTAGGTCTGTAGGTTCCTGAGGTCCTATAGCTGTAGAAGTGCTCCCTTTTCTGAAAGCTTCATTTACCCTTAGTAATGCAGTCATGGAGGCAACTCCATGATCCAGATCTTGCCTGGTTAAGGGTAAAATCACAGAAGCTATTGCATATGACACATAGACTTGTGAGACCGATGTTGGGTATATGAGGTAAATTCCTTGTTCTAGGTAAGGGAACTCTGCAGTTCCAAGGTAGTGAATTGTGCAATTCAGGGAGTTAGTTGGCACCTATCATCCATACATTCTACTGCAAGACATAGATGGAATGGTATTGCTACAAATACCTGCCAGTAAGCATAGATGGGGGAGCACATCCTAAAATTCATTGTTTCTTTTCCCCTTTTCTTGAAAGTCTCTCTGCATCAACACCTCCCATTGGCATTTTATGAGTTTTCAGGGTGAGAAGGGACAAGGGGCAGCTTCTTTCAGGGGCACCTGTCCAATCTGAAACTTGGTGAATTTCTATTAGAAAATCCATAATGCCAGGGGCTCATACTCTCCTGAGAGTGGCCATAAGGCACAACCTCTGCTGGGTTGTCATTGATAGCAGTATAATTTTTGAGTGATTTCCTTTAGTGGGAAGAAGGACTGATTGTCATCATAGGTGTCTCAAGATTCATAGATTTCACTACCAAACTTGGAAGATCTATAGAGGATCTTTCTTCCTGTCACTCCACAAACTCTTCCCCATAGAGATAATGCATTGAAACTGCTGCACAGTTCAACTTTTCCGTGTAAGGTATCTCCTGTGGAAAAGCATGGTGGGGCTGTCATCATATCCCATCACCTCCACAGAAGGAGCTCTGAGGAAAACAGTTCTCTTGCTCTTTTACACAAGCCAGTCAAACCCATCTCTGTGCAGGCTCTGGATAATTTCTGCTGGACCCAGCCTTCTGTGTGCTTTTAAGAGATACTCAACATTTTGCAACTTAATGCCAGTTGAATACATATAGATACAAAACTGTAAAACCCATATCATATACTTAAGATAATTAAGCTAATAATCAATCTCTAATGAATAAACAGCTGATATACAAGATAACAGAAAATAAACATTTCTTGCTTTTGCTGTCATCTTAGTAGCTACTAGTAAATCAAGGGTTAAGACAAACATTGAACATCGGGGACAAAGTTTTGCTTTGTTCTACCACTCTAAAGCAGTTACTTATGTGGATTTATTCCAGATTTACATGAGTATAAAAGAGAGCAGAATTTGGCTCTAAATTCATAGTAGTTATAATGATGATAGATCTTTGGAGTATTTTGCCACATTGAGACGTTTCATGTGTGCTCATTTTCCCCTCACAATTTATTGTCTAAACTCCCCCTCCCCCCACTTATTTTATACTGCACCCTAAACTGAAGACAAAATTCATGGATGCATTCTTAATAAAAGTGCACAGTGATACATGGCTGCCTTTCCGCATTAGCCATGCTGACTTAAGTAGTGGTGTATAGGTAGTGATCACATATTTGGAAACTAATAAACCATACACTTTGAGGGCCCTTTCTAGCAAAGCACTTAAGCATGTGCTTAACTTTCAACTCATGCTCAATGCTTTCCTGAATTAGGACCACAGGAAAGAGGTCAAATTATGAAAATTTAGGAGAACTTTGAGATCTACAATATATTTTTCTTCAATTTTAAAAAGAGGCTCTGTTATTTTCAGTGGTGGGGAGTGGTTGTCTGCATGCACTCACATCCCTCTATGACTAATGAATACACCTTTTTATTCCACAAGTTTAATATGACCACAGTGTTCTGTTCTTAGTTATCTTTAAATCATGCTTTTGGGTACCTCTACCTAGTGGGAGATAGAAACAAACTCTCCATGTGGGCTGGTTATTCCATAAGTGCAGGGCTTCTTGCATATTCCTCTGAAGCATCTGATACTGGTACCTGTCAGAGACAGGACACTGCTAGAACCACCACTGGTCTGATTAAGCATGAAAATACCCATGGTCCAAACTAATTAAATGACATTATTTTCAATTTCCATGCCTGGAGTATTTTGTTTATACAAGTCAAAACAGTAAGAGCTAGGGATTATTATATTATTATCTGGTGCTTTTCAGTAGTAGATCTCAAAGTGCTTTACAAAGAAAAGGCAAGTTTCATTATCCCTATTTTTGTTATTTTCTGTCTTGCTCAGTAGTTCAAACTTTTATTTCACTCACCTCTTTCTGACAGCAGGCTAGGGATGTATTAATGCTAGTGACCATTTAGAAAGCTAACAGTTAGCTTTTGCTTATTTGCTTTGGAGATGCATGGACATATGTCCATGTTTTGAGATTATGTTGGAAAAAGGCTAGATTTGTTTTGGATTTCTACTCACAACATGCTTGGGATTATCACAACTTCAAGGTAGGCAAAAAGCTTCAGATTCCAAGAGGCAGATAAAACGAGTAGACACAAAGACAGCATTTAAACAATTGTCTCAGTGACATTATGTACAATTTCTGCATAATACAATCTTGAACAAAGGTGGATATTCACTAGCAAACCCAGCACAAGTTAGGCTGTGCGCGCTCAGGTTTCAACAAAAGATTCTTAACATCCCTCTCTGCCAGCAGATACACAGAACTACAAAAATGAATCTTGAGCAGTAGGAGCTCCTTTACAGTTGCCAAAAAGGTTTAACCACATCCTCAACGAGAACATATTCTCCTTTGTTCTTTGCTCAGCTGTTTGTCTTAGACACTTGCCCCACGGCTGTCTAGCCTTCCTTGTGAATCTTGGAGATTGTTGCCAAGATTTTCAGAAGTGACTAGTGATTTTGGGTGCCCAAATCGAGGCACCCTAAAAAGGCCCAATTATCAGAAAGTGTACATCATCCATTCTTTGAAAATCAGGCCCCTTTAATGTGTCAGGTGAAGAATCTTAAAATTGTGGCACCCCAAACACTTTTGAAAATCTTGGCTAGTGTCTGATTGCTATTCATTGTGAAGCAGAATAGCATGACGTTAAATATTATCTATAGGCTTGATTTTTGGCTGGATTTCTAGCTCTTTAGTATGCACAACTCCTTTGTGCCTGTGAGTTTCCCATCCAGCTCCAGAGCTTGCATGTGGCTTGATAGGTGCACATGCAGCCATGTGCACATGCAGTCAGGGATTGCCCCACACACAAATATGATCCTACTTTGGGGGTGAAAAATACGATTCCCTAGGGCAGAGCCACACGTCAGAGACAGGGGCCTGTTAAATATTTTATATACAGCTTGCTTTTTCTACTTGACCATAGTAAAACCATAACATGCATATCATATTAGCCATCTCCCTTTTAGAGCATAATGAATTTTCTTAACACCTACTGAACTTCACAATGCAATGAACCCTGAATATTACACCCTTCTGTAATTTATTTTTTATTTTAATGGCCTAGCTGTTATAACTATTATCTTCATAATCAAAGATATTTAATACGAATTTATTACAGAAATGGAGAATAAGGTTATAGTCATTCTTTAGCTACTTTCATTTTTTCCATCCAGCCACTTGATACAACTAAAGATTTTTTTAAAATGTCAGTTGTAAAGAAATAAAAATGCTTGAAATGTACAATATAGCAAGAGTAATAATGCAGTTGATACATTTTTAAATTTGAAAAATCAAAAGTCCCAACTATTAGTGAATTAAGGAGTAGTAAACTAAGGTGAATACTGTGCATCAAGGAATTATCATGATCAGCCAGTGAAATAGTTTTTCTAATGAGGTACAGTAACTATCAGTTTTCAAAGAAAGATCAGATCATTTTATAGCAGGAGAAACACTACTTCCTACTTAAAGATGCAGGTTCAATACATTGTAGGGCAAGAATAGACCTTAAATCATATGGTATATAGTATTCTTCTTACCAGTATCTTAAAACTGGGTGATGAGAGAAGTATTCTTTTGATGCACAGCTCAAGGAGTGCAAGATAAAAATTGTTATTAAAAGTTATCTAATGTGTTAGCTTTCATGAAGATAACCAAATGTTATCAATTCTGAGCTGTTAGAAATGCAACACAATACTTGAGGTTTTTAAATGCACAAATTGGAAAACTGAAATACTATAGCAACTGACCCTATTCTATGGTTGTATATAGTGTTTTTAGTCATTATTTCGCAAAATTTCTAAATCAGAGTAGTTCTGGGGTTCTTACAAAAACGTATTAGAAAATACTTTCAACTGATGAGAGCACAGCCTTCCCCCCTACACAGTCTCTTTCAAAGACTCAGACTGAATGGAGTTAAATGTCGGTCATGTCTACCCACACAAGCCCTGTTTTGCATAAACTTCAGTGTAAGACTGTTTCACAGCCATGGGCCCTCTACCAAGATACCTATGACACCTATTTCTGCAAGGTGTACCTTGATCTGTCATATACAGTATCATGGACATAGCCACCAAACTGGGCTGTTTGGAAACAACTGCTGAGGTAACGGGCCCCAGATGATTTAGACTTTGTAGGTGAGGACCAGAGCCTTGAACTGGACACTCAACTAGCTAGGCAATACATGGTTAATACCACGTATACCGTTACCGCTTTGTTACCTCCAAGATGTGAACCACTGTGGTTATATCCTCATCCTATAGCAAAGTAGTTTCCTAGGCACACATTCATTTATCATCCGCCCGCCCCCCCCCCCCCACAACCGGGGGCCACCAGAGTCCAGAGCAGATCCCCCTGGGCCATCCGCTCTGCCTGGTTCCCAGGGGGTTTTTTTTTTTTTTTCATTTTTCAACCTGAGCCAGGTATTTTTCTTCTCTTTTCTTTTCCTTTTCCTTTGGGGCACAGGGGTCACACTGCAGTGCCTGTCTGGTGTTGGTGTTGTTGGTTGTATGTGTGTATCCTAGCCAGCCCCACCTTTCTCTTCTAATTTTCTTCTCTGCTGGGAGACGGGTCCTTCCTGGAAGGGTGGTGTGACTGATGGGTGTCTCTGCAGCGGATCTGGGAGAATCCTTGATGAATGAGATTAATGTCTGTCTCTTCCTGGTGTGTGGTTTTTGTTGTGTTCCAGGTTTCAGCAGTCCAGCAGTAGGACTGATTTTGTTTTCACGTTGAACAGTCAGTGAATCTTTGCCCAAAGACAGCTCTCTCTCTCTCCCAGATGTTCTTGTGCTGTAAGCTGGCTGCTCTTGCCTTACAATACTTTGATGTTGATGTCTGTGCCACCACCCTGCTGGTCGATGATGCTACCTAGGTAGGTGAAGGACTGTACTTCTTCCAGGGGGCGTCCATTCAGTGTGACCTAGGCACACACCAGTGGAAAAATAGGATTTTTGACCACTGTTGCAATCAGACTCCTACAGTGGCATAGGATTCTACAGACTGTGCACGCAGCTGTCAGGCTGATTGGACTGGGGCCTTCTAATGTCCACAATCCTGTTTTACCTGTCAGAGCTCATCACTGAACCAGGTTCTGTGTAGTCAGTCATGCTGGAAGGATAATGGGATGCTATAGCAGCATAACTTTAAGTTTCTTGATTTTTGTGCTTCTTAAATCTTAACTATCATGTTGAATCTAGTTTCTTGTACTATAAAAGGAAATAAAATAGGATGAAATGAAAGTGGTAGTGCCAGCATGCCTATTTGAGTTTGCAGTCAAATGGCATTCAGGGTCTCCAGCAGAATGACAGACTGAGCTCTGGTCTACCTTACAAATTTATGTCGGTATAACTGTGTCACTCAGGGGTGTGGAAAATCCACACCCCTGAGTGATACAGTTATTCCGAATGAACTCTCCGTGTAGACAGTGCTGTGTCAACAAGAGGGCTTCTCCAGCTGACATAGCTACCACCTCTCAAAGAGGTGAAGTACCTAAACCAATGGGAGAAACTATCAGTGGAAAAAGCATCTTCACTAAGCACTGTAAGTTGTAAGTGTTCTCTTAGCAGAGTCCTAGTCTGCAAGCAACTAAATACCTCAACTTTGCTATAGAAGACTAATTCAAAATTTCAAAGATGTGGGAATTTTGTAGCATTATGACATAAGATAAAGGTAACTACTAGCCAATCTTTGGCCCCTTAAGTGGGTTTCTGAAAAGGCAGGGGAAACAGGAATGAAAGCGTGATGTGCCTCAGCATAGAGCATCTGAAATCTTCTAGGTCTACTAAGATATCCAGACAAACACAAATGTAAGTCTAAAAACCCCACTCTACACCTATCAGTTTGAAGGAAGCTGCACCTATTTCCTGCTCCTGTGGTCCAGTAAGGGCACCCACTTAAAGGTTTCCGGCTCCTGGCAGTCATGTCTCTTGGGCAGAGAGCTGCGTCTCACTCTTTCCTGACCAGGACTTCTTTAAAGCTGCAGTTCCCTGCCTAAACTATGATATCCCCAGGAAGCCAGACTGCGTAAAAGGCTAGCATCTGTGCTTTGCTTTCTCTCCAGAGGCTATGCCCAGTGTATTGCCCGCAATTATAACTTAGCACACAGCTCTTTCTAAGCAAGCACACTTAAGGTGAAAGCACTACAGAGAAAACATAAAATAAACAAACAAAACCCTACATGCATGCTAAAAAGTTTACCAGAGGTCACCCCCACTCCAACCTATGGCTCTGGTAGATGTCAGTCCTTCAAAACCCACAACTGGGTTCTCCCTGTTGTTACAAGTTCATAACTGCCTCAGATTCAGAACCTGAACCCAGGGTGGGCAGTTCAGCCATTTCTTTATACTGTTAAGACCTTTGATCTCCAGTCTCCAGAAACAGGTAATCAGCAGACAGTGACCCACTCCTCAGGGTATAGCTTCAAAGAAGGATAGATTTTTGCATAACCAGAGGTAAGGAATTTGCACTAGCCTGCTTTAGGTATTCTCCAGGAAATCCACTTTACATTTATCCCATAGTTCATTTTTGTCTGGCACATTTTCAGTAGAGTTCTTTGAAATCCCAAACCTCACATCACACTTTTCCCCCTAGAGAGCTTACATGCAATCCCAGCTCACAATAATACATTTGCATTTAATACAATGGACCCCAACATACTTAAACTTAATTCAATAAGGTCTCCCAAGGATATGGCATATCTGTCACAACGCACACTTAAATGAGTAAGACTGTGCTATACACTATTTCCTATTTTTCAAACATAGCAAAGCACAAATTCCTGATTAGCAATTTATATACCAAATTAAACATTTTAAATTCCACTGTCCAAGTTCTCACTGCAAAACCCCTCCATTTTATTAAACAAAGTTTTTTCATGCTTAGAAAAAAAACATTTTAACCTCACCTTCCCCTTCTTCCCCCCGCCCCCGCGCAAAATAATCATTTTGGGGTTTAGAAGCAGCATGCGTTTTTAGCTAAAAAATATTTGTTGAATATGAGCCACTGAAAATGAATTAGAATGAAAAAGCCACATTCAATTAGAGCAGTCAGTTTCTTCTGTAATTAAGGGCCTGTCTACACACAAAGTGAAACTAAAATAACTAAATTGGGTTTTATTAATTATTTGTATTGTGGTAGTATAACCCACACAACTTCTGGGTGTGGTGTTCTGTCCCAGCTAGGGGCACCGAGACCACTTAGAGCGAGAGATAAAATGAGTCTGCTCTACAGCCTTAGCTAACAGCCAGTTGGCTTTTAGCTCATGCACTAGAGGCTCATGCCCTAAGCTCCATGCCCTAAGGTCCCCAGTTCGATCTTGCCTGCCAATGACTGAGGTCTTTCGGTATTACAGTAGCACTAAAAATCCCAGTCAAGGGCCAAAACTCCATTGTGTAAAATGCAGAATAAGACAGCCCCTGCTGCAAAAAGTTTACAATCCTGCTATTCTGATGCAAAGTTAATTTTTTACTGATTTGAGTTTATCATCAAAATAGGATAGTCAACTGAAAGTAAGTGTGTCAACACAGACTTGCACCAATATAATGAAAAGATGTGAATTAAAACTAATTTAGTTATTTTGGTCCTGGTTTGTGTGTAGACAAGCCTTAATATATTAGACCCTTAAAATTAGACATAAAAATGACTTAAGAGAACATGGACCAATGTAAAGGAATACAATATTTAACATCTTCTCATTTTGTAATAAATATCCATTAAAATGCATACTATTGCTTTGCGGCAAAGCTGCATCATGGAGATAATGCTAAACTTCACTGACAGTATTTTTAATCTTTACAATGCTATGCATAATTACAACTTTAAATCTGATGGTGAATGAATACCACTCATAGATAAATGTGTTTTGATAAGCTTCTATATCTCAACTACTTTTGACTTAACATTTCTAGCCCATAAGGTAATACCTACATTATTCAGCTAACACAATTCAATGATTCAATACCAGTCATTACTTCCCAGGAGCTGTTCAGAGAAGGGCTAATACTAACATTCTGTGAATTTGCTGAAAAAGCCACAGATTTCCAGCAAATAAAAGGCCCACTGTTACAAATCCTACTTGAGTTGTCCCGCTGTAGTCAGATTATACTGGTAAGACTGGGTTTCAAAACACAGTACTAAATTTTTTGCTGTCATCTCTCCAGATCTTTCCTTTGAACAGAGTGAAAAAATTCCTATCATAAGAACTGCCACACTAGCCCAGTGATCCCTCTTGACCAGTATCCTATCTCTGACAGTGGCCCATACTAGAGCTTCAGGGGGGAGTGTAACAGAACAGGGCAATTAGGGAGTGATCCACCTCTGACTACCAAAAGCCAGGAGTGGAATACAAAGGTTTTAGGTCACTCTGAACATGGGGTTCTCTTTTCATAAGCTGTTCCATACCCTTGATCATCTCTGTTGCCCTTCTCTGTATCTTTTCCAATTCTAATATACCTTTTTTTTTTTAAACAGGAAACCAGAAATGTACTCATTATTCAAGGTGTGGGCATACAATACATTTATATAGTGGCATTAGAATATTTTCTGTCTCATTTTCTATGCCTTTCCCAATAGTTCCTAACATACTGTTAACCTTTTTGACTGCCGCTGAGCATTGAGCAGAAGTTTTCAGAGAACTATTCACCTTGACTCCAAAATCTCTTTCTTGGCTATATTAGCTGGAAATAGCTAATTTAGAACCCATCACTGTATATGTACAGTTGGGATTATGTTTTCCAATGTGCACTACTTTGCATTTATCAACATTTAATTTCATCTGCCATTTTGGTGCTCAGTCACCCAATTTTGTGAGATCCCTCTAACTTCTCGCCATCTGCTTTGGACTTAATCTTGAATAATTTTGTATGGTCTGCAAACTTTGCTATTTCACCCCCTTCCAGACCATTAATGGATATGAACAGCAGCACAGGTCACACTACAGAACTCTGGGGAACCCTGCTGTTCACCTCTCTTTTGTGAAAACTGACCATTTATTTCTACCCTTTCTTTCGTATTTTTCAACCAGTTACTGATCCATGTAAGGAGCTTCCCTCTTATCCCATGGCTACTTTAATTTCTTTAAAAGCCTGAAAGATCTTGGCAAAGACTTTCTGAAAATCCAAGCACACTATATAAACTAGACCATGCTTATCCACGTGCTTGTTGATTCCCTCAAATAATTCTAATACATTGGTGAGGCATCACTTCCCTTTACAAAAGCTGTGATGACTCTTCCGCAACAAATCATGTTCATCTGTTTCTGATAATTCTGTTCTTTACTATAGTTTCTACTAGTTTGCTTGATACAGAAGTTAGGCTTACTGGCTTGTCATTTCCAGATTCTCCTCTGGTGCCCAGCATTACATTAGCCACCATCGAGTCATCTGGCACAGATTTGTTACCCACTGAAATACTTCAGATTTGTTACCCACACCAGAGCTATTCTTTTTGGGCATCTCCCCCTACATTCGCTGCAGTGAAGACTAATGCAAAGAGTTAATTTAGCTTCTCTGCAATGGCCTTGTATTGAGTGCTCCTTTAACATCTCTGGTGACTAGTGGTCCCACTGCCTGATTGGCAGGCTTCCTGCTTCTGCTGTACTTAAATAATTTTACTGTTAGTTTTTGCCTCAGTGGGAGCATGCCTGGGCTCCTCAATCCTGATCTTGCCATTGGATTTATGTGGGCAGACCTTATGCCAAAACTATATTGGTAGTGAGATTTTAAGACTACAAAAATGACAATGTTAATAGCATTGTTGATATGTACTCATATTTTGACTTCACTACTGCATTTAGAAATTGATTTATTCTAAAAAACTAAGCTTAAAGTATTAAATATTTAAAATAGTGGAATTTTGTAATTTTCAAAATCTGTTTTTCAGCCATAGAACATCAAAGAGATAGGAATAGCACAAAGGAGGATGCTTTTCCAAAACACTAATCCGTTAGGTTTCTTTAGTGAGTAGTGCAATATGAACAGAACAAGAAACGTACTACCAGATTTTCCAGAGGGAGTTGTTAACAAAAATCTTTATTTACTAACTCTATTCTATCTGCCAAATGCATTTTAAACAGCTGAATTAAAATATGAAAATGATAAAAGGAAACTTATTTATTTATTTCTTTTAAACACAACAGATACTACCATACAGAAAAGAAACACCAAGAACCAGGAGAAGTGCCTTGGAAACCAACAGGGAAATAGAACTTAATACCTTTATAACATATTCCATTGTGAACAAGAGAATTTATTTTTGCAGATTGACAGACTATTTCCCGTAATTCTTTTAACGTGTTTTGTATGTTTTCAGTAGTTTGCAGATCTACATCCTTTACAGTAGTATAACTGCCAATAGTACTTACTGCTCCATACTTAAAAGTACACTCCACAGTTGATGTGTAGTGCTGCCAAAAATTACATGAACACGTACCCCTCACCAAGAAATTAATGTTCTATTGCGGAATTCCGAGACTTGGAAGGATGTTTGTTTATATACCCCAAACTCTTAATGAATCTACTCCACAGCAGTGGTTTTCACTTGATATTCTTTGTGCTTATGCAATTAAAAGAGACTTTGGATAAAACAAACATTTAAAAATTTCAGTGTTGGAGGGGTCACATTGTACCCTTGGAGTGCAAATTACAAATTGCATGACAAATACAAAACACAATTCCAAGTGAACATGTTTTCTCAAGACAAAGGAGTGTGGATTTTGCATATACACACACACAATCTGCCATTGGTTTTCTGTTCAATGTGTAAACATTCCAGCTAACGTGCAATATGTAAATACTGTAAATAACAAACATGAGTAATAAAGTGTTTGATATATTACATGAGCTTTAATGTGTATTCTTTAAATGTCCCTTTAGAATAATGGTTTTCACAAACTGGAATTGATTTAATGTGGTTACTCGTGTTTCAGAGCAAAATAATCTGTAAATTTTATTGAAATCCAATGCAAAATTGTATTAGGAAAGTAACTTGTGAAAAGTCTAAACGAAGACTGCATCAGGAGGTCTCACTATGCATTTCACTTTTCTTTAAAATCACCTACCCAACCCATTTGGTGCATGTGTCATTTTATTTGTGACCAAAATAACCCAAAACCAAAAACCACGCACTATGGAGCATTTCTAATAAATGCACTCCAGACACATGAAAGTTTTGACACTTAAGATTTCTTTCAAAGAACCATCTATTTTACACAAGTCCTTTAAATCATATTAGACTGTACGGTATAAAACCATTGAGCATGATACAAGTAACTGGGGCTAGGATTTTCATAGTTTTATAGAGTTTAAAGCCAGAAAGGATCTTTAGATCATCTTGACCTCCTGCATACCTCACACTATTAAATTCCATCCAAATACCCTATGTTGAGCCCAACAAAGTCAATTAAACCAAAGCATTTTAGTCCTCAGGAGATGTGCCACAAGCAGTGAATAAGACAGACTAAGGTGCCACCAAAGCCATGCAGGTGACCAATTGAAGCCCTGCTGCATGAGATTAGATCAGGGGTAGGCTGATTTTCAGTGGCACTCACACTGCCCAGGTCCTGGCCACTGCTGGGGATGGGGGGCCCTCTGCATTTTAATTTAATTTTAAATGAAGCTTCTTAAACATTTTGAAACCTTATTTACTTTACATACAACAATAGTTAAGTTATATATTATAGACATAGACAGAGACCTTTTAAAAAGGTTAAAATGTATTACTGGCACCATAATATTACTGAAACCATAAATTAGAGTGAATAAATAAAGACTCAGCACACCACTTCTGAAAGGTTGCTGACCCCTGGATTAGATTATAATCATTATCAAATACCGAGCAACAGTGTTATGAGCAAGTTGAAGACAATGTAAGCAAGCCTGTTCTCCCCAAGGTCTATGAAGGAAGGAGATTAACAACAAGGAGATTCATAGAATCACAGATTCCAAGGCCAGATGGCATCACCATGACTAGCTAGCCTGACACTCTGATTTGAGCACCTAACTTCCTCAGGCTTCTTTTAGTAAGAGAAATCCATATTATGTGATTTATGTCAGTCTCTCTCAACCTTTCCAGACTACTGTACCCCTTTCAGGAGTCTGATTTGTCTTGCGTACCCTCAAGTTTCACCTCACTTAAAAACTACTTGCTTACCAAATCAGATATAAAAAAACAAAAGTGTCACAGAACACTATTACTGAAAAACTGCTTACCATCTCATTACCATATGATTATCAAATAAATCAACTGGAATATAAATATTGTACTTAAATTTCAGTGTATATATAAAGCAGTATAAGCAAGTGATTGTCTGTATGAAATTTTAGTTTGTACTGAATTTGCTAATGCTTTTTATGTAGCCACTAGGCAAATATCTAGATGAGTTGATGTACCCCCTCCCTGGAAGACCTCTGCATATCCCCAGGGGTACACATACCTCTGGTTGATAACCATTGATTTATGTGACCTCATGAGGCATTAACATGTCAACTGTTATCGACAGTTCTTAATACATTTGTAACAAAAAGTTCAGAGGGGGGAATAATGGGCTCCTATACAACTCATTTAGGGCCAGATCCACAAAGGGACCCATATCTCAGTTTTAGGAGCTACTGAGATCCACAAAAACTTTTCTTGGCTGCTGCCTAACCCTGTAGGTGTGAAAACTTGCTCAGATCCTAAAGTTCTGCTGTAAAAGTTATCTAGGCGCCTATGTTTCTGCTTCTGGGCATGCTGCTTCACTCTAAACACCTGTCTCATTGCTAAGCCCCAGAATGATCCATAAAGCTGGGGAGCACCTATCTTGCCTGCAGGATCTGACCCGATAGGCGTTCTTAGAGGCTGCTTAATGCCACACAAAATGGGGGAGGGGAGAGGACCTCACTTATAACCTTTAACCCAGTAGTTACGTACTCACTCAGAATGTGAGAGATTCCCGTTCAATTCTTCAATTGCTTTCCCTGATGAGAAGTGATGAGAACAGGGAGTACCTACCTGTATGATGAGTTCCCTAGCCACTGGAAGTGATACTCTGGTGTGGGTCTTAATCTCTCTTGCTGAAGCTGTTCCATTTTAATTAAATAATTAAAATATTAATTGGGCCAGAGAGAATCACTCTATAGTGCAGTGGCTAGGGCAATCAGATATATTTAGATCTAGTCAAGCAACCTATCTTTCCATCTACTTAAAGAGAGCAGCTGCAGATTTAAAAAAAAAAAAAAGGGGTAGAGGAAATTCTGTATTTGTTCATTTGGCACAATATTTTCCTAAAAGTTGAGAAAATTTAGACCTGTCACAGTCATCTTTATGGTTTATTATTGCATCTTCTGTCAGTGGCTCATCTTGCACATGTACGTTTGTATAATGCCATTGTGCAACTGTTTCCTGAAGGCTAGCCATTTTCTATTCTTTCATCTTCTGCAAACAAGCCTTCTTTTTAAATGCAATGTTACTCTCATGGGGTCCAGTTTAGGCAAGCTTTTAAGCATATTGAGCACTCTTCCTGAACAGGGATACACTCCTGAATTGGGGCCAGGATATTTTGTCCAGCCACTTCCAATTTTATACATAGTTAAAGGTAGAGTCCCATTTACAAAAATATAAAACTGACCAGACCTGAAAGGAAAATATGATTGAAAATTTAATACAAAATGAAAACTTCATAGAAACTGTGATAGGGTGGACTAGGCCCAGAGGCCTCTGCTGGAGGCCTCAAGGTCCTGCCATACTCCCCTCAGGAAAAGGGCAGTGCAAAAGATCCTCTAAGCTGCATAGAGTCCCATGTGTGCCTATTCAAGATATGAATCTCAATTATGTTTTTATATTGTATTGCTTTATCTTGAAAAGCTCTGCCTGGCTGAGCTTTGAAACAATATCAAGATTAACTGTAAACTGTCAGGCGCATCACTGTAACAAAAAATACTATGTGGAGGGGATGGAGTCTGGCAACTTATCTTCAGTCAGGGGAGTCACTCATTTTCTGAGGATGCCAAAGTGTGCTCTACTTCACAAATTAAGATGTTGGCCCTGTCCCAAAAAACATGCCGCCCAATTTCAACAACTGAGACATAACAAAAGGTGGGAAGTGGGAAGAGCAGAGGAAGAAGGGTGAACATCAAAAACTTGTGGTAACTCAGAAAGGGATATATCGTGCATGAAGGATTTAAAAAAAATTAGTATTTATTTTAACACTTTTCATCCCCTTTGATTTTCCAGAGGCTAGTCAGCAGAAGTGAGTTTTAGGAGGAACTTGAACAAACCAAGGAGTGAATGAATCTGGGTGGAAGTGGACCAGCTGGGTGAAAGTGTACCAGGGCATTCCAAGCATTAAAGACGACCCCGAGCCCTTTGAAAGTGGAATATGAAAGGCGGAGTAAGCCCAGCATTGTGGGGATCCAAAAAGACCAGGAAGAGATTGCAGCAGTTGTAGCAGGAGATTAGAACATGGATTGGTGATCTGGTTTTTTATTAAGAAACCGAGGGGAAATATTTGAAAAGTTGCAGAGAAAAAAATCCCCTCAATTCTTACTCAACAGCAGGCAACTATTTATCTAAGGAAAAGAGGGGCTCAGATGTCAGGGAAGTACAAGGAAGTGGTCAATGTTCCCATTAGTTCATGTATTGGGGCGTTAACTCCAGCTTTAGGACTGCAGAAGTTCGCAAATGCTACCCAGCTTTTGTACACTCCCAATTCTAGGGACTTGTGCTGGACAGGATGTCTGCAGAGTCTGATGATGATGAGTTAAGTATCCACAGACTTATCTGCAGCAAAATCAGCATCATAGCTTTGCCTGAAATAAATAGTCTTGAAGGATGCAGCTATTTTTGTTGAGAAATACAGCATTCATCAGTTAATGCTCAATATATGCACATCCATGTCAAAACATTAAAGCTCCTTCTTCTCAAATCCCTTTTTAAGAATACTTAAATGGATATATGTACAAGAATGTAAGTTTGTATTACACACACACAAACAAAAGCAAAACATGTTAATTTTATAGTACTTAGACACTGAAAGAGAGTTCATAGACATATTTATTTTGCTGGCCTCTGAAACGAAACACTGTTACACTGATGTCCAACAAAATAGCTGATCTTCAAATACAATTTTTAAAACTTTTCCAAATTCTTCTGAGTTAGGCCATAGGGTAGCTACAATACAAAACTTAAGAAGCTGCAGTTAGAATTTCCTGCAGAGATACAATATTACATTTTAAATACATTAATCTAGTGAAATTTATATACCACTTCAAAGAAGGAGCTAAATATTATTTCCTTTTAGAAATAAAATGGTGTGGCACTAACAAGACTTCTCCAAAAATGCCTTACAGCATCTAACACACTGCTCGTAAACAGTCTCAAAGTCTTTTTCATTTCCCTGGAAAAAGATAAGAAAAAGAAAGGGTAAAAATATCTAGCCACCCAGATTTAAGTCTTCAACGGCTACTTTTAAAATTGTGATTTACAATCATACATAGATACTAATGTTTAAAAGTTCTCAAGTCAATCTGTGATACTTACATAGTATGGATCTTCAATAATAAGTTGTTTCTGTGGATCATAGCTCCCAAGGAGTTCAATTTTAGCTGTACAGTTTTTAATTTGATTACTTTTTCTTTTCAGATCTCTATAAAGAGAAGCAATTTTGAATCATTGTTTTCATGGCATGGTGGTGTCTGCTCCATTTGCATCAGCATTATAAATTCAATAATTACTAGGAAGTTTACAGGGTATGAATGAAGATGAAAGAGAGCTGCTATATTTTCCACAGTGCTGTGGACTCTATGTTGTTATTTACTTTTATTAAATGTCAAGGACATCTATATAAAATGAAGACTAAATGGAAAACAAATAAATCAAGCAATTGGGTGCTCGACAATGACCTTAATTTGGGTTTAGTCACTAAAAAAAGCTTACAATTTTTTTCTCCAGTTATTTTATGCATTATTTTCAGTGTCTCCCTTTAGCTTTCATTATACAAAAGTCTCTTTGGAACACAGTCAATATATTTCTTAAAAATATGAGTAAGCTTCTTCCAGGTGTCCATGAAATGCTGCTTCAATTGTTCTGTTTTTGTAAATTCTCTTAGCTCTGCCTTCGATTCATTTTAAAAATGTTTGTTGTATTTATATTACATTGATTGCTGAAGTGCTAAACAAAGTCTTTCCTCCCATCAGTGTTTGTAAACTTGTAGACAAGCACTTCTGATCATTCTCCTTGTTTCTGTTGATGAGGTATGTTGAGAGCACTATGCTGTAAAACAAAAGTTCTTATATAAAACCTGACCCAATGTCAGCCACGATGGCTAACCGGTCTCACTTTAGAACTCTCAACACACCTCAACAGAAGCAAGCAGAGCGCTCTGATTCTGGGGCATGTGTGGAATGAAAGGCTCCCAAACCTGTAAAGGTGTCCTCTTTCCTCCCACTGCTGGTACTATGCCAGCAGCTAGAATGAGTCTGCCCTCCTAGGCACTGTGGTAGAACAACTTTGAGCACCACAGGGCTGTTCCTAGGGAAAGCTGGAGACTACTGGGGCTGAAATCTGAGGTCCAGAATGATAGTGTAGATGGCAGAAGCAGCTGGGTGCAGCGTCCTCTTCCCACTGTTGTTGTGCTGCTTCCCAGGCAGAAGCCAGAATGAATTTCAGTTCTCCCAAGTAATGTTACGCTCTTTTGAAATCACACCAGTTCTACCCTTCCAATATTTTTTTTGCTTGCTTCAGTACAGCTCTTTTCACTGTGTCACTGACATCTTGGTAAGTGTAAAGGGCACCAATATAAAATTAAGAGTTTAAATGAAACGGGAAGTAAATCACCTAAGTATATCCTTTAGTCACTGACTAACACATCAGTCAATTCAAGTGCCATACCCAGAGTTGTTGCATGACTGGGTTGTAAAAGAGGTGGACATTCACAACCATCTGAAAAAATTTATGACTGATTTGTACAATTTCATCTTTATTTTTTAGTCTTTAAATCCTGACAACTTTCAAAGAGCCATTGCTTAGACTTTCATACCCATTTAACCCTGGACAAATGCATCCCTCAATTAAGGAGAAATTTTTCTACTGCTATCCAAATTAGAAAATTAGTCAGCTATTGCCATGCACAATTACTAAGCTCAGCATGGTCCCAGGCAGACATGTTACCAGAATCATAGCAAATAGTAGCAAACTAGCATTATTTTCCCTAGGATAATAAACTGGGTTTTTCAAGCCAGAGCCCTTTCTACCCTCTCTAGCTTTAATGAAGATTTCTAATTTATTTTCCTGGAAATGACCATTTGTATGAAAAAAAATGGTTCCTACCTCTCGTAACTGTTGTTCTTCGAGATGTGTTGCACATGTCCTTAAGTGTGTGTGCAAGTGCCCCGAGCACAGCTATCAGAGATTTTTCCCTAGCGGTAGTCACTGACTTGGCTCTGGTGCCCCCCGGTGCCACACGCTCACAGCGCTGGTATAAGGAGCCCCATTAAGCCTCCGCTCCTCAGATTCTTCTTACCAACCACTCCAAGAGTGGGGCCAGTGGATGGGTTTCAGAATGGACATATGCAACACATCTCAAAGAACAGTTACGAGAGGTAGGCAACTGTTTTTTCTTCAAGTGCTTGCACATGTCCATTCCAACTTAGGTAACTATTAACCAGGATGGGCAGGGATGGTCCCTAGCCTCTGTCTGCCAGAAGCTGGGAATGGACAACAAGGGATGGATCACTTGATGATTACTTGTTCTGTTCATTCCCTCTGGGGCACCTGGCATTGGCCACTGTCGGAAGCCAGGATACTGAGCTAGAAGGACCTTTGGTCTGACCCAGTATGGCCATTCTTATGTTCTTATGCAAGCAGTAATATAGGAGGATGACTGTAGAACCGCTGTAGAATCGCTCGGCCAAACTGGGGAGGGATAGCTCAGTGGTTTGAGCATTAGCCTGCTAAACCCAGGGTTGTGAGTTCAATCCTTGAGGGTGCCACGTAGGGATCTGGGGCCAAAATCAGTACTTGGTCCTGCTAGTGATGGCAGGGGGCTGAACTCAATGACCTTTCGGGGTCCCTTCCAGTTCTATGAGATATACCTATCTCAAAATTAAAAAAAAAAAAAATTAAAACAAAGATAGGACTGAGACTCTTGTGTTTGCAATATGAGGCAGGACCGCTTAACATGTGAGATTGATGTGGAGCACCAGCTCCTCAGTGGATCAGCAACCTTGAGTCTTGAGCACCTCCAGGTGGGCTCCCTAACCCAGCACTGAAGTGTCAGAGGCCAGGTGCACTGATGATTGAGGTTTTATGAAGGGAATCCCTTTGCAGACTACCCAATGGTCTTGCCACCGTGAGAGGGAGGATGTGAGGAGGCACCATAACCACCCTGTCCAGGGGGCCTGGAGGGAGCATATGTTGTGGTTAGCCAGGCCTGGAGAGGTCTGAGTCTTAGCCTCACGTGATGAACCACATACCTGCATGACGCCATGTGGCCGAGAAGGCTCAAGCATGTCCTAACTGTTGTGATATAACGAACTAGCTCTGAAATTGCCTAAAAGTGATCCTCTGGGAGGAGGGCCTTTGCCAGCTGGGAATCGAGGAGTGCTCCGATGAACTCTATTCTCTGAGTGGGGACTAGTGTCAACTTCTCTATGCTGATAAGAAGGTCCAATGACCAGAAGGTTGTTTGGATGAGGTCAACGTCCGACTTCACTTGCTCCTGAGACCTGCCCTTGATTAGCCAGTCGTCGAGGTATAGGCATACGTGGACTCCTCCTCCTCTCAGGAAGGCCACTACCACCAACATACATCTGGTTAAGATTCTCAGGGCTGCTGAAAGGCCAAACGTCAGGGTTGCAATTTGGTAGCGTCCCTGGTTTGCCACGAATTTCAAATATTTTCTGTGGCCATGAGAAATTGATATATGGAAATATGCATTCTTTAAATTGAGGGCAGCATACTAATCCCCTGGATTCAAAGATGGGATGATTGACCTCAAAGAGACCCTGCGGAACATCAACTTCTTGAGAAACTGGTTGAGACGGCACAGGTCTAGGATGGGCCTGAGGTTTCCCTTGGTCTTGGGTATCAGAAAATAATGGTAGTAGAACCCTTTTCCACAACCCCCATCCTAAGGGGGTCTGAACTTCCTGCTGCAGCAGAAACTTGTGAGAAGATTCCCTGAAGAGGGATGGGGAAGGTTGGAGATGAACTGGAGGGTATAGCCAACCTCCATGGTGTTTAAGACCCAGCAGCTGGAAGTGACCCATATTTCCAGGCCTCAAGGAAGTGGGAAAGACGGTTGGAAAATATAAGGGTAACTGGATCCTGTGAGAATGGAACTGGTATGCTGTCCTTCACAAACTCATCAAAACGAGTGCTTTGAGGCACCCAAATGACGAGGGGGCACCATGCATGTCCCATGGAGAAGGAGGAAGGTGGATGTGGCCTGCGCCAAGAGCCTCCATTTCTTTGTCTCCTCTGATCGTATCTCTGGTGAGGATAAAAGCAGCCAAACAGTTGTGGCCTATATAGTCTCCTGAGCTGAGACTGCAGACCCAGGGACTTAAGGATTCTGAACACTGGAGCCTGGCATTTTTTTCAGCAAAAAGCAAGGGTCCCTCGAACAGTAAGGACTGCTGCTTGCTGGACCTCTTGTGGGAACCCTGATGCTTGCAGCCACAAGCTCCTGCACACAGTGACTGCCATGGCCATAGATCTGGCTGCTGAGTCTGTGGCATCAAGGGTTGCCTGTAAGGAGGCTCTGGCAACTGTCTTCCCTTCCTCTACTAGGCTTGAGAACTCCTGCTTGTTCTCCTAGGGAAGTTTAATCCTTAAATTTAGTCATCCCTTCCCACATGTTGTAGTCATAGCGACCCTGCCGGTTCGCTATGCAAAGGTCCATCCTGTTAGGTTCCTTTGACTTCGGAGTCGACCCTGTGTTACCTTGATGGTCGTTCTCAGTAGCAGCCCCAATGACAAGACACCCATGCAGGGGGTGAGAAAATAAAAACTCATATCCCTTGACCAGCACAAAGTACTTTCTCACAGTTCCCTTGGTCATGCGAGGAATGGATGCATGCTGGGTTTTACCAGAGGGTCTTTACTGGCCCCATAATGGAACTGTGCAAAGGGAGAGCAACCCTTTCCAGGGCTGCGGCCATCAAAATGTCTAGGAAGCCACCAGACCGCTCCCTAACGACCTCCACCTGAAGACTCAAATTAGAGGTCACCTGCTTAAGTAGGCCTTGGTGGGTTCTCAGGTCATCCCAGGGAGGGAGAAGCCCCCTTAAGCATTAATTCATCCTTTGGTGCGGACGAGGAGGCATGCACTGTCCCAACATCCAGGGGAATCTCCTCCTGGCCAGCTTGCACCTGCTGGGCAGTACCAGTGCCTGCCTTGGTGCCAGAACTGGTACTCGGGCCGCTCCAGCATTGACCCCCGAGTTTGGCTCAGGAGTCTCCCCGTGGGTCCCTGGCACTGCCTTAGTCTCCGACCACACTGAGTAGCTGGAGCCTCAAGCTGGTGCTTGGTCCTGGGGAAACCCTCACAGGTTCCAAAAGGACCATTGGATTGGTGCTGGTCCCCATGGGCCTGGTGCTTTGAGGCATCGGCTGCTGGGGCTCCTGAAGTCAGAGATGGGTGCAGGGAGCAGTGATGGTGACTCAAGATGTTCAGACCCCGAATCCGACCCTTAAGACGAGGAAGAGCTAAAGATGATTGAGGTGACCACGGCAGTGCCGATCCTCACGGTGGTGGGGACATCTCTGGTGAGGTAATAAACAGAGGCTTTCCCCCAGAGGCTGGTACTGAGATTGGCCTGAAAGTGGAAGGTTCAGTGTCACTAGGCAGCACAGATGGTGCTGCTTTAGACACCTTAGGGGGGCTGAGTACCGGCAGAGCCATCAAGCCTTTAACAGCAGCATAAGTCTCCAGGGTCAATGGTACTGCAAAGTCATCCATCTGATGCTGGGATGGGGGTAGCACCTCACCCCTGGGCATTTGTGGCGCCAGCACTGATGGTAACGCCAGAGGCTGCTGTGGTGTCGGCAAGGGAGGGCAGCTTGCTCCAGGTCTCGCTTTGTCAGTCTTTGCTGCCAGGGAACTGGTCTTCTCCCACTGTTCTCTGTGCCTCTTCTTGGGCACCAGCAAGGAAGAGCGGTGCCACGAGCTCTGACGAGTGAGAAGTGCGCTCTGCACAGATGCAAACGTGCTCAGTGCCGAGTCACATCTTGGCTCCGAGGTGGGCCTCAGTGCTGCCTCCATGAGGACGACATTTAGTCTTGCTGCCCAATCCTTTTGGGTCCGCGGCTTGAAATTGCAGCAGATCTGGCAGTGATCTTTCCTGTGTCCCTCACCCAGATACTTAAGACAACTTAAGTGTGGGTCGCTGGTTGGTATAGGCTTTGCACAGAAAGAGCAGTGCTTAAACACTGGCAACTGAGGCATGCCCCAGTATGGGGAAGAAACAGACTCCCTCTCCAGACACTGAGAGGAGTCCTAGCTACCACTCTATACTACTATTTACAACTAATACGCTACACTAACTAATAAAACTACAGAATTTTTAACTATGAGACCCACTAACACACTTTGCCAAGGCAAAGGAGGGAATCTCCAACAATCATCAGAGGTGGTAAGAAGGAACTGAGCGGCAGAGGCTCAGAAGGGCCCCTTATACCGGCGCTATGAGCAAGCGGCACCCAGGGGTGCCAGAGCCGAGCTGGTGGATACCACTAGGGGAAAAATCTCTGATAGCTATGCTTGGGGCACATGCTCGCACACACACTTAAGTTGGAACGGACATGTGCAAGCACTCAAAGAACTATGCTATGCATCAATGTGTACAAAACCGCATGTCTGAAGTTTGGAGTTCAGAATACCTATTACTGCTGACAATATGTGGGTTGAACAATCCTGGCACACTAAGAAAAAAGTAATTTCTGATTAAATAAAAAAGAATCTTTAATTCTTTCCAAATTCTCAGACAAGTCTTATAACCGATTTTAAAAACATACCAATTTGTAGACAGCATGGATACTCCAATCAAAAGTTTCATGGCTTAGAATCTGAAAATCCAGACTCATTCTGAACCATAGAGTTCCAGTTGATACCATTATAATTTCAGTCACACTAAATTATTTTTTCCATATTCTATAACATACAATGTAAATAATCCTATCAATTCCAGCTTACAGGTTGTACACATTCTAAGTAAATTCCCTTTCCCCACAGATTATGATAAGTCTTGGAAGGATTTGATTTTTATTGATAAATGTCTGTAAACACCAATTTCCCCATACACAAACTGACAAAAAATATTTACATTGATGGTTAATTTTGATTACTGACAAAGTAAAAAAAAAATGCTGCTTGAGGAGGAAAGGTTACTCATCTTGTGCAGTAACTGGAGTTCAAGATATGCATCCCTGGGATGCTCCACTTTAGGTGCATGTGTGCCTATACGCCTCTGCTAAAAATCTCCAGTCAGGAGTGTCTGTTCAGCCCATGCAGGTACCCTACACTTATGTTACATAGAGCTGTACGGGTGAACCACCATCAGTTCCTTCTTTACCATGAAGCCCACAGAGGCAGTCCTGCAAATTTCAGCAGCCAGAACATCTTTGAGTAGGAATACAGAAGTTGACTATCATCTAGTAAAATACACAGCCAATCCATGTGTGGAATAAATTTTGTTCTGAAGTATGAGCAGATGTGTGCCACCAGTAGAAATAAAAAACCTAGATAATATATATTTTTTAAAAGTTACCATAGGGATAATTACTCCAGCCAGGAAAGGTTAGGAATTTAGAACTCACTATTCAAAGAATTAAATTTAAGTGTAAAAGAAATAAAATTTATGAACTGCATAGACCGCCAAAACACTAAAACACCACACTTTGAAAGAATAAAATTACAGCGACTATATGTGCATTGCACGAAGTACCAAGAAGTAACAACAACAATACTACAAGTATGTGTTGAGAGAGAGACAGAGACAGAGTGAGCGTGTGTGTGAGACACTTCAAGTCCAGTACCGAGAAAAGAGATGAGTGGGTCAGAGAAAGATGGCATCAGTGACACCAAAGATGATATCTCCATTTCTGAAGGTAAGTATGTCTAGTAGATTCCTTTCTACTATTTAATAGTATATTTTGTAATTCTGATGAACATGTGGTCTCTAGTCCAGAGAGCCATTGAGGAACAATGCTTGCAGTTGCAGGATGTTCAGATGGGGTGAAGTATCTGACCCGCATCCTATGACAACAGTTGAGATATGATTGGGAGCCACCATGGAGGGTGAGATGTGAGTTTGATGAGGTAAGGAAACCAAATTTGTCATGGCTAAGTTGGTTCAATCAGTATGACTTTGCTTGGTCCTATCTGATCTTGATATGGACCTCTAAGAACAATGGAGTTGAAGGATATACATAAAAGACCTTTTGCTCATGTAGTAAGGAAGGCATCTCCTTGAACAGGGGTTCTCAACATTTTTCTTTCTGAACCACCCCTCCCCCACAAACATGCTATAAAAACTCCACAGCCCATTTGTGCCACAACAACTGGTTTTTCTGCATATAAAAGCCAGGACCAGCATTAGGAGGTAGCAAGCAGGGCAACTCCCTGGGGCCGTACACCACAGGGGTCCCCATGAAGCAAAGTTGCTCAAGATTCAGATTCAGTCCCAGGTGACGAGGCTTGGGGCCCCAGACACTGGGATTTCGGTTTTCTGTCTGGGCCCTAACAAATCTAATGCCATCCCTGTTTGGCAGACTCCCAGAAACCTGCTTGCCGCCCCCACAGGGAAACCACTGTCCTAGAGATTGGGGATCAAGCCCCACATCTGAACAAGCAGGTTTTCGTTAGGTACATAAATAATGCTGAGCCTCCCATGGAGACATCCAAGATGTAACCTGGCATTATGTCACAAAAACGCAAGCCACCACATGTCCCAAACATGTCCTCACCAGAGCTTCACTCTTGGTATAAGGCTCCTTAGAGCAAGGAACATGTCGAAAGAAAGATAAGCTCTGCCCATTAATGAATCAAAAAGTGCTCTTATAAAGAGAATTCATTGAATAGGGGGTCAAGATCCATTCCCTGATATTCATCTGCAGGCCTAGACGTCTGAATAGTGAAGTCATTGTTTGAACTGCCTACCCAACCTCCTGATATGATTGACAGTTGAGGCACCAACTGTTGAGACAGGGAAAGACAGTTATTCCTAGATGACGGAGGTAGGCAGCCACGACAGCCATGATTTTTGAGAATACCCTTAGGGTGGACAACAGGCTGAAGGGTAGGACCTGGTACTGGTAATGATTGTGATTTACAGTGAATCGAAAAAATCGTTTGAGTGAAGGATGAATGCTAAGTGGAGGTAAGCATCTTTGAGGTTGAGAATCAAACCAGTCCCCCCAATTCTAGAGAGGGAATTACAGCTACTAGAACACCATGCTGAATTTCAGATGTTTGACATGGTTGTTCAATTGTCTGAAATCTAGTATTGGTCTCCAATCCCCATTTTTCTTGAGTATCAAAGTATTATGAATAGAACTCTTTCCCCCTGTGCTGAAGTGGGACTAGTAATGAGATCTCCCGTGTAAGCAAATGATCATGAGAAGGGTCCCTGAAGAGGGATGGGGAAAGGGGTTGGAAGGAAGTGATGGAGGTAAACTGGATAGTATCATTTGAAGAAATGGCCTCCAAAACCCATTTGTCTCATGTAATAGTCTCCCATGCTATTAATACCCTGTGAGAGGTACCGATGTCGGGACTGCAAAATCTTTCTGTGGTTCTGGAAGTGCTACTGAACTTGGTACCGGTGCCTATGATGTTGCAGATGTCATGCGAGGAACTGACATTAATACCAAGGATTGCATTGAAGCCAGTCTTTTGGTGACAGTGATAAAGAGCTCTTTAACACTGAGGTATGGGACTTCAATGAAATCTTAATGGGCTTCATGGTACTTGAAGTACCCAGAGACTCACTAGTACTCCTTTTGGGGCCTGAGGTCTCTAGTGACTGGATCCTCTTTGAAGAGGAACTCTGATGTTTTGTTCCTCTTATTCCCTTCTTTATACCTGGAGCGTGAAACTCACAATACCAGGGGCACAGTTATTGATACTCAGTCAAGGAGAGTGTTGGAGATGGAAGTTTTGATGTTCTCTTTCCCTTGGAAGCTCTTGGTGACAGTGATCTTGATGACGACATGGCGCTGACAGATAAGGGTGGCCTTTGTATGGGGAGGGGTGTTCACTGAACTCAGGTCCAAAGTCAGTCTTAAGACTTGTTCCATCATTTAAAAGTCTATGATTAATTCCTCCCCCCCCGCACCTCTCTTTTTTTTTTTAAGAAAAGAAAAAAAAAGGGAACAAAGTGCTCCATCTCTCCAACTATAAGGTACTAAACCTACTCTACTAACCAATTACACAGCTAAATACTAATAAAATAGGCAAGCAGGCACACCTTAGACTCCATTTCAGGCGATAGGCAGTTGAAAAGGAACTGAGGGCAGTTTGCCTCCACAGCCCTATCTAGTCTCAGTACAGGGAACCAGGATCTGCATGGTCCATGCACAGGCTGAACAGGCGCCGCTATCAAAAATCTCCGATCAAAGGCGCAGTGGTCCGAATGTGGAGCATCATAGAGATACTACTCAAAGAAGAACTTAGAATTTATTTAAATATATTTACTCTGTATATTTTGATATAAGTTGACAATTTGTTTTAACAGTTATAAAGTTTTAACATTTTGAATCTCAATGTTTACTGTTATTTAATAATTTCTGACCCCTCCTCCAATAATTTTCTACAACTGAAAATTTAAATAGATACACAAACTGAAAAAAAATGCTTAAAAATAAACACATCTCATCTGTCAAAATGATATATAAATCAAATTCTGACAAGTCTAATTATAACTCATACGAAAACAAATGTCAAAAGGTTGCACATTAGGCACTAAAGCAATCAAGCACATCTTCTGGATTTATCATCATCTACAAAAGCAGATAGTCAAATCAGAATCTCTCTTAGCATTCTACCATACATTACCTTAGGTTGCTTTCATCCATGCAAAGTATATAATCGAATGTAAGGAAATCATCTTTAGTAATCTAGAATTAAAAAGATTTGCTTTAACTTTTGTAGCAAAGATGTGTTTGCTTACAATACAAAAAATATTGCAAAAGAAATTTTACAATTCTTAGTAATTATAAATATGTACATATAAAAATGGAATTGTGAACCAGCAAACTGGTTAGTATATTCTGAGTCTAAGAGCTATCCTTCAGATCAATGGTAACTGTTTTAACAAAACAATGAACAAATTATGATTAAGATTAAAATATGCAGTTGCACTTTTACAATAGTTTCTTTTCAAAAGCTACCAATCAATATTTCCATACCTAAGTGAACATACTATGTCAGTTATTCATCCAGAATTACAAAATTTTTCACTCCACTCACAAATACCCCTCTACCCTGATATAACGCGACCCAATATAACACAAATTCGGCTATAACGCGGTAAAACAGCACTCCGGGGGGACGGGGCTGCGCACTCTGGTGGATCAAAGCAATTTCGATATAACGCGGTTTCACCTATAACGCGGTAAGATTTTTTTTGGCTCCTGAGGACAGCGTTATATCGGGGTAGAGGTGTATATAAAAAGTAAACCAAGTCTGCAATAATTTTTATATGTCCCCTAGAAAATTAGAGAGACAAGATGGGTGAGGTAATCTCTTTTATTGGACCATCTTCTGTTGGCAAGACAAACGTTTGAATTTACACAGAACTCTTCTTCAGATTATCATTTCTATTGAAAAACTGGACTGACACATAGAAACAACATAACTAAACCACTTCCTATTTCTGCTTATGATTTTTCAATCATGTTTTGCTCTTCTAAATTAAAAAAAGAGACAAGTTTTATTTTTAAAGAGTTACCAGGTGAGGAACAAATTGTTTTTCCTGGATAATATGTAATTGGTTTCTCTAGTCACTGTCTAGACATTTGTGTATAAAGACAGGGTTTTTCAGATACAGACTCAGATACGAGACTCAATTCAGAAGGAATATGTAATGTGATAGTCCCTTAAACTATTTTTCACCCACATAATGTGCTGAAGAGCATAAACTGGTAACATTTTCCAGATTCTTTGGCTTGTAAAAAGGTGTAAATTTAAACAGGCTGAGGGGCTACCTTAACCTACACACACACACACCATATTATCAATTACTTTTCTTTCTATACGTTCCTCTTGTGTCCCCTAAGCATGAAAATTAAACAGAGTGAGCCAAGTTCAGAGGTATGTGTAGTTGCTGGTGAAAGAGTGAATCTCTACAATCTTGCCCACAATAAGAAAATTTGTATTGGTAAAATTACATTGATTTAGTTACACTTGTGCAAACCTTTTTACATATGCTGCATGAACAAGGCTGCGTGTCTGTCGTGGAGGTCATGGATTCTGTGACTCTGTTACCTCTGCAGTGCTTGGTGCTGGCTCAGGGCCAGCAGCAGTTTGCGTGTGTGGGAGGGGGGTCAGTGCTCAGGCAGAGGGTTGGGGTGTGGGGCGGTTCTCAGCCAATGGGCGCTGCTGAGCTGGCGCTTGTGGCAGGAGCAGTGCATGGAGCCCCCCGGCTGCATCTCCCCCAAGGAGCTGCAGGGACATGCTGGTCGGAGCCGGGTAAGGAGCCTGCCAAGCCCGCCAACCCTCCCCCACAGAGCCATCAGGGGTCCCTGGCCACGTGCCGCTGCCCACACCCCCACCAGCACGGGTCCTGGGCTGTGCGCTGCTGCCAGCCCCCTCGCCTCTCCCCATCGTGGGTCCTGGGCCACCCCCCTGCCCCTGCAGTGCACCCAGGGCCCCCAGCCCAAGTTTTATTTAGAGTATATAGTAAAAGCCACAGATAAAAATTCACAGCTCGTGACCTGTTTACTACCCATGACTTTTACTAAAATACCCATGACTAAAACATAGCCTTATGCATGAACTAGGGTTTAATGCAATTAAAGCAAGGACTCATCTGTATAAATAGCAGAAGTTCAAAGATATAATCCAGTGTGTACTCTTGTTTCAGAATAGAACGCCCATTTTTAGTTTAGCTTACACACATTTCCAACTGACATACACTAAACTAAAAAAAACAACTCTTATACCAGACAACACTGTCCGTGTAAGTGGTTATACTAGTACAGTGTATGAATGCAACAAATGGGTCCCCAACGGGGTGCCCGCAGGCGCATTACCCCCGAGAGAGCTCCCGCCAAAATGCCGCCGAAGTTCAGTGGCATTTTGGCGGGGACACCTCTCGATGACAACACTTGTCGCCAACAAGTGATGTCATCGAGAGGCGTCGCTCCCGAATTTCGGCAGCATTTCGGCAGGTGCTCCACCGCCGCAGTGGTCCTTCGTCTGGTGCCCGCCAGACGAAAAGGTTGGGGACCACTGTACTAGTATAAACACACTGGTTTGAATTCACAATTTAAGTTATTCTGAAAAAGCTTTCCCAGGTCAGGCAAGGCCTACATCAATTTAAGGCCACACTTTGTACTGGTGCACCACCATTGATATCGGGGGTTTGCACTGCGAATCCGTGGAATTAGCTACATAAATAGCCAACATCAATACTGCACAGTTCTACCCAGAGTTGCATATATAGCATAATTCAGCTTCTTTGAAGGTTTGCCCTGTAGATGTACTTTCTGGGGAGGAACTGGGGTAAGCAAAGAAAGCATACAAGAAAGTGTCTTAGAAATAAAATAAATTCAAATTTTCCACAGACTGTGAACTTGTAAAAATTATGCATATGAAAAAATAGCCTCAATAGTAACCTGTAATGGATTATGATTAAACTTCCCCTAAATTGGGGTGGAATGGGGTCTGGAAATCACCTCTGGGCTGAGAGCAAACATGAAACATTTCACTCATATAGGGAATTTTTCTGCAGGAAATGAGAAATGTAAAACAGAGTTAGAATAGAAATCTCAATATAATCTCAGCTAGAACTTTTGATAGTACTGAGAACTAGTGAAGATCTGTTTATTTTCAACGTAAAAATATTTGTTGCATTCATACTGTGCCTTTGACCTACAAAAATATTTTTATAGTGGAAATAGCTCTGTTTTTCTAGCAACTTTAATAAAACCTTTACAGTCTTACCCTCGTGGCTCTCTGCTGCGAAATGTTGGCCCAAGTGAAAATAACCTTACACAATTATGGTTGCACTGAGGACAACAAAAATAAAACTAACATGAAGACAGAAGTACTGTAAACTGAAGCTACTTAAAAATTAAGTTATGGACCAGCATTATCAACGATGCCAGGGCACCCCAAGTTGTTCTAAGGGTGACTTAGTTAAAAAGAAGAACAGTCCAATAAAGTAGACAGCAGTTCAGGAGTTATTTTGACATCCACAGTTTCTCTGAAGAAGAGTGCTGAAGAAGTCCCCAGTGCCTCATCTGTAAGGGGGGAAAAGGCCTGATTCCACAACTGCCTTCCACACCTTCTCAGGAGGAGATGCTCTCAGTGCTGTCAAGGCTCAACTCTCTGATGCTGTCAGAGCCTATACTGAGGAAGCAGGCTGCTGGAGTCCCACTGATAGAGCATCTGACCCTGCCGGGTTATGTTTAGATTGCTGCTGCAATACCATGGAAGCCTGAGATGATTCACTTTTCAGCAATTCCTTAAAGCTTGGGGATGAAGTAGAGGCAGATCCCTCGGGTACTGCACCCCTACAAGTGAGATTTTCCCAGCTTTGCTTTCCGCTGCTCCTTTGATACCAGAGGTTTTGATCTCCTCTTTCGCAGAACTGGGGAAGGTGATTGCTTTGTTACAAGAGATCTTGAAGAGTAGTAACTCAGATAGATACTTCTGATAGATAGTTGGCTTTCTGATAACCGGGAGAACCACATGGTGAACTGGCTGCTGGGTGTGAAAGTTGCAGACCTCTCCAGACTTTTAGATAGATATATGTGCAGCGTTGGGGAGATGCCAATGGGCACGGTACACGTAGGTACCAATGACATAAGGAAAGGTAGGAGAGAGGTCCTGGAGGCCAAATTTAGGCTGCTATATATGAGATTAAAGTCCAGTAACTCCATGGTAATATTGTCTGAAATGCTTCCAGTTTCATGACTAGGGCCAGTTAGACAGGCAGAATTGCAGGGTCTTGCTGTGTGAATGAGATGATAGTGTTTGGAGGAGGTATTTAGGTTTATTAGGAACTCAGGAACTTTTTTGAAAAAGGAGGAGCCTATACAGAAAGGATAGGCTCCAACTAAAACAGAACCATATTGCAGGCATGAAAAATTAATACAGGAGTTTTTAATCTAAGGGCAGGGAAAAGCCAACAGCTGCGGACAAGTACAAGGTTCAGACAGAGACATCCGCTAGGGAATAACTTATTAAAGGGGATAATCTATACCCTAGCAAAGAGAAGAGGATAGAAGTTGATAAACAATACGTACTGAAGAGAAGTCTGTCAAATGAAAAAAACAGTCCCATTCAGCTACATCACATGAATGCAGACAACTAAATACTGACAAATTCAACAACTGCTTCTAAACAAATGCTAGAAGTCTAAACACAAAGATGGGTGAACTCCAGTGCCAATTCATGATTTAGTCTGTGTGATGCCAATTTTTAAAAAGGATCCACAGGCGATCCTGGCAACTATAGGCTTGTAGGCCTAACTTCAGTAAGTAAAGAACAGAATTATCAGACAGAGATTGAACATGATACGTTGGGGAAGAGTCAACATGGCTTTTGTAAATGGAAACCATGCCTCACCAATCTATTAGAATTCTTTGAGGGGGTCAATAAGCACATGAACAAGGCGATCCAGTGGATATAGCATACTTGGATTTTCAGAAATCCTTTGACAAGGTCCCTCACCAAAGGCTCTTAGGCAAAGTAGACAGTGAGGTAGAAAAGTCTGCAGACAATACAAAGTTCAAGATAGTTAAGTCCCAAGCTGACAGCAAAGAGTTAGAACAGGATCTCACAAAACTGGGTGATTGGGCAACAAAATGGTAGATGAAATTCAATGTTGATAAGTGCAAAATAATGCATATTGGAAAACATAATCCCACACATACAAAATGATGTGGTCTAAATGAGCTAAATCAAGAAAGATCTTGGAAGCATCGTGGACAGTTCTCTGCAAACATCTGCTCAACGTGTAGCAGCAGTCATAAAAGCTAACAATGTTAGGAAATATTAGGAAAGGGAAAGAAAAGAAAACAGAAAATATCATCATGTCACTTTATAAGTCCATTGTATGCCTATATCTTAATTACCACATGCAGTTCTGGTCATCCCATCTCAAAAAAGATATATTAGAATTGGAAAAGGTACAGAGAAGGGCAACAGAAATGACTATGAGAAAGAAGAGTTTTCAGATGAGGAAAGATTAAAAAGCCTGGGACTGTTCAGTTTATAAAAGAGACAATGAAGACTAGATATGATAGAAGTCTATAAAATCATGACTGGTGTGAAGAAAGTGAATAAGGAAATGCTATTTACCCCTTCGCATAAAACAAGACCCATGAGTCACAGTGAAATTAACAGGCAGCAAGTTTAAAACAAAAACACAAGGAAGTACTTCTTCACACAATGCCCAATCAGCTTGTGGAACTCCTAACTGAGGGATGTTGGGAAGGACAAAAGCATAACTTGGTTCAAAAGAGAATGAGGCAAGTTCATGGAGGATAGGTCCAACAATGTCTATTAGCCAAGATGGGCAGGGAAGCAACGCCATGTTCTGGGTGTCTCTAAACCTCTGACTGCAAGAAGCTGGGACTGGACAACAAGGGTGGATCTATTCTATTCCCTCTGAAGTATCTGGTACTGGCCACTGTCAGAAGACAGGATTGCATTGTTACATAAAAATTAGAGACTGGAAAGACTGAGGGAATGTAGTCAGAAAGGTTAGAGGAACTAAGCATGTACTCTTTGAAAATAAAGGACGACCTCAATAAGGTCTACCAAAATTCTGAAGGGAACAAAAAGGAAAGATGGTAACAAGAATACTTGATCTTGTGTCAAATGCAAGAACTAGTGGCATGAACTCAAGCTAAGGAAAGGTTAGGTCCTAAAGGAATATTCTATACACAGAGAATAGTTAATGGAAATAAGTTATGTGCATTTATTTGAATGTCTAAGTCATTTAAATACATGAAGTTATGTTTCTCTCAGTGCATCTCTCTCTGGAATGCAATGCCTGAAATATACTCACTAAAGAAAAACTGTGGTAAGCATTTCCAAAACTTCAGACTGTGTTTCCATTTAGTGAATGGTGCTGCTCTGATTCTTAGCGAGATTGCTCCAAGGTACGTTTACAAAAATTATCTAGTTGTAATTTTCCTTTGAAGATATTTTGATATTATTTTCACTCTTGGGTCTGAGCTCCTTAGTGAGAGACAGGAGCTCTCTCAACTCAAAGAATTTTGACTCTAAGAGCAGCAGTACCAGGGCAGAGTACAAGTCAGGTCATCTATTGGACCTGTACAATATAAATGCTGCCCTTCCAAAATACCTATCAGTTCCTTCACATGCATGGGATGTGCCATGGACTCACAAGATAAGACAATGCAAAATTATTCAAAATAGAAGAAATATGCCTCAGAGAAAGAATATTAAACATTTAAAGATAGGATTTTCAAAGTCACTCAACTGTTGGCCTAACTCTCCTCCCATTGACTTCAACTAGAAGAGTGAAGCCAATGCTGAGTGCTTTTGAAAATCTCACTTAATAGTCAAACCTCCTAATATTTAATATTCAATTTGACACATACCATATACTCACCAAGTAGCTGTTGCAATTGGTATGAGAAATTATGGCTGAACAAAATTATTAGTTTTTTCAAGAAATAAAATGTACTCTTTTTATACCTGCCGTGCTTTATGTGCTGTCTCAATGCCATGATTTCTTAGACAGCTTAAAGCCCTTCCATCTGGGGAGCACCCCACGTTCCAGTCAGAAACAGCACTACTGTCTGTCATCCACTGCAACAACAATAACCAAAAAAAAAAAACACAAATACAGATTTAAAGGAAATAAGAGTACAGTACCTGTCTGGCAATATGATTCATGGTAATGCCATGCTTCCTCATACAAGTCTGTCCCCGAAAATCAGGAGGGTTGCCTATTTCATAAGTAGATGTTGCTGCACTGTCTATTCTCCACTACAGAAAAATAAATTCAAATGTTTATGTTTTCCTTCCCACAGCTTACGTAATACTGACTGGCTAGAAGAAAGTATATTTTGGCAACAGTAAAAATAAACAACTGACCTTATTTTCAATGTTTTCATCAGTTACAAGTTTTCTAAAAACTGCTTCAGCTATGGGTGATCGGCAAATGTTCCCTAAAGAAACAAGAGATTGAACTAAAGTTTATCTATGGTAAAAACAGCAAGATAGGACAGTATTTTAGTTCACATAGTACTTTGACAGTTTATTTTATCATATCCCCTTGTGAATCCACAGCAGTGGAGTCAAGCCAAGGCCTCTGGAGCAGTCTCTGTTTATGTCCATCTCACTGCACCAGGGGAGTTAAGATACTGCCCCATGGAGCTTGTCACACAAGGGGTCATGTATTCCCTGCATTATCTGATAACCCTCAGTGTTATCAGATAATGCAGTGTAATTACATTGCTTTTTTTGTCCCCCTCTACAGAAAGGCTTTCTGTAACCATAACTGAAAAAGCAGAATTTTGAGCTGTATCTCAAATGGATGTTAATACTGACATTTTCCGTCTTTGTCTTTCAGAGTTTTACTCGTAACAGTCTGGAACTTCTAGGGTCTTCAGATGTCCCATCCCCACAAATCCCCTGTGCACTGGCAACAAGCAGGATACATTTCTGACTATGATTTACTGGATGATTTGCAAAAGTTTGCTTGAAGTATTTATCTTAATGGCCAGCATTGTTGCTGAGAGAAAACTTTCCATTACAAGTTGCCTTTTTACCCCTTAAAACTGTATTAAACAAGCACTGTAGAATGCTAAAAATATTTGGGAATATATCATATTCTTGACCAAATTAAATAAAGTTTAATACCAAAGCAAGAGTCTGCCACTGCTATTGTTTGGGCTCCTCTTTCTAATGATGCCCCCATAAATAAAACTTCATCCCACAGTCTGCTTTTTCATATTCTACCCTTTCCCCACTTCAAATGTTTTGGAAAACTGAAAGCAGTTATGTTATTGGATATGCCATTTACGTTCATGATAACTAAAAAGTCTGATATTCTTTCATTGTAGTAAAGCATTATACTTCCATTCTTTCAGAATCAAAGGGAAGGTAATAAAGTATTCTGTTGAAAATTCAGGAAAAGTCAAACCACTGATCTGGTGGAAGGCACTGGCTCAGCACCTGGAACTAGGGGTTGTTGAGCTACTTTTGATGGCAGTAGCCTCTTCTGGAGGTGTATAGAGAGTGTTTCCTTAATTTGGACTAGTTCATTCAAGTTTGAGAAACTAAATGGGAGTTGAAAAAAGTAGGAAAGCTTGTTTCCTTCACCAATCCATGAATAAAATTGAGGAGGGAGAGGATGAGTCCTACTAGCTCTAAAAACTCAAAGGGTATGGTGACCAGAAGCAATCAATTAAAGTCACTAACAGTTAACACTTCCTGTTTTGTTTAATAAATCAATTAGTTTTAAATACAAATGATGTTTTTAATAAAGAAAAAAGGAAAGTTTATGTACCCAGCACTCTAAGGTAGTTTTTATTTAAATAATATACAATTTTAAAATGTTTAATTTAATTCCAATTTCCAAATGCAGCTTGACAAATCGTGAGCAAAAAATATAGTAATAAAAAAACCATTCTATTTTCCAACATAATAAAAATATACAAATTAAGAATCTACATAAATGTATATTAAGCTGTGTAATTGCTTAAATAAGTGTATATGGTGCATCCTCATAGTTAGCAAAAAGAAATACAAAATTTAGTGTAAAGGCTATATTTAAGCGCAAATCAATATGCTTTCATGATTAGACCAACCAATATGAATGAACCTGTCTTTAGGAAAACAAAAAGAACAGATGCAAAACAAGATTAAAATGGATGATTTAAGTAAAGGTTTCCTGCTTGCTGATTTAAATGGTGATTTAAAATTAACCCATCCTGTCAAAGGCAGATTTTTAAACAGTGAATAACTGTTTGAAGGAGTAGCCTGTAAGGAAAAGGAATGTTACTGGACACACAGTAACCTACTGAGAGGACAATGGGATTTTGCCGGTGGGCCACTGTTTGAAGTAAATGTCTTGCCACATAATTAAACTGAAACAACATTAAATAACCTGAAATACATTTCACTTTCAGCCTATTGCACATTGCACACTAAAATAAGTTGAAGAAAAGTTATATAACATGATTATAGACCTTCAGGTGAGTGGTGGATACTAAATTATAGCTTAAGCAATCCAGCAATATTTGCTACCCAGATGTATCCATGAGAAGCTTCAGAATAGATTCAATAGCTGTTATCATTTAATATTCTGTTACAGCAGTGCTTGATATAAAACAATTACACATCTTTGATGTTTTAGTTCACATTCAAATCAATAGGGTATATTTGTTTTTCCATTTATATTTCTGTTGAAGGGAAGACACTTTCTTTGACCTCACAAAAATCAGAGTTCCATTTTTTATTTTGAACAGTACCTGGTGGTGGTTTTTGACAGTGGTACAATAAGATGAGATCAGTTTTTAAAAAGTCTAAATTAATGCTTTATTAACATCATCTTTTGAAGGGTCATTCAACAAAAGAAAGTAATCCTACAGTAATTAACAGATTTCTCTTCCCTCTAGAGCATCTGTGAAAATCATTTAATTCATTAAGAAAGATGGAAGGGGAACTAAGATACTATAATGCAACATTAACTTTCAAGACTTTGTCACAGTCATGTCCAGAAATTCAGAATTAAGACTCTGAAGAAACTTAGTTCTGACCCCTTTTGTGCAAATTATCTTATTACAATAAATAAGGTCTTCACATTTCATGATCATACAGAACCTATGGTAATTAAAATGCAACATAGTATGTGCATCTGCAGTTAGCAAAAAAATGTGATTCTTTTGTAGTACATATAATTTATTATTTGCCAAACAGTATGTCAAAGTACACCACACTGGTAAATCTATTTGGAAAGCCACCATATAGAAAGTGATGACAATATACACAAAATAGACTTTTCCCTTCAATCTCTTAAACAACAAACTAGGCATCACGGCAGGAGAAAAGTGCAAACTTCCCCATATTGTACCAGCAATATGCCTCAGCCTTGCAATGATTAACTGGGGCAAGAGATAACATGATGCCAATTGACACCCTTGTTGACAGATTTAGCGGACATCATGGATAGAAAACATATGAAGAATGGACTATTTTCTTAGAAGAAGTGATCCCTTCACTAAGAGAGAAGTAATGTTAGCAAGGTTGAGTGATGAAACTTGCTTTTTCTATAGGCAGAATGCTTCATAGCAATGTGGAGGGAGGGGGCAGAGTACACTTCTGGATATGTGATACTGCATGAAAACCCTATATACCAGAGGTTCTCAAACAGTGGTCTGTGAGCTCCATTCAGGTGGTCCGCAGATAATTCCCTCTAAGGTGCACAGATGGGCAGCTGCATACAAGAGAATGAAGGGCCACCCACCTAATTAGAGGAGCTACCTGGACCCTGGAGAAGACACACATGTAAGGTGAGGTGGTGGCCTTGGGAGGGAATAGGGCGAAGATGGGAGGGAACAGTGGGGTGAGAAGAGGGGGTGGGGACATGCAGGGCTGCCGTGGCCAGAGAAAGAGGCAACTTTCCCCAGCTCTAGGGCTGTGTCTGCCAGGGAGAGATGGCCCTCCTTCCCAGCCCCAGCTTGGGGGCTGCTGCAGTGGGGGAAGAGGGAGAGGTCTCCCCCTCCTTCCGAGCCCCAGCTCAGGGACTGCCACCGAGGCGGGGGCGGAAGCGGAAGAGGGAGGAGAGGGCACATCCACCACATTAGAAAGGAAAGACTACTGATATTAAAATATGAGTTGTGTGCTTTTATTTGTAGAACAAAAAAAAGTTAATTACGGTTTTTTATATAGCGCTTTTATCCAAAGTGCTTTACAATAGTTAGCTAATGGTACAAATAACATTTGGAAAGCTCATTAAGTGGTCCGCCGAGACCCTCAGCAATTTTCATGTGGTCCGTGAAAAAAAAAGTTTGAGAAGCACTGCTAGATACTACTTCAATACAAGTAAAGGATGACTTATCTAACTGAAACTGTAGGGGGAATACAAGCATGCAAAACATATTACCTAGTTTTATAATAACTAAGATAAATTGGAATTTCACCAGAACACAAAAGCCATCAAACAACTCCTGCCAAAAGTGCGGATTATTTTTTAAAAGATTACAATCAGGATATTTCAGATGAAGAAACACAACGTCCCTCATCCACTGACTACATTATAGAAATTTGCACTGGTAACGTACATATGCAGCATCATTATAAAGATGAGTTTACATCAATGAAACAATCTGGAATTACCAATGTAAACTGCACCTGTGTAACCCCCACTTTAGATTGGTGCAGTGCATACACATTAAGGGTTTGCATTGGTGTAGTTACACTAGTGCAAATTTCTCTAATGTAAACAGGCACTAAGACAGGGCATTGCTCCAATATGTATCAAAAGAGAGTATATCATTTAATGTGTATCACCAGCTACACATTTGGCAATACACTGTAACATTCTGTTCAAATACATATCTGGGCTGACTTCCTTGCTATGTGAGCTTCTGAGATCATAACTTAATAAAGCTACAAAAGCTTTTTAAAAAAAAATATTTTTCATGTGTGAGGAAAGCAACTGGATGTATGGTAGTTTTCTCCAAAAAAGATACATTTTCTTCACTCACTTTTTAATAGCAAGGACATCTCCTTGAAGTATACTTCAAGTATACTTCAATCTATTTGAAGTATAAAACAAAAGTGATTCTTATTGAAGCCTTTCAAGTGAAGTGATCAGCAGAATTTATATTTGTGAGCTATAGCCCATATGGCTGAGACTTTTCAATCAGTATGTCAAATGTAATGTTTGTAACGTCTGTAAAATTAATAGATAGGGGATAGAGCAGAGGACTGAAAGTTAGGAATAGAACTCAGGAGCTCTAACTTGTTGCATGCCCTTGGACAAAGTCAACTATGAGAGAGGCATATTCTAACAATCTGCATTTAAGGTATAATTATCTGCCTATTAGTGGCATTAGTTAAATTAATGGGTGAGCTCCTAAAACAAAAAGGTACTACACAAGTGTAAAAAGAGTAATTTTTTTTTTAAATGTCTTCCCTTAAATAAAAACTGCAACTTGTTCACCTCTTCTCAGTTCCAATTCCTTTTTATGTATTTAGGTTACTTATGTTGCTGGATGCTTCATTTATTGTTCTGTGGTAGGAAAAAATTCAGAAGCAATCTAATTATGCAACTATTAATTAGATTATATTTTGCTGCGTAATGAATATCTGCTTCTCTTGTTACAAACAGATGTTAAGTGAATATTTGACTTTTAGTTTTTCAAAACAAATATAGAAGTAAACAACCTGACTTCACATGAATCCTTGTACTCTCTGGAATCAACTCTCAAGTGCATATGGGATAACTTCAGAAATGACAGGCTGTCTCTCCCTTCAAACAACTGAACACTTGAAATATTGAAAGTTTCAGATATTTGCAGTGTGTGTTAAAAATAAGTCATATTTTTTGAATTGATTGGGCTCAGTTTTTATTTTTTTTAATCAAAAATATTACATATACTTGAAATTTTACTAATATATAAAGATTACCTTTTAGGGCACAGGGGAAATTTTAAATAACTGCTGAAACACAGCAAAACCCAACACTGGCAGAAGCAAAGCTCAATGCAGTCTTAAAATACTTTAAATGAATGAAACTTTGACAGGTCAGCAGTTTTTTAAAAAAGAAAGCTGTTTCCCACATCATTCAGCCCTTGTTGTCATATGGCACCAATTCTTTTGGACAGCTAATATAAGATGAGGGGAAATTCCAGGGAAGTTGACATTTATTATCGCTTGTACTTTCTGACTTTGTTCATTCTTCCCTGAAAATAGTGAATATGATTTATTCTCTCCATTCCCAAGTTTCTCTAGTATTATGTAATACTGGACTAGACACAGAGTAAGCCATGTCCCTGCCCCAGAAAGCTTACAGTCTAGATGTGCTCCATTAATGGTTATCATCTGTTTTATTTACTGCAGACAGAAGACTTATCAAGCACTAAACTGTAATTTGCTGTGTAATGAATATCTATTTATTTACAAATGCAAAGCAGATTGTGTGCATATCTTTGTTTCCATAACACAGTTCTAATTTAACAAATGAAGACTTGTCTTCTCAAGGATTATCTTCCAGTGCATCAGGGAGATTTGAAGGGCCAGGTAGCCAGATTCAGAGAATCATAGAAAAATAGGTCTGGAAGGGACCGTAGAAGTCATCTAGTCCAGCCCCCTGCACCAAGAAAGGACCAAGTAAACCTAGATCATTTTTGACAGGTCTAACCTGTTCTTAAAAAACCTCCCAATGATGAGGATTCCACAACCTCCCTTGGAAATCTATTCCAGACCTTCTCTACCATTATATTAGGCAGTTTTTCCTAATATTTAACCTACATCTCCCTTGCTACAGATTAAGCCCATTACTTCTTGCCCTGCCTTCAGGGGACATATAAAAAAGGACTATATTTAACTTTTCTCTAACAGCCCTTAACATATTTGAAGACATCTGACAGATTCCCCCTCAGTCCTCTCTCTCAATACTAAAGATGCCCATTTTTTTAAACCTTTCATCATAGGTCAGATTTTCTAAACCTTTTATAATTTTTGTTGTTCTCCTCTGGACTCTCTCCAATTTGTTCATATCTTTCCTAAAATGTGGAGTCCAGAACTGGACACAGAACTCCAGCTGAGGCCTCATCAGTGCAGAGTAGAGGAGAACACTTACCTCCTGTGTCTTGTATATGACACTCCTGTTAATACACCTCAAAAAATTATTAGCCCTTTTCACAACTGCATTACATTATTAACTCATATTCAATTTGTAATCCACTAATTTGCAGATCCTTTCCAGCAGTACCACCAATTAGTCAGTTATTCCCCATTTTGCAACAGAACATTTAATTTTTCCTTCATAAGTGAAATACTACTCACTTCTCTTCACTGATATTCATCTTGTTGATTTCAGAAAAGTCTCCAATTTGTTTGCAACCCCTGCAAGCCTGGTATCACATGCACATTTTGTAAGCATACTCTCTGCCCCATTAGTCAACTCATCCATGAAAACACTGAATAGTATCATAACCAGTAACTTCTCTGTAAACTTTGGCAGGTAGGTACTAAACATGAACACACAGCCTGGCGTTACACTTACAGTGACACTGTATCAAGCCCTCCGGGCAGAGATAACAGCTTGTTGGGGGTGGGGAAACAGATTAGGAAGGGGAATTATGGTGGGTAGGAGATACCAGAAGTGTTTATTACATTGCCAGATGCACCCTGCATAGGGGAGGAGCTCATCTACCCTCCCCCCTCCAAGAAAGCCCACCACTGATTTACTCACCGTCTACTCCTTCCTGGTGGGGAGAAGGGGACCGTATTCGGAGTAGGGAAGGACGGACTTTACTCCTATCTCCTTCCCAGCAGGGGACCTGCTACTGTCCACCTCCTCGGCCTGCTGTCCGGGGGAGACGGACTCCACTTCTACCCCGTCCCCAGCAGGGATCCTGCTAATTCCCTCCCCACTCTCCTGCGGCTGTCTCCGAGGGAGGCGGGAACGGCCCTTTCTCCTTCCTTCCACCACGGGTGCCCCTGACCCCTTCCCACCCCAGCCCTGGGGACGCGTCCCCGCTCCGGCCCCGCACTTACCCAGACACACGAAGAGCACCGACTTTACCTCCGCCGCCATCTTACTTCCCGGGCAGCACCAAGGAAGAGGGGTCTTTCCTGCTTCCCTTCTCCGGACTGTCGTGCAAACCTCACCGCGCTTTGCGGCGCCACTCGTTAGAGCCGTCCTTTGTTTGTGCCTGATGGGAAGTGCGGGGCGGGGGCGGGGGGAATAAAACGAATAAAAAATGTGCTCGCAAAGTCTGGCAAATGCAGCGGGACTGGGACTAGCCAGTCCAACCAATACACCCACCATGGCGTTGGCGGGTATGTGTGTGTACAAATCAGGCACTTGAGTGGACACTCCCCTCCCAGCTGCACCTGTCCCAGGTGAGCAGCTCTCAGGGGTCCTTCCTTCACCTTGCACGCACGCACTGAGTGATGAGAGGTCGAGTTTGGGCCTGGCTGCGTCCTCTCTCCTGCCCCCTGTGCTGTCCAGCCGCACCCGGGAGCCTTTAGCGGTGTTACAAGAAGTGAGTACTGACCGTGCTGTGCTTTCTGGGACAGGATAGTGGTCCTTTGGGATCCTTGGGTCCTGTCTTCCCAACTTCCACTGGTTAGATGGAGAATGAGGGCAAGTCTAGCCTAGGGCTGCCAGCCATCCGGTTTTTGACCAGCACGCTGCTGACTGGGCTGTTAAAAATCCTGTTGGTGGCGCAGCCGGAGCCTAGGGCCAAGGCAGGCTCCCTACCTGCCCTAGTTCTGTGCTGCTCCTGGAAGAAGCCACCAGGCCCCTGCGGCCCCAGGCGCTGTGGTGACCGGGGACTGGGAGGGTCTGCGTGCTGCCTCTGCCACTAGTGCTGGCTCTGCAGCTCCCATTGGCTGGGAACTGCGACCATTGGGAGCTGTGAGGGGCAGCATCTGCGGGCACAAAGACAGCGTGCACTGTGCAGAACTGCCTGGTCACCCATGTACCTAGAGGCCGCAGGGACCTGGCAGCCGATTCCTCAGATGGCCACCGGGACCCTGCACCCTAACCTCCTGCCCCAGCCTGGAGTCCCCTCCTGTACCCCAGAACCCACATCCCCAGCTGGAGCCCTCACCGCTTCCCATATCCCAACCCACTGCCCCAGTCCAGAGCCCTCACCCTAACCTTCTGTCCCAGCCCAGAGCCCCCTCCACCCAAAACCTCTCATCCCTGACCCCATCCCAGAGCCCATACCCCCTCCTATACCCCAGCCCAGTGAAAATGAGTGAGGGTGGGAAGAACGAGCAACAGAGGGAGGGGGGATGGAGTAGGGGGTGGGGCCTTGGAGAAGGGGTGAGGCAGGGGTGTTCAGTTTTGTGTGATTAGAAAGTTGGCAACCCTAGCCTACACCTCAAAATTGATGCAAGTTATTTTGACATACGGCCACTGCAGTAATTAAAACAGCTTGGCATATCCACACTAGCTTCTTCTGTCAACAGTATGAGCCCTCGCCAGGAGCGCTTGCACTGATTTCACTGTCAGTGTGAGGCATGGTGGTGCACTGGCAGCCGTAGCGCTGCTGCCTGGGGCTGGCAGCCAGCCAAGGTTACTACCTTTGAAAAGCAAAAAACAAGAAACAAACAAACAAAAAAACATTCCCCTGCTCCACAAAGCAAGCCTGCTGCAACCCCAATCACAAGCCAACTCCGCAGTCCACCACCTTCAACAGTCACTTATAGTATCTAGAGAGAGAACACCTATAGATAGGATAGTTTAAGTAAGGATATGTTGTTAACAGTGGAAGTGGGAGCACTGCAGCATCTGTAGCTGAACAGAGAAACTTTTAACATTAGATATCCCAGTGTATTGTGATAATAATGCAAATCTTTAGACCCACTTTTAAAAAAAACAAACAAAAAAAACAACCTATAGATTAAATAATTTTTCTGGCAAATCCATAAAAAAGCCCAGCCTGGCCAATCAAATATCAGCCAGGTGGTGGCCCTGGCAGCCTGAGCCTGGGGCTGTGAGCCGGAGACCCTCTGTTCCGAGTATTAGCGCAGCAGGGCTCCAGGCTGTCAGCCGCTAGGGTGACCAAGTGTCCAGTTTTCGACCGGAACACCAGGTCAAAAAGGGATCCTGGCAACTCTGGTCAGCACTGCTGACCAGGCCGTTGACTGTCTGGTTGGCAGTGCCATGCAGCAGAGCTGGCAGGCTCCCTGCTAGCCTCTGCATGGCTCTCAGGAAGTAGCCGGCATGTCCCCCACCAGCTCCTATGCGTAGGGGCAGACGGGGGCTCTGCATGCTGCCTCCGCAGCTCCCATAGGCTGGAAACTGCAGCCAATGGGAGCTGTGGGGGTGGCGCCTGCGGATGGGGCAGAGCCACCTGGCCGTGCCTCTGTGTAGGATCTAGAGGGGGAACATGCTGCTCCTTCTGGGAGCTGCTTAAGGTAAGTGCCACCTGGAGCCTGCATCCCTGACCCCCTCCTGCACCCCAACCCCCTCCCCCAGCCCTGATCCCCCTCCTGCCCTCCGAACCCCTCGATCACAATCCACTGCACCCTCCTGCACCGCAAACCTCTCATCCCCACCCCACCCCCATGCCCCAACCCCATACTCCTACCCTCTGCCCCATCCTTGATCCCTCTCCCATGCTCCGAACCCCTTGGTCCCAGCTCAGAGGCCCATCCTGCACCCCTCATCCCCGGCCACACATCAGAGCCTGCAACTCCAGCCAGAACCCTTTCCCACACCCCAACCCCCTGCCCCAGCCCATACCTCCTCCCACACCCCAACCCCCTGCCTCAGCCCAGAGCCCCCCTCTCATACTCCAAACCTTTTGGCTCCACCCCTCAGTCTGGAGCCCCTTCCTGCACCTCAAATCCCTCATCTCTGGCCCCACCCCAGAGCCCGCACCCCAGTCGTAGCCCTCACTCCTTCCCTCACTCCAGCCCCCTGAGCCTGCCTGGTGAAAATGAGTGAGTGGGGGTGGGGAGAGTGAGCGACAAAGGGGGGGCGGGGTCTCAGAGGAGGCGTGGGGCACAGTGCGGGGCCAGGGTGTTAGGGGTTGCCAACTTGCTACTCTCTCAAAACCAATCAGCTGCCAGTCTAATGTAAGCAACACAGTGTCTACACTAACACTGCTTTGACCTAGCTACATTGACCTAAGCATTACACCTCTCACGGAGGTGGAGTTATTAAGTGGATGTAGTTGGTGACTTACATCAGCAGGAGCAACATTGTAGTGTAGACGCTTACAGAGTGAGGTCGATATAAGCTGTCTTACATGGACCTAATTCTGTAATGTAGACCAGGCCTAAAATAGCTACTCCTCTTATACCAATAACTCCTTGGCCCCAATATATCCTGGCAGGAGTGTGCCATAAAAACTCAGCTCTGGGACTTGCTGGAATGTGGCTCTGGCTAGTTTTTGGTCCCCACCTTGCAAATTACACAGCCTAAATACAAAACAAATTTATCTACTAGTACTTCAGCAAAAACATACCAACTAAAAATATGTTGTTGCCGCCCAGTGCAACAGTGAGTGCTACAAAAGCCTCAGTCTGGCACTGGGATTCTAGGGAATCATGTTTCAGCGTAGCAACCGTGTTAGTCTGTATCTGCAAAAAGAACAAGGAGTACTTGTGGCACCTTAGAGACTAACAAATTTATTTGAGCGTAAGCTTTCGTGGGCTACAGCCCACTTCATCGGATGCATGTAGTGGAAAATACAAAAGGAAGATACCTATATACACAGAGGACATGAAACAATGGGTGTTACCATATACACTATAAGGAGAGTGATCAGTTATTCTCCCCCATCCTCCCCCAGTTCCTTCCATCCCCTTGTCAATTGCTGGAAATGGGCCATTTTCATTACCACTACAAACCATTCTTTTTCTCTCCTGCTAATAGCTCACCTTAACTGATCACTCTCCTTATAGTGTTTATGGTAACATGCATTGTTTCGTGTTCTCTGTGTGTGTGTGTGTGTGTATATATATATATATATATATATATATCTTCCTACTGTATTTTTCACTACATGCATCCGATGAAGTGGGCTGTAGCCTACGAAAGCTTATGCTCAAATAAATTTTTTAGTCTCTAAGGTGCCACAAGTACTCTTGTTCTTTTTTAGGGGATCATGGTTGTTTTCAAGCCTTCAGTTTTCATTGGAATGCAGAACATAGCTACTACTACTGCACTTTAAAAATCTGGCCCCAAAACACTGATCTGACATTTCGATCCTTCCAGATTTTGGCCACAAACTAGATAACTATGTTATTGAAATGGAGAATGAGTGTTGCTTCCACGGCTGCCCAGAGGATTCAGGGGGCCTGGGACAAAGCAATTTTGGGGGCCCCTTCCATAAAAAAGTTGCAATACTATAGAATACTATATTCTCATGGGGGCCCCTGTAGGGTCTGGGGCAAATTGCCCCACTAACTCCCTCCTCTGGATGGCCCTGGTTGCTTCTACTATTTAACCAAAAAAATCTGGGCCTCAACACTTCCTGATAAAAGAAATCTGCAAAAACTCTAATTTGGCAACTGTATTGTGCTGGTCCAGATAATTTTGATCTGCACCTCCTTGTCCAAATGTTGTTGCCTAAATTTAATCATGGTAGATACAGGTTGATTTAAAAAAATTCTTAAATGCATTTTTCTTTGTAAAAATCTATTTAAAGTGTGAAAACATGGCAACCTATATTAAGGACTACAGTTACTATAATCTAATAAAATCATTGAAACTACATTTTTTAAAAAGTATGCTTGCTGCTAAAGTTTGAAAGAAAGGTTACTGAACTGGTGGAAATCACTGGCTAAGCACCTAGAACTAGGTTTTGGTGAACAGCTACGCCAGCAGTAGTATCTTTTGCAGGTGCAGAAAGAATATTTTCTTCTTTTCAGTTTATTCAGCTAGTTCATTTCAATGATTAATTCATTCAAAGTTGAAAAATGGATTGGGAGTTGAAAGAGAAGAAAAGCTTGTTTTCCTCTTCCAATCTCTGAATAAAAATGAGGTCTGAGAGGATGAGATCTGCTAGATTTCAAATCTTAAAGGACATGCTGACCAGAAACAACCTTCATTGCACCATGGGCTTTAATTGGAGCCTGTGACTTGTTTACATGTTAAACTCCTTGGTCCGTGCAGGAGGTTAGACTAGATGATCATGATGGTCCTTACTGACCTTAAAGTCTATGAGAAACAACCCATTCAATTAATTAACTACAGCTAGTATTTTATTTGTTTAATGCATTAATTAGTTTTGGTAAATTTAGGATTTTCCCCTTTATTTGTCATGCATATTTAAAATAGTTTTTAATTAACAAAGAAAAAAAACATTTTACAATGCTGGTTTTGTGCATTTTTAATTGAATTTCAAATGCAGCTTGACACAGGTGATGGGTAAAAATGAGATAATCAAGTAAATAAAAAACGTGTCATTCACCATTTTCTAACATAATAAATGTTAAGACATAATTGCTTAAATAAGGGTGTATAGCTATAGTATATCCTCCTTGGTAGGTATAATTTGGAACTTCTTTTTGCAAACAATGAGAACCAACATTCTCTAGAAAAATAAATAGAAAGTATAAATGCAAAAGTATAAAATTGATTCTTTAAATTAAGATTTCCTGCCTGCTAATTTAAATTATGATTAAAATCAGTGATATAAATCAATACATCCTGAATTTGGCACACATTCTCCCATTCCATCAGAATAATCCAGATGTTTTCTAAGTAGCAGCTGAATTTGTGATGGTGGGATCAAAAGTTAACTAGGTTTAAATGCGTCTGACGAAGTGGCTATTCACCCATGAAAGCTTATGCTCCAATACTTCTGTTAGTCTATAAGGTGCCACAGGACTCTCTGTAGGTTTAGATGCCATCTCTAGGTTTTTGAGGTGCCTTTATGCTAGTATGTGGTGTCTGGAATCCTTTGGTGCAATAGAAACAGCTAAATTTGTTCTCCATTTAAGCAGTGGAATTTCAGGGATGAAGGCCTAGATCAGTGGTGGGCAAACTGCGGCCTGTCAGAGTAATCTGCCTCTGGGCTCCCAGACAGTTTGTTTACATTTGCACGGCTGCCCGCAGCTCCCAGTGGCCGCGGTTCGCCATTCCTGGCCAACGGGAGCTGCGGGAAGTGGCGCGGGCTGCAGAGACATGCTGGCTGCTGCTTCCCACAGCTCCCATTGGCTGGGAACGGTGAACCATGGTCCTGCATATGTAAGCAAACCGTCTGGCAGCCCGCCAGCGGATTACTCTGATGGGCCGCAGGTTGCCCACCACTGGCCTAGGTCCTGCAGTTTTTAGCTTTTACCAAGATCCCACAATTGTCAAATGATGATTAATATTAGGTGCATAAAGAGGTCACTGGGGCACCTATGGGCCTGTTCCTGTGCCTCTGTGTAATTGGGGGCACATGATCTATCTATTTTTGATAATAGATGATGACTATGAAGATGGATGAAAGTTTATTTTCAATGCACACACTTTTGCATACACTGGCATCACAGTATGCATATGTGTAACACATACAGATCCCAGTTGTCGGCGGGCAGGATCAAACCTGGGATTTCTGAAGCTACATACATGAGCCTCTACTGCAGGGGTGGGCAAACTTTTTGGCCCAAGGCACATTGGGGTTGCAAAACTGTATGGAGGGCTGGGTAGGGAAGGCTGTGCCTCCCCAAACAGCCTGGCCCCCGCCCCCTGCCTGCCCCCCTCAGAATTCCCGACCCATCCGACCTCCCCTGCTCCTTGTCCCCTGACCGCCCCCTCCCTGACCCCCTGCCCCAACCAGCCCCCGGGACTCCACCCCTATCCAACCCCCTGCTCCCTGTCCCCTGACTGCCCTGACCTCTCCCACTTCCTGCCCTCTGACTGGCCCCCTCAGAGCCCCCTGACCCATCCAACCCCCCCCGCTCTTTGTCACCTGACCACCCCCTCCTGGGACCCCACCACCTCTTATCCAACACCCCTGGGACCCCATCCCCTATCCAACCCTCCTGCTCCCTGACTGCCCTGTCCCCTGACAGGCCCCCTGGGACTCCCACGCTTGTCCAGCCCCACCCCATTCCCCATCCCTTGACTGCCCCCCCTCCCTCCCGAACCTCCGCTGCCCACGTGGCGGCTTGGCTGCAGGGGCGGAGGGACAGCAGAGGAGGGGCTGGTGGCTAGCCTCCCCTGCTGGAAGCTCAAGGGCCGGGCAGGACAGTCCCGCGGGCCGTAGTTTCCCCACCTCTTCGCTACTGCATGAGCTAAAAGCCTAATGGTTTTTAGCTAAGGCTGTAGCAGACTTGTTAATCTCTAAGTGGTCTCGGTGCCACTAGAGGGGACAGAACACCACACCCAGGAAGTGTGTGGGCTACATATGCACAATATTTTCTGTGTAGTAAAAGCTATATTGCTTTTGTGCAACAGATATCACTGTTTGAAACTACTATGTTTATTCAGTGAAGTGCTTCTGAGTTGCTCTTAATTGCAACATTTCTTTAAACTATGCTCTGTGGAACCTCTCCTGGTGCCCCGCAGACTAAAACACTTTGAGAACCTGGTAGTGGGGAAATTGGGAGATGTGTGAGAGAACCTCTCTTGACAAAGTTGTTTGCAAAATATCATAATTGGGTAGCCACAGAATATGAGTGATGGGTCACCATTATTTCAAGCATTTATTATATGGTTCTCTTCTCTGTGATGATAGGCTGGGGTAAGATAAGTCAGACCTGTGTAATACTCTGTGGCAAAATTCTCCGTTCTGCACCCTGTGTAATGGTTTGTACTAGTGGCAAGTAGGGCTACACTGGAGAGAGAAAGCAGTACAGAGTCCAATTTGAGCTGAGAAATAAGAACATAAGAACGGCTGTACCAGGTCAGACCAAAGGTCCATCTAGCCCAGTATCCTGTCTACCGACAGTAGCCAATGCCAGGTGCCCCAGAGGGAGTGAACCCAACAGGCAATGATCAAGTGATCTCTCTCCTGCCATCCATCTCCATCCTCTGACGAACAGAGGCTAGGGACACCATTCCTTACCCATCCTGGCTAGTAGCCATTTATGGACTTAACCACCATGAATTTATCCAGTTCCCTTTTAAACGCTGTTATAGTCCTAGCCTTCACAACCTCCTCAGGTAAGGAGTTCCACAAGTTGGCTGTGCGCTGTGTGAAGAACTTCCTTTTATTTGTTTTAAACCTGCAGCCTATTAATTTCATTTGGTGACCCCTAGTTCTTGTATTATGGGAATAAGTAAATAACTTTTCCTTATCCACTTTCTCCACATCACTCATGATTTTATATACCTCTATCATATCCCCCCTTAGTCTCCTCTTTTCCAAGCTGAAGAGTCGTAGCCTCTTTAATCTCTCCTCATATGGAACCCTCTCTAAACCCCTAATCATTTTAGTTGCCCTTTTCTGAACCTTTTCTAGTGCCAGTTGTGTAAGCCATTTGTTACAGCTACTTTTACAAGACAATCTCATTCATGTAAAAACCTATTATCTTGCATTTTTGTTTAACCATTGTGTGTGAAGGGTTAGGGAAAGGGGAAATAATAAAAATCCTGGCTCTTGAGTTTAATAAAGTCTGAACAAATACAATTTAGATTACTCTTATCCTTTGTTTAAAATGCTCCTTATTCCTCTCCCTTCTAGTTGAAGTATCTTGAAAGTAATTAATTTAAGAAATTCAAGCAGTAACTTGTGAACTTTGACCCTGATGCATAGGCATGGTGGATGACTGATGTCGGAAGGTGGATGTAAGGGGAAAATAGTGGTGCCTTTGTTAGTGCAATTTATTAAATCTTTATTATTATATTTGTTGTTGCCAGGGTAATGTTGTCTGCTGGTAATGGCTGGAGTCTGTGTATTTTATAAGATTATTATTAATCATGTTTATTATGGTAATGCCTAAGGGGCAACCCAGAATGGGGCCTATTGTGCTAGGCACCATATAAACACAAGAGTAGTAGACAGTCCCTGTCCCAAAGAGATTACAATCTAAATAGACGAGACAGACACAAGGGAAAGGTGTATAAGACACAAGTAGACTGAACAATGTGATGTTGGCAAATGTTATGTTTCCTAATTTTTTAGGGTGGATTTACTTAGGAAGGGATCAGCTAAATAGAAAGAAAAAGGAAGGGAAGGGAGTGAGGGGAACAGAACAGGAGAGAAGATAGAAGGGGCAGGTGTAGAGTGAGGCTGAGGCCCTGAGCCCCAGTGTGCCCCACGGAGAATGCACGGGGAGAGGAGGTGTTCTGGGGTCTGGGAAATACTCTGAGAGTTCAACTCCTTCCTTAGAGGTTTTTAAGATCAGGTTTGACAAATCCCTTGCTGGGATGATTTAGTTGGGAATTGGTCCTGCTTTGAGCAGAGGGTTGGACTAGATGACCTCCTGAGGTCCCTTCCAACTCTGATATTCTATGATAAGATCATTGGGTTTTATTGCACTGAAATGTACTCTGTTCTTGATGCTGTCCTAGTAGCAATTTCTGGGGTGGCCTTGATTCTGGTGGCCTTATGCCAATTCTCCACAGAAAATTTTTCTGGGTAGTCAGTGTTCAAGCATCCTAATGATGTGTCGTCCAACCCAGCGTAGTTGGGTCTTTATCAGCATGGCCACGATGCTTGTGGAATTTGACTTTTGGAGAACCTCCAGGTTGGTAATTTTGTCTTGCCAGTGGATCCCCATAATGGCATACAGAGACTGCATATGGAAGGCCTCTAGCTGTTTTATATGCCATTTGTTGGTGTCCAGGTCTCATAGCCATAGAGAAGAGATGTGAGCACAAAAGTATTGAGAATTTTTATTTTTGTTGAGGGGATTGTGTTGTGGGATTTCAGGACTTTGTTACATAGCTTTCCTAGTGACTAAAAAGCTTTCTGTATCCTATTTGTGATCTCTTTGTCAAGAGATCCATCATTGGAGATGTTACTGCTGAGATAGGTAAAATTGTTAACTTGCTTTAGTTGGGTTCCGCTAATGGATATGCTACGTGATGTGGCATGGAGTGGTGAAGATGATTGATGCAACACTACAGTTTTCTCCAGGCTGATTATGAGGCCAAACAATTTGGATGCTTCGGCAAATCCATCTACAATGTACTGGATATCTCCCTCTGTGTGCTAGGAGGGCACAATCATCCACAAAGAGTGCTTCTCTTATTAGTAGTTCTGTTACTTTTGTTTTTGCTTTAAGCCTTTGTGGTGTTTAGATGTGCTTGTAATTATTAGAACAGGGAGCACTGGCTGTTGGGAGTCTGTAAGGACAGGAAACAGGAAGGAGCGGGGAGGAGCTGAGGAGGCTGAGTGAGAATTACAGAATGTGCAGCAGCAGCTTGGTAAAGAGGTTTCCACTGTAAAAAATAAAGTCCTGTTGAAGCTTGTTAGTACCTTGCCTGCTTGATACAACATTTTGGCAATGAGGATGGATCTTCTGCCTCTGAACCCACCTGCACCCTTTCTGCAAAGCCCAGGTGAGCCTCCAGTTGCTTTTACTGTCTGGATCCATATGGTTGAGACTTACCTGCTTGCTGAACTTTCTTTGCTCGACGCCTGTGTTCTATGAGCTACTCACCGGCTACTTGTTCCAGAAGAATTACAGTCAAAACTCATACACCTGGCACATGATACTCATCAAGGAATTGTCAGAACCAAACAACCACTACGGGATCTGTATTGCTGGCCAGGGATGGACTCTCAAACTGAAGCACTCATAAAATCCTGTGTCACTTGCCAAATGCATGATAAGACAGCAGTGACATGTTCCCCTCCATTACAGCCTGTTCCTCTTCCTGAATCTGCATGGGAAAAAGTGGCAATTGACATTGTAGGACCCTTTGATACTGCTCCAATTGACGTCGTTATGCCATCACTTTAATAGACTATTTCAGTAAATGGCAAATCTCTTCTGCTACAGTAATTAAGTTCCTCTCTTCAGTTTTTAGCAGGGAAGGTAACCCCAAAGAACTGGTTTCCGATAATGGTAATCAATTTACTTCTCTGGAGTTTGAAACCTTTCTAGCAGAGAGGAACATTTTACTCAGAAGGTCATCCCTATAGAGGAAATAGAACAGTTTAATAGAAGTTTGAAAGAGAGTTTGCAAACAGCTAAAATGGAAGGGTGATTGTGGATACCCTTCAGTACTGATTTCTAAGATCACCCGCAGAGTTACTGCATGGGAAACAGATGAATACTAAACTGAACATTGGGGCATCAGGTCGTGCCTTTAACAATCCAGCAAACGAGGATGATGTGAGAAAAACAGTTGAACAGAACCAAGCAAAGTATAAGGCTTTCACAGACAAGCAGCGGGGTGCTAAGGAACCAAAGTTTGAGTGTGGTTCCTTCGTTAGAATATGAAAACCTGGAATTTTATGCAAAGGGGACCATAAATTCACAGCTTCTCTTAAAATCATAGAGAAGAAGGGACCTTACACCTATTGACTTTCTGATGGGCGGGTATAGAATGCTTCTTATCTTGCACCTGCCTATGCACCAAAAGGAGATTATGCTAACACCCAGTCTGCCTTGGACTTCACCGTAGAACCAACACAACAAGACATTGCATTGGAACCGGGGCTTGAGAGACAGCCTGTCAGACCCAGACGACCACCTGTTTGGACTAAAGACTATGTTATGTAGTATCTACAGTGTTTCCAGTGTAATATTTCTGCCATTAGTATAGTATCTTGTTTCCTATTTGTTCCTGTGGTTAAAACAACAATGTTTATTTTAATTGGGAGAGTTTCTTAAGAGAGGAGGGAATGTGGTGTTTAGATGTGCTTGTAATTATTAGAACTGGGAGCACGGTCTGTTGGGAGTCTGAAAGGACAGAAAACAGCAAGGAGCGGGGAGGAGTTGAGGAGGCAGAGTTAGTTATAGAGTGTGCAGCAGCAGCTTGGTAAAGAGGTTTCCACTGTAAAAATAAAGTCCTGTTGAAGCTTGTTAGTCCCTTGCCTACTTGATACAACAGCCTTATAATATTGAAGACTGAGCCAGCATGTCTGTATCTGATGTATATGCCTTTTTTGAGCCCATTTATAGCATGGTTGAGAATTTGGGTGAAGAAGAGGCTGAACAGTACAGGGGCAAGGACACAGCCTTGTTTGACTCCATTTGAAATGGGAAAGGAGTCCATGAGATCGCCATTAAAAAGTACCTGACTTTGCATCCCCTCATGGAATAAACTGAATGAGCTTTATCAGTTTTCGTGGGCAGCCAAGTTAGCTGAGGATCTTCCATAAGCTTTCTCTATTGACTGTATCAAATGCTTTTGTCAGATCAGTGAATATGCTGAACAGATTCATGTTTTGTTCAATACGTTTTTCTTGTATTTGCCTGATACTGAAAATCATGCCTATGGTGCTACGATAAGGCCTGAATCCGCCCTGAGCCTCAGGTAGAGTGGCTTCTGAGACAGATGAAATCAGTTGGTTCAGGAGGATATGAGCAAAGATATTTTTCCCCAGCAACAGATAGGAGAGCGATCCCACGGTAATTATCACAGACTGTTTTGCTGCGTAATGTTGTGCTGATTTTTATAAAAGGTAAATGGGATGACCAGGGTAATTATAGACCTGTTAGCCTGTCATCTATCCTGGGCAAGATAATGGAGTGGCTGATGTGGGACTCAATAAACAAAGAATTAAAGGAGAGTTATTAGTGCAAATCAACAAGGGTTTATGGAACAGATCCAGTCAAACTAACTTGATTTCTTTCTTTCTTTCTTTGAGATTACAAGATTGGGTGATAAAGGCAATAGTGTTGGCATAGTATACTTAGACTTTTATAAAGCATTTGACTTGGTACTTCACCACATTTTGATTTAGAAAACTAGAACAATATAAAATTATCATGGCACACATTAAGTGGATTAAAAATTGGCTAACTGATAGATCTCAAAATGTAACTGTAAACAGGGACTCATCATCAAGCAGGTGTGTTTCCAGTGGGATTCCTGGAGGGATTTGTTCTTGGCCTTACTCTTTTAACATTTTTATCGATGACCTGGAAGAAAATGTAAAAATATTCCTGGTAAAATTTGCAGATGACACAAAGAATAGGGGAGTGGTAAATAATGAAGAGGACAAGTCACTGATTGAGAGCGATCTAGATCACTTGGTAAACTGGGCACAAGGAAACTACACCGCTACCTCGATATAACGTCACCCGATACAACACGAATTTGGATATAGCGCGGTAAAGCAGTGCTCCGGGGGGGCTGCGCACTCCAGTGGATCAAAGCAAGTTCAATATAACACGGTTTCACCTATAATGCGGTAAGATTTTTTGGCTCTCAAAGACAGCGTTATATCGAGTTAGAGGTGTATGTGTTTTAGTATGGCTAAAAGAATATATCTAGAAACAAAGAATGTAGACCATAATTACAGGATGGGAGACTCTGCAGTGACTCTGAAAAAAGATTTGGGGGTTGTAGTGGATAATCAGCTGAACATGAGCTTTCAGCCTGATGCTGTGGCCAAGAGGCTAAATGTGATCTTGGGATGCATAAACAGGGAATCTCAAGTAGAAGTATTTGGCACTGGTGCAACTGTTGCTGGAGTGCTGTGTCCAGTTGCGTTGTCCGCAATTCAAGAAGGATGTTAATAAGTGGGTTCAGACAATATGCCAGTGATATACTGAAAGAGCTTAGTCTATTTAGCTTAACAAAGAGAAGGCTAAGGAGTGACTTGATTACAGTCTATAACTATCTACACGGGGAACAAATATTTAATAATGGGTTCTTCCATCTAGCAGAGAAAGTGTTATAACTCCAGTGGCTAGAAGCTGAAGCTAGATGCATTCATACTGGAAATAGGGCATAAATTTTAATGATGAGTAATGAACCGTTGGAACAGTTTACCAAGGGTCGTAGTGGATTCTTCATCACTGACAATTTTAAATCAAGATTGACTGTTTTTCTGAAAGATATGCTTTAGGAATTATTTTGAGAAAGTTCTGTGGCATGCATTGTAATGGAGGTCAGATTGATAATCAAAATGGTCCCTTCTGGCCTTGGAATCTATGAATTTCTGTATTATAGACAGTCTTTGTTGTAAATTTTAGCAGCAAACGTGCACTGCTTGAATGTTTTTTTTTTTCAATTTAGTTTTTAATCATTTCAATAGATTATAATAAGCTTAGATCCTAATATAAGTTGTCATATGTTTAAAATTTTAAATAGTTTTTAACATCCTTAATTTATATTAAAAAAACAAATTTCAACAAACATATTTTGCTTTTTATTTTATTTATTTTAAAAAAGAGGCTTTTCTAGCCTGATTTCAATTGTGATTCTGTTCAGAAAATTTCACTTTAAAAATGTCATGGTCATACTTGGTGTATGTGTTGTAATGATTTTCATATGAAACATGCTGCATTTGCAAGTAAATATGCTTTTTGTAACTGCCAGAGCTGCAAAGTCAACATGGGATCTTAGAGGGAAGTTGGAGTTTTTCCTTCTTTAACATCATCACCACTAACATGGTTCTGCAAGCCAGATGAGGCCTTTAGTTACACATGCTCAGCTCCATTGCCTTCAGCGAGGCTGCACAGATGCTTCTGCATTCTTCTTAGCACAAACTGTCTGACTCACTAGTTCCTCAGAAACTTGATGACCGTTTTCCTCATGTATTCCAGTTGCTTCCTCACTTTTAATTATCACATAGCTGATCAGCTTATACCTGAAACTTCTTCTCTATGTGCTGTAAACATATATTATTTTTCTTTTTCTAAAAAAAAAACAAAAGTGCCCCGTACAGCTGCAGCTGTATCATTTTACTGTGTTCTGTTATCCGCCCTCATTTAGAGAAATTATCTTTCTAGGAGGATGAGAGAAAATTCAGTCTGTTTATTTAGGGGCTTGTTTCAAGCTGTTTTGAATGCAGAAGCCACTAGGAGCTGAGATCACCAAATTGTTTTCGTAATACTTTTTTCCTCTGGACTATAATTGTCAAAAATCAGTCAGATTTGCCTGAAAGTTTTCTCAAGGCTAATAGTATGTGGGATGGAACATTGATATGAAAACAAGTAACTAAATGATGTATTATCCGGATGAGCTAATTTAAGTGAGCAAAGTAATATAATATAAAAATCTGTGTGAAAAGTTGCTAGATTATAAAAGAGTTTAAACTTCTTAAAGAAATACAAGTTTTGTGTCTAAAGTAATGTATACTTTTTAAAGAGAAACTACATAATTAGTGGCAAAAACTATAAAATGATGTAGTTGCTTACATGAAACATTGCATGCCAATACTCAGTCCCTTTTTAGGAAGACTATGGAAGGAAAAACTAGGGAAAATACAAGAGGCCAATAAAACAATGTAAAATTGGAAGATACAAGACTGAGGAAACTGAATTTGTATCCTGTAGTCTGGAAAACTGGAAGTCGTCTGAGGGAAGGGATAGTATAAGAAATTATAAAATAACTAGGAGGTAATAGTGTAAAAGAAAAGAATACTCACAGATGGAGAAGTTGGTAGGGCAAGAAGCAATATACCCTGATTTAAAAAAAAATGTAAACACTGAAAAAGTTCTTAATAATATGATCAAATAGGCAATGAAATAGACTACCAAGGAAAAGGTACTCTGCAATCACCATAAATATTTTAAAATGGATTAATAGGAAGGAAATTAGGAATAGTGCTGAAAAAGGTAGATGGTAACTTGAGGCATTCAGTGTAACCTTTTCTGGCTCTACTGGCTATGGTTCTATGAAGTGTGCGGTTTGATTCATGGTAAGAGCACCAGAACTTCTCAGTTTTGCTTTGCTTTGCCTAGAGCTGTGTGGAGGATGGAAATTTCATATCTCAAAGGATTTTGAAATGTGGCTTCATCCCAAATCAGAATAAACTCAAATTTTGAAGTTCTCCACAAAAGAAAATTCCCTTCACCCCATAGCTTTAGATTGATTGACATGTTTCATTTTTATTTCGACTTTAGTTTGTTGTAATATGTAACATAATATAAAAGAAAAAAATGAATTGTTTCAGTCTGAAAATGTTAAAACATGATGTTTTGACATTGTCAACTTTTTTTTTTCCTGGTTTTTCTCTGAAACAAAACTTCTGCAAAATCATGTTTATTTTGCTGCGCATTTCAATCTGGACAGAACTGCATTCTCTCATGGACAATGTTTGTCTACATCAGAGGTGGGCAAACTACGCCCACGGAACCATCTTCCCTGGCCCTTGAGCTCCCAGCCCGGGAGGCTAACCCCCAGTCTCTCCCCCACCGTCCCCCTCTACTCTGCAGCCATGCCACCGCGCAGGCAGCACTCCAGGCAACAGAGCGGTGCGCTCCTGCCGAGCAGCACGGCAGCGTGTCTAGCTCTGTCTGGGCGGCGCGGCTGCCAGACATGCTGCTCTGAGCAGCATGGTAAGGGGACCGGGGGATTGGATAAGGGGCAGAGAGTCCCGGGGGGCAGACAGGGAGCAGGGGGCAATTGGATGGGGCAGAGGTTCTGGGGGGGGGGCCAGGGCAGAGGTTCTGGAGGGGGCCTGGACAGGGACCAGGGGGAGTTGGATAAGCATGGGATTCCCGGGGAGTCCTGTCAGGGAGCAGGGGTGTGGATAGGGGTCAGGACAGTCAGGGGACAGGGAGCAGTGGGGGTTGGATCGGACGGAGGTTCTGGGGAGGGCAGTCAGGGGACAGGGAGCAGGGGGGTTGGATGGGGGTGGGGTTCTGGGGGAGGCAGTCATGGGTGGGAAGTGGGAGAGGGCGGATAGGGGGTGGGGACCAGGTTGTTTGGGAGGTACAGCCTTCCCTACCCAGCCCGCCATATAGTTTTGCAACCCCAATGTGGCCCTTAGGCCAAAAAGTTTGCCCACTCCAGTCTACATTTTCCAACCAGTTCTCTAGGCTCTAATTCAGCAAGGTGTACTTAAATATGTGAATTTCTTAAAGCATCTGAAAAGGCCCTAATGAAGTCAATTACGAATGTGCCTAAGGTTATGCATATACTGAAGTACCATGCTGTGCCAGGGTCCTAGATTACATACATGACAGCAATCTTAGTAAAAGTGGAACTCTAGATGGTAAATGCTTATTTTTTTAAAAAAATAGTCAATGTGGATTTGCATGGGCCGCTGTTAATGGCTTATAGTGCTACTTTGCTGTTCCACCATTTGAATTGAAGAGACTTAAGAATCAACTTCTATCTATTTCAGATCAAGATTAAAGAGGATAGTTCTGATTAAATCAATTAAAAACCTTATTTAATATGCCAAATTACACACTGGGAGATGATCAGGCCTTCAGATTTCTCTGTGTGGGAAAAGAAATATGAATATAAATTTGTTAGCAATATCTATACAGTAGGTTCTAAGAGCTTTTGAACAATGCAAGGAGATAAAATAGCAAATGTGCATGGATCAGAATCAGATCTGTTTGGACAAGAAACATTTAAAATTATGAATGCTTTAAAGGCAGACAGTGGAACCCAGTGTCTTCATTAGTATATCATTTTAAACTAAGGCAAGTTATTTATATTAATAACATTGAGATGGAGCCTCCAGACCTTCCTCACTCCATCCCAGACAAGAGCAAAGCAGAAGTCCTCCAGGCAACCTAGAGTGGTGGCAGGGGAGCAGCCAATCAGAGGGGCTGCTAGAATGACCAATCAGGGCCCAGAAGGACCATTTAAAAGGAAGCAGCAGAGACAGAGTAATCAATTGCTGCCTGGAACTCGAAGAGGGAGAACTGGGTGCCTGGCTGGTTGGAAGAACAGCAGGACCATGGACAGGTCAGTGTGGGCAGGCTGAGCCCAGAACCTACCCAGACCAGGCGAGGCTACCATGATGGGTCCTGCTGGTCAGGTTGAAGACTGAGCCCAGGCGAGGGCTGCCAGAAGGACACCAACCAATGGTACCGACATGGGCCCCTGTTAGGCTGTTAAAGAAAGCAATGCCAAGGCCATGAGAAAGGACTAGAGACTGTATACCCCGGAAAGGGGGTCAGTGAGTGGGACTTGGTTGGAAGGTTGAGTTGCAGAAGATCTGCCAAACAACCATTGGCCAGAGGGGTGCTCTCAAGAGGTGGTTGTCACCCCGTTGTAAGAACTGAAAGAAAAGCAGGCTCAAACCTGATCAGCAAGGGGTTGCCTGCAAGAGATGGGTCCTGCCCCATTCAAAAATGAGTGATTGCAGGCACATATCTGCCAGAGAGGGGCCGTCCATGAGAAGTGGGTGCAGACGCCATTACAAACATAAATTTGAAAATGAAGAATAGAGTGGGGAAACATAAATGGCTGGAATCCTATAGTCAGTGAATCATTTTAAAGCTAGCTGTTACAACCTGGCCTTGGTCTTCTCTTCTGGTCAGACTCCAGAGTGTTGTATATGGATTCAAAGTGCTTCTAAGCTCCTTTGAATCTGAGTAGTGATTGATCAATGTACCTAGCCCTGGGGCTCTTGGGTGCATTCCCAGGTAAAGACCCAGTGTCTGACACTTCTTGGGCAGTAGAATCCTGCAGTTCAGATGTTTTAGGCCCCCAAAATAAGTGTCTCAGCCCTCCTGAGCTTCATCTGCACTGCTTTCGATCGTTACTGAGCAGAACCCATCATCAGCATGGACACATCGTCTGGAATGGTGGTTGAAACATGAAGGGCATCTGGCACATAAATATCTTGCAATGCCAGCTACAACAGTGCTGTGGAAATGCCTGTTCTCACTTTCAGGTGACATTGTAAACAAGAAGCGGGCAGCATTATCTCCTGCAAATGTAACAAACTTGTTTGTCGGAGTGATTGGTTAAACAAGAAGTAGGACTGAGTGGACTTGTAGGCTTTAAAGTTTTAAATTGTTTTTTATTTTTGAATGCAGTTTTTTTTGTACATAATTCTACATTTCTAAGTTCAACTTTCATGATAAAGAGATTGCACTACAGTACTTGTATGAAGGGAATTGAAAAATACTATTTCTTTTGTTTTTTACAGTGCAAATAATTTTAATAAAAAATATGAAGTGAGCACTGTACACTTTGTATTCTGTGGTGTAATTGAAATCAACATATTTGAAAATGTGGAAAACATCCACAAATATTTATATAAATAGTAGTCTATTGTTTAACAGTGTGATTAATCATGATTAATTTTTAAAATCACGTTTACTTTTTTTAATTGCTAGACAGTCCTAGTAGAAAGTCATTCAAGGACCCTACCAATAGAAAACCTATTGTTTCCATAGGGATGAATCATTAGTCACTGTTGGCCCTTGATGACTCATTTTTCACCCTTTTGAGGTGTCCCACACCTCAACATGTGCAGGACAGTGTCTAGAATGGTCAGTATTAGTTAGCTTTCAACACAGACTGGATATCTTAGTCCCACATGGAATTTACACTGCAGGCCACACCCCACTCGGAGAGAGAACAAGTATATCTCAGTGGTGGTGGATTTTGCCATTAGATACCCTGAGGCGGCCACTCTGTCTAATATAGAAGCTGAGACAGTTACAAGAGCCCTACTCAGTATATTTAGCAAAGTGGGCTTCCCTAAGGAGATTTTGTCTGATTGGGTGGAAAACTTTATGTTGCAGTTATTCAACGAGCTATTGAAGGTGTGTGGCATGAAACAACTTAAGACTGCCTCCAGTGGATTGGTGGAAAGGTTCGGTGAGACCCTAAAATCCCTGCTGGGAATGTATGCCAAGAAAAGGGGCCAAAGTTAGGACAAATTATTGCCGTTCCTGCTGAATGCTTACAGGGAGTCCACAGGATTGTCCCCATTTGACCTTCTTTATATGGGAGAAAAGTGAGGGAACCCCTCGATCGCATTAAAGACACATGGGAAGGGTATGGTGAGGTGTTTTCCAACAAGCCAGGGAGAACGCACTTGCTGTCCCATAAAATCTTCTTTTAATCTGTGCTCATAAATCAGTGCTTTCACTGGGTGTATAAGAGGAATATTTGTCTTGATCTGAGGTATTGCATGTGTTTGTGAAACCAAAACCACATGGACCTTTTTTTACTGCTGCATTGAATTGTAACATGGTCAGTTTTCTCCCCACTATCACTCTGTTTTGCTTTTGAGGTTTCTCCCTCCCATTAAATACCTCTGAGTACTTTTTTTTCGACTGTATTAGCTTCAGCTTGTCCAAAAGCTATCATATTTCACTGTTTTCTGCTCATTTTTCTGAATTTTTGTATTATTGTTGTACTCATTGGTATTTGTAACTTCTCTGAATTAGTATCAATTACGCATTCCACTAAATGCTGTTAGCTTGTTTTTCTAGGTTCTTAATGAAATTTAAATAATTCTTGGTTTTTGATGGCTGATAGTCATTTCTCTGTTGTGTCTTGAATTCAAACCTAGAGACTTTTCCAACTATACTCCTCAAAGTTGACTTATTGTGCATACAAGGTCGTCACACAAGACCTTGTCTGCATCTCTTCTTACATCTCCTATCTTCTGTGTAAACTGTACTTATTTCTCTTGACAGTCAAGTTTTGAGAATTCTACCATATTTGTTTACCCTTTGGTTCATAGATTCATAAAATTGGGATTAGATCAGAATTAGTTTTTAAAGAATGTAATAACTTTTGTACATACTACACCTCGCTCAGATAATTATGCCAAATATGTTTTGCTCTCTATTCAAATATTCAGTCAACACAATATGTTACTACTAGAATCTAAATGAGAGGCTGATGCACTTGCTTTTAAGCTTGCAAATTAAGTTGCTAATCAATTTTCCTGTGATGTTCTTCTTTGCAGTATGTGGTGCTGACTCATATGGGCTCTATCTTCTTCCTTCATCATCAAGCACTGTGTAAATGAAACTTGGTCCCATTGGGCATTCACTGATCATGACGTAAATCCTCTAGATGGAAATTATCGTCTTACTACTTTTTGCTATGTCTCATTCCTGAACACTGGCGGAATACAAACCAAACAATTCTGTATCTATTAACGCAAGGCATGCTTAAAAGCTAATAGTGAAGAATGTGCAATGGAAAGAGAGGCTACTGTACAATTCATATTATACTGCCAGCATGGTACAACATGCTGACTAGAGAAATAAGTAAATTAACGTTCTGTAAAGTCTTCTTACTATACAGTATTTATATTTAGGAACAAAAATTGCTGTGGTAGAGTAATACCAACAGACCCCAGTTGTCATTTGGCCTGGATCAAACCTGGAACCTATGGAGCTTAATGCATGAGCCTCTACTGCATGAGCTACAAGATGCACCTCTCTTAGTTGAGGCTGTAGCCGACTCATCAATCTCTAGCTGCCACTAGAGGAGGACAGCAAAGAATCCTGTGGCACCTTATAGACTAACAGACTGTTAGTCTATAAGGTGCCACAGGATTCTTTGCTGCTTCTACAGAACCAGACTAACACGGCTACCCCTCTGATACTAGAGGAGGACAGAGTGCTACACCAAGCAGGCATGGGTTACAGTAGCATGATATTAGTTTATTAAATAGCAAAATATATTGTAAACTTCTTTGAGCAAAATCAAGGAAAAATCATTGCTAGTTTTCAAATTACAATGCAGTCCTATGAAAAATGTGGGAATACGAACTAAGATGGAGCAGAAATGTAATATTATTTCTATTGTAGTAGCATTTTGAAGTCCCAATTAGGATTAGGATTGGTTCCCCATTGTTCCTAGTCGCTGTATAAATGGGGTAGAAGGACATTTTTTGTCCCAAAGAGCTTCAATGTAATTCTCAGTTCTATGATTCCTATGTAGTGCTTGGACAAACATTGATGTTTTTTATAAGACAAACAAATTTCTATATTTCCTGGGTTTCCTTCCTATTGCTTTTGTCTATCATTCATATTGTGCAAAGGTAGTCTGTCTCAGATTGTCGCTGAGGTTTTCCATTATGAAAATATGCTATGCTCTCCTGAACTACAGGATACCATCAAGGGATTCTTTCCTCTTTCAGAATTCTTCTAGGCACACCTTAATGTTATCAAGGGTGGTCCAAACTTGTATTATGGAATTCAAACAAAAACCAAAACTGTTTTAAGAGACCTACTACTTTATTTTGATTGCAGAGGCACTCAGTGTACTTTCCTTGTTCAAACTATTGATAGCATTGCCTTTGTTCAGTAACGTAGGAACACAGGAATTTCCATACTTAGTCAGACTAGCAGTCCAGTCCACTTTTTCTGAAGCCTCAGTGTCTAAAAGTACCTAATCTTTATTACCACAAAAGGGCAGGTCCAGAGTAGGTATTGTCTTAATTTTTGCAGTGGTGAAGACTGATGCAAAGAAACCATTGCCTTATTCTTTTCTTCCTTAATTTTTCCCTCTTATCCCAGGTGAGCCAGAGCGGACACACTGATTCTTTTGCAGGCCCCCAGCTTCTGACATATTTAAAAAATCTTTTGTTTGTTTTTACATCTTGTTACACTTTGATGCATCCCAGAATCACAGTCCAAAAAAAAAAAGCAACACACACACACGTTTTGAACTACCTAATAACCTTGAATCAGTTAGGTCAGGAATAGTTTGAACAAAACATAATTGAACAGCAGATATGTAGCAGCTGGCCCTGAGTAGCTACACCCACCCAGTGCTATGCACACACACAACCTTGAACAGGAACACTGAATTCAGAGAGCAGGAACAGAAAGACAACACACACCCCAATCATCACAATTTCTTTCCTTTCTCCTGAAAAGTTCACAGTAGTTGGCCAGAGGCACTAGGTGATCCTATGGCCATAAGTTATACCTCTAATGCAGCTCAAGGAGTGGATGCTATTGCTATGGTGCAACTTCCCCAACTGGCCACATTATATAATCATACGCAGAAAGAGCATTCTCTTCCCTATCTGTTCCCCTTTCTGCAGACAGTATAGTTTGCTAGTTAAATGCACTTGCCACACTCCATCACAGGCAGCCTGCAAGATCGTGTCATGAGTATTGAAAACACTTCCAAACCCTTATCTAACACACTGTTGAGGCTAGAATACTGGGAGTGTTGCATGGATACACTTGTTGAAACTTGCATATTTTCTAGTCACCTCAGTCGGCTTTAAGGATAGTGAAGAGATTGGTTGAACCTTTTCCAGCAGCATAGACAACTTGATCCTCACAGGTTGATTGAAGAGCTGATACAATGAGGTTTCACCAATACTTTCATGAGGGGTACTCCTAATATTGTATAAAGCATGACTTAATGCAACCTTGCATCTTGATGATCCTCCAGTATGTGAGCTACATACTTATTTAGAGTCCCATGCAGTCTCTCCACTATCCCATTTCCTTGGGCATAGTACACAGCAGATTGGTAATGTACTGTACCAGTACTTGTCAGCCTTCAGACTGGCTTGATACAAAACGTGCCCTATTTTCTGAAACAATGCTCTCTGGTAGGCCAAAAGTAGCAAATAAAGTGGTTAAACAAGAAATGAGCTCTGATCCATAGGTCCTTTCACTTCCTGAATTATATACCATTATCTTTCATGTTTTGCATTTCTGCTTGGATCTTATGCACAAATACAGGAGATACACAACATGCAGGTGGTGCAAAGGGCTTGGCACTCAAATCTGTAGAGTGTGTGCATATTCTACTGCTGGGGGAATTCTGTGCCACTGTGCAATGCAGAATTTTGCAGAAATTAATGTTGTGTGCACAGAAATGGGTTGCAGTGCTGCTGGCTTCAACTAAGGGCTGCTGGATCCAGCAGAGCCCAGTTCGCACATAGAAACACGGCCAGGGGATGGGGAGGGAACTAGAGGGTTCCCGACAGCTGTAGTTCCCTGCACACCCTGAGAGAAGGCAATGGCAGCATGCAGGCAACTCCACACAAGCCTGGGACCAAGCATCAGGCTGTTTTTCCCCTTTGGATCCCTAAGTTCTGGAAGGAGGGGGGGGAAGGGGTTCTTGGTATCTGGGGTGGGGGGCCCTGCAGCTGGGCTCTGGGTCAAGAGGGGGTGTGGGTATCTGGGCAAAAGGGGGTCCCGCAGTTGGGCTCGGGGTGGTGGTGGGGGGTGTATTGGCTGGGGAGGGGCGCAGCTGGGCTGGCCTTGGGGGTGGGGAGGGAAATAGGAACTTGGTTATCATGGGGGTTTCTGTAACTCTACTCCTGGGGGAATTTTCTTGTGTGTCTGTATTGTTACAGATATAGTTGCTGACAGGTATTTTGAAATAAATTACCAAAATAATTGAAACTGATGTGATTATGTAGTGTTATTTTGACAAATAAAATTTTAAAATACTGTGTGCAGAATTTTTAATTTTTTGGTGCAAAATTCCCCCTGGAGTAATATTCACCATTCAATAACTCATGGTGTATTTGAATGATAGTTTTGGATATCGCTTTCTAGTCTAGCTGACATAAACACACGTGAGGTGTCCTGCATGAGTTGATGGGTAATACCAAGCTGTAAGCACAGATCACAGGACAATAATGGAACTACATTCACAGCTATGCACTGAACAATGTAAAAATTTTGCAGTCAAGGCTATGCCTTTGTAGAGCACAGAACATACAACATCAGCCACTGTTTGCCAGGCATACAAATCCCAAACATTTTAAACTATTGTAGGGAGGCAAATGTCCAGCATGTGAATTAACCCAGAAGGGAGAATGTTAACATCAGCACCCATATCCACTATGCACTTCAGTGGAGGACCATTAATATCCATGATAGCAAACACTAGCTCCAGTGCCTTGCCACATGAGAAAATCATACTAAGGGAAACATCAGGGATCCCAGTAAAGGTGGTTTCATGCAGCTTCACATGCACTTCATGTAGGGTGACCAGACAGCAAGTGTGAAAAATTGAGACTGGGATGGGAGATAATAGGTGACTATATAAGAAAAAGACCCAAAAATCGGGATTGTCCCTATAAAATTGGGACATCTGGTCACCTTAACTTCATGCCTCCTGTCGTTGTGAACCTATGTACCTCTGCATAGTGTTCTTCCTTTCCACAAGCGCAACACATAGCAGTGCTAGCTGGGCAGGGAGGGAAATTGGCCAAATGACTACCACACCAGAAACTGCTGACTTGGCAACGTTTACTGCCATGGTCAAGGAGCAGGACTAAGTAGTGTCATATGGCTGGGCTACAGAAGTAGGAGGAGCAGCTGATGATTTAAGCATAGACACAAAGGTAGCAGCAGTCTGACAGACACAATCTTCCAGCCCAAGCCCTTTCCCATGCCTTGCTCTGAGCAACCACAGCATCAAAAGTTGCCATTCTAACATCTTCAGTCATTAAGGGGTCCCCCAGGTGGTCATTGGTTGTGCCAGTCACAAAAATATCCCTAAGCATGATCATCATAACATCCCCAAAATCACAGTCCTGGGCCAACTCCACAAATGACATGCAAGCTCACATATGGTTTCATTAAGCTGCTGGTGAGTTTCAAAAAAAAGTTTTCTCTTTTATTAGAACAGAATCTCCAGTGCTGAAATACCTAAGGCACTGCACAGATGCTTCAAAGGACGACTTGGACTCCGGGAGTACATCATAAATATTAATGGCCTAAGTAGTTCTGCAGCAAGGGTAATCTAGCAGCATCAGAGAGTTACATGATCTGCACATAGTTTTCAAAATTCTGAATAAAGTCTGGCTAGTCATCAGCCTAAGGATGTCCAGGCAGCATAGGTTGCACATTAGAAACACTTGTTGCCATAATGTTATGCCCTGATGCATCCCAGAATAGCTGTCCAAATCTCTTCCCCCCCACAAAAAAACAAGACCTGCAGGTAGGTTGTTAATCAAAAGATGTAATAACCCTGAACCGGTTAGATTAGCAACAGTCTAAACAAAATGTAAGTCTGAACAGCAGATATGTAGCAGTGGGCCTTTAATACCTGTACATCCTATGCTATGCATACATACAGCCTTAATCAAGAACAGGAACCAGGAAACAAAACAGGAATAAGGAGCAAGATGCTGGAAGGCAACATCCATACGAGTGATCACATACCTTTAACTGTTTGCTCTTTGAACTCCATTTTGGACCTTTAATTTCTTGTTTAATGCCTTCTATAATTTAGGCTTCTGTTTATTGGTTTCACTAGGGTCAGAGTTCCAAATCTTGAAGGATTTCTTTTTTTTGGCTCAAATAGGATCTCAAACCTTGCCATTTAGCTATGATTGTTTCCTCCTTGTTTTCCTGATTCCCTTTTTGGTGGCAGGATTTTAAGTTTTAAGAGGTTTAATTTGTTAGTCTACCGGCTGTTTTGTTAACAGTTAAATTTAGGTTTCAGAGTAGCAGCCGTGTTAGTCTGTATCCGCAAAAAGAACAAGAGTACTTGTTCTTTTTGCGGATACAGATGGCCCATAGATGGCCCATAGAAGGTGTGAGGACATTCTCCTCACACCTTCTATGGGCCATCTTAATTATCACTTCAAAAAGTTTTTTTTCCTCCTGCTGATGATAGCTCATCTCAATTGATTAGACTTTTCCTGTTGTTATGCATACTTCAACCTTTTCATGTTCTCTGTATGTATAAATATCTCCTGTCTGTGTGTTCCATTCTATGCATCCGAAGAAGTGAGCTGTAGCTCACGAAAGCTCATGCTAAAATAAATTTGTTAGTCTTTAAGGTACCACAAGTACTCCTGTTCTAGTTAAATTTAGATCATACTTGCCTGTAGTGCCTAACTCCCACTCAGTCCATTCTTCCCTGGGCTCACTCCATCTGTTTCCTTCTCGCTCGGTATTAGTAGAAACTTTCATAATTGAACAAATTTTCAAACTCTTGTCAGGCAATGTGGAGGAAGCACTGCTGAGCACCACAGTCATGATGGTTGTTTATGTGGACAAGGTACTCCAGATGTATTGGCACTAGGATGACCAAAATGTCTATGTAATTTAGGATGTGGAAGGCCACTTTCCTCAGCATCTGTGTAGAGCTCGCCATGGCGCTGCGGTGACAGAGCACCAATGTGTGAGTCTCCCTCAAACAGAGAAACCTGTGCTCCTAGAGAAGCTTGCCTTCTTTGTTTGCTCCCAGTCACTAGCTAATTCATTTGGTTTTGAAAATCAACTGTTGGAACCGTTGTCACAGAGATGTGAGTTGCTGCCCTGGATAATAAAGCTTGGCAATACAAATTTGTGAGTAATCTCCGATGAATGCTTGGGGTTGTGGAATTGTATCGGGGCCACTGATGGGACACACATGACTTCTATTTGTCTGTCCCCCTGCTTCCCTCCCATACGCTCCCCAAACAGGCCTTGGAGTTCATCAGCTTATGCAAGGCTTGTTTGATCACCATGCAAGATCACTAAATTAATGTGGGGGGTTGGTCTAGAGAGGTCCATGGTGCTAGGAACTTTAGCAACTGGGTGCAATGAAAAATTGAACTTTTGCTCCCAAAATCACTATGAACATTGATGGTGGTGTGTTTCCAGTTTTATTCTACCTGAAGTGATATAGTTAATTTGAAATTGGAGTACAGTTCTTATAATGATATAACTCATTTCAAAATAGTTCTCACTCTTCCAAAGCAGTTATAGTGGGATAAAATGCAAAATAAAGCGCGCGCACACAAAAAATCGCTTATGTGTATGCAAGACAGTTTATACTGGAAAAAACTACAGATTCATTGAAAAAACTTTCCCATGTAGACAAGGCCAGAGACAGACATTCTATGGAAGATAGATCATATTCCCTACTTTCCTTCCTCTCTTCTCAAGGAGGTTTTCCATCCACTAAGTTGTAGAAATACAACCAGACTTTCTAATCAAGGGATAATGAGTTGGCCCCACCTGTGTAGAACTCTTCATAGAAATTTTAAAAATATATATTTTAATAATTGGTAACCACTAAGAAAATTATATTAAAAAAATACAAGAGCTAGGGCTGTCAAACGATTAAAAAAAATCGCGATTAACCACGCAATTAATTGTTCTGTTAAACAATAGAATACCATTTATTTAAATATTTTTAGATGTTTTCTACATTTTCAAATATATTGATTTCAATTACAACCCACAAAACAAAGTGTACAGTGCTCACTTTATATTTGTTTTTTATTACAAATATTTGCACTGTAAAAAAAACAAAGAAATAGTATTTTTCAATTCACCTAATACAAGTACTGTAGTGCATCTCTTTATCATGAAAATGCAACTTACAAATGTAGTTTTTTTATTACATAACGGCACTCACAAATAAAACAATGTAAAACTTTAGAGCGTACAAGTCCCATCAGTCCTACTTCTTGTTCAACCAATCGATTAGACAAACAAGTTTGTTTACATTTGCAGAAGATAATGCTTCCTGGTTCTTGTTTACAATGTCACCTGAAAGTCAGAACATACATTTGCATAGCACTGTTGTAGCCGGCGTCACAAGATATTTACATGCTAGATGTACTAAAGATTCATATGTCCCTTGATGCTTCAACCATCATTCCAGAGGACATGTATCCATGCTGATGATAGGTTCTGCTCGATAACAATCCAAATCAGTGCAGACTGACGCATGTTCATTTTCATCTTCTGAATCAGATGCTACCAGCAGAAGGTTGATTTTCTCTTTTGGGGATTTGGTTTCTGTAGTTTTGGCATCAGAGTGTTGCTCTTTTAAGACTTCTGAAAGCAAGCTCCACACCTCATCCCTCTCAGATTTTGGAAGACACTTCAGATTCTTAAATCTTGGGTTGAGTGCTGTAGCTATTTTTAGAAATCTGCAGTGAAAGTGTTCTTAAAACGAACAACATGCTGGGTCATCATTCAAGACTGCTATAACATGAAATATATGATAGAATGTGGGTTAAAACACAGAGCAAGAGACATACAATTTTCCCCAAAGAGTTAAGTCACAAATTTAATTAGCGCATTTTTTTTTATGAGCATGACGCATGGAAACGTGTCCTCTGGAACGATGGTCAAAGCGTGAAGAGGCATATGAATCTTTAGCGCATCTGGCACGTAAACATCTTGTGACACCAGCTATAACAGTGCCATGCAAACGCTTGTTCTCACTTTCATTGTAATTAAGAAGTGGGCAGCATTGTCTCCTGTAAATGTAAACAAAACTTGTTTCTCTTAGGGTACGTCCATACTACCCGCCCGGGTCGGCGGGTAGCGATCGACTTCTCGGAGTTCGATATATCGCGTCTCATCTAGACGCGATATATCGAACTCCGAACGCGCTCCCGTCGACTCCGGAACTCCACCACCGCGAACGGCGGCGGCGGAGTCGATGGGGGAGCCGCAGACTTCGATCCCACGCCGTGAGGACGGGTAAGTACTTCGAACTAAGGTACTTCGAGTTCAGCTACGCTATTCGCGTAGCTGAACTTGCGTACCTTAGTTCGAACCCCCCCTCCCAGTGTAGACCAGGCCTTAGTGAGTGGCTGAACAAGAAATAGGACTGAGTGGACTTGTAGATGCTAAAGTTTTACATTGTTTTGTTTTTGAGTGCTGTTGTGTAATAAAAAACTACATTTGTAATTTGCACTTTCATGATAAAGAGATTGTGCTACTGTACTTGTATGAAGTGAATTGAAAAACACTATTTCTTTTATCATTTTTACAGTGCAAATATTTGCAATAAAATAATATAAAGTGAGTACTGTACACTTTGTATTCTGTGTTGTAATTGAAATCTATATATTTGAAAATGTAGAAAAACATCCAGAAATATTTAATAAATATCAGTTGGTATTCTATTAAAAGTGTGATTAAGCGCGATTCATTTTTTAATCGCAATTAATTTTTTTGAGTTAATCACGTGAATTCACTGTGACTAATTGACAGCTCTAGTAAGAGCACATAACCTTTCTTGACTAATTTATCTACAGTTCGATGTTTGTTTCAAATCTATAGTGTATGCACCTATAGAGGGAGGTTAAAATGCAGACCAAATATATTTTTAGCAGTTTTTACAGCAGACTTATATGTCATAAATCTTAAACTGAATCAATAGCCAAAGGTTTTTGTGGACTTTTCTGAAGTACCTCAGAGTTTAGGCTTTGGTATTAATACAAAATGTAAGTATTTTCCACATCCAGTGATGGGCCTGGGACATAAACACGTTTCTATGAGAAGCATCATACAATGACGGAAATAATCTCATACTGTTGAGTGTATTCATAAGGAAGAATGATGATCTTTCAAAATTAGATGCTTACATGAAGACATCAGACCAGATAATCACAAGTTTTGTCATATAAGAAGAAAATTTTCATGTAGAAACATCTTGTGTTTAACTGAAAATCATAAAATGTGTGTAAAATCAGCACTTTAAGATTTATTTATTTTATTTTATTTTCAGAAGCTGCCATCTCATTCTTAGACTTGTAGGGCTTAGTGATAATTGGACACTTCTTGTACTGTTTGGCCAATTTAGAAGTGCTACTCAAGAGTCATTGATGTGTCTTCCTTGTTAATTGAAGGCTTGACCCGTTGCCTTATGGCTATGGGTTAAAAAGTTATGTACAGCAAAGGAGTGAATGAAAATGTTAGGCACGCTAATTAGAGTGGCTAACTTTTCACTTAGTCACTGCCCTGCAAATATGATTTTTTTTTCTTTTTGTTTAAACTTTTTCTGGTTTAATGCCCAAAGGATTGCTTGTTCTAAGATCATTTTCTGCCAGTAAAAGCAGAAATTGTGAGAGGCAGGAATATTTCACGTTGGAAAAAGTAGCATAATATTCCTGCTTTCTTCAATATTTTTGAGAACCAGTGCTGGCTTTTCCGTTGTGGCAGATAAAAGAGTAAGAGTGGTGGCCCTCCTTGATGTGTGGACACAACAGTACTACTCATATGTGTAAAGTTATTCACATAAGTATGTGTTTACAGGATTGGAGCCTAAGATTTTACAATCTTTTAGGTAGGGTCAGTGATTTGATACCCTTTTTTTTTTGTTGTTAAAGCACTTAGCATATTTTTGGGGTGCTATAAACAAGTAATAATTGCTAGTAAACAGGTGACAAACATCCTGTCTATTAATTGCTTAAATGAAACAAATCTAATTAACTTATGGAAAGGTCTGAATGTAATTGTCATTCTTATTAAAGATTGGCTGCTTTGTGGGTTTCCAGAGTGGAGCTGATGCTGATGTTTGACATTTAAAACCCTAAATGAATTAGTATCTTCCTTCCTGCGAGGCTGTCCCTCTCCCTATGTTGCACTTCCACAGCTGAAGTTTACAGAGGTTTTTCAGCTGGATCCCTCTTGGTATAAAAGAGAAGTTGCTGTTGACGGGGTGTTCTTTGGGTATGTCTACACTACAAGAGTAGTTCGATTTAACTTAGGTCAAATTTGTGGATTCGACCTGATGAATTCGACTTTGTGAGTCCACACTAACGGGGCAAGCGTCGACATTGGAAGCGGTGCACTGTGGGCAGCTATCCCACAGTTCCCGCAGTCCCCGCTTCCCATTGGAATGCTGGGTAGAGCCCCCAATGCCTTCTGGGGGAAAAATGTGTCGAGGGTGGTTTTGGGTAACTGTCGTCATTCAACCGTCACTCCCGCCCTCTCTCCTTGAAAGCGCCGGCGGGAACTCTGTTCGCGCACTTTTCTGGTCAGTGACAGCGCGGACGCCACAGCACTATGAGCATGGAGCCCGCTGCGATCATCACTGCACTTATGGCCGTTGTCAACTCCTCGCACCTTATGGTCCACCTCTTCCACAGTCAGCTGCTGAGAAATCGGGCAAGGAGGCTCCGGCAGCGCGATGAGGACATGAAGTGTGAGAGTGGCACAGACCTCTCACAAAGCACGGGATCCCGCGCCGTGGAGATCATGGTGGCAATGGGTCACGTTCATGCTATGGGACGGCGATTCTGGGCCCGGGAAACAAGCACGGACTGTTGGGACCGCATAGTGCTGCAGGTCTGGGATGAATCACAGTGGCTGTGAAACTTCAGGATGCGTAAGGGCACTTTCCTTGAACTGTGTGACTTGCTGGCCCCTGCCCTGAAGCGCCAGGACACCCAGATGCGAGCAGCACTGACTGTGCAGAAGCGAGTGGCCATAGCCCTCTGGAAACTTGCCACGCCAGACAGCTACCGGTCAGTAGCGAACCACTTTGGCGTGGGCAAATCTACCGTGGGGGTTGCTGTGATGCAAGTAGCCCACGCAATCGTTGACCTACTGCTCTCAAAGGTGGTGACCCTGGGAAACGTCCAGGTCATCATAGATGGCTTCGCCGCGATGGGATTCCCAAACTGCGGTGGGGCTATAGATGGCACTCACATCCCTATCCTGGGACCGGCCCACCAGGCCAGCCAGTATATTAACCGAAAGGGCTACTTTTCAATGATGCTGCAAGCACTGGTGGACCATAGGGGACGTTTTACCAACATCTACGTTGGGTGGCCGGGCAAGGTTCATGACGCGCTTGTGTTCAGGAACTCTGGTCTGTTTAGACGCCTGCAGGAAGGTAGTTTCTTCCCGGACCACAAAGTAAGTGTTGGGGATGTGGAGATGCCTACAGTGATCCTCGGGGACCCAGCCTACCCACTAATGCCCTGGCTCATGAAGCCCTATACAGGCGCCCTGGACAGTGACAAGGAGCTCTTCAACTACCGGCTGAGCAAGTGCAGAATGGTGGTGGAGTGTGCTTTCGGACGTCTCAAGGGGAGATGGAGGAGCTTACTCACTCGCTCGGATCTCAGCGAAACCAATATCCCCATTGTTATTGCAGCTTGCTGTGTGCTCCACAATCTCTGTGAGAGCAAGGGGGAGACCTTTATGGCAGGATGGGAGGTTGAGGCAAATCGCATGGCTGCTGATTACGCTCAGCCAGACACCCGTGCGATTAGAAGAGCCCAGCGGGAAGCGCTGTGCATCCGGGAGGCTTTGAAAGCTAGGTTCCTCAGAGAGCAGGGTAACCTATGACTGTCCAGTCTCTTTACAGAGAAGCTGAACCTGCCCCTGTTTCAGTTACTATTGACTTTTTTCAGCGGATACATACCCCGTTCACCAGGTTTCCCCCCTTCCAACAGACGTTTAAAAATAAAGTTATTGGAACATTTTTAATTAACAAAGTTTTCTTTACTAACGAATTCTCGTTCAAGGGTTCCAACAGGGACGCAGACTGTGGTGGGTACGGTGTGCAGTGATGTACAGACCGCTTCTACACTCAAGGACTGACAGGCTCCTGCTCCTACAGCGGTCTCTGGGGGGAGGGCGGTTACCGGAGGGTGTGCAGGAAGGGGTGGGTTTGCAGGAAGGGGTGAGGGGTGTGTGGGAAGGGTGAGTAGGTGTGGGGGGATGATGGCTCTGGCTGGGTATCAGGGCATCGGAGAGGTTCATGGCTAGGGTGGAAGGGCATGGTAAGGGCAGCCTGCCTTGCCATTTGTGGATGCCAGGCGCTCGGACCCTGGGGCAATATACACCTCCCAGACTGACCTGGGGCAGCAGACACCTCGCAGAGTGACCCGGGTGCCTAGTGACTGCACTCTGTGTGTGACCTGCTGTTGATCCTGCCCCCATGTCTGTACCCTGTTAATGGTGGCTGTCCTATGCAATTAAGAAACCCCTCCCCCCCCTTCACACAAAGTCTTCTGCAAAGAAACATGACGGAAACAGTAATGAACAGCAAACTATTTTTAATACTCAACTACACAGTTGGGGGATGAAACTGGGATTTGGGATCGGGTGAGCCAGGAAGGCAAGCAATTCTCATTCTTTAGGGAATGAGAGCTGTTTGGTACATGAGCGCTCTGCTGGGGTGGAGTGACAGTTTTCACGGCCCCTAGCGCCCCTCCTTCTTGTGATTTTGGGTGAGGGGGGGACAGGACTTTGTGGCGGGGGAGGGCGGTTTCAGATACAGTTCAGGGGGGCTATCTGCTCCTGCCTGCGGTCGTGCAGAACATCCACAAGGCGCCGGAGCGTGTCCGTTTGCTCCCTCATTAGTCCAAGCAGCGTTTGAGTAGCCTGCTGATCTTCCTGCCGCCACCTGTCCTCCCGTTCGCTGTGTGAGCGCTGCTGCTGAGAGAGGGTCTCCCTCCACTGGCTCTGCTGGGCTGCCTCGGCTCTGGAGCAGGCCATCAGTTCAGTGAACATCTCGTCCCGAGTCTTTTTCTTTCGCCGCCTAATGTGCGCCAGCCTCTGTGAGGGGGATGCCGGGGCAGTTCAGGAAAGAGCCGCAGCTGTGTGAAGGGAAAAAGGAAGTGATTTCCTTCCAAAGATACATGTTTGCGAACACTGAACACAGTCTACTCAGTTTCTGTGAACAAGACCATACAGGGCACCTAATCTCATGTGCTCTCAGGACAAGTTCGAATTTTCGGCATTCGCTTTCATTGCCTGGAGTCTTGCACTGGAGATCGGACAAGCGGGGCAGGACAGCAGAATCTGTGTAGCAGCCAGGCCTGGTAAGCCGTAAACTTTAGGCTGCTTAACAGTTAATGGATAGCAGTGCCCTCCTGCTGCAGGCAATCTGGAAAGCATAAAGTCTGACCCTGTTCCAGCCCCTCGCGGCTGTCCCCGGGAAAGATCCCTGTATGCTTTTCCTCTGCAGCCTACAACACGTGGCTGTTAAACGACGGTCATTGTTATGCAAAGGAAAAGTCAAGCATTCACAATAGTAACATTAAAGTAATTCCCCTAATTAGATGCAGCAGTCGCCGAGCGAGATCACCCTGAGGCGGGTCTCCAGGAGAAACAGAGAGCGAATGCTGCGTGAATCCCTGCACAGACCAGGGCCCTATGCTGCCATGCTGGTCGAGGCGATGCTCCCATTATACCTCAGGATGGCCTGGCGCGGAAGAGTGTGCTTCCACGGAGCACCCAACAAGGCACCTCTCCCCAGGAACTTCCTGCGGAGGCTTTTCGAGTACTTCTCAGAGAGCTTCGTAGAACTGTCCCAAGAGGATTTCTGTTCAATCCCTATATGCATTGACCTTCTTTTTATATAGTTTTTATTCCTGTTTTGTTAAAAAATAAATGTTTACATGTTTATAGCACTTACCGACTGATCCTTCCCCTGATTCGGAGTCCGGGTTAACGGCCGGGGAGGGATGGTAGGGGATCTATGTGAGGGTGATGAAGAGATCCTGGCTGTCGGGGAAAGCAGTATTGTAACCGCTGTCACCTGCCTCGTCCTCCACAAACCCTTCCTCATCTTCCCCATCGGCGAACATCGCCGAGAAACTGCCCCTCGACACTATCCCATCCTCAGAGTCCACGGTCACTGGTGGGGCAGTGGTGGCAGACCCACCGAGAATGGCATGCAGTGCCTCGTAGAAGCGGCATGTCTGGGGCTGGGCTCCGGAGCGTCCGTTTGCCACTTTGATTTTTTGGTAGCTTTGTCTCAGGTCCTTGATTTTCACGCGGCACTGCATTGCATCCCGGCTGTATCCTCTGAGTGCCATGGCTTTGGAGACCTTCTCGTAGGTCTTTGCATTCTGTTTTTTGGAGCGCAGCTCCGAAAGCACAGACTCATCGCCCCACACAGCGATCAGATCCAAGACTTCCCGGTCAGTCCATGCTGGGGCCCTCTTTCTATTCTGAGATTGCATGGACTCGTCTGCTGGAGAGCTCTGCATCGCTGCCAGTGCTGCTGAGCTTGCCCCGATGTCCAACCAGGAATTGAGATTCAAACTGGCCAGACAGGAAAAGGAATTCAAATTTTCCCGGTGCTTTTCCTGTATGGCTGATCAGAACATCTGAGCTCGGACTGGTGGTGCAGTGTGGGATAGCTCCCGGAGCTAGTAAGTTCGATTTGCATCCACACCTAGCCTAATTCGACATAGCCATGTCGAATTTAGCGCTACTCCCCTCGTCGGGGTGGAGTACCGAATTCGAACTAAAGAGCCCTCTAGGTCGAATTAAATGGCTTCCTGGTGTGGACGGGTGCACGGTTAATTCGAATTAACGCTGCTAAATTCGAATTAAAGTCCTAGTGTAGATCAGGCCTTTGTGAAAGCCTTTTTCCTTTGGAGTTTTGCTCCTTCATGCCCTTTAGTCCACAATAGTCTGTATCTGTTCATTTTCAGGGCCTTTTCATAAAAAGGGCTTCTGAGGAAGAGAATAGTGCTTGTAGTGTAAAGTATTGAGAAAGTGGAGACCATTTCTTCTTGTCTTTACTGTGTTGTTATTAGGTGGTTGGTATATTTTTTAGGATTCCTACATACAAATGCTTGCATTAGTTTATTGTGTTAGGTAGCTCTTGTCACTTTAAAAATAAAAACCAGTAAAAAAGGATGAACTCTTTTAAACTGTGACTCCAAGAGTATAATTTCAATAGTCACATTATATATATATATTTGTTGTCTTTTACAGTGAATAATCCTATACCTTCCAGCTTGAAGTCAGAAGCAAAAAAGGCAGCTAAAATATTACGAGAATTTACAGAAATAACTTCCAGAAATGGACCTGATAAGATCATACCAGGTTAGTAAGTATACAAATTTGTTGCGATTGAAGGGCTCACTTCTCCAGACCTCACTTGGGCAAAACTCCCATTGTCTTCATGATTACCTACTGTGTTCATTGTGCATTTTCTCCAAGTGTAATGAAGACCTGGATCCTACAACTATAATTTTTGTGAAAGGAATTTACTCTTAAGAGGTAAAATTCATTCTTGTCCAGGGGTCCTCTGCTTAATCTTTCTCACAACTTATTCCCCACCCCACCCCACCTCCTCCCATTAGCATAAGTCACTGAAGAGTGGCTATGTTGGTGGACATCTGCATGGTGTGGATGGGGGCTCCATATTTGCCCTGTATAGACTGGCACATTGGGAGGACCAGATATAATCACTGAAACAGCTGTAGTAGTTTGTACAGCTGTAGTAGTTTGTTAATATCATCAGAATCCTCAAGATAGAATTGTAGCCTTAATATACACATTTTTAAGATATGTTATGTGGCTAAAAATAATCTCTGTACATTATTTTCCTGTGACCCTACTGTAAATCAAAATGGAGGTAAATGGAGTTACACCAGTATAAAACGGTATAAGAGGAGAATCAGGCCATCTGACTCTGTTTTCCACTGTCCTTTTTTTTTCTGCCATCTCTATCTTTTTTTTCCTCTGTGTTCTAATTTCCCTTCCTTGTCCCATATTCCAAGTTCTATTTGAATTTATACTAGTTGTGTTCCAAAAGATATATAATAAAACTAGATTTTCTTTTCTGATGTCATTTTATTATGAGCCAAGTATTGAATAACCATGGGGATGTTAATCATTTTTATAAAATGATTACATATGAACATGTGCTCTGTTACTGTTAAAATTCTCCACTTGAAAAATCCATTGAGGCAGGGATGTTGAGTCTCCATTTCTTTTTGTATTTCACTAATTTAGCTCATTTTTTTGTTATAAATTTATTTCAGTCTCTTTCTTATTCAAAATTGTTAAATGTATGGCTGTTTTTTAAATCATGATTGTGTTTTAGTATGTTCTTTATGCTCTTTTGAAAATGTTAATTTTAAATAATTAATATTTGTTTTCAGCCAATGTAATAGCTAAAGCTAAAGGCCTTGCAGTTTTGTCTGTTATCAAAGCTGGATTTTTGGTAACCGCTCGAGGAGGCAGTGGGATTGTATTAGCACGTCTTCCTAATGGAGGTAAGGTGACGTTTTCTCAGTCAAACCAAGAATTAGAGTGTGTATCTTCCTTTTTCTACGTCAGGGGAAACTTCAAAATAAGTTTAGTTCATTTTTCTTTCTTCCTTTTTTTCTTTTTCTTTTAATAAACCAGAACATAGGAAATGCCATACTGGATCAAACCAGCGATCTGTCTAGTCCAGTAGCCTGTCTTTAAGGCTGATTTTTACATTAGAAAATTTTGTATCTGTTTTCCAGCAACATTGCAGTAGTAGTGCAGCAAGCACTACTGTTGACTGGACTTAGGTTTTTCAGCATCTTTGCTGGAAAGCGGTATGATATTTTCTAATGCACATGCAGTGTAACAATAGCTAGTGCTAGAGCCTTCAAAACAATGTGTAATATCCCCATAGTGAACAATTTTAGAATTGTTTTGAAGCATGAAGGTTAATATCTCTTGTAATATGTTTAACGTAGTAGGGTGTCTGCATATTATTATTATTATTTGATCTTTTGAAAATGAGTTTCATAGGTAAGTTTTATATGTTGTGTCGGGAAAACAATCCAGTTTTAAACTTGTTACTTTTTAGTGGACTGATTTTGAAGGTCTCACCGCAGCCCCTTGCTCCTTAGGAAGAAAACCTTTTACAGGCCCATCTTCAGCACTACTTATGGAGTTCACACGCATGATTATTATTCTAGGAAATCTCAGGCCTACCGACAGGGAGGGCAAAGGGGTGAATTGCTCAGAAGCCTGGTGATTTAAAAGGGCCCAGGTGGATGGGATAGATAACGTATTTTTTAAATAAAAATTAAGATTACAAAAAAGAAATTCAGTTTCCTGCTGCTCTGTACAGAGCGCCATCCCTCACTGTGACAGTAACAGTTTGCTAGATTGCTGCTGCACCCTGCTGGTCTGGCAGTCTGGCAGAGCATCAGCAATAGCAGCTTGGGAACCATGGAGCTTGCGGCCTCCTCTGGCTACTCAGGAGCCCCTGTGCCTGCCATACTGGCTCTCCAACTGCCAAGCTGTGGAGACTTTAAAGAGAAACAAGTTCCCTACCACATTTCCTCCGCCAGGGCTGCAGCTCCTTGCCAAACACAAGCCAGCAAGTTCAGCCACCCATTTGAGCCATCCTAAATTTGCCAAGAGGCAGCTGGGACTAGCCTCCCCCACTTCACTGCCTCTAGCACTGGCTGACCAGCTGCTATCACAAGCACATTATGATGGGCCACCTCCACCGCTCAGCCAGGGAACGAGGCATGGGTTTTCCCTCTGCCTTCGCCCCTGGCTGCCTCCCAATAGATGTGGCCGCACCATGCCTGCCATCTCCTCATTGCTCTGGGTGTTGACGTCCCACAGCACCAGTAGTGCAAGTATTGTATATTTGAACTTTGTTGGTCATATTCAGTTACATCTTGTATATCAGTTTTTTCCTTGTCTTTAGAGTACACATGAATCACGATTAGGTGTTTAATTTGCCTAGTTGATACTTTAGGTGTTTTCTTACTTTGTGGTTCTTTAAATGTTTATATATTAATTAATTTCATTCCATAATGTATTTATTTAATTTAAATATGTAATTCAAAATAACAAATTCTACATCTTACATTTAGTTTCACAGTTTATTTAATACTGGTGCTGTAACTGGGGGAAAAAAAAAACTAGGTCAAGCAACACCACAACTTACCCATAGTGGGTTCTAATGTGTTATCAATAGGATAAAAAGTAGTATCGTAAACCTCAGCCATCCCTTTCTAGGGGAGCTATTGACTTTTCTGCCCTGGGGCCCGGAATTGCTGTCAGCGGGCATGGGAAAGCTACCCAGAATGCAACAATTTACATCCAAATAACCAAATGTACTGGCTTGGGGACTTTTTGAGGGGCAGATAGGAATCCTGTCCAGAAGAGAAACTGTAAAATAGCTATAAGTAGTACTGAACTGAAGGTTCTGCTTACTGGGTGTCAAAACTATAAGCATTTTGATATCCTGCATATTTCTTCACCTGTGTTCAGATGAGAGGCTTGTTCAACTCTTAGTTACATAATGCCAAGAATTCTGTCAAGGACAAAATCCTAAATCAGAGGCAGAGCTACACTGAAATGGTGGAAGCAGAGATGTAACTAGACATTTTAGGAATGGGGTAAGCAAGCATATTTGCACCCCCTGCTTGTTTTTTTGGGCATTTCTCTGCCCCATTTTTTCTCCTCTATGACTTTGCGCCCTGCGTGGCTGCCACTTGCCCCACCCTGTTTATGGCCGTGGGTGAATAATATTTCATAGTGTTCAATGGTGTTTCTGAAACTCATGGTTCCTATACTGTTAGTTACCAAGGCTTATTTGTCTGTCTCTGTTTATTTATAATTAGAAATAGTGTTGTTTGTGTTTAAAATCAATATTTACCAGTAGAAGTTTTACAGTAAGTAACATTAGGTAATATGTATTAGGAATTCAATATGCAGTAGCTCACTACAGTGTTATGAAATAGTTCCTTAGCTAATGAAGATATTTAGTATGCAATAGATTTCTGCTCTGTTGGTTGGTTTAAATGTGAGAACTAATTCTTTGTTTGTTTATAAAAGTGCTGTGAAGCTCACAAAGGCATAGCAATGGGAAGTAACTGTTAGCAGAAATACATGAGCACTAGTAAAAGTAAACAAACAAAAATGTTTAGCTACATTGATGCACCACATAAACCTTCATATTTTCAAACCTCTGATGTTCTGTGTGAGGTATTGCGATACTTTTTGAAACAAGCCTTGGTGTCCGAAAGATTAACTGAATCTAAATATATGATGTTTGAAAAATGCTTTTGAAAACATGCACCTTAATATAATTAAAAAATTGCAGACAGTTGACCTAAAATAAGAGTTCTTCAGTGTAAATGGTGCTGTCTCTGAAGTGTCCCTTTGATATGGTAATCAGAATTACAGTGAAATTTCCAATGTGCAATGTTGTTTTTTTCTTTACTATTGCAATATTATTTATCGAACAAACTGTCCCCCGGCAGCACTGTTTTCATTTCCTATCTACTTGATGTTGCCATTCTTCAGGTGCCTTCCATGAAAAGCAGTTTTTACTTTGAAAACATTACTTTCAAACTTAATTTTGGATAGCACTGAAAATTTTGAGGTGCATTTTAAAAACAAGAGAAAAAATATATTTAACTTTGTAATTTTTTAGGTTTCAGTTTGAAAATTTGTATGTCAAAGGCAATGACTTGTAATATTTTTCATTTTGTATTAGTTGACCTTTAGTTTCTGTAAAGGGGAGAACTTACTACTGTTAAATGGTGATATGGTTGAAATTTTGTAATATGTATCTTATTTTGTGTGGGTCAGGTTGGTCTTCTCCTTCTGCAATAGGGATAGCTGGCCTTGGTGGTGGATTTGAAATTGGAATTGAGGTAAGGATTAAATACATTTGTAATATCTTACAAAAGTAGAGTTTTCTATGCTACATCCATCGATCTTGAAATATGCAGTGTTTCAGTGTACATGAACTATAATTGAAACTTATTTTACAATATTGCATGTACAGTATGAATTTTTCTCGTGTTTTCATAAAATGATATATTTTGAATGGGATGTAAAAAATCCAGCAATGAAGATTGGTACATTATTATCTGATCTCTTTGCTAATTAACTGAAGTATAATTAAGCATTAATTAATGAATTTCTAAAGAATAGAAACAAGTGACCTGTTTGATAAAAAAAAAAAAAATTGTGCCTGGGATAAAGAAGTGAGATAAAGGGGATAGAAGATTTTGTAGTTGTGTTTGCAGATAAAGTGAAATGAGATAGCGGTGTGTGCTAAATGGTAAGAGGAACTGTGTAGTGTGTCCCCCCCCCCCCCCCGAAAAAAGGATTGATGGATACAAGTGAAGGTAAATTACATAAAAACAAATGGGTAAAATTGCCCCTTTTTAAAGTTAAACCTACCTAAGTGAAAACAGTGTTAAAAGCACAGTAGATGTATGAATTACGTTAATTAAAAAGTTTGATGTGCAAATCACTTACGTACTCCAGCATATATCAACTGTAAGTGTGCTCTTACATAGAGCATGCTGTTTCTAAACATTAGAAAATGAAATAATAAACTTGTCAGTGGCATTGGTGAAACATTGTCTGCTACAGTGAGAGGTACCCAATATAAAACCTGACAGGTTTCTTACAGTGGTCTCTAGAGAAAACCACATATTTTGATTCTTAGTCTTATTGGCTTTGTAAAACCTGCTGAAACAGTCAAGGATTTAAATTTACACTGGTTTCAGGCCCAGGACTTGTTGTATTGGGTCTTGGGGTAGTGCCAAAAATAACATTTCTCGACAGAGGGTCAACTTCTTAAGTGTGGTGCACATGAGCCATCAGGACTAGAAAAAAATGCCTTATTGTTGGAATTCTAGTTTGTACATATGTGTATATGTATTTTTGTAGCCAAATAGGACTTGCTCTTTCTTTCGTTCTCAATATAATGTATATGTGTACTTCTTTAGATTAAAGTACATGACAGACGTCCTCCTCCCTCCCATGACAATAATGTAATGTTAAGTTGGACACATCAAAGCACTTGAGATCCAGGAAATGCAGAATTATGGTTGAAAGTTGTTAAACTACATAGCACTTAATTATTCCAGAAATTTCTTCTCCCTAGCTCCTGCAGTATCTTGGTACACTTTCCATATATGCAACTGGCCTCTCATATGGCACACTTTATGTTCATATCACTTAATTGTGGTAAATATCAATTTTACTGTACACAAACTTTCCATTGATGATAAAATAAAAAAATTTCCATTGATGATCATGGAAATTTACAGATAGCCAAAGTAAGAAAAATGCTGCCTGAGAAGTTTTATTAGAATTTAAAAAACAGTGATTTAGGCTTTTGAATTAGGCTTGCTACAAATGGACTAGCAAATGGATTAGTACAAACAGGTATGATTTGTTGATTTAAGAATATTTACTTTGTATATTTAGAGGTGATGTTGACAATTTGTGTTTTAAAGGTTATAAAGCTTTAGCTTTTGAATCTCAGCATTTGGCATTAAATAATTGTCTGGACCCCATAATTTCCTGCAGCAGTGAAAATTAAAATAAATAAAAATATTTAAATATGCTTAAAATAAACATCAATATTATCTGTCAGAATTATAAAAACCTAATTCTGCCAAGCCTATCTGTAAGAGTTTATTCTGTTCTTCGGTAATGTACTTCTGTTATGTAGTTCTGCACCTGACAGAATCCTTACCACTAGTGAAGGAGTAAACAAGGGACTAGTGCTTAAAGATGTTTTTTCCCTAAAGGCCAGTCATTCAGGGAGCCATGCTTTTTATATTTTCAATAAAATGTGATGTTTTCATTTGCATTTTCCATTGCTATATACGTAGTCAGTCCAACATCCTTAATATTTATTATTTTTCAAATTAGTCAATATATTTCTTCTCATGTTTCAGTTAGTCTGATATGACATTTACAAGGTTTATCTGTTACCATAGTTTTAAATGCTCTGTATATTGTTCAAGAAATTTATTCTGTGATCCTAGAATTCTAAAATCAAAGACATTAGAGAGGCAACAGACTTATTAAATCATCTAACCTGTTCCTTTGGGTATATGTAGTGGTGTATAGTTCAGTCTTAGTTTTATATGCCCCAATTGATAGGGATTCAGATACTTTTCCTTGGGAAACTGTTTCACTGTTAGGAAGGATTTTTGGTTTTTTATTGTTTTTTTCTGAAAGGTATCCTAAATTTTTTTTGTACCTCTTTGGTGTTTCTTAGGTTTTTCCCCATCCTCCCCACAATTAAATATCTCTGTATATTTTCTACCTAATATAGTAAAGTTGTAATTTTCCAAATTGTTCAGTTTTCTTGTTCGTATTTCTACCTATTTGGTGCCAGATTAATGTGCACGGTATTAAGTGCCTTCCTGATCGGAGGCAGGGTCCCTTTGTATTAATTCTTTATCATTTATTATAATTTATTATATTTATTTATTTAATTAGTTTTTGGTAACACATTTCAGTTAAGTACCCTATCTAAATTTTATTAGATTTTAGTTCTGTTTGAGATCATTAATAGAGATGTTACATTAGGTAAGACTTAACACCTGTTCCTGTGCTTTCACTAGACCAGTGGTCCTCAAACTAGGGCCAGCGCTTGTTCAGGGAAAGCCCCTGGTGGGCTAGCCAGTTTGTTTACCTGCCGCATCCGCAGGTTTGGCCGATCACGGCTCCCACCGGCCATGGTTTGCTGCTTCAGGCCAATGGGGGCTGCAGGAAGTGGCGTGGGCCGAGGTACGTGTTGGCCGCCCTTCCTGCAGCCCCCAGTGGCCTGGAGCGGCGAACTGCAGCCAGTGGGAGCTGCAATCGGCCGAACCTGCGGACACGGCAGGTAAACAAACCTGCTTGGCCCGCCAGGGGCTTTCCCTGAACAAGCGCCGGCCCTAGTTTGAGAACCACTGCACTAGACAACTTCCTCAATGTCAATATATTGTTATTTTATTTTCCTTTACTTACAGACTTTCAGTTTCCATGGCAGTTTTCATCCAACTTGAATTATATTTGGGTACATTTTGTGAACCTCTGTCAAATACCTGATTAAAAATCAAATATGTAACATCTACAGTATTCAGTTCCTTCAATAATAATGTAATTGTATAACACAACATTCCCAAACAACCAGCTTTATCTGGTAAGAATCACTGTTTTATAACATGATATCTAAATACAGGTTTGTGTTATAAAAAGAGCTCAGGCTGCTTTTTGGTCATGGTTCTCTAAGGGGTTGTCTACAGTACAAAATTAAGTTGACTTAAGTCGACATACCGCCACCGCAGCAATTAAAGCGATTGTCCACATCAACACTACGCTCCTTCTGTCAGTGCTGCGCATCCTCACCAGGAGCACTTCCACTGACAGTAGTGGGGCATTGTGGGACAATGACAGCTGAAGCCCGGCAGCCCTGGCACTGACAGCCCCAGCTGTCAGCCAATTGTTGGGCTCACTCCCCGGCCCTGGTGCCTGTCTGACATCTCGGGCTGTCAGCACCAGACTGGGGAGGTGTAGGGGTTCCAGCTATTAGCCTCGCTCAGCCAACAGGCGATGTAAGTAATGCAGTGTCTACACGGGTACTGGGTTGCCCTAACTACATCGACATAAGCACTACGCCTCTCGTGGAAGTGGAGTTGTTATGTGGGCGTAGTGGGCAACTTACTTCAGCGGAAGCAGCATTGTAGTGTAGACACTGACATAATTAGGTTGACACAAGCATTGTAGTGTAGACCAAGCCTCATCCTCTAAGAATTGTTGTCCCTTTATATTTGTTCCATTATTTTAGTTAGGATAAAAGTTTTAGTATTGGTGCTACATTTGCTTTCCTTGGGTGAGATTCACAGCCCAAAGGATAGGGAGGCTAGTGTGGCTTTAATCAACCTTTCTACCTTCCTGATCCTGGGCCAGTTGAGTGACTGGGGATGACACAAATGTAATTGAGAGAGCTTTGGGGGCCTGTCTGAATTACAGCAGCTTCCCTGGGCTGCCCAGTGGGATGCAGTGCTGTGTGCTGAAGGCCCTGCCCCTGGCACGCTCCTAGCCAGCTAACCAGCCTGTGCTTTTTGCAAGGTATTCCAGTGGTCACTTAATAAGCACCTATTCAGTATTTTGTGTTTTCCTCATTGTTCAGTGGGTGGCCTCGGACCTTGTTACTGCATGCTGTTCAAACCTTGCCATGAACACAGAATTACTAATTTCCTCCTGGCTTTTCTGTAGGCTGATCACCATAATATCCAAGTCCTTCACAGACATTAGTGACTTTACCTTCACAGCACTCTCTGAGAAATGTGTGTGGTATTGTTAGGCTTACTTTTTTACATTTCTTCTCTTTGAGTGAAATGTCAACACTACTAGATGTGGTGACTGATCATAGAAATCTTTATAATTAATCATATTTGGCATCTTATAATTAATCTAACCATTCACTATTGATTTTTCTACACAAAATATTTTAATGTACATAATCAGTTATGAAAAAAATGAGGAGAATATGGCAATCATTCTGAATAATTTTGTGCCCTGAGTTTGATGCTTTTGAAAATTTTACAGAATATACAACAGCCTCTTTCAGGTATTCAGCTTCATATTTATACAGCTATTATATGCATGTGTTTTGTGTACATATTTGTCTGTGTGCACGTCTTTTCTCATAGTTTGACATCTTTAATTTCATGCTTTCTTAGTGTTTTTGCCAGTCAGTAAATGGGAACTACAGCTTATGGCATATTACTTTTTTAAAGTCTACGTTCTCTAGGTTGTTGGTTTTTTTTTTCTGAGTGTGCATGTATAAGTGTGTATCTATATTATTATACAAGTGACAAAAGAAGGCCTTTCTGGGATGGATTCAGAATAAGTTTATACTTGTAGGTTATGTTCTGAAAATGTTCATATTCATGAGATTTATAAGTGAACAAAGAAAAGAGCTCCTTGATCCCAGCTCAGGATCACCAACATGGGGGTGGATATCAACATCTTGATTGTCTTCATCTCTGGAAATGATTCAGAAGCTGCAATTGCTGGCCTCCTCTTTCGGCCACTGAACTGATCTCTCTCCTGTTCTGCATAGTGCTTCATTCCCAAATCATCCAGCAGTTCATTCTGCCTTCTCTGCCCTGACCACTTGAGAAACTTGGAAAAGTTTCTCCCAACCCCACCATCAGTCAAGTCCTTAACCTGATGGATGACCAGGGATATCAAATGAGTCAAATGAATGGCTGCTTAACACACCTACCCCATTTAGAGGTACCAGTGGATGCCAGCCTACTGGAGTACAGAACCCATATTTCCACGAAATCTTCCGGGGAGCTTCTTAACCAGGAACAGAGATGCATAGCAACATTTTTGGAGCTAAGGGCAGTGTTCCTGGCACTAAAGCTATGTACTCTGATTTGTTATAAAACAGATTTGAAACATTTTGAAATATGATGATATTGCCGTTTAGGACCCAGACCCAGTAAAGGACCCCTCCACCACGTTTCCTAAAAAAATAATTAAATTTTGTTAGCTCTGCGTATTAAACTGTTTGCCTTTTAGTTTTTTCAGTCTGAATCATCATGTCAGAACCAGGCCTTGGTTTTAGACAAGTTTTCTTTTTCTATAATGCTTCTTACTGATATTACTTAGAAAAAAATTACAGGAGGATTCATAGATTCCCAGGCCAAAGAGACCATTGTGATCATCTAGTACGACGTCCTGTATAACGCTGGCCATAGAACTTCCCCAAATAATTCCTAGAGCACATCTTTTAGAAAAAAAGTCCTATCTTGATTTAAAATTTGTCAGTATGGGAGAATCTATCATGACCCTGGGTAAATTATTCCAGTGGTTAATTATTTTAATTCTTAAAAACTTACAACTTATTTACAGGCTGAATTTGTCTAGGTTCAACTTCTTGCCACTGGATCATGTTATACCTTTTTCTGCCAGATGGAAAAGCCTTTTGTTAAATATTTGTTCCCTGTGTAGAAACTTATGAGTTGCGATCAAGTCACTTCTTTGTAAACTAAAGAGATTGAGCTCCTTGAGGCTGTCACTATAAGGCAGGTTTTCTAATCCTTTAATGATTCTTGTGGGTCTTTTCTGACTCCTCTCCAGTTTTCTACCATCTTCAATTGTGAGCACCAGAACAGCACACAATATAACAGCAGTGGTTGCCCCAGTGCTAAATATATCAGTAAAATAACCTTTCTACTTCTACTTGAGCTTCCCCTGTTTATGAATCTAAGGATCACATTAGTTCTTTTGGCCACTGCATCATACTGGGAGCTCATATTCAACTGATTATCCATCACAACCCACAATCTTTTTCAGAGTCACTGCTTCCCAGGATAGAGTCCCCTATCATGTAAGTATGACCAACATTCTTTGTTCCTAGATTCATACATTTTTATTTAGCCATATTAAACTGAATATTATCTGTTTGTGCCCAATTTACCAAGCAGTCCAGATCTCTTTGTATCAATGACCTATCCTCTTCATTTTTTACTACTCCCTCAGTTTTTGTGTCTGTAACCGTGTCTTTGTGGGTCACAACTGAGAATATGAAATTCAGGACAAACTGCTGAGAAATAGGGCAGAAACACCCGAAAATACTGTGGTCATTCTTCCTTAAGATATACCAAGCCAGCAAAAAAAGTAAACGTCTGTTTCACCATATTGACTAACAAGAAGTCAGAAAAGCAGTTTTCTTAGGCATTCCAGGCCTCATATCCCCACCAAAAACACTAGGCTTAGAGATGAGTGGTTCTTTAAAACCAGTTTAATCAAATAAAAGGGTTTTCTGATCCCAAAGGACCAGCCACACACCCAGATCAATATATAACTCAGATCTTACCTAAAAATCACGCTGATGCCAATCCTTTAGTATCTAAAATCTAAAGGGTTATTTATAAAAAGAAAGAAAGAAAAGTGAAAATTAAAATTGGTTAAAGGAATCAAATACATACAACAATTGCAAAGTTCTTGGATCAGGCTTGTAGCAGATATGGAATAAATTGCTGGCTTAAGTCAAGTCTCTGGTTGCTTCCAAATCATTGGAAGGTCCTCGATCCCTTGGTTAGAATGCTCCCTTTAGTATAAGTCCATAGTCCAGAGGCTGGAGCAGGGAAGAGGCTTGAGCAGGAAAGAGGCAAAATGGAGGTGTTTTCAGGGCCTTTTATAGCTTCTGCCATGTGGAGGGAAGCCCACTGTTTCAAACAAAGCCCTCAGCACAGCCAGTGGAAAATCACAGGTGACAAGATGGTGTTTGGAGTCACATGGGCAAGTCACATGTCCATGCATGATTCCTCATACTCACAGTAGAAGTCATTACCTATACCTTAAGCATCACATGCACAGGAAAGTCCATTCAGGGTAGATAGGGATCTTCCACTATAAGTTAAATGCTCCTTGATTAACTACTTAATTTGAATAGTCCCTTCGAGATGTGAGGCTAAATACCTTGTGGGCGTTACCCCAGGAACAAACATTTGAAATCCAGGTGTAGAGCCAATACTCTCAACTTCAAATACAAGAATGATACATGCATACAAATAGCATAATCATTTTCAGCAAATTATAACATTTCCATAGACACCTTACTTGACAATCTTTGTACAAGATTTGTTGCAAATATATGAGTGGTTGCAACAGTAATCTATATGGTCATATTTTAATCAAATAATGTCATAGTGTCATCTGCAAACTTTATCAGTGATGATTTTAGGTTTTCTTCCAGGTTATTGATAATATTGTTAAGTAGCATAGAGCCAAGGATTGATCCCTGTGGGACCCCACTAGAAACACACCACCTTGACATTGATTCCCTGTTTTCCATTACATTATGAGACCTATCAGTTAGGCAGCATTTAATCCATTAATGTGTGTCATGTTAACTTTGTATTGTTCTAATTTTTAATCATAATGTTGTGCATTGCCAAGTCAAATGTCTTTCAGAAGTCTAAATATATTTTATGAACATTATCACCTTTATCAACCAAACTTGTAATCTGAACCAAAAATGATATTGTTTGTTTGAATGGAACTATTTACTGTAGACCTATGTTGAGTGGCATTAATTATAGTTCCTTCTTTTAATTCTTTATTAATCGAGTCTTGTATCAGCTGCTCCATTATCTTTCCTGCGATCAGTGTCAAACTGGTGTAACATTTAGTTGGCAAAGCATCATAATTCGGCATTGCTGTAGCCAGAAAATGGGTTTCCATTGATAATGGGAAACTGTAATCATAGATATTTTCCTCAATGACTTTTTTTCTTTTTCCTGTTGCTTCCATCTTTCAGGACAGGTGAATGGTAGAGAAAGAGGAAAGAGAGAGAACAGCAACAACAACAAAAAACCCTCTAGCTGCATCCTTGGCCCTGTTGCCACAATACTTAAATGATCAAGAGTAATAAAAATGCTCAGTTTCTTAGTCTAATTTTTCACTGGGAGGATATCTTGAAGTTGGCTAACTCCAGAAAATGGTTTTTATACTCCCATGTTTTTGCTGATCTACAGATTTGCATGTTTGTGTTCTTTCCTTCTTGAGATAGATGAACTTTCAAATATTTGTTTCAAGTAGCAAATATAGTTGTTTTTACTTGATTTCTAGGTGTCAGATTTAGTAATAATACTGAACCATGAAAGAGCAGTTGAAGCTTTTGCAAAAGGTGGCAATCTTACACTTGGAGGAAATTTTACAGTGGCAATTGGGCCTTTGGGAAGGTGAGTAGCATTAAAATATAAAATTCAAGTAATATGTTTTAAATGTATGTATTAACAAAAAAGTACTTCCATAATCCTATTTAAAATATACTTGTAAATTTTATTTAGTTTATTCTAACAAACTGCTCAGTAATTTTGTGGAAAACCTATCATTCGCTTGGCCAATGTTGTCTTCATAGTATTATGCCACTTTAATTGGATACAGATTGTGCGGTCTCAGTCAGGTCTTGTCTTTCTTTCAACCAGGCCTACAAAAAGCAATGGGAAAGAGGAAGCCTAATAGAAGTTCAGTCTAGCTTAGATGGAGACTGTTTGTAGGTGGAAAGAAGAATTCATTGCCTCTTTCTGTGTATGATTGAGAAAGATGAAATCAGCTAGATTCAGAAAGGCCCTAGATTTGAACATCTGGGAACTAATATAGGAAGTTCTTAGTGGAGGGCCCTGAGTTCTATGATTAGATTACCGTGTTGGTCTATCAGACCCCAAGTTTGTTAGCTTTGGGCCAGTTTAAGACTCCTCTTTTTCACTCAGTCTTTTGCTCGAAAGAAATGACCATGGGGAACATTCTAACTTTTATTCTGGTGTGGTCATTCGTTTGGGTCAACCAATTGTTTGACTGTTTTAAAGTAGTCAAAAAAATTCAGTCAAACCCATTTTTTGACAGAAAATTGGGTATTGATTAAATGATTTTTGTGAAAAGGGTCTGCTTTCCACAGATCTTTGGTCAAAAAACCAAATAACCATAAACTGAAGAAAAAAAATTGGGGCCAAACTAAATAACTTTGATTCAGTTATGCTTTGCTGCCTCGTGGAAGTTGTAGTTCTGTTGCGTCAAGTCCCCATTCTCCTCTTTGGGCGAGGTTCCACAGCTGGATGTCATTTCTCATAATGCACCACACCCTTGACACTCCCATGATGCAGAGGGGAGAGAGTGGTGCATCATGAGAGTTGGAGTCCAGCCAGGGAACCCAACCTATAGAAGAAAATTAGAGTATAAGGCACCTGAACTACAGCTCCCATGAGACACCACTGCGGCATTTCCACATAAATTTTTTTTTCACTCAAATATTTCACAAAAAAGTCAATTTTTTCCAGGGAAAAAAACATTTTCTGACCTTTTTTAAACATCTCTATGCAGAGGTTGTATGATACACATTTCAGTATGAAATTAATACATAATACAGTGTTCCTGGAGCTGTACTGGCATGAAGTGATGATGCTGATACAAAAAGATTTATTATAGCAAGTCATTGTATACAGTAAGTTGTATTTTTAAAATCAGTTGTATTTTATTTTGCAGTATAAGAGTAAAAAAAATTTATCAAAGGGAAAGGTTAGTAGAATTTTTGGGGGATCTATTACAGAGCACTTTTCATAATGCAAATAAACATTTCAAGTGTCCTTTTAAAGAACATCACATTTTTTATTCCAAATATTAAATGAGACTCTCTTCCTAACATACCAGAGGTTAATATGGGGAATATTTTGCTATTTCCTTGTTTGATTTTGCTATTTCCTTGTTTGTTTACTGGATTTACCAATTAATATTAATCATAAATATGTCCTGTAACATGTTAGATTTTCCCCATGGCTAGGTTGTTAAATCAGAATGCAATTCATATTTTGATAACAGATGAGGGTTATGTTTTTTTGTGGTTATAAATGTCAGACTGTAATTTAATTTAAAGACTATATATTTTGCCAGCTTCTACCTGTTCATTCTGAAGTCTTCTTACTTCTTACTTCTGAGCTTCCTAGTAACTCCAAGGAATGAACAAACACAAGTCTTGGGGTTGCAGCAGTGGTTGCATACCAAGATTTCATGCAAAACTGAGTTTCTGCATGTAATTTATTCTTTCCTTTACCTGAGGAGCTAGATAGAGTGCCATTCCATCCCTTTACCAGAAGTACTCTTAATATGTATAGTAACACATAGCATTCAATCTCCTACTTATTATTTTACATTGCTTAGAGATGTATTAGGTACCTGCCCCAGATAGCTTGGATTATTTATGCATATGCTGTGCTAAAGGAGCAATAGCACAATGCTTGGGGTTTGGATAGAGGAGAAAAGACTAGGGTCACAGGAAAAAGCATATGTGGTTATTCAGGAAAGGCATGTGTACACGTGGCTGACTGAATAACTTCTTGTGTAGGTTAAATAAATATTAATATCAAAGAAATATTTTGCAATAAGAAAAATATCTTGGTACACTGACTTTTTGTGGGCATCTATATTGGAGACCAAAGCAAGACCTCACTTTGAAGTCCGGCATTACACCTTTTCACTTCTGACATTTAAGAGTAGTGCGTTTAGGTGCCGTAAAAACTTAGAACTCTTGCTTTGCCCTTTGTTCTGCCATATGCTTAGAAGCATTCCATATGTGATATCTGACTACACCCTTGACTTGGTCATACCCTGGTTTTGGCCAGTTATAGGTTATGGCACAGAATCTGACAGGGCAGTTTTCTTTAAAAATAAATAAATCTGATACCCTTCTTCTGAACATAATAGCAGAAGTCAGTTTTAAGGATGGATTTCAATGAGGAGGCTTAGTAGACCAGCTCAGGAAGAGCTGTTCCATTTGAGAGGACAGCATTAGAAAAATATGAAAATGATTGTGGGCGAGACAAACAGGACATCAAGACAGAATGTGGAGAGGTAAATAATGGTGTCCTCCAGGGGTCTGTACTAGGAGTCTGTATTAGGACCAGTGCTGTTCAACATATTGATAAATGATCTGGGAAAGTGGCAAATTTTGCAAAGTTACTCAAACGAGTTAAGTCCAAAACAGACTGTCAAGAGTTACAAAGGGACCTTACAAAACTGGGTGACTGGGCAACAAAATGGCAAATAAAATTTGACGTTGATAAATGCAAAGTAATGTGCACTGAAAAACGTAATCCCAACTGTACATACAAAATTATGGGTTCTAAATTACCTGTTCCTACTCAAGAAAGAGATCTTGGAGTCACTGTGGATTGTTCTCTGAAAACATCCATTCAGTGTGCAGTGGTAGTAAAAATTAACAAAATGTTAGGAACCATTAAGAAAGGGATAGATAATCAGACAAAAAATATAATAATGCCTCTATATAAATTCATGATATGCCCACATCTTGAATACTTCATGCAGATGTCGTCGCCTCATCTCAAAAAAGATATATTGGAATTGCAAAAGGTGCAGAGAAGGGCAACAAAAATGTTTAGGGGTATGGAACAGCTTCTGTATGAGCAGAGATTAGAAGGACTTGGACTTTTCAGCTTGGAAAAGAAATCACTAAGGGGGGGACATGATAAATGTATATAAAATCTTGACTGGTGTGGAGAAAGTGAATAAGGAAATGTTATTTACTTCTTCACATAACACAAGAACTAGGGGTCACTAAATGAAATTAGTAGGTAGGAGGTTTAAAACAAACAAAAGGAAGTGCTTCTTCACACAATACTGTCAACCTGTGAAACTCTTTGCCAGGGGATGTTGTGAAGGCCAAAACTATAACAGTTTGAAAAAGAACTAGCTAAGTCCATGGAGGATAGGTCCATCGATAGGTATTAGCCTGAATGGGCAGGGATGCAACACCATGCTCTGAGTGTCTCTAGCTTCTGTTTGCCAGAAGCTGGGAGTGGTTAGCAAGGGGTTTTGTTTTTTTCTGTGTGCTTAGTCAAAAAGGCCCTAAACCTAAAAGTACAGGAAGTAAAATTCCTAGAGGTGGCATGGATGGTACTAAAAACACAATAAGAGTCTCAGCTTATCTTCACTACAACAATTAGATCAAGTTTGTTCACCTGAGTTCCTCCTTTCTCTGCTGTTTCACCAATAAAAAGAGCAGTGTAGACATGGGAGGCACTGCATGGACATGTAGAGAACACGTAGGGTATATATCTTGGGTATTTACATGTGTAGGGCACTCTGCTCTATCTGCATAAGTCATGCCTCACCATCAACACTGATATTTATACCCATGCTAGATGGGTGTTCAGTGTCTTTACTTTACATGCCACCACACTTGTAGACTTGCCTTCTGAAACAACACACTTGAGCTACACAAAGTGACTAGATTATCAGAGGGAATGGGCTAACACCTGATGAGTTGTTGTGACTTCAGCTGCTGCATTGCCATTGTGTTACTAGCTTGAGCAGCATGTGAGCTTCAACCCTCACCTCCTGACAGAGCAGCTAGCTCAAGTTTAAACTACCACCTAACTTGAGCTAGAGATGTGTTTGTGTGGATGGGAGTCATGGGGGGGGGGGGAAACTTGAGCTATACCTTGAGCTAACTTTAAAATTAAGACAAGCACTCAGAAGACATACATGCTGTTGAACTAAAAGACAGTGTTAGGCAAGGAGTTTAAACTAATGTGGCTTCATTGCAAGGTTTGAGACTCTCTTCAAACAGAAATCCTTCAAAATCTGGAAATCTGACCCTAGTAAAGCTAATTTACAGGTGCATAAATTATAGCAGGCAGTAAATACAAGGGAAAATTGGAAGGCCAAAATGAAGTTCAAAGAGCGAATAGTTAAAGTTGTACAAACAAATGAGACTGCAACCCTGTCTCATGCTGACCAATATTATTTTGTCTCCTTGTACTCCTCTGTCCATCTGTTTGTATTCACCTGTTGTCTCTTGTCTTATGCATAGATTGTAAACCTCTTGGGACAGGGATGTTTTAGTTCTTCTTATACAGGGCCTGGTACAGTGGGGTCCTGGTCCATGACTGGGGCTGCTAAGTGCTACAATAATACAAATAATAAATAATGTAATTAATAAATATTGAAGGAGAAAATCTAAACTACTCATGCACATTAACAGAGTTCTGGATTAACTGTATCAATCCAGGAAAAGAACATGGGCATCATTGTTGACAGCTCAGTGAAGACCTCTGCTTAATTTGCAGCTGTGGTCTAAAAAGTAAAGATGCTTGGTCGTATGGGGAATGGGATGATGAATAATACAGAGAATATTCTAATGCCACATCACCTGAAATATTGTTTACCTTATTGGTCCCCCCATCTCAAAAAGGATACTACAGATCTAGAAGGGTTCAGAAAAGGGCAACAAGAATGATCAAGGGTATAAAAAGAGCTCTCATAGGAAGAGAAATTTAAAAGACTGGTTTGCTTACCTTAGAGAGGAGGTGAATAAGAAGGAACATATTAGAAGTACTGTATATAAAATAATGAATGGTAGAGAGAAGATAGATCAGGAATTTTTGTTTAACTTGCCTGATAACACAAAAACAAAGGGATATTCAATAAAATTAAAAAGTGAGAAATCAAAACTGGTAATTTTTTTCATACGTTAACGTAATTAAACTGTGGAAATCATGGCTTTACAAAGTTGTTCAAGTCAAAAACTTAATCCAATTCAAGAAGAATTGGATATTTTTAATGGATATCAAGAATATCCGGAGTTGCCTTATCAATGATAGCAAATTTGGGGGAAGAGATGTTAAACCTCATGTCTCAGGATTTAAGTGATTTTTTCAATATTAGAGACTCAGATGAGACCTAATTTGGGGGGCAGATTATTCCAGATTTGCCTGATGCAGGGTTCTTACACCTTCTGCTGAAGTATCTGGTTCTGGCCACTGCTGGAGAGAATAAGGGCATAGAGAATAAGAAGGAGAATATATTATTGCCCTTATATAAATCCATGGTACGCCCACATCTTAAATACTGTGTACAGATGTGGTCTCCTCATCTCAAAAAAGATATACTGGCACTAGAAAAGATTCAGAGAAGGGCAAATAAAATGATTAGGGGTTTGGAATGGGTCCCATATGAGGAGAGATTAAAGAGGCTAGGTCTCTTCAGCTTGGAAAAGAGGAGACTAAGGGGGGATATGATAGAGGTATATAAAATCATGAGTGATGTGGAGAAAGTGGATAAGGAAAAGTTATTTACTAATTCCCATAATACAAGAACTAGGGGCACCAAATGAAATTAATGGGCAGCAGGTTTAAAACAAATAAAAGGAAGTTGTTCTTCACATAGCACACAGTCAACTTGTGGAACTCCTTGCCTGAGTAGCTTGTGAAGGCTAGGACTATAACAGCATTGAAAAGAGAACTGGATAAATTCATGGACGTTAAGTCCATTAATGGCTATTAGTCAGGATGGGTAAGGAATGGGGTGTCCCTCGCCTCTGTTTGTCGGAGGGTGGAGGTGGATGGCAGGAGAGAGATCACTTGATCACCTGTTAGGTTCAGTCCTTTTGGCATTGGCCACTGTTGGTAGACCGGATACTGGGCTAGATGGACCTTTGGTCTGACCCAGTACGGCCGTTCTTATGTTCTTATAGAAATAATAGGCTTGATCAGAGGGAAAAGGAAAAGATAGACATGGAGTAAAGGCTATTTACAACCTATAGGTAAAAAATACTTAAATTACAGGTGAACACGTGGCTGCAGCTTAAATCTGCAAATCTATTTTTTTAAAAGGAAAATGGCCATCTTTCTGTACAATTTTATCACATTTCCAAACTGTCTCTTTATTTCATTGTCTGAGTGACTGGATAATTTAATTACTGTTTTATTTCCCTACACATGGTACTTCTCACCCATAATGCACTTTTACTTTTTACTCCCTCTCAAAATCCAGATGTGGAAAATAAGCAAGGAATGCATTTGTTCAGTTGTAGCAAAAAAAGAAGCAAAGTAATCGGACAATAAGTAATGCAGATTGTCAGAAATAATTTGATCACTGTGCCAGTGAATTGTAAAATTTAGAATGAGCAATTGTCAATTGCTGTTCATGTTACAATAGCATGTTGGTAAGAACCATGCAAACTTTTTTCTTTTTTTGCAGAAATTTAGAAGGTGATGTTGCCGTACGAAGCTCAGCTGCTGTCTATACATACTGCAAATCACGAGGGTTGTTTGCAGGGGTATCTTTAGAAGGAACATGTTTAATTGAAAGGAAAGAAACTAATCGCAAGTAAGTCCGGTTCAAAATCATAAAATCATCGAGTTAGAAGGGCCTGCAAGGGTCATCTAGTCTAACTGCCTGCCATGATGGGGGATTTGTTGTGTCTAAATCGTCCAAGACAAATGACTATCCAGCCTCCTTGTGAAAACCTCCAGTGAAGAAGCTCCCATAACCTCCCTAGGCAGTCTGTTCCATTGTCCTACTGTTTTTACAGTTAGGAAGTATTTCCTGAAATTTAATCTATATTGTTCATGTGCGTTTCTTCCATATTTTGTACTGTATCATCCAATGGGTTACACTGGAATTTTAGTGGGATGGATCTTTAGGAAAATATTCAAAATAAATCTTATAGTGAACTTTGTAGAATTGATATGCTCTGATGTACTACTTTTGGTTGTGTTGTGTTCACAACCAGTGCCCTAATTTATAAACAAATCAGGGTACGGTAATTCATTGTTCAGATACACCTCTACCCTGATATAACATGACCCAATATAACATGAATTTGAATATAACGCAGTAAAGCAGTGCTCCGGGGTGGGGCTTCACACTCCAGCGGATCAAAGCAAGTTCGATATAACACGGTTTCACCTATAACACGGTAAGATTTTTTGGCTCCTGAGGACAGTGTTATAGCGGGGTAGAGGTGTACTTAAAATGTCTCTCGTATTTACAGGATTAATAGGTGAATATTTGATATATATTGGTATAGTGAAGTGGTGGGCAACCTGCTGCCTGCGGGCCACATGCGGCCCATCAGAGTAATCTGATTGTGCTGGTCCGCCACTTCCCACAGCTGCATGGGACCATGCCTACCAACAGTCAACGTCAGGAAAATGTCTTGCTGCCTGCAATCAGATTGCTCACCCCTGGTATAGTGGAACAAATTCTTTCCTTGGAATGATTTCAGTAGAAATTGCAGGTGATTATCCAAAGCAAAATTCGGCCCATGGTATCTCCAAAAGCATTAATGGTGGAATTCGAGTTTTTGAACTTCGGAGGTATTAGATTTGGCAGGAAATGGCAGATATCTGATTCAATGTCCTTTTAAAAACTAAATTAGGGATTATGGTTTAGAATCTCACTAAAGATGTTCAAGAGCTGCTTCTTATTTTTTTTTTGTTTGTTTGTTTTACCCGTAGCTATCAAAACTGTCAGAATGGATGGGAGATTTAGGTCCAGTTTTCTAAATCTTAAAATTATTTTCCATTCTCGTGCCATTGTTGTAAACATACACATACTAGATTTCTTTAACTTTATTGTCAATTGCTTTCTAAGATGATAGCAATATTGTAAAATCAAAATTATACATAGATAATATGATAAAAGTAAAATCTTTCCTAAAGACTTTATTTTTCATCCCTCCTCCTAAGAAAAGTATACATTTACTTTAACACATGGTTCCAAAGATACACTAAAATGCAAAGAAATTAGGTTTTCCATGCTGTATTCTGACAGGTTTGAAATCTTGTTTGAGTCAGACCACTTGGTTGAAAATTACATTAAAATCAAACCAGTCTGAGTTGGAGACAATTAAAATTTGTAATTGAATATGTCTCCTATTTCTAAAACTCTCCCATCCTAGTATTGCTGTTTATAAGAGTAAAGATTTTTAAAAATCCCAAATGTATTGTACCAATTGTAAGCTGAGCGGTAGCAAAGGCATTAATTCATATTTATTAAAAGCTTGGTTTTGACAGGCCCTTATGTGAGTACATGTAGAAGATATGAGGGGAGGCATGAAAGCAGGTTCTGCCCTTGTACAGCCGAGGCAAGGCCAGAGAGCAAGATGCACACACAGCAGGGAGGAGAACAAGTTAGGGACATGTCTCCCTTTGGAACAGGCAGACCATGCTAGTGGGTGGGTCCTAAAGGTTCGTGTACCCTGTGAACTAGGCCACTCAAGGAGTCTAAGTCTGTGAATTAGGCCACTCAGTGAGTAGCTAATTGTATGCTCTTAGAAACAAATAACACATCCACTGAAATGTTGATGGCATATTTGTGAAAACGGATACTGTTGAACATTACCAAGAGTCCAGTTTCCCTTCTTGCTCTAATATGAAAGGACTCTTAAAGTAAATAAATAAAATCTGTAATCACAATATAGCAAGAGTTTTAGCAAGTTGGTACCACCTGTTTTCTATGGTTACCCAGAGTTATTGTGGTTGATATTAAAAAGGCCACATTAAAAGCCGTTTAAGCTATAATTGTTTTCTGTGAAACCACTGTTCTCTTTTCTTGTTTAATCCTGACTTTCAATGCAGCAGGTGATCCTGCAGCTGAGACTCACAAAAAATCCTGATGTTCCATTTTTTGCACACCACCAGGCTTTTCTATAGAAAATGAGCTGCAGCAAAATATTGGTGAAAATTAAGCTGAAGTAATAATAAAGGGAAACTATTCTGTTCCCCGTACTTTATTGTTCTCAATTTATATTGAGCATAGAACTACTTCTGCCATTCCTTCATGGGTAATCAGTTTAAGAAATCAAGTAAATGTTAATTATACAACATGTTGAAATGGCGCAGTACATAGGGAGTCTTTTAAACTGTGGGTTAAACTAGAAGTATAGCTGAGTTGATTATTAAAGCAACTGATTTTTTTTTGTGCTAGATTTTATGGTCAAGATATTCGAGCTAGTGCCATTTTATTTGGTGATGTACCTCATCTTACTCAATCAGAAGATCTGCATGAAATTCTGGATTCCTTTACTGAACAATATGAAAATGAGGAGCAGAAAAACAGTGCAAGGAAAGCAGCAAGGGAACAAAGGAAGGTTTGCACACATTTTTTTCCATATTGGCTCTCTCTGTTGCTAAATCCTTTCATCTACAATTGGACCTAATCCTAATATTGCTTTGTGGATGGCACTCACATTGAAGTCATTGGATATGTTGAGTGCTGATTGATGGAAGGGTGTCTTTTTTGGGTATACTGTATTCACTCAAGTGCACTGTTCAGTATTGCCATGGGAACCTCCACCACAGAAGAACATTACTATTACCTTAAGTTTTGCAAACTCCAATCTAACAATATAATTATTCATTACATTGTTTCCAAGAAGGCAGCCAGTTTAGAGAGACATATCTGTATTTGATGCACTACAATCAGAAAAGTTTATTCAAAATACTCTTTTAAGCTGCAGCTTGATTTTCAAGAAAAATGTTCATTCTTAAGAATATTTGGAACAAACCAGGGTTTTTAGTTGTTTATCTGCTCCTTCTGTTTCCCATCAAAAATTACAACTCTTGGATTGGACCATCATATTTAATCACTGAGAAGATGCTGAGAATTATGTGATAAGACATTATCAATGCCTAGGCAATATTATCTCTCTAGACGTAACAGCTGATGCTACTGAGAGAGACTACAATATATATAATTTATTTTCCACCTTTGTGTTAAAATATCAAGTAATAACATTTTTCATTTACACATATAACTTTGTGATGAATTATTGTGCGGCTATATCTAAATGCGTCTTTAGTTTTACAGTTTGAAATGTAATGACATCGAGGCAATATCTGATGGGTGCTTCTTAATTTCTTCTGGATTATCCCCAGGCCTTCAGTTATATTAACCTCTACTTGCTAGTGAGGTGTGATTTTGCAATTGTTTAAATTATTTATTTTAGGCTAATGATCCACCTGTTAAACCATCGTCAAGGCCACAGTCACGTAAGCCACCTGAGTGTGCTGCACCAGCAGGTATGAAAATGTTTTGATAACATGAAATTGTCGCTATATGTGAAAGAAGAGTGTTAGAAATACTATGAGTATGATGTTTTTATGCTATTCAACCCCCTTTTCTTGTGTGAGCTGATAACTTCTCTATAACAGCTTGATTTGTCAAAAAGTGGAAGTATTTTGGGATAAATTCATGAAAGATAATGGGTGAAATTTTTATGGTTTTTAACTTCTAATGTACTTTTATCTAGTTTCTAAATGCAACTACATGTTTACTAAACAGATACTACAAAATGGCTGGTTGTATTATTACTACATATTGTAGATGACAGCTGAATATAGAAATTAGTGCCAGTCTTACAGTCATGTATGTAATAGCTCAGAATGGATGTTAAAGTTAATTGGGTACATAATGGTCCACTTTGTATGATGGAATTTTTTCCTATTTAAGGGGAATGTTTTCTTGTAAAAACTGCTGACTTTTAGGAGGAAGTTAATCTCTTCTGGTCTGGGCCCAATGGGCTGCCTCTTTTCATCATCTTCTTCAAATAGGTAGATGAATCTTTCACTAGGATAGTGTTTTAATTCCTTACTCTATTTTAGTCTTCCTTCTGCCACACAGTAAGTAGGGTATGTGACGATCTTGCTGATATTTTTTTTCCCCTGCAGCTCCTTTCCTATTCTATTGGGAAAGACATGAATCAAGATTTCCATCCCTCAGTAAATAGCTATTTCTGCTCTCCACCACCACTTCTTGGCTAACTACAATAATTTTGTGGATACTGAACATATATTACAAGAGCAGAAAACAAAGTAAATTGACCTATATTGATATGTGATATAAATTATTTTTCTGCAGCTGTGAAAAATCCACACAAACTTTATCCTGAACTTCCCAATTACCATGCCATTGAGGGTAAGTACTACACTTTGAATTTATTTTATAAAGGCCACATGCAATGGGTGTGAGACCACATGGGGATATTTTGGAAAACATTATACTTTTGAAAAAAATTCTGTGCTTGTGTCACCTTGTCGTCTTTATTATCCAGACTTATCCTGTGAGTTAAACAAATCAAAATTCCCTTCTGTTTTTTTTTTTATGTTTTAGAAATGTTTTATAAACATCTACCTGTATCTTGTTCCCTGGCTTTATACTCAGACAGCAGGTGAATCTCACCTTCCTTTCTGTCTCCTTGTGGCCTAACTTCTTACATTTCAAAAATCCTTTTTCCCTATTCAATATACATGTCCAATCCTATAAATAGTCAGACTATATTTGATGATACCACCTTAATGAGGCAAAAGAGATCACTATGACATAACAACCTATGTCCAAGTCTACCCTCTCTTCTCTGTGCACAAAGTAGTGTAAATCCTGTTTTATATAAACAAACACCCACAATGGTCAAATCTGATTACCATCATAAGATTAGTTTGCCATTGCATTTACATCCTTTCATAGGATTATTCAGTGGTTTGAGATTATAAATCTGCTTTTTGGTGTAACACAGAGATCACTTGTGCTGTGGTCTGGACTGTCAGGATTTTTTAGGTCAAAACGAGGGCCTGGCTCATTTTCATGCCTAACTCATTTATGATTCTGTTGAACCCAGCACCACTTGTAGTTTATGGAGTTTGTACTGTCAGAGCTTGGCATCGCAGATCATTAGAACTAATTTTGAAGCCCAAACAGTTTAACCTTTGTTCTGCACTTGGTAAATTCACTTAGAGAACGTTTAAGCCCACGTGGCTTTTGTTTCCCCAAATATGTCTCACCCGTCTGATGGAAAAAGCAAGTTTGTGTTGATCCCCTGTAACCACTTATAAGGTCCACAAACTATTTTGCAAGGCAGTGAAATATAATATTTTCCTCAAATAAATTGGATAGACATTTTGATCTATAAAATACATTACCTGCTTGTCAACCACTAAGTTTTATACAGACAATAAGTTTTGATCAGTGCTAGGATCAGACCCAAAACCTTGGCACTGCATAAACTTACACATTGTCTCACATACACACAATGCTTCACAAAAATTAAAATCTTTCACCAAAATGTTTCAATGTGTTTTCAGTTTAAAAAAATGACAGTTAAAAATAACCACAATGATCCAGTTACATTAAAAACAAATTAGTTGTGGTATTTGCAACATCCACTAAGTATGATTTAATTTAACCTCAAAGTCCTGACCAATACCCCAATTATATGTTATCTCACATGCACAAATCATTAATGAATGAACACGATGCATTTTTAAACACACAAAAGGAGAAAAAAAGTTAAAACTTATAATACTTAAAAATATTTAATCTTCATTTTAACCATCTTCCTTATTCCTTCACCTGTACCCTCTCTGTTTGTAGTTTTCTTAAAAGGAAAAGCTATTTCTTGTAATTTCTGGTAGTAATACATATACTTGTTGGGGAAAAGTGTTCAATTTAGGAGATAGGTGTCAGGTTTCATTGGCAATCTCCAGTCCTACTTCTGAAGACCAAATGAGACAAATGCACACAGGGAAAGAGAAAGAGGTGGAAAAAAGATAGGAAAATTCAACTTTTTCTGTAATATTTGGTTTCTGGAAACCCACAGAAACATCACACATTCTCTAAGCTTTTTAGAAACATTGGGACTTGACAAACATTTTTCACAGTCAGGCTGCTAAAATAGAATGTCCAGTTCTGCCTCTTCTGAAGGCGAGAGGGAGCTGGGAGGGAGTTGCATTGCAAATCCTTTCCAAAGCACCCTGTGGCCAGTTGCACAGTGGGATAGCTACCACAATGCACTGCTGCCTTTGCCGTTGCAAGAGCTGCTAATGTGGATGCGCTCCAGCATCACAAGGAGCACAGTGTGGACACGCAACAGTGGTTTAATTCCAGCGTTTTAATAAAAATGGTATAACTTGTAGCACAGAAACTTGCCAGCCGAATTCAAAACAATGAGCAGAGCGATCACTTGAGTCATTATGGACAGCTCCGGAGGCTAATTACAGTGCAGAAAGTAATCAAGTGTCTACACTGGCAATAGAGCACTGGAGCCTCTTTGCAAATAGCCTTATGACTCGCCATGAGGTAGTTTTTTTGCAGCGCTGCAACTGAGGACTCTCTGCGTTCAAATTGGCTTGGCAGTGTGTACACTGAGTGCAAAAAGCTGCTTTACTGCACAGAAACTTCCAGTGTAGACAAGCCCCTACTCTGCAGGCCAATTTTCCTTGGATAGCAGTCCTGCCATCAAGGGGATATCTTCACCCTTATAGGTATTATGCAGCTCTGAAAACTGTAGATATTTTCTGTCATTACGCTCTAAAATATCTTATTCTCGTAGTAAAGAGATAAGTAGCACAAGAAAATTGGTTGCTGCTAAGACTAAGGCCCAGATCCTATAATGTGGTCTTGTAGCAGGGTGGACCCTGCTCCGGGGTTTTAAGGGGTTAGAAAGCAGCCTGGCAGGGCTTGAGAGCTGTGGCTGGAGGCTGCACTGATGGGGAAAGTGGCTGCAGCTGGGGCCACGCCCCAAACTGAAGCCCTGGGGATTATAAGAGGCAGGAAAGCCAGAGCCCAGACAGAGTCTCTCTCTGCATCAGAGAGAGATGGGCCTGGCTGCTTAGAGACTGAGGCTAGATACCTGAGGGAAGCAGGGCTGGGGGACAGGCTGAGGAGCTGGGGAAGCTCCAGCCAGGAAAGCCCCAGGCTGCGGCCTAGCAGTGGGCCAATAGGTATTGGGGGTTGCAGAGGGCAACCCAGGGGTAGGACAAAGCAGCAGGTCCAAACCCCCTTTGCCTGTGATGAGTGGGCTGATACTGCAGTCTGCCCCAGGGTGTGGGGCTAGACCATGACTGTCAGTAGCCACTACTGAGGCAAGGTGGGGATAGTAGCGTGGGGTTCCCCTGGGAGGGGGAGACCCAATTATAGATAGCAGGCACCGGGTCCAGGGAGGGACGCCGGGCCAAGAGAACAGGCGGGTCACCAGCCTGCCGGGGGCGCCAGGGCTGGACCGAGGGACATTCTGCGGCCAACCAGCAGGAGGCGCGGCAGGGGTGAGTACGCCCCGCTTACAGGTCTTTTAGCACAGACCCCTGTACTTACATGTAGTACCAAGATTGATTTAAACAGGACCCCACCTGGGAGCAGGGGCCTGTGCTACCCAGTCACCATTGCAGGGTTAAGGCCTGTTGTTATATTATTCAGGTCCTTAAGTAATATTATATGGTTTCAACATTTAACATAAATCTCTTTTGTTGCCAGTGAAGAAAACTACAGTAATTTGTAGACAACACATAGAAGTAGAAATAAAATGAATCCTCTAGAAGCCATGTTTTAGATTTTATGATGTGATAGTAAACATTTTTGCAGGAATACTGTACCTTAGCATATAGCAACAGTATGTCCATTGTCATTGGTAGGAAGGGATTAATTGCAAAAAAAAAAAAAAAAAGATAAAAGTAACAGAAGAGTTGAAACATTTTATACTTCTATTATGTTACATGAAAGAAGAATTTGATTTGTGTTTGAGACATTTTTAATTATCTACTATGGAGACCTTCTGAGTTATCTTGATGAGTAAAGTAATATAACCTGTTTCAAGTCCAAGACAGAATATTAAATTAAAAACCTGTGTCTCTAAACTGATATTGTGATCCTTGATTCATATGCAAGCAGAGCAGACTGAGTTTTTATACAGCTCAGTTCTGTCAAGAGTAATTCTTAGATTAATACACTAAAGTGTAAATGGTGTTTCCAAAGGAAGATTTTAAAGGTTATCAGAAATGGGAAATATTACAGATTTTAGTGCCTGTTTCTTTAAACTGTTGTAAATCGCTAGGAATTATTAGTAGTACCATTATTAACTAAGTAGGCTGGTATTATCAAAGAAATCTCATGAATTTGGCCATCCAACTCCCTTAGGGTCCTTTGAAATTCTTTGTCCTAGCAAATACCATTGCAGTTGGCAGAAACCAGTTCTCCATCTACTGGAAAAAGACACTGATTTTAATCTGACTTTTTAAAAAGAAGCTGAGTTCCTACCTTTTAGTTTTTAACAAATATGTTCTTCTTGAAAAATGTTACATATTACCTTTTTTGTTTGTTTGTCTTCTTACTTGTTTGCCATCTTGCAAAAGCACGATACCTCCTCTCTCATAAAGTAGCATGTCTTACTCTACCAGGTAGCTAGGAAACAAAAATGATGGTCAATTACAGCTCATATGATGAGACCGTTAACTTCCTCCTTAGTCTGTTTGCATTTTGGAAGCATTTGTCATAATATGGGAAGTTTGGTGTTTCGGATTCACATCCTCAAATGTTAACACCCTATTCCACCCCATGAGGGTAGAGTACTTTGGAGATAATTGAGATAAGACCGGAAAAGAGATCTTATAGTTGCACATAGGCCAACTGACCAAACATCCATATGTGCCTCCTTGCCCTACTAGAAGCAGAGATTTGTAGAGAGAGGATTTTTCAGTTTCTTTGTGTTCCAGCTTGACACCCCAGCTGTCTTCCTGAGCTTATGAGAGACCTACCACTGCTTCCAATCTTCCTTTACACACTAGCTGTTTTATTACAGCTGCTCAAACAACATCTGATGGGTTTCTTCAGCTCCCTTAGGGCTTCTCTTTACAGCTAAAAAAATCTGTTTTTAATGCATATGAGCGATCCTGAGCTAAACACATAGTGAAGACAAGGACACTTTAATTTTACCACCAGCACTGAACCTCAGGAAGTGTGTATAGGGCTGACGTTGGTGAAAAGCCAAGAGATAGGACAGGCGGAAGATAGTGGGGGACAGAAAGAAACACACAAGGAAAAGGATAACAGAGCAGGATCTCACATATATCACACTGGGGTTCTCATGCTGGTGATGGTCGGGTGTCCTCACTAGTGCACTGAGGTCTGAAATTTGAGAGGACTGACTCACAAGGAGGGAACTGACCACCAGGGAATGGGATCTGAAGCTGGAGTTGTTTTCAAACTTCTGTGCTCCAACTCAGACTACTTGAGGAGGACTGGCTCTTGCCTTGACAGACTGAAGTGATTATTTTCCAAGTTATGAAACCATCAGGCAACAGCTGGGATAGGAAAGAAAAGGGAACAATTTCAGAGCCTTCCTCCCCCAAGCTGTGTTAGTCCAGGGAGCTCAAAGATCAACTGGAACAAGGCCGAAGCATAGTGGCCTCATTTTGGCTCTGTCTGTTGTGATCCTCAAAGTTAAGGATTCTGACTGTAGGAGTGCGTAATGTAAATGACACATCTCAGATTTAGTGACTTGAAAATGAAAGGTGGTTTCCTGATTGATTACTGCTGTGACTGCCCAGGGAGAATCTTTCTTCTGGCAAAGTCTGAAAATGTAGTTTTCAAATGACATGATAGAAAGTGTTGTGACCAAGAATAGTATCACTTTTGGCTGTCCTTTTTGCATAAATGATTTATGTACTTGACCTTTGGTTTTCTTTTTCTAATTCTGAAAATGAATACAACTAATGATTCATTTTGCCTTCTCTCAGTCTTAATTTGTCATTTCTCACATTCATAGGATACTTATGAATATGAAGATCCTATAATAATGATACCATAGGGAAAAGCTACTATTTTAAAATTCTATGCTTTTGCATTTGTCAAAGATCTCTTAACTTTTTTTATGAATTAGAAGAAATTGAAAAGAGACATTGTGCACCTCCCCCAAAAGCCAAAACAAAGGCAAACTTGTGTTAGTGAAAGATAATTCAACAAATCCAAACACCTGACACTGTTTTGGCTATAAGCTTTTCACAAAGAAATAGTAGTGAATCATTAAAAAGAACAGGAGTACTTGTGGCACCTTAGAGACTAACAAATTTATTTGAGCATAAGTTTTCATGGGCTACAGCCCACTTCATCGGATGCATGCAGTGGAAAATACAGTGGGAAGATATATATATAGCCAGAGAACATGAAACAATGAGTGTTACCATACACACACTAACGAGAGTGATCAGTTAAGGTGAGCTATTACCAGCAGGAGAGAAAAAAACTTTTTCTAGTGGTAATCAAAATGGTCCATTTGCAGCAGTTGACAAGAAGTTGTGAGGAACAGTGGGGGGAGGGAGGGAAATAAACATGGGGAAATATCCCCCCCACACACACACACACACTGTGCCCTGGCCCAAAGATCTTACAATATAGGCCTGAAAGGGACCTCCTGTGTCACTAAGTCCAGTCCCTTGGTTCTCAGGCAACCCCATCATATAATTCCATTCATAAATTTATCAAGCTCCATCTTAAAACTAATTAGGCCATTGGCCCCACTACTCATATTAGAAAGCCTTTCCAGACCCTCACTCCTCTGATGATTAGAAACCTAATTTCCAGCCTAAATTTATTCATGGCCAGTTTGTACCCATTTGTTCTTGTGCCAACATTGTCCTTTATTTTAAAAAGCTCTTCTTCCTCCCTGGTGTGTTCTCCCCTCCTTCCCCCTTCAATATATTTCTAGAGAGCAATCAGATTCCACCTTAGCCTTCTTTTTTTAGGCTAAACAAGCCATGCTCTTTTAGTCTCCTCTCATAGGATAGGCTCTCCATTCCCCTGTTCATTCTAATGCCCTTCTCTGTTCCAGTTTGAATTCATCTTTCTTAAACATAGGTGACCAGAATTGTACACTGTATTCCAAATGAGGTCTCACAAGAGCCTTGCACAATGTCATTAATATACTTCCTGCATCTATTGCAAATACCTCACCTGATACATCCTAGGATCACAGTTGCTTTTATTTTTATGGCCACATTACACTGGTGGCTCATTGTCATCCTGTGATTGATTAATAACCCCAGGTCTTTCTCCTCCATTGTCATTTCCAGCTGATGAGCCACCAGTTTAGAGCATGGTTTTGTTAGCCCCTAAATGCATGAACTTGCACTTAACACTATTAAATTTCATCCTGTTTCTGTTACTCAAGTCCTCTAGGTCATCCAAGTCTGTTTTTATAATATTTCAGTCCTCCTCTGTATTGATGATGCCTCCCAGCTTCGTGTCATCAGTATATTTTATTAGCACTCTCCTAGTTGGGCCTGGTCTACACTAGAGGGGGGTGTCGATGTAAGATACGCAACTTCAGCTACAGGAATACCGCTGCTCACTCTGGTGGAGTTCCGGAGTCAATGGGGAGCACGTTCAGGGATTGATATATCGCGTCTAGATGAGACACGATATATCGATCCCCAATAAATTGATCGCTACCCGCCGATACAGCAGGTAGTCTGGACATACCCTTGGTGTCATCAGTGAAAAAAATAAGATCAACCCTAAGACTGATCCTTGAGAAACTCCACCAGTAACCTCCCTCTAGCCCAATAGTTCCCCTTTCTGCACAACCTGTTTTCATCTCCCCTTTGGCCAGTTCCTTAGTCACCTTACTAATCCCCATCTTCTCCAGTTTAATTTACAAGCTTAGTGTAGGACAAGACAACAGATGGATACAGACAGATTGGGAGTAAAAGGAAACAATGAGCTAATACTGGTTAACATGATATGTAGTGTTTTCAGCACAATAGCCGCCTAACCACTGTCAAGTTTTTTTTATTATTATTATTTATGTATTTATTTTGTAGGCATCATGGAAAAGAGTTTTAAGGAGGGTTTTCAAGGAAGATGAGTTAGTGTTGCAGATGTTTACCAGGAGCTCCTCCCAAAGGTGAGGGGTAGTATGAGAGAAAGCATGAAGGTACTTGTTTGAAAATTTAACAAGTAGGCTGACATCATGGGCCAAGTAGAGGCTGGAGTTGATGTTTCAGTGGTGAATGAGAGATGATAGGTAGGGTGGAGATAAGCTGTGAAGGGCCTTGAAAGGGGAGACACGCAGTTTACGTTTGATGCAATAGAGAAAGGGGAGCCAATGGAGAGAGAGAAAAAGGGGGGTGAGATGGTGAAAGCTGATTGCTAGATTTGAGTTTAGACAGAAGACGATAAGTTTGGAGTAGAGAGATAGATCTGTGATTTGTCACCATAGAGATGGTAGTTGAACTTGTGTTGGCAGATGAGATTACCCAAAGAGAAAGAAGAGAAGGGGGACAAGGACTAAGATCTGTGGAACTCCCCTCTCCACAGAAAGTTGAAATGGAAGGCTGTCTGCCTCCCAAAGATCCCCTGGTGGCCTTCAGTGGCTCTGTGGTGCCCTTCCTTAACTTCCCCTCCTGATTCTTCAGTAAGTCACAAAAAGGCTTTCATGAGTACAATACCAGCCCTTTTGGGGGTCTAGTTTTATTAACAAAATTGTTCAAAATGATATTCAGAGTAAAATTCCAAAATAAGTCCCTCCCAGCCCTTTCTGACTGGAGTCCTTCCACAGGCCTCTGCCAGCCTCGTCCAACTCTCTGCTTACAAGAGGTCAGCAGGCCAACCCCTTCTCCTGGTCCTCCCTTAGGGCAGGCCTTCACTACCCGCCAGATTGGTGGATAATGATCGATCTATCAGGGGTTGATTTATCATGTCTAGTGTAGACGCAATAAAATCGATCCCAAATCGCGCTCCCCGTCAACTCCGGAACTCCAGCTCGCTAGAGCCAAAAGTGGAGTCAACAGGAGAGTGGCAGCAGTCGACTCGCCGCCGTCCTCACGGCCAGGTAAGTCGACCTAAGATTTGCTGACTTCAGCTATGCTATTCGCATAGCTGAAGTTGCGTATCTTAGGTTGACCCCCCCCCCCCCCGCTAGTGTAGACCTGGGCTTAGTTTCTCAGAGTCCCTGCAGGAGCCTTGCCACTCCCTGCAGCCTTCTCCAAGTTTCTCTTACTCATAAGTCAGCAGGCCAACCCCCTCTGCTGTTCTCCTGACCCTCCTCCTGTTACTCAGGGTTCTTGGAGGAGCCTTGCCCTTCCCTGCAGCCTTCTGTCTCAGACCAGCTGCAGTTTCCAGACTTCTGTCCTGCCTGGCACTCCCACTCGAGTTTCCTTCCCCAGGGATTATCCAGGAGTCTTTCCCTTCCTTCATTTTCTCTTTTCACAGGTCTCTCCCTTATCAGAGACCTGATTAAGTCACATGACCCAATTTCCACACCTGGGGAGGTGCATTGTTTGTCACAGCTGCACTGGGGCCCATCTACCTTTAGGAGGCCAGACACCCTGTGATGGGGGATGAGAAGGATTCCCCAAAGAACATGCTGAAGTAGTAGTTAGGGAGAAGAGAACACAAAGAGAGCAGCGTCACAGAGGACAAGATTTTAAGAAGAGCATGGCTGAGTGTGTTGAAGGAGGTGCATGACAGGTCCTGGAGGATGAGGATGGAGTACTGATTCTGCACTTTGGCTAGGAAGAAATCATTAGAGTCTGTGGCAAGAGCAGTTTCAGTGCAATACAAGGGGAAGAAGCTGGATTGGAGACGGTCTAGGATGGAATTAGAGAGGAGGAACTGCAGGAAGCAGTGGTAGGAGATGCATCCAGTGATTTTACAGATTAATGGGAGAAGGGAAATAGGGTAGTAATTGAAGAGACAAGTAGGATCAATGGTTGGGGTTTTTAAGATAGAGATGTAAACATGCTTGTATTGTGAGGAGAAAGAGTCAGAGGAGAGTGAGATATGAAGGAGAAGAGTAAGGGAGAATATGAGGGTACAAGAGAGATCAGGAGATTGGATGGGATGGGGACACTGGGGCAAGAGAAAAGTTAGATGAGAAGAGAAGATGAGAGTTGTTTATGTTTCTGATAGGGACAAAGGAGGAAAGATTGGAGAGGAAGAAGAAAGCCCAGTCAAGCTGAGGGGAGGGAGAAAGTTATTTTGTGAATTTTCCCTTGGAATAAATCAGCCAAGTCCTGTGCAGAGAGAGAAGTGCAGGTAGGAGGAGAAACGGTTTGAGGAGTGCGTAAAAGCTGGCAAAAGGGGGATTGGGATTGTGGCCAGGGGATTCAATTAAGTTGGAGTAGTGGTGCAACTCTCCAAGGAAGATGGAAGAACTGAGGGAAGGAAGAGAGAGCTAATTTGTAATAGAGGAAGTGAGTCTGGCTACAGGACTTCTGCCAGAGACTCTTCACAGTGAGAGAGCAGGAGTGGAGGAAGGAAATATTGGGTCAGGGGGGTGAGCCAGGACCGGTGTAAGAGGGCAAGGATGCAGAAGAGTAAAGCAAGGAGACCAATAACCATATAAATGGAAGAAAGGGAAGAGAGGGCAGGGAGGATAAGGCTCAGAGTATATCGGAAATCATCAGTATTGATGAAATGGAAGTCATGGAAAGACTGAGTCACGGGGTTTAAGGAAAGGGCTAATGAGCAATTCTGACAGAGACAAGGTTATGGTTAGAGAGGGGGAACTCAACAACAAAGAAATCAGAGAGAGCTGATGAAGTCAAGTCAGTGGCCCTTTTGGTGAGTGGGCAAGTTGAACCAAGACTGCAGGTTGAATTAAGAGGTGATAGCAAGGAAATCTAAGAGTTGGATGGGTCATCAACATGGAAGTTGGTGTCACAGAGAGTGAGTGTGGAAGATTTTGAGGAGAAGAAGAGAGACCAGAAGTTGAAATCAGAGGAAGACTGATTGGGAGGAGTTGGGGGAATGCTAGATGACTGCAAGACCAGGTAATGCAACAAGAAGAGCAATGCATGCTGCAACAGGAGCATGTAGAGAAGGACAAAGAAATAAAGGAGTTATGTCGAAAAAGTAAGAGAGAGCGACTTGACAAAAAAGCAAAAGAAACCAAAGAAGCATCAGTAAGAAGTGACTCTAAGGCAGGGGTTCCCAAACTTGGTTCGTGGGTTGTTCAGGGTAAGCACCTGGCGGGCTGCGAGACACTTTGTTTATGTGAGCATCCGCAGGTATGGCTGTGGTTCGCCATTCTCGGCCAATGGGAGCTGCGGGAAGCGGTGGCCTGGCCCGCACTGCTTCTTGCAGCTCCCATTGGCCAGGAACGGCGAACCGCAGCCACTGGGAGCTGCGAGTGGCCATACCTGCGGACGCTTGGGTATACAAAGTGTCTCACGGCCCGCCAGGGGCTTATCCTGAATAAGCTGCAAACCAAGTTTGGGAACCCCTGCTCTAAGGGCATGTCTTCATTATGGAGTTATATTGGTGATGCTGAAATCGATGCAGCCCTAAATTCAATTCACTAGACCATCATGTTAAAAGAGTTTTTTCCTCTGTCTGTTTCTTTGCTTAGCAGCCTTTCACTAGTCTCTGAAATCCCAGATTTGATGCAGGCTCAATATGTGTTTTCAAGTCCATATGTTGTGAGTATGCAAAGACACACATGGCTTTAATGTCTCCTTAAACACTGTGTATCTCAGGAAGTTCATTGGCAGCATACAAGGTTCCCAAACGGCAACTTAGTTTTATTAATCTGCTGCCCCACACTGTCTGATACTAATCAATGCTCATTAAGGCCAACAGAAACTAACAAGGTTTGTAGGTCTAGCTGTTTTTAAGGGCTTGTCTTCACTACAGGGGAGATCGATGCTGCTGCAATCGATGCAGAGGGTGTCAATTTAGCAGGTCTAGTGAAGACCAGCTAAATCGAAGGCAGAGTAAGGTAAGTCGACCGGAGAATGTCTCCTGTCGACGCAGTCCAGTGAAGACAGCGAGGTAAGTCGACCTAAGCTACGCTGACTCCAGGTATGTTATTCACATTCCTGGAGTAATGTAACTTAGGTCAACTTACCCCGGTAGTGAAGACAAGCCCTGAGACACAAAGTAAAAAAAAAAAAAAAAAAGAGGGAGGGGGGGTTCAGAAGCTTCCCCAAAAGCAAATTACACCTCAGATTTTGAACTCTGGCATCTCACAAATGACTTGTCTGGTTATCTTTAAACCTTCTAGAAAAACCTCCATTGTCATAAAATCCTGCTCATGACTTTACATGGATTGGAAAGTTCTGGTATTTAGTGTGCTTGGGGTGGTGAAAATCATAATTTCATTTATATTGGGAGAAATAGCTCCTAATCACTGGCACTCTCCATAACAAAGTTACGGCATTTAAATTTTGAAAAGCCTGATGAAGAATTACAATTAGTAGCCACTTGTTCTTTAAATTTTCTCTGAACCAATTTTATTTCAAAACCAGCAGCCTTTCTGCATTTTTTTGTCAAGATCAAGTCTATTCACAGACATCACAGTATCTGGGATAAAGCTGAAATGGTTCTCCTAGGTGATGCTACTGGGCAAATTCAGAGTGAAGACTAAATGTGCTGTGGATCTTTGAGGGCATTGTATTTTTTCCATTTACAAATACGTCTAATTACATGTACTAGTGGTGTTGATGAAGCACATTGCAAGTTTGGTATAGGCAACATTTATATATTGAACCTTAGAGACAGTAATACTCTTTTCCCAGAAGTTCCACATTCCTGACATTTGAAAGTAGGCTTTCTCCACAAGGGGCTAGATGGCATGCTTTTTATTTCACTTGCTCCAGCATTTATTTTCTGCTCATCTAACCTATGTATGACAACTCTGGCACTGTCTTGGCAAGTCTCAGAGCCAACTGGGAAGAGATTTAACTAGAGATCCAGTGTGCATCTATTTATTCTCATTCATCTGGTTCCACACTGTAGAAATACTTTCACTGTGATGAAGACCACTATGGGAGAGATGCAAGTGTCTGCAAATTCTGTGTTGCTGACAGCCTCCTCACAGGACTTTAGAATTTTGATCATGAACATGGCTAAGCTCCACTCTGTCTGAGTCAGTGTATAGACCAGGGATCAGCAACCTTTGGCACGTGGTCTGTCAGGGAAATCTACTGGTGGAACAGTTTGTTTACCTGCAGCATCCGGAGCGTTGGCCGATCGCAGCTCCCACTGGCCATGGTTCACCGTTCCAGGCCAATGGAGGCTGTGGGAAGCGGCAGCTAGCACATCCCTCAGCCCGCAGCCCCCATTGTCTTGGAACGGTGAACAAACTGTCCCAGACTGTCAGCGGATTTCCCTGATGGGCCGCATGCCAAAGGTTGCTGATCTCTGGTATAGACTTTTGCCTCCTCAAAGGAAAAAATGCCCAGGGACTGCCTGATTTGCACCAGATTTTGTAGCATGTGATATCTGGAGTTTCACCTTGTATCCTGAGGGGGCATGCCCTTGAGAATTTTCATCTTTACAGAACATAGTCAATTTAGCAGTGTTACTCTGAGAGGAATGGCTTTTTCTCTCTCCATTCTGGCCCAAGAAATTTAAAATGGTGGCTTCAAACTGTACTAAGATTGGTCAAAGTTGAAATGCAGATGCATTTGCATGGCAACAAGTGCAGCTTAGATGACTATTTGAGGTTTAAGCATTTTTATCTGGATCGGACATGTGGTAATCACTATGGTAGAAGACCGGTTTTCTAAAGATCTTAGGGAAAAGTCCAAAATGCTTGAAAAATCCAGCGTATCTCTTTCTTAAGCTGAGGGAGACACAATCATTTTCATTAAACAGAATTGTAAATGAGAATTCATAAGATTAGATCTGTGCAGTATTCAAAAAGAGGCTGTTAATATGATCAGGATGTATCTGTTTATAGAATCAAGGATGGTAGGTATTTCAGAAATGATGGGTCTGAATTTTCTCTCATGTAGAGTAGAATTACATTGGTTGTAAAAAACTACTGATCTCCGTGTATTTACTCCTGATTAACATAAGTATGAGAATAGATTTAGGCCTACAGGTGCTATATAAAAATTGAAACCATTCTGCCATGTATAGTAGGCATATGAACTTTATCATAGACCTTTTTCTGTCATTCCCCTCTGTTGTTGCTACTCACTGGCTACAGTTTACTGTGGAATCGGAGATGTATTGGTTACATTTTATTTTGTAAATAAATTTGTCATCTCTGTTGTATAATTTCAAGGTGCAGCAGAGCAGATGTTTTTGAAATAGGATGATGATTAGCAATAACAATAATTCAGTGAAAGTTTAATCAAATATTTAGTATCACTACTTAATATGTTCATAAAATTATTGATATTCATAACAGTAATTTGTACCTAAGTACATAGGCACTTAACTAGGACATATGCCTGTATTTGGGTAAACTGCATATTAAATTGGGACTAAAAAAGAGAATTATGGAAAATGTAATGTTTAGAATAATAAATCTACCCTCAAGGAAAGGACAAATATATGTCAGAATCAAACAGAAGCACTTCATAATGGAAGCAAAAGTGTTCACACACAAATCCATATAGTAGTATCTTCTTCCTTTTTATAGTAATATGTGGGTTAATTTATAGCAGATTATAACCTGTAAAAGCAACAAGCCAGCTCAAAGTGACTAATAGATATTTGTTTTGGAAGATCCTTACACAGTGGAATAATGTGGCATATCTATCATAAGCCTTAGTGACATATGTACAAATTTAGTAAACATTCAGGAGTTAGCCCCCGGAAAGTACTTAGTTTTTAAAGGTTTTATCCAAGCCTGATCTATTTTTGTGGTTTCCTGGCCAGGATTGTGACATGTTTATATTTAGTTACAGGAATAATAAACATCCATCTGGTGGTCCTTCAGTATTAATTTTGTTGCTGTTAAGAACTGTATCTTAATACTAATAGTAAAGTAGGAAATCCCAGGAAACTATTTCAGAGACTCTCCTAATTTGGGTTTCACTTTTACTAGGATCACAGGACACTTAGGTTGTATGCAGTAAGTCAAATCAAATAGTTTTGGGCTTATGTTTTGGTAAACTGAGCAAAAATATGTGACATGTGGGACTCAGTCATATTGAAGCAAATACCTCATAAATACATATAGTATTCTGAGCTAGCTGATTATAAGGTATAAAGAGATTGAGGTCAGGACATGCTAGAATTAGAAAATTTGATTCATGAATGTAATGGAAAGCTTGTATTTTGTTAAATATCTGAAGTAAGGGCAGGAAGAAGGTAAAATTAAAACAGTCTTCTCTTCACCTAGGAAAGCAGTATTCAAGACTAGCTAGACTTCCCTCAGTAATACAGATGATAGAAATTTTTCCTATTCCCAAAAGCATCTCTAATCCTTTGTCACTACCCCTTGTGTATATATCCAAATGGCATTTTTAAATCCATTAAATTGCCAACTACATCAAGAAAACAGGGTTAAAGGTTTTACATAGGCTGAGATTTTTTCACTTTTTTTTCTGAAGTCCTAAGAAGAACTGTGGATTGTTTCATTTATCTTTGCCAGAGGTGTTATAATAATATCATCAACTTTTTCAATAAACTTTTGAGCTTTTAAAAGCTACTTTTGGTATATTTCTTCTCTTTGCTTTCAACTAAATATAAAAAATCTTATTTGTAATACTTGAAATAATTGGATTCCCGGATGCTGTCAATGAGATTGAATTACACTCTATTACTATGATGAAAAGATCCACAATATTTAGTAGTGATGTTACCGTCATGGAAAAAAATAGATTTTAATGCTATTTTTGGTGTCAGTATTGCTCTCTGAGTAATTGCTGAAGGTGACCTGAAATGCCATCTTAAAAAATACAAAAAGTTGTTGAATATCCTGGCTAATTAACTGAATGCAAATGTAGACTTAAAACCTACTTATTTGTAATTTTTAAATAAAGATTTGTATATTATAATTGAAAATGTGTGCTTCACTGAGTTCTGAACTGTGACAGTGGGTGAAATAACTGATATAGATACTATGGTGATGGGCACGGTATAAGAGCCTATATGGAATAGAAAAAGCAAGACAAGGAATACTCTGGTTAACTCTTTAAAAAAAAAAAAAGTCGTCAGCACTGGTAGGGGAAGGAGGTTTTTAACTCCTTGAACTTAGGTCTTAGTAAGTAAATAGCTTTATACTTAATCAATTTTATAGAATTCTATATTACAATAGAATTATTCAAACAGTTAAAGGCCAGAAGAGATCACTATAATGATCTGGTCTGGCCGCCTGTATTTCACAGGCCACAGTTAAAAGATTATTTCAGGGGCAGTTGACCAGAAGGATTGATACCTCTCTATACCATGATGTGATACTTTTACTTATTCTGCCCAAAGTTGCAGCTATACGGCACTGTGAACTCACATAAAATTTGCTCTGCATTGTAGCCCCTAGGTTTCTCAGGGCTTCCTTCCCCCTACAGAATAACAATATTATGCATTAATTTTCTCTGGATGTATTAGCTTGCATTTTTCCATGTTGAATTACTGTTCATGTTCTGCCCATGTTTCTGATGTCTCTAGATACCTTTGTATTATTTCTTAGTCTGGTGTTTGCAATTTCTCCCAGTTTAGTATCATGTACATATTTAGCTAATATGCCATATATTGCCTCTTCCAAATAATTAAAGGGGATATTTAAGACAAGATCTAGCACAGATCCCTGAAGTAGCCAACTGTATACATCAATCAACTTGATGCCACAGGATTACGGCTAGATGCCATTTATAATTAACTTTTATGTACTGTTCTTTAACCAATTTTGAGTCCAGATACGTGTTCCTATCCAGGTGTACTTGAATTAATCTTTCAATTAAGATTTCATAATTTACAGTATCAAATGCTTAACTACAGTACATTAAACAGAAATTAAATTGAATAAAATAGCTAGCCCTACTATTTTTACCCTCAAAAATTGGAAGTTCCGTTCAGGTTTTGGGCAAAGGTAAAGTGTTCTATTTTATCTGAACTAATTCATCCTACTGTGTATTATAATAGGATTCTTCTACAGAGACATAGCATGGGGTTTTCAGAAAGGGAGAGTGAAGGAAGCAGACAGCAAAGTTGGGACATCAATTGAGACTCATTATAAAACAGTGTCAGCAATTGCTACAGGATGACTATAAATTAGATATGTACTGAGAGAAAATACAGAGAGACTTGTCAATGTCATCAGAAAAAAAGAGAGAAAATGTTGGAGATCATCTCTAAATAATTTGAATTGAATTTTAAAACAGAATAATTCCTCCAGCCTGCTTTACAGCATGTCTCAACATGAGAAAGATACACACCAAAACTGCAGACTATCTCTTGTATTTTGTTCTAGCAGTAGCATCATTTGCATTCATAGTCCAGAATGCAGCAAAGGCTTCTGCACCAAATTTTCAATAAAGTTGAAGCAGTTGAATGAACTATATTAGGGGCACACAGAAAGCCAGGCGAAGGGAGATATTGCCAGCAGCACTGTGGTGGGATGAGGCCAGAGTCATAGATCCACAAGCAAGAGGGATAAAAGAAGCCTGTATGTTACCTTATCTTCACAATTAGTATAAAGTACAGTGTAAAAGATAACAGTGTATGTTATGTATACTTTGAGTCTTTATCTTAACAAATTGGCCAGTGATACCAGTGTGTCACAGATCTGTTACTAGCAAGTCTTTTGATGATCTTCATTCTGCCCCATCTTTCAAATAATGTATTATGAACAGTTATATGATGCCAGTCTAAGAACCAGAGGCAATTACTGTGAGCTCTGAATCTTCTATCCAAAAATTTGGTTAGATTAACACCTAAAACATCAAAAATCATTTCAACAAAGGCTTGTGACAAAACCTAAACAATATGGGAATTTTTTAACATAAAAGATCACCTTGGCTCAAATGCATCTATTTATTTATTTATTTGTGTTTTCATAGATTGCCATGCTCAAGGGCCCTGTTGGATTGTCTCGTCTGACTTCCTGTTTAACACAGGCCATAGAACTTCCTTGGAATAATTCCTGCTTCAGACTGGAAATAAGGCGTAACTTTTTAATGGGGGAGATTAATTAACCATTGGAACAATTTACCAAGGGTTGTGGTGGATTCTCCATCTCTGACCATTTTTAAATCAAGATTGTATGTTTTTTCTAAAAAATAAGCTCTAGTAATTATTTTTGGGAAGTTCTGTGGCCTGTGCTGTACAGGTCAGACTAAATGATCACAATGGTTCTTCTTTGAGTGTTTGCTCATGTCCATTCCATATTAGGTGTATGTGCTCGCCACAGGCACCGGTGCCAGAAGTTTTTCCCTCAGCAGTATCCGTAGGGGACTGGCTCTGGCACCCTCTGGAGCAGCATGCACATGTCACGGTATAAGGGGCGCCTCCAGCTCCCCCAGCTCTCAGTTCCTTCTTGCCACCAGTGACGGTTGAAACATCTGCTGCTTCGGCTACCATTGTTTTGTTCTCCATTCTTGTGAAGTTTATAAAACCTGTAATATAGTTGTATATAGTTAGTAGTTGAATTAGTTACCCTTAGTAGTAGTTCTTAAAGGCTTTGTTAGTCCCGAACGGGACTCAGCCGGGGAATGGGGCATGCCCCAGTCCCCAGGTTTTAAACCCTGCGATCGTTGCAAATGGCCTATGCCCATGAGTGATCCACATAGTAGCTGCCTAAGGTGCTTCGGCAAAGGGCACAGAAGCAACAGGTGTTGTAAGTCCTTCAAACCCAGGATGAAAAAGGAGAGGGACAACCGCCTTAAAGCACTCCTGATGGAATCAGCACTCACTCTGGCACCGGAGCAACAGTCTGACTAGGCACTGAGCACCGTGGCGTCGGTGAGCCGGCACCAATCCCCCTCCTGGCTCTGGCCAACAAGCCAAAGAATACAGTGAGGGGAAGATCTCCTACTTCCCGCAAGGGAAAGGAGAGGACTGGTGGCAAGCCAAGACCTGTGCCGGGCAGCTCAACGCCTCCTTCATGAAGTCGGGCCCCAGCTCAAGTCGAGTGGTGCAGCCCATCCCATATCTTGCCTGCGACTCCGGACAGCGGTGCATGCCTTTGTCAGATTCAAGTGCTGTTGACGCCTGAAGCCCTACAAGCAGCTCAGGAGTTCCTGACGCTTCCAGTGCCGCCCACACCAGCTCCAGCAGTACCCTGGTCTCAGGTTAAACTCACCTTGGGACCACTGCGTACGTCTTCACCTCAGTAGCACCATTGCCCATCGCAAGGGATGCCCCGCCACCACTCACCCGCCCAAAGCCATCATGCCTCAGAGACTCAGCGGAGCCTTCTTTGGTCCCCGGACCTTGGGCACCAACAGTGGGATTCAAGTTGTACCTCGCCAGTAGCCTGGCGCAGACCCACCAAGGCACATGCACCCGGCAGGAGCACCGAGACAGACCCCTCGTGTCTCCAAGGGGGTACAGATCATGGGACTGATCGGGGGACCGATCAGGGGACTGAAGCCACCAATCACCAACCTGTTGTCATTTGTCTCTGAGATGGAGATCGCCGTATTCTGGAAGATCCTCCCAACAACCAGCTCGTGGTAGCTTCCAGTCCCGCTCGATGTCCTGTTACCAGTTGAGTAGCATGAGGTGTAGATTGCCGGATATCTGATGCCGATCCACCTAATGCACTTGGTCCCCGAGGCCCCAGCTAAGACATTTGTGTCTCTCAGACAGGTCAACCTCGAAGTGCAGTGACCGGCACCAGTCATACAAGAGCCATCCCTCCGCCTGAGCTTGGTCGCCTGGTATCAACTGCTCCACTTATAGCTCCAGCACGGAGCAGGGTTCCCTGACTGCAGGACAAGCTCTGATGCCTGCAGTGCCATCTACATCACCAGCATGGAAACCTGTCCCCTGGCGCCATGGTATCCATGGAACCCTTGGGGGTTCACCCAATCTTCCCAGGCTGCCTGTTCAGTGTTGGGAGCCTCAGGGAGGCCAGCAGCCTCAGTATCCTGGCCCCCTTCAGTGCTCGAGGCTTCAAGGGGAAAGACCCCACAGGTCCAAGAGGACCTAGGGGAGCAAGCTGCTCAACCACCAATGGTCATTGAGGATCCCGTGGTACTGGCATCGGCATCGCCAGACAAGGCTATCATGGCTCCCCCTCAGTTCCTCAGGATGATGCCAATGCTCACCAGGAACTATTGAAGAGGGTCGCATCTAACCTGGGGCTTCAGGTTGAAGAATTGGAGGAAACTTTGGGACTCCCTGTTTGACGTCCTTGGCTCCTGCTACGGTGGCTTTATCTCTTCATGAGGGGGTATCTAAGATTACTAATGCCCTGTGGTAGACTCCCTCCTCCTTGCCTCCCATCTCCAAAAGGGCTGAGTGCAAATACTTTGTCCCAGCTAAGGGTACTTATATGCCCTTATATTGCCACTCGGCCCTCAGTTCCCTTGTGGTTGAGGCAGTTAACCACAGGGAAAGGCAAGGACAACCCGGGGCTACCCCCTAGAACAAAGACTCAGGGAGGCTGGATCTCTTTTGACATTGGCCGATATGACTTCAACATGTGCCTAGCCATGGCCAAGTTTGAGGGTTCTCTTCCTGAGGGGTCCAGAAAGGAATTCCAAGGCAGTCCAGGGCAGCCCTCCAGGCGGCATCAGATGTAGCGGATTCAGTTGCTTGCACCATGGCCTTTGCCATCTCCATGTGGCACATCTCCTGGCTGCTCCTCTCTGGCTTGTCCGCCAAGGCTCAGCAGTCGATGCAGGACCTTCCCGTTGATGGCCGGGCCCTATTTGCAGAGCAAACAGACAGCAAGCTGCATGGCTTAAAGGACTCCTGACCACTCTAAAAACTCTGGGATCTTAACTTGGTTCTCTCTAGGGTCATGGGCCTGCCTTTTGAGCTGCTGGGCTCCTGCTCCCTTTCCCACCTATCATGGAAGGTCGCTTTCCTGGTGGTGGTGACATCAGCAAGACGAGTTTCTGAGATTAAAGCCTTGACCTCAGAATCGCCGTACACAGTCTTCTACAAAGACAAGGTTCAGCTGCAACCCCATCTGGTCTTTCTGCCGAAGATGGTATCTACCTTCCATATGAGCCAGGACATCTTCCTCCTGGTGTTCTGTCCTAAACTGCACAAGACCAGTGAAGAGAGCCGTTTTCATGCACTGGACATCTGAAGGGCCTTGGCTTTTTACCTAGAGTGTACCAAGCCTTTCTGTAAATCAACTCAGCTCCTCATTGCCACAGCGGATAGGGTGAAAGGTCCTTCTGGTGTCCTTGCAGAGGATTTCCAACTGGATCACCTCCTGTATAGGGACCTGTTATGAACTGGCAGGGGTCCTGCAGCTGCCAATCATCAGAGCCCACTCGACTAGAGCTCAGGAGTCTTCCTGGCACACATCCCTATTAAGGACATCTGTAGAGCTGCGACATGGTCCTCTGTCCACACGTTCACGGCAAATTATGCCATCATTCAGCAGGCCAGAGATGATGCTGGGTTCGGCAGAGCTGTGTTGCAATCTACAGGCCCATGAACTCCTACCCGCCTCTGTTGGTACTGCTTAGGAGTCACCTAATATGGAATGGACATAAGCAAGCACTCGAAGAAGAAAAGACAATTATCTTTTTCCATAACTGGTGTTCTTCAAGATGTGGTGTTCATGTCCATTCCATGACCTGTCCTCCTTCCCCACTGTTGGAGTTGCCCGGCAAAAAGGAACTGAGGGCTGGGGGAGCTGGCAGCATCCCTTGTACCGCAGCATGTGCACACCACAGAGCCAGTCCCCACAGATACTGCTGAGGGAAAAACGTCCGACACCGATGCATGCGGCGAGCACTCACATCTAATATGGAATGGAATGAGCAACACATCTTGAAGAACACCAGTTACGGAAAAAGGTAACTGTCTTTTCCTTCTGGCCTTAAAATCTATGGCTCTATGAACAAGAACGTATCTTTAAAAAAAATCTAATCTTGGTTTTAAAATTGCCAGTGTTGGAGAATTCACCATGATCCTGGGTATATTACTCCAATGGCTAATTAACCTCACTGTTAAAAATGTACATCTCATTTCCAGTCTGAATTTGTCTATCTTTAACTGCCAGTCACTGAATCGTACTATATCTTTGTCTGCTAGATTGAAAAGGCCATTCAGTTCCCTTTACGTGCTACCAGTCACCTTTCTTAACAGATTTTAAAGTCCTTTTCTCCATTTCAAGGCTCCGCACAACTTTTTTCTTCTCTGTTTGTACTCTACATCTACCACAGTGCCTGTTTTCCATCTATTCTCCCTCACAGTGTTTTGTACCCTGTCTTCTACTGGATGGAATGTTGTACATGTTCAAATAGGTGTGATTATCACCTTCTAGTGGCTATAGTGCACAGAAGATCTAAATCCTAATATTGGCATATGAGAAAGCATGTTACACTACAAGAAATCTGTGAAAGTCCACATTCATGCAATAAATGCAATTGATAACACTTGATAACCATTTGAAAATTTTTGACCATTAGAGCAAAATCAGAAAACGCTGGGCTTTTTGCTAATTCTGTTTGCTCAGTAGAATAGAAACTAGTGTGGTTAAAAGATTATTCCTGCTATAGGCTTAATATAATAGGTCTACTTTTATGAAAATTATTTATTTCTGTGGCACACAAGGGCACAGATTGCTGAGTCCCACATTTCCAGTTTTTGTAGGCCACTATTTAGCTAATGGGGTATTCCACTGCAGCTTTCCTGTACCTGGACGCTTTGGGATGAGGTTGTATGGTTCAGTGCTCTGGACAGCTCTTATCCCTGATGCTGGAGACACAATTAACTTTGTTTAAACACAAATGTGCATACTAAACATGTGGGCCAGCCATTTGAGTCCTCTTCTCTCATAACACTAGAGAAGGTAGAGATTAATAACTTGAGTGCTGTTTCTCAAGACTAACAAAACACTATTCACACATACTAAAGGCCATCCAAAAATCTTGAACAATTGCTCATTAAAAACCTTCAGACTCCTCAAAGAAAACATCTTACTTCAAGACAATCCTGTGTGTGTTGAATTTTGTATTTCTTCTGGTTTAAAACATTATTTTATTTTTTTAAAGATTTGAAAGAGAGATCATGACTTTAGGTGGGGATAAGTAGTATTTGAGTTAGTCTCTAGCACTAAAAGAAATGAGGAAAATGTAAGACAAGGAAAGCTGTGTGAAACTCAGAGTTTTTGGTACACTGTGCAGATATTTTCTTTGTGCTGATTAAAATGAGTTTTTGACTTTCAGGCTTATGTGAACCAAATACATGGTTCTTGGTTGCATGGGGTTCTGTGTATCTGCATAGTCCTTAAGTTTTTACTGAAGGCGGTGTCCTGCTCATTCACAGTGCCTTCCAGTCTTTCCTTTCTTATGCAGTTAAAAATAAGCTGAATCTTGTGGATTTTTTTCTTCCATTGGTATAGGACCTTATAGTCACTTAAAGAACTCCTAATTTAAAAAGTGAACTGTTGGGATAGTATATGCATTAAAATAGTCTAATTAAAATAGAGAGTTTTTGTAATATAATTAGCCATTATTTCATCTGCAAGCTTCAATGTATTAGATCCCAAAGTCTCAATGATCTAGACATCCTATGCTGAATGTAGCACTGTAGCACCATCTTGTGTGAGTTGGAAATTTGATGTTTCAAGAAATGCATCCCTTTTTCCAAGGTTTTCAAGTATTAAGAAATCTTCGTTTTTCCACTATAAAATGAACAGTGTTAACTTTGACAGTAAACTTTAGAATATTTTATTACAATTGAGTCTGTGAAATATAAAACATATGTTCTCCACTGTAGTATATCAGTGTTTTATGTCTATATCATATTGAGCAAACTAATATACAGTGCAGTAGGTATTCCAACCATATTCTGTCCAATGGAAATGAAGAGGAAAAACAAGTTTAAGATTTTTCCTATTTTTCCTCTCAGTTTACATCATCATAAATAGCGCTTCTTAAAATGCACAGAACTTAAAAATGGTTCAACACAATGTTTAGGCAAGAGTTACAGGTAATCTTGATGATATACATTTGAATTATTTCTGTTTTGTGCTGTTAAAACAAGTGGGGACAGATAAGTAAGGCAAAGAGCAAGATTAGAGATTTATCAAAAAATAAAATGAAATTAAGAACTAGGAAAATGCAAGCTCAGGGGAAATAAATTATTTAAGAATAATTCTGCATTAAATGTATGAGAGAGAGTTGGAAATAAAGCTGCAAAAGGCTTGGGAGAGGTAGCAGATAACAAATAGTCTATGAGTTTGCAATGCAGTATGGGTAATAATCCAAATGCAGTAGTACTCTGGGGATCTGAGTATGGGGAAGAATGCCCATATAGAGAAGTTTAAAAAAAGAGTGTGGGGGGTGAAAGGCATATCTTGCCTTCACTCTCTGGAGGAAAGGATAAATGGAGTTATAACTAATGGAGGTACAGATTCCCCATAAACATGCATTCATTACTGTCTCCCTCTGCCCCTTGAATTGGTTGGGTGTCTTGAACTAGAGCTGAGGCAGCAGTGGTGAAACACCATGCTTCCAGGTATCCATGAGATACTTCTGCCTCAGGTCCCAGGCACAGTAGGAACACTGAAGGAGATAGAATTTTGTCTGTACTATTTGAAGTACTGGTATAGATTAGTCTAGGTCTGCCCAAAATTAAATGCCCTGCCCCTCAGCTAAGGGAGAGGAACCACTAAGTCCAAGCTCCAGTTGATTACGAGGGACAACAAAGGAGAAAACAGGAAAGGTGTAAGGTCAAAGGTTAAAAAAAACAGAAAGGGACACAGAGCAGAAAACCCCCAACAGTGCCCACTGCTCCTCAAAGGCATTTGAGTCAGTGGATACTGCCCAGATGAACTCTGCCTACAGGCATGATTGGGTAAGGGACCAGAGCACCCCCCGACCCCTGTCCAACTTCCTCCTCCTGATATGATGGATGGCCACCTTGGCCAGCGCCGGAAGTAGGTTGATGAGGAGGTCCCAATACTTTGTGGGGCCACAGTTGTGGTATGCATAAGTCAGGATGTTGGGAGAAGTGCAGCCAGAACCTCAGTAAGGTTCTGGAGGAGCCAGATGAGGCACTGCAACCGGATGCATTCTACATAGATGTGCTCCAGGGTCTCCCTCTCATCACAAAAGGGACAGCTGTTGGTGGAGTTCATAAGCCACACCAGGTACACACTTGTGCTCATGGCTCTGAGGAGAAGCTGCCATCTAATTTCCCTGGTGAGCCATGGAACCGAGTGGAGTACAATCTGGCCCACTGGGGTTCCTTGCCCTCATTAAGTGGCAAGAGGTACCATCACTTGGTATCAGGGCAGGACATAAGGGCGAGGAAGTGGATGGTATGAGGCACGAGCACATACAGACATTCTCTGGGTGCAGTTTGGAGTTAGACCAACTGGATATCATGTAGCCAGCTCAAGTGGTGTGTCAGGGACAGCCAGGGAGGGTTGTGGGGCAAACGCCCATTGAAGAGTTCTGAAGGGCAGAGGTAAGGGATAGTTCTGTCTGTAAGAGTTGGGGTAGTGGTGCATACATACTGGGTCCCCTCTACCTTCCAGAGTCCCTCTTCCCGCACATAAACTCCAGCCCATCTTGCACAGCATAGCTCTCACATTTTAGTTTCCTTGCACTCCTGTTCTCTCCCCTCACAGCCCGGCTCAGCCCTTGTGCTCCCTTAAAGGCCCAGTTTACATCCCCTGCTGCTCAGCCTGTCTGCCTTTGCTCTGTGAGAGTGGGTCTGGTGAGGCAGACTGGGAGCAAAACCAGAAGTACCTGACAGAATTTGACAGTTCTGGCTGATGGCAGTGGTGATCAGCTAGGTTGTGATGGGTACGGAGAATAAGGCTGTAGTTAATTAGTCAGTTTCAAAAGTGGCCTATGTGTACATGAAGTTTGAGTTTGGGCACTGTCGTGGTGTAGGGATGAGAACCTAGAAGTGGGGACTGCCAAGGAGCATTTTAAAATGTTGTTTTCTTTACAAAAGTAAATATTTTTCTTTAAAAAGACATGGAAAATCTCATGGTCTTCTAAAGTGAGATTGATTTAGGCCCTGAATTTGGTACAGTCAGTAAAGTCTGAAACAGGGATGTTAGTCCTTTTAAATGCAGACTTCAGTAGAGCCTTGTGCAGATACAAATTTATATCCGCAGGTGTGGCTATCCACAGATATAAATCAGTATCCGCGGAACTGCAGGTCTCTCCCGGGAACCGGAGTGGTGAAAAGAGCAGAATGTGGAGCTTCCACTCCTAGGAGCCAGTGCCCCACGTTGGTAGCTCCTCAGGCACAGCTGTACTGCCTCCAGCCCTGCCCCCGTCCCCTCCACGCAGCTGTTGACCCCCGCTGCCCGTTGACCCAGCGGGTAATATAGACAAGCCCTAAGAAATCAGTATTGCTCCCACTGAAGTCAGTGGCAAGACTTCCCATCAACTTCAGTGAAAGAAGGATGTGGCCATGAACTTCCTCCCTAAGTGCCTATGTTCTTTAAGATTTTGTTGCCAATTATCATGTCTTCCCAACCCTGTTGTCATTGATTGGTCAATGTTTATTTAATCTTTCCTCTTCAGTCAGTCCACCCATCCAACCTTCTAATAATTTCTCTTGCACTTCTCTGAACTCCCTGAGATAAACTTAATTGATATGAGCCAGTTGTGTATTGATTTAGGTGTGTTCACACAGAGGGTTTGCACTTGTTTCATTAGTTCAATTTAAAAACTGATTTTAGTTAAACCAGTGCAACTTTTTTGTGTAAAGATGCCCAGAGTCAGAGCTCAGGGAGTTAAGAGAAGAGCAACAAAAATCATTAGGAAGTTGGAAGGATTAATTTGAGAGGAAAGATTAAAAGTACTAAAATATTTATATATTGGCTAAACAATGACAACAGGGCTGGGGAGACATGATAATTATCCACAAGTATTTAGATGATGTAAACGGCAAGTAGGGAGAAAACCTATGGCCTAATTCTGTTCCTACTGAAGTCAGTAGGAGTCTTGCCATTGACTACAGTGGGAGCAGGATTATACAAATGATATAAGGGGCCCAGTGGAAGCCACATAGGTGTTAACCATTCCCTTTGAGGTGTCTTCTTTTACCCAATAGCATCACCTGTCTCCATTAGCAGACTCTGAATGTGCTATTCAGTGGACAAAGACACGTTTAACTGTAAACTGTAAAGACCGAGCAGGGAAATCGGAGGAAATAGCAAATGAGACATGACACTGTGTTTGGAGAAAGAGCTCAGAGCATGATTTCTACATTTATAAGAGTAGATCATCTAAGCAATGCTTAATGTTTGTGTTATTGTTACATTTAATAGACAAAATTAGACATTTAAATTTGAACTGCCTTTAAAAAGAAGTTATGACTGTTTCAATTCTTCAAAATGTAATTTGTTAGGTGACACTTGCATTTCTATTTTTCCCCCTCTGAGATATTTTACTCACTTTTTTCTTCAATGTTTTAAACCACCATAATGTTCAGGAATGTGAAACCTCTAAAGTAAAAAATACATAAGAATGTCATTTTATTGGGGTTTGAGTCATTTCAGTAGCAGAATGTTGACTGAAAAAGTTGGTGAGTTTCTCTCAGAACAGAATTGTAAATGTGCTTTTGTTGATTAACAGTGAAAACACGTACTACATGAGAAAGCAATCGGGCATTTTAAAGCTGAAAACATTCTTTAAGACGTGTGCTAAAATGTATTGTGGTAGCTGCTTAATTAAAACTGTCTTGCTTTCCATCAAAAACCCAATTTTGACTTACTTGGCATCCTCTCAAGCCGCCAGTAAAAATCAGACCATAAAAGGCCAGAATGTGATACCGTACTCACATTGAGTAGTACAATACTTGGTGTGAAAACCATCGATGCCATTTGGACTATTTGCAGAGTAAGGTACTACCAAGTGTGTGTAAGGGTATCTCAGTTAGGCTCAAGCAAATTGAGTAACGTCTCATGGCCTTTATCCTTCCTTACAAAGTTAGAAATAGTATTTAGCAGATATTTTAAAATATTCTGAGGACTTCTAAAGGGACAGTTAGAAATAGTAAGCCATGTATAGGGAGAAATTCCATGTTGATTGTAGCCACCATTCCTAACCATGACATTTTCAGTGTATTCGATTTTGCCAAGATTTTATTAATTTATTAATTTGTGATATCACTTCTTACAATTTATCAAAGCTCATTAGAATATTTATGCCTCAGAGTTGCACAAAATGAGGCACCCGTTTCAATTTGAGATATTACGTGATTTTACTTTTTCTGTCCAATATTAGTGGCCACTAGGGCTGTCAAGCGATTAAAAAAATTAATCGCGATTAATCACGTAATTAATCACATTGTTAATAATAGAATACAATATAATTTAAATACTTTGGATGTTTTCTACATTTTCAAATATATTGATTTCAATTACAACACAGAATACAAAGTGTACAGTGTTCATTATATTTATTTTTTATTACAAATATTTTCACTGTAAAAAACAAGAAATTGTATTTTTCAATTCACCTAATACAAGTACTGCAGTGCAATCTCTTTATCATGAAATTTGAGCTTACAAATGTAAATTTTGTACAAAAAACCCTGCATTTAAAAATAAAACAATGTAAAACTGTAGAGCCTACAAGTCTACTAAGTCCTACTTCCTATTCAGCCAATCCCTTAAACAAACAAGTTTTGTTTACATTTGCAGGAGATAATGCTGCCTGCTTCTTGTTTACAGTGTCATATGAAAGTGAGAACAGGGATTTGCATGGCACTGTTGTAGCCAGCGTCACAAGATATTTACATGCCAGATGTGCTAAAGATTCATATGTCCCTTCATGCTTCAATCACCATTCCAGAGGACATGTGTCCATGCTGATGAGGGGTTCTGCTTGATAACAACCCAAAGAATGCATGTTCATTTTCATCTTCTGAGTCAGATGCCACCAGCAGAAGGTTGATTTTCTTTTTTGGTGGTTTGGGTTCTGTAGTTTCCGCATCAGCGCTTTGCTCTTTTAAGACTTCTGAAAACAAGCTCCACACCTCATCCTTCTCAGATTTTGGAAGGCACTTCAGATTCTTAAGCCTTGGGTCGAGTGCTGTAGCTATCTTTAGAAATCTCACATTGGTACCTTCTTTGCATTTTGTCAAATCTGTTCTTAAAATGAACATTTGCTGAGTCATCATCCGAGACTATTCTAACATGGAATATATGGCAGAATGCTAGTAAAACAGAGCCGGAGACATACATTTCTTCCCCAAAGAGTTCAGTCACAAATTTAATTAACGCATGTCCACTGGAATGGCGGCCGAAGCATGAAGGGGCATACAAATGTTTATCATATCGGGGAAATACCTTGCAATGCCAGCTACAAAAGTCCCATGCGAACTCCTTTTCTCACTTTCTGGTGACATTATAAATAAGAAGTGGGCAGCATTATCTCCTGTAAATGTAGACAAACTTGTTTGTCTTAATGATTGGCTGAACAAAAAGTAGGACTGAGTGGACTTGTAGGCCCTAAAGTTTTACATTGTTTTGGTTTTGAGTGCAGTTATGTAACAAAAAAAATCTACATTTGTAAATTGCCCTTTCACAATAAAGAGATTGCACTACAGTACTTGGATGAGGTGAATTGAAAAATACTATTTCTTTTGTTTATAATTTTTGCAGTGCAAATGTTTGTAATAAAAATAATGCTATAAAGTGAGCACTGTACACTTTGTATTCTGTGTTGTAATTGAAATCAATATATTTGAAAATGTAGAAAAACATCCAAAAATATGTAATAAATTTCAATTGATATTCTATTGTTTAACAGTGTGATTAAAACTGCAATTAATCACGATTAATTTTTTTTTTAGTTAACTGTGATTAATCAACAGCCCTAGCGGCCACAATTTCTGATTTTATATAATTTACTTTAAAATTAGACCCTTTCAAACCTTCAGTTTCTTTTTATTTTGTCAAAGACTTTCAGGTAAGATAATATTCATGTGATATGGTCTGCATGCAAAATAATTTTTTGGTGTCATTATTTTGTTTTGATTCCTTTAATTGCTGGATTATTCCTTATTTTAAATACATATTATTCCATTGCCAGGTTCACCTAGATAGAGGGAATAGCTTTTATGTACATCTTCTTACACATACTCCTGTCTTATTTTATAGATGGATTTGATTGTATAATAATGACCCAATATCATGGGAATGAGAGCCATTTATTATTTGGGAAATGGGGTGCTACTTGGGTATTAGTGGAGTCAGGGCTTGAAAAAATATACCTGACACTTAATGTTATTCCATAATAGCTCTTAAAATTTTGCACAGTGTTCAGCTATGTCTTAGAGAATGCAGATTGTTCAACACCCTGGGGCTTTGTCCTGCTCCCATTCACTTTATGGTGCAGGATTGATCCCCTGAAGAGGAAGACCAGCAATCTGTGTATTGAGGTTCTGTTTTCACTGTGCTCATGGTGTCATGACATATTTATTAAAAGAACGGCCATACTTGGCCAGACAAAAGGTCCATCTAGCCTAGTGTCCTGTCTTCTGACAATGCCCAATGCCAGATGCTTCAGAGGGAATGAACAGAACAGGTAATCATCAAGTGATCCATCCCCTGTTGCCTATTCCCAGCTTCTGGCAAACAGAGGCTAGGGACACCATCCCTATGATAGACCAGTCTGGGAATGTATTGAAAATGAGCTTCATTACATCTGCAGTTAGAGAGAAAGTGTGTGTGTGTGTGTGTGTGTGTGTGTGTATAAAACTATAATACACTGAATTTGTTACCCTTATTAGTGATTCTTTCCATCTTTTAGGGATACTGAATTTGAGAATATACTGCACATGAAATTCAACATGTTAATAAAATCTTTTAAAAATAAAATAAGATTTCAATTGATCTTTCTTTTTAGAGAATTGGAGTAAACCTGTGGAAGTGACAGCACTTTATTCATTTGAAGGACAGCAACCAGGTGACTTGAATTTCAAAGCTGGAGATAAAATCATTGTCAAAACCAAAACAAATTCACAGTTCGACTGGTGGGAAGGAAGCATCCGAGGACAAACTGGCATCTTCCCAGCCAATTACGTTACCACGAACTGTAACTAAAATGCATTCACTGGCCTTAATGTTTTTTTCCCCTAAACTTCTTTTCTGAAATATCCACTGGATGATGTACAATCAATTTACAATTTGTATTTTTAACCAATTGTCCTATAAAAATGTTTTGCTGTAATTGGAAGAATAAAATTTTTTAGAGTTGATTTTTGTATGGAAAAATTATAAATATAAAAAGATATATTAGAAGAATATTTTGATTTTTAATGTTATTTTGTCTCTAATGTTCTCTTTCCTTAATCCATAATAAATATTCTCTAATACACTCTATTCAAGCTACCTATCCGTTGTAGTTTTGCTTGACTCTAAGAAAATGTGTGAGCATTTATTTCAGGGGAGATTGTGGAAAAAGGTATATATGATAGAAGAAATTTCCTTTTTTGTTAAATATCATTTTGGACATTATTTTTTAAGAATGATTTTAGTTACAAATATCTAATACATTCATCACAAGGTGTACTGGTTAGATAAATAATTTTTTTACAAATCTAATATCAATATATTTAGTTATAGGACATAATTCTATGAAGATTCTTATATAGCCCTAATCATTGTAGTATCCAAGTACTTTCCAGTAGTGCATAAAAATAAGGAACTAATATCTGTTGTATGTGATTCGTTCTTTCTCTCATCCTCTTCCTAGAGGGAAAACTGTGTGTGCACTGCAGTGTTTTGTTTGGTAGGGTTTTTTTTTAATTGTGTGTTTTTATATTAGAGAAGAGGCAAGGTTGAAGAAGTGCAGCTTGTATTTGAAGCAGAATGTGGTGGGAGTTCTGATGCTCCTCAGTTCCCTGAAAAATCTGTCTTTTGCACAGATAAGCTTTACACTTGTGTTAGAATGTAAGTTAGCAAAATAAGTTTAAGTTGTACAGTTATCCTCCTTTTTCTTTAGAAAAATTTGTATACACTTAGTCTTAAAGGAAAGGACAACAGAGGGGAAATAAAAGAAAAGACAGGATTAATATGAATGAACAGAAGAAACATTATTTGATGGTGTATGAGTAATGTTGTTAAATATCAATGCTTAGCATCTCCATACCACTTTTCATCCATAGATCTCCACTTAATTTACAAAGGTAGGTAAGTAAAATAATTCCCATTTTATAGATGCAGGAAATTTTGTCCACAGAGAGATTGTGATTTGCCCAAGGTAATGTGGCAAGTCAGTGGCTGAGATGGAAATAGAATTCAGATCTTCTGACTAACAATTCAGCATTGGGCCATGCTGAATTAACATTATTTAATTTCTGGCATAGAATCATAGAAGTATAGGTCTGAAACGGACCTCAATAGGTCATCTAGTTCAGTCCTATGCACTCAAGGCAGGACTCTGGAATGACTAGACCATTCCTGACAGGTGTTTGTCTAACCTGGTCTTTAAAACTCCAATGACGGAGAGTCCGCAAGCTGCGTGGGCAGTTTTTTCCAATGCTTTAACCACCCTGACAGTTAGTAAGTTTTTCCTAATGCATCAAAAGATATAATTACACTTCTTTATAGGCTGTTCTTTATCAGCCAAAAAAAGTGTTAAGGAGAGATCTTTGCCCCATCCTTAGGACTTTTATTTTATTTCAGTCACGCCTGCAAAGGTTGCTATAATCCTTTCTCTCAACCAGGTTCACTGATTCTGACAATGGGTTTTGCTATTTTGGAAGCAGAGGTAAATATGTGGGTTCTGGTTGTCAATTTAGCTTCTTCGACTGAAAAGCTCTCCAGTTCTCTGGCTCCAGAGCTGCAAAAAAGATATAGACATGCCCTCTGCAGTGCTCAAGACTTGTCCCCAATATTTGAAAAACTGGGACTCAAACATCCTCACAATCTTTCACGCAGCATTTACAGAAATAACTGCCTTCATAAGTTATCTCTCCTCAGGCCCTATGCTACCAGCACTCCCAGTTATCTTCGAGACACCACTGACTTCCTGAGGAAACTACAATCCATCAGTGATCTTCCAGAAAACACCATTCTGGCCACTATGGATGTGGAAGCCCTCTACACTAACATTCCACACAAAGATGGACTACAAGCCATCAGGAACAGTATCCCCGATAATATCACGGCTAACCTGGTGGCTGAACTTTGTGATTTTGTCCTCACCCACAACTATTTCACATTTGGGGACAATATATATCTTCAAGTCAGTGGCACTGCTATGGGTACCTGCATGGCCCCTCAGTATGCCAACATCTTTATGGCTGACTTAGAACAACGCTTCCTTAACTCTCGTTCCCTAACGCCCCTACTCTACTTGTGCTACATTGATGACATCTTCATCATCTGGACTCATGGAAAAGAAGCCCTCGAGGAATTCCACCGAGATTTTAACAATTTCCATCCCACCATCAACCTCAGCCTAGACCAATCCACACAAACGGTCCATTTCCTAGACACTACTGTGCTAATAAACGATGGTCACATAAATACCACCCTATACCGGAAACCCACTGACTGCTATACTTACTTACATGCCTCCAGCTTCCATCCCGGACACACCACACAATCCATTGTCTACAGCCAAGCTCTAAGATACAACCGTATTTGCTCCAATCCCTCAGACAAACACCTACAAGATCTCTATCAAGCATTCTTAAACCTACAATACCCACCTGCTGAAGTGAAAAAACAGATTGACAGAGCCAGAAGAGTACCCAGAAACCACCTACTACAGGACAGGCCTAAAAAAGAAAATAACAGAACACCACTAGCCATCACCTACAGCCCCCAACTAAAACCTCTCCAGCGCATCATCAAAGATTTACAACCTATCCTTAGAGATGATCCCTCACTCTCACAGATCTTGGGAGACAAGCCAGTCCTCGCTTATAGACAGCCTCCCAACCTGAAGCAAATACTCACCAGCAACCACACACCATACAACATAAACACTAACCCAGGAACCTATCCTTGCAACAAAGCCCGATGCCAGCTCTGTCCACATATCCATTCAAGCGACACCATCATAGGACCTAATCACATCAAACACGCCATCAGGGGCTCATACACCTGCACATCTACCAACGTGATATATGCCATCATGTGCCAGCAATGCCCCTCTGCCATGTACATTGGCCAAACCGGACAGTCTCTACGCAAAAGAATAAATGGACACAAATCTGACATCAGGAATCATAACATTCAAAAACCAGTGGGAGAACACTTCAACCTCTCTAACCACTCAGTGACAGACTTGAAGGTGGCAATTTTGCAACAAAAAAAACTTCAAAAACAGACTCCAAAGAGAAACTGCTGAACTTGAATTAATATGCAAACTAGATACTATTAACTGTGGGTTAAACAAAGACTGGGAATGGTTGGGTCATTACACCAATTGAATCTATTTCCCTATGTTAAGTTCTCCTCACACCTTCTATGGGCCATCTTAATTATCACTTCAAAAAGTTTTTTTCCTCCTGCTAACGATAGCTCATCTCAATTGATTAGACTCTGCCTGTTGGTATGCATACTTCCACCTTTTCATGTTCTCTGTATGTATAAATATCCCCTGTCTGTGTGTTCCATTCTATGCATCCGAAGAAGTGAGCTGTAGCTCACGAAAGCTCATGCTTAAATAAATTTGTTAGTCTTTAAGGTGCCACAAGTACTCCTGGTTTTTTTGCGGATACAGACTAACACGGCTGCTACTCTGAAACAAGCTGAATACTGAAACTTCATCCATATATTATAGTTTATCCATGATTACAGCTACTGATTGGCTAAGAATTTTACACACAGCTAGTCTGTGCTTAAATCTCCTATTGTTTTTGTTATCCTGTGTTCTCTTTTACCCACTTGCTCTCTCATCCATCTGTTATGTTTGATCTTGTAGACTGTGTAAGCATTTTGGGGCAGAGGCTCTTAGATACTGCATGTTGGCATAGTGCCTAGCACAATGGGGTCCCAATCTTATTGAGGCCTCCAGTATAAATGTTAAACACTACTCCTCTTTCTCCTCTCAGCAATGAGTAGGTAATTTTTACTTATTGGAGTGGTTAAGTTCTTCTGAAAGGTTTGGTTGAATAAATAAATTCTTACTAATGGTAAGAAGTACATGCTAACTGTGGCCTTTAAAAACCAAGTCATCCATTGGGCACATAAACAATAAGATTATAGGGCTCTGTAAATTTATTTTCTCCATGATATTTGCAGTGTCTGCTTATACTTGGAGAATATTCTCCTCTTCATTATCCAGTTATATGGTGTTTTTCATCCTCATACTTCAAATCACTTTATACTCTAATTGTTGGTTAAGTAATTAACAACATGAGTTAAATCGCACAAAATGTCTGAGCAATACTGTTGAGCATCATAAGAGGAAATATATAGATACAAATGTATTTTTACTATTGACAGCCTCAGTTCATACACCTTTCTGGGGGATAGTTTGGGTTTACAAAGTATCACATATACATGAGTACCATTGAACATTGTTTTCATTAACTACAAGTTTTAGCCAAAACAAATTTCCTTTAAACAGAGATGCAGTGTTTTTGAGGATTGATCTTGATTTAAGTTATAGTGAGACTTTCTTCAGAGTTCATTTGCTGTGAAACATAGACCTGCCAATTACACTTTAAAATTTGACTTGCATTATTAGTTGCACTCAGTCTGGCATTTCCTTCAATGTGTCCTTTGTATTTTAATGTTCCTCATTTCCTTCCTTCATATTTATTTCCAAAATTAAGGCCACATTTCAGCCATAAACCAAAGCAGCACTCTCACTAGTTGTCAGCAATCAGATTCTGACAAACATGTATAAAAACAAAACCCTTTATAAATCTTAGCAGCCATAAAATGTGTCTGATGTGTTTTGGGTCACTTCTTTTGCATATCTGATTTAATTATTTTCAAATGTGGATCTTAAGTTTCCTTGTAGCAAAACTAAAACAACTAACAGCATGGCTGTAATCCCGCTCAACTGGAATCAATGGGATTCTTTCCATCGACTTCATGGGCTTTGGAACAAACCCTCAATCATTTGAAATCTATGGTTATTTCTGTTTTCAATGGGAGCACGATCCTGTTCAAGTAGATACAATATAGAGAAGATCATTGATATCTGTTTACATAATTTTGAGGACCCATCCAATCAGAATACTTTTTAGAGCTAGCAAACTCACTAGCCTTGTGTACTAATTTAGTTTTCCAATATCTCATATGGAGCAGCAGACAAGGTATTTATTTTTCCTCACTACATGTTTACATACTAGCCTTTATCTGAATGGTTATAACCACCATATTGTCAAATTGTTACTTATTCTCTAGGCTGGAACTTGCATCACCAAAGAATAAATTCTGTCCATCTCATTGAAGTGTTTGAAGGTACCCAGCTTGATATTTATCCTCTGCAGTTAAATATTTATCAGCTGCATGAAGAACTTGAAGATCTGTCAAAAATACTGACAAGTCTCATTCCACTCTGCAGCTGCCCTCTGAGCAAGAAAGTGTTTTCTTTGTCTTCACCATAAAGGGCTGGGGGAAAACAATCAAGGTACCATTTTCCTCCACACTTTGTCAGATAAAGGGTTTGCTTTATGATAGTGAGTATCCAAAAGGCTGCTTTTAGTCTGGTATACTGCTGAGTGCTCTCACACCTGAGAAAGCCTTTCAAGAATTGCAATAAATGTAATTCAGTTTTGTTCATGCTATGAAGTGAAGTATAAGCATCATAAGAAGAGCACTTCTGCTACATGAAACATGCAGTGTCGAAGCCTATAATACTGAAGATTACTTGCCCTTCTAGATTGTCATTTCTTCAGCCTGTTAAGAGATCAGTCTACATGATAAGTGCCGTACACAAATGTTGTTCTTTCAGTTCAGATGTAGAGGTTGCATGTCCATCCTTTCTTCTTCATATGACCCACTAAGTTGCTCAAGGCAACCTCATTTCAAACTCCTACTAACAAGAGTTCCAAGGCTGGATCATACATCAAACTGATATACTAATGCAAACCAGAGTGAAGAATGGAAAGAAAAGAAAAGAAAAAAAATCAGTGGAGGGGAAGATATTGGGAAAAATAATTTCATATCTATTTTAGTAACAGAAAATGGTACAGGATACTGGCAATTATTGATTCCTGTTGCTTGTTTTGACACATTAAAGTTGTTACTTTTTTGTTTGTTACTAAGATGGAAACTGCATGGAAAAAATACAACCCCTGGCTCTTTATGTTCAGAAGAATTGTGTCCAAGTCTTTCATTCAGATTGCCAAAATACTCAGCAGGTTATTGTTCACTTAACATTTCTGAACTGATTGGCAAAACAAAGAGAGAGACAATATAAAATGAAGGGAGAAGTTCTTCATTGGTACAGATCACATCAAAGCATCTTTCTTATTTAAGTAATTGTAAAAGTACTGTGCTGCTGAATGGATGGTCTTAACCCAGGGTTACTTAATTTAAAACTGCTAATTTTCTACAATATATATTCAGAAATGTGCTCTCCAAATCCTAGGGATTCGTGTACCTTGGAATCCCTTTCTGTACAAATTATTACATTAATAAATACATTTCTTTGGCTCTCCAGAGGAGGAATATGAAATAAATCAGAATGTAGGTATTTCATGCTCTTAAATAAAAACCTCCACAATTATTTTCTATAATGTGAAGAGGTTTCCATTAACAGCTAGATTCCAAGATCTAAGTGAACAAAATGTTTAACAGGAGTCTCAACAACCTGACATTAATAGCTCTCAGCTGACAGTGTGAAATTTTGACATTATTGATTACAATTCAAGTGTGATATACTAACTTTAATACAGCATGCAAGCAACATGTGCAGGCAAGCCAGATGCAGAATGTAAACATTATCTAAACAGAGCTGATTTCAAATGTTTCAAATGTAAATAAAACACTGTGTGGTCCTTCAGACTGTCAGCAATCATTATTTCCTCCAACATAAACAAGGCTGTCAAACAGGATTTTTGTCACAACTGTAAAAAGTCATTCTTCACTAGTAAATCCTTGGCTGTTTCTTTTAAAAAATAAAGTTCTTTACCTTTAGAATAGATGAGTTCCTTTCCAGATTTGTATGAAATAATTTTGCAGGTTACTTCCTAAAAAACAACAGTAGATGTTGGAACAAAATTAGAGTAGGAAAAAAATAAATTTAGTAGGCTTAGTAAAGAGGTGGCCCTTAAGATTTTACCATTTGTCTTCAATAACTACATAACTGTTTTCACCTACATAACCTCAGCGTTTGAGGTGTTTTGTATAGATTATCTATATGCTATACTTCACTATGAAAATGTTTCTAAAGGTCACCATTTGGATTGAAAGAATACTAAATTATTAGTTGAAAGTGAACCAAAATATTACTATTGCTGAAGTCCTTATACAGTAAGTCACTAGGTCCCTACCAGGGCCGGCTCCAGTGTTTTTGCTGCCCCAAGCGGCAAAAAAAATAAAATTAAATTAAAAAAAACAAAAAAAGCCACGATCGGTCACACTTCACTGGCAGCTCTACTGCCACCGCTTCATTCTTCGGCGCCAATTCGGTGGCAGGCCCTTCCCTCTGAGAGGGACTGAGGGACTTGCCACTCCTTTCTGTTGGCCGCCCCAAGCACCTGCTTGCTGCGCTGGTGCCTGGAGCCGGCCCTGGTCCCTACACATTTGGTGAAGTATACACTGTATTATCATCCATGTTACCAGTTAGATAGACCCTCACCCAATACCAACTGAAGTCAAAAGGAGCTTTGCCACGGGCTTCAATGTGGATAGGATAGGTTGTTAGAGAACAGAACACAAAAGTGTTTTTCATTTCACTAATTTATTAATATATATGAAAGACTAACTCTTACATAGTGTTCATGGAAAATAATCAATTTTTCAGCCTCTCTTTGCTGCTTGGTTCAGGTTTCCGTATGGGAAATGGCCCTCTAGGCATGTGTCCTGAGATCCACAAGGGAATCCGGTTTCCCTCATACAAGATATTGGATCGCTACTGAGAAGTGCCTGCTCCCTGTTTCTCCTGGCAGGGAGCCATGGAGAAACATGGCCATGGTACCATTGGTTCACCTTCTTTGCAGGAAGGTAGAGCCTTCAGTTCAGAAGGGGGAGATAATGTTACAAGCAGCAGCAATAACTTCCTGCGGCAGTTCCACTGGGAAATATACCAGTTTTTGAAGAGAACATGCTATGATGAAGTGAGTATCTTTGTGCTTGCAGGGATGCGAGTGCATCTCACACATGTGCCTCTTCCTCCCCTCCTTTTCTTTTCAGCCTGTATTTCACTCTTTCGCTCTTCTTAGCCCTGCATAGTGGAAAGGAGCTTAGGGCTGCCCAGACTATCAAGAATTCAATTAAATATCACAAAGACTTTCCTGGCAGAGAGAGTCCTGAATGTTCCCTATGGCAACCAGCAGCAGCACAAGGGAAGAGGAATTAATACTTCCAGTCCTCTGTGTCACTTGTGGAGGCAGGGTCAGGTGGAAAGGTCCTGAAATTCCATGGAACCAGCATGCATTTAATTTTTTACATGAAAATTATGGAGAGCTTTTCAAAGCTACCTGTCATGGTGACAGGGCCAGCTGCACTTGGGCCTTTTGCAGACCCTCTTGAGTGCACCCTTCACGGACCTGGTTTTGCTACCTTTAACTGTCTGTGCATAAAACCCTGTGACTCTATCACTTTTAGTTTGGATCCTTCGGTTGCAGCCCCCTTGTTCCCCACCTCTGATAGCATGACAGGCCCAACTGTATTTGGTATCTGCAAGGAACTTCCCCCTAGGAGCTTATGATCAGTTGCTGATTAAAGTGACTGAGAACAGTTCCTTCAAAACAAACTTATTGTTTATTCATCCAAATGTATGTAGCAAGCAGAGAAAGAGTTAAAACAACAAAAGTCTGTTTACATCTTATCTTACCTGAACTTTATCCTTTCCTTGCAAGTTTTGGTAAGTTCCACTTAGCCCAGATACCACCTTCTCTGGGCTGGGAGAGACTTCCTTGCTGCAGCTACTCTCTCTCTCTCCCCTACATCCCCAGTAGCTGCTGACCACTCAATTCCCACCCCCACTCCTACCCCCCGTGCTACTCTCTCCAGGGGGGTGCTTTTAACTGCTTATGATCTTTATGATCTCTAGGCTCTGGCCTTGGCAAAACAGCTGTGTAACTGTCCTGGCACCTGAAAACGTCATCTTCCCAATTAATGGTCCAGCCATTGTCAACTTAATTCCTGTGAAATTGTTTACCCCATATGCCTTATATCTGTACCGTTATTTCCTTTCCTGCTTCCTATTCCTAAACAGACCATTTTTATTCAACTTGGTTTAGTCAGACAGAAGAATATCAAGCAGGGAAACTGAGATTCATGCTATTCTTTAAAAAGAAAAAAAAAGTACTAATAGCTCCCTTATTCTTCACACCATCCAGGTACTTTAGATGCCCAATTCACTTTAATTTTAAATTGCACATCCACATCCCATAGGTAATTTTGAAAATTTCAGCTTTAAGGCACAATTTTTTTGGAAGTAACTGGTAGTTGAAAACTCTCAGCACCTTGTAGAAAGAGGCCCTTTGTTCCTTCCTTGTAAACCCACTCTGAGACTATAAAATGTTAATAGTGACATGGACTATTACCACATGTTTTTGAGTTGATTTTAAATTTAACTTTCATCAAAGTGACAATGTGTTTTAAACAAATCTTTCACACATACGTTAAAAGGTTTGGGCAAGTGTTTGACTGGAAGGAAGCTATAAATGGAGCAGCTTAATCCCAGACTGGACTGGCCATGGTGATGAAATATAAAAAAGAGGGCCTGAACTGAAGAGGGAGATAAAGCTGCTGGGTGCTGAGATACAACAACCATGGGGCTATAGAAGCACCTAGACAGATAGATCAAAAGAAGCCTGTTGCAGGAAGTGAGATTGTTGATTCGAATGGCAAGCAGGCCTTTAATAAAATATTGAGTACTCCAGAATTGTAGTGACATCCCTGTCTCTGGACTAACTTGAATGTAATTAACGAAACGGTTGTGAATTGCTTCCTTGGTGTGGGTGGTTTGTTTTTGTATTGGCTTGGTTTTTTATTTTTTTGATCTGTGCGTTTGTTACTCACTAATTATTATTAATACATGTATCTTATTCAGTATATGCATATTGACATAGTCCAGGAAGTGTGACAAACTTAGAAAAGCAACATCCTAGTAGGCATTCATATAGAACATGTATTGATTTTCTCCAATTGTCTTTCTACCCCAAGCTACACTCCCTCAGCAAAGTTATTTTATTTCCTTTATTCACTTAAATGGTTTGGTTTATTAATGGACTATTTTCTCTAAGGGTTGACAAACTGCATTCTTCAGCATTATGGAAGGGTTTGATCCCAAGGCTGCTGAAATTAATAGGAGTCTTTCCATGGAGCATATCTGGAGTTATATTTCATTGATCACTATAAAGGAAGGCAAATATTACAGAGAGGCAAAACCGTTTAATACAGTAATAGACTAACCTTGTGAGATATCAAATCATTGATATTCTAAGGACCATAGAGAGTTGAAGCCACTAAATTCTGTCCAATCTTGCTTTTAATAGTGTGGTTTTATTTTACCTCTACATATGGTATATACATTATCACCAATTTTTAGAATTGTTTGGTTCATGTCACAGATTGTTTAATTTAGGTCAAATAGGGCAGATGCTTGGTTAACTAATCTTTTTGTGTGAATCCAGATTTAGGTGCAGGATACTACAGTTATTGTCCTCTGTAAAGTTTTTGCCCTGAATTATGCAGCGGAGGGGGGGGGCAGTGTGACAAAGTTTTAATGATATTGTTAAATAAAAGATGCTTAGTTAGATTTCTGTCACCATGTTTGCTTTGCACCTAAACTTTCTGCTTAGTAAGAAGAGAGACAGGAACCTGTCTTGTCTAAATGTGATGTGGGTGGTATGGAAAGCAGAGTTTTGACTACATTCTTTCAATACTCTCTGCTGGAGGAATTGTGGATCACTTTCCGTAAAACCATCAGTAAGGATTTCCTATTTAAAAAAAAACAAAAAAAAAACCCAATCTACAGTAATGGTCCGACACCTTATACCTTGCAATAGTGTTAGTATTTTGTTTGGGACCATTACTGACCAAATTCGGTGATGAATCCTGGTCACGTGACACATGAGGCAGTTTGTGCATACGCTAAGAAGACTGAAGACCCAATTGATAAAGGGAATACATCTTCTGCTCTTCCACCAAGAAGTAATAATTAGCACTAGGCAGAGGGAATCCAGGGGAAAAGGCAAAAGAATCATTGTCCCTAAGATGAGGTAAGGAGAATGCTGTATTTGGGTAATACCTGCTAGCAAGAAGGGTTTTATTTCTGTCAGGGGTCTGAAGTGAGGAAGCACGACAGAGTAAAGGACCAGTAAAGTTTAAAAAAGAAAAGAAAAGAGGGGAAACCCCATCAACGTATGTACTTTACACAAACATGAAAAATATTTTACTTTTAGTTTGAAGAGCATTATAAAGGCAAATAGAATGTGGGACAGGGCAAAATATGACTACCTCACAAATATATTTTGCCACTAATTACTCATTTCTCTTAATTACTTAGAATTTCTATCATAGAGGAGATTACAACTGTATCGATGTGGAGGGTAGGTGCATACTATGGGTTGGGCTATAAACTGAAAAAAGTATAGTCTAGAATGAAGAAAGCAGAAATGCAGGGCACCGTACCCACATATATATTAAGAGGTCTGAGGAGGATGGAATCCCAACATTTTGGGGCCTCTTGAGAAAATGTGGGATCCTTCTGGAAACATGGCACTTGAATTGTCCTTTCTAACCTTATCCTTCCACAGAATGCTATGGACTTTGCAAATGGAAGAACTCGTGCATGAATTTCACAAAGCACTCTGCCACTGTCTAAATATTTACTAAGCTACCATCCAGGATGTTACAGAGTGTTTCTTGGGGAGCAGATCTGAGAGTGGTGAGTTAAACTCTAAAGGGAACTGACAACTCATCCAAAGAATTGGCTAGGACACTAGTGTATGGAAGTCTTCAGTTGTCTTAATTGGGTTATAAGCATCTATAAATCCTACAACAGAGATAGCACGGTAGGTGGGATGCAGCTCATTAAATCACTGAGAAGTTAAACCAAACTGGGTGAAACTCTGCAGGCTAGGTTCAGAGAAATCTTTTCTTTGTTTTTGATTCAAGCAGACGCATACCATGTTCACTTAGAATACAAGCCTGTGTTCTGCATTTTGTCTACTATCCTTTCACTTTATGCTCCTCAAGGGGGACGCCACGAGAAGGCAAATGAACATGTCCCCCATTTGATTTAGCCCAATTTTCACAGTGTGACTGTAGGGCAGCAATGCAGATGGTCAAATGTGGTTGAGAAGTGCACCATTAGAAGATTTGAGGGTGGATTCTGCCCTCGATGATGCAGCAGTTAGATAGCTGAACAGTGTAGACAGAGCTGGTGCTACCCTTTAGGCGGACCAGGCGGTTGCCTAGGGCGCCAAGATTTGGGGGCGCCAAAAAACAGTGCCCCTCCCCCCCAGATGTTAAGTGTTTGGCCGCTGCCCTGGGAGGGAGAAGGAGTCTGAGCCGCCACCGGCAGCCTAGGGCACAAAACTTCCTTGCACTGGCCCTGAATATAGATATTGACTTGTGATGCATACACAAGAAGGCCTTGTTCATTTTTGCTTTAAATGTGTATTTCAAAGAAACCTCAAAACAAAATTCCAACAAAACTGCAGATTATGACATGGTTTTGCACTCAAATAATGGAAAACCAAAAAATCTCAGATGGGCTTGAATGTAAAAACATAAATCTACCCCGGTTAACTTTGAATTGGATCTGGGTTCACTTGAAAAGTTCACAAACCTTAATGAGCATCATGACAAGCCTGGACAAAGCTTTGAATTTTTGATGTCACCAGAAAGCAGGTGGGCTTCACATAGTTTCATTTTGTTTTGAAAGCTGACCTCACAGTTTGGTACCATGTGACAAGTTCAGCAATTCCAGAACCCTGAGATCTTTTGCTCTTTGGTTCACTGTGTATGAAACATTTTTTCCTTCCCAGTTTACAACCTTATTTCTGGATAACCAAGAGGATTCAAAGTCCAAATGGTGAACAAAATGGCTGTGGTGGGTGGGGTTGTTTTTAGTTTTCGGGGAGGGACAGAAAATGTGTTTTCAACAAAGTGGAAATTTTTGTTTAAAAAAAATCTATTTGCATAAAATAAGGATTTTAACCAAAAAACTGAAAATATTTTGGTTTTCAGCAACTTAAAAATGTTTGATATTTTGTTTTTTTTGACAAACCCAAAAAATGTTCGTTTCTCTTTTTTTTTTAATTCATTTTCCCCCATTTTTGTTGAAAATTTTTCCCAGATGCCCCTTCTCCTTTCCTCCCCTTCCAGCTCTACTTCACAGGCTTTAGTGCACTGAGACCTTTTCTTATATTTAAAAAAAAAACAAAAAAAACTTTACTTTGTTCATTTTAGGTTTCATTTTTCACCTGAAAACCTGAGTTGTTTAAATAGTTTTTTTTTTTTGCATGATGTAAGTACTTTCACTGAGCACTGTACAATGATTCTCATTCATAAAAGCTGTGGGGTTTATTTTTGCTACAAGTTGTGTCTTTATGCATTTCTGGATTTGTGTAGAGTACAAGTCAAAAAAAACATAGTCAAAGGAAAAGTGAATGAAGTTTCTAGATTATTTATAACCAAGTCTCTGAAGCGAATACCTAAACTGCTACTAATCATGTTCCCCTTCTCCCTTTCCTGTCTAACTCAAATAGTCATTTCTCCTTTCCCTGCCCACACAGAATTGCATCCCCCCACCCCTTCATCGCAGCCATCAGAGAATGAATTTTTCCCCTGGCCTGAAGTTGTCTGCATTTCCCACCCTCTTCATAGTTGCCTTTTTGGTTCTAAGAGCTGCTGACTCAGTTTCTCATGCCCAGAGTGACCTCCTCTCTGCTGGTATACTCAGTGGGCTTTACACCTGTCAATCACACTAGGAGACAGAAGCTGGCAGCCTCACTTTCAGCCAGCAAGAAGTCAGCTAATACTATTCCCTCTCTCCTCCCTTTTTGGCTGACATGTGCCGAGACTACAGGTAGGAGACCCTCAAAGGTGAAATGGAGGAGTATATGCCACTGCAGCAGAGCTCCCAATGAATGACGTTAGGAGAGCATACGCAGATAGAAAGAAATATATTGTGTAGTACAAAACAAAATATAAAAAGTACATGAAAAATACAATCAAGCTCACAAGGTATTAAAGCGGGATTTAGTTTTACACATTTCTTGCAATACAATGTCATTAGCCACTTTAGTTATTAATGTTTATTTATTGAGCATTAATGGTATGCTGAAGACTGAACAAACAGAGGAAGTTGCCTACTGTCTTGATTGTGAGCTAGCTCAGATACACCACAGTTCAAATCTGTACAACCAATATAGCATATGAAAGTCAATTGGAGTTGTGTGTGCTGAACAGTAAAGTCCTTCAAATTACACTCTTTTTAATTGCTTTTTATAAATACTTATTGTATTTGTTAAATTAATGTCAAAACACTCTGCTGCAGGGGTATGTAGTAAGGAGGGATTTAAGGGGAGAAAAGGTGGATTTTGTGTGGCGCTTTAATTGTGTGTGTGATTTTGTAAAGAGGCAATGCCGGAATGAATATCCTTGGTTGTTTGTATTGTATCTGGCTCATATTAGGAACTAATGTTTACTTTGTTTCATAATTGTATTTCTGCTACAATGACAGTGTAAACAAAAGCCTGTTTTAAAGTACAATGTTGTAATATGTGGGGGATGTACCTTAGTAATGGGATAAAAGAGAAGAATAGAAGAGTTGTGTTAAGTCTGGGGATTGTATGGCTAGAAGTCATCAAAATTCTAATGGCCTAATCACACAAACTTTAATCACATGTCCTTACTCACACAAGTAGTTCCACTGATTTACTTGCATGATTAAGGGTTCAGCTTTAACTTACACTGTAAGATGCTTAGAAAGTCAGCAAGAGACTTTGACTCAAAAAAAAAGTAGACCACAAAAGAATCTTGTGGTGGGATTCTTGTGCCCCTTCATTTGGAATGTTAATGACCCAGTTTAAAATTTGAGTGTGGCTCTAAAAACCAATTATGGTTGCCTTGAAAAAGTGTATAGTAATAATATCAATACATTTTGAATCCTTATCATAGACTCATAGGACTGGAAGGGACCTCGAGAGGTCATTTAGGCAAGCTCCCTGCACTCATAGCAGGACTAAGTATTATCTAGACCATCCCTGACAGGTGTTTGTCTAACCTGCTCTTAAACATCTCCAGTGATGGAGATTCCACTTTTCCCTAAGCAATTTATGCCAGTGCTTAACCGCCCTGACAGTTAGGAACTTTTCCCCCTAATGTCCAACCTAAACCACCCTTGCTGCAATTTAAGTCCATTCCTTCTTATCCTATCCTCAGAGGTTAAGAAAAACAATTTTTCTCCTGCCTCCTTGTAACACCCTTTTATGTACTTGAAAACTGTTAACATGTCTCCTCTCAGTCTTCTCTTTTCTAGACTAAACAAACCCAATTATTTCAATCTTACCTCATAGATCATGTTTTTTAGATCTTTAATAATTTTTTTGCCCTTCTCTGGACTTTCTCCAGTTTGTTCACATCTTTCCTGAAATGTGGTACCCAGAACTGGACACAATACTCAAGTTGAGGCCTAATCAGCACGGAGTAGGACAGGAGAATTACTGCTCGTGTCTTACTTACAACACTCCTGCTAATACATCCCAGAATGATGTTTGCTCTTTTTTGGCAACAGTGTTACGCTATTGACTCATATTTAGTTTGTGGTCCACAATGGGCCCCAGAGCCCTTTTTGTAGTACTCCTTCCTAGGCAGTCCTTTCCCATTTTGTGTGTGTGCAACTGATTTGTTCCTTCCTAAATGGAGTACTTTGCATTTGTCCTTACTGAATTTCATCCTACTTAGTTCAGACCATTTCTCCAGTTTGTCAAGATTGTTTTGAATTTTAATCCCATCCTCCAAAGCATTTGCTACCCCTCCCAGCTTGGTATCATCTGCAAACTTTATAAGTGTACTCTCTATGCCATTATCTAAATCATTGATGAAGATATTGAACAGAACCGGACCCAGAACTGATCCCTTTGGGACCCCATTTGATATGCCCTTCCAGCTTGACAGTGAACCATTGATAACTACTCTCTGGGAATGGTTTTCCAACCAGTTACGCACCCACCTAGTTTGTTTATGACAAGGTCATGTGAGACAGTATCAGAAGCCTTTATTTTTATTTTCAATGTCCAGAGGCACTTTTCATGACTCTCAGAATACTTTTCCATTTGTCAAGTACATCTCAGAACACAGCCCTCTCGTGTCAGTTCACGTTGTGATGGTATTTATGCTAAAGCCCGCAACAATCTGGTCAATTGAGCATGTAGTCCAAACAGTCAAGAGTTTCTCTCCCACTGAGATGAAAGTGACCAAAGAAACCTTGCAAATGGACCATTCCATCTGGGTGACACTCGATCTGCAAGACAGTTCTATCCCTTTGGGATTTGCCATGATAATGATCTCAGGATGCTGATATGTTGTGCCCATAAATCTGAAGGCAGAATAAGCCCACAACTCCTTTCTGAGAGTCACTTGTGTATGCGAGGGCAGAACTGGACCAATGATTTTTGTTTGCCATTCTCAAGAATCCATTTCAGTACCTATATACTTTAACCAAATGTGAAACATCCTTCCAAATTAGCACTGTGGTAGCCATCTCAGCAGTGACATCAAGGATTGAATGGATATGGAGAATGAACTTCTCATTTATCCATAGAGGTAGTCCTCTAGGTAAGAGTAATGACTCATATTGCCCCTAATAAAAGTTATATCTGATCTATACATAAATAGAAGACTTATTTTTCCAGTCCTGACAGCCCGGCTCCTTTCACAATACAAAATTTAAACAAAATGTTTTTCACCTATTGAGGTGTTAAATGGTGGTGTGAATTAATGCACCATTTTGCATATCTGAATACTTTGGGGTCTTATCCTGCCTTGGCCACAAGTGAAAATGAATTGGGAGCTGCTATCTTAGTCTCCAGGGGAAATGCATCTACATCACCAAAACACAGTGCAGTTGGCTATGATTCGTAAGTGCTGCTCAAGAGATCTAGAAATGAAATACCAGAGTGCTTGCAGATCAGGGACATGGTTAGAGAAAGGGGCTGGACATTGTTCTCAGCTTCTGACTGCCACCTACGAGACGTGTGATGTCGACCAAGTCATTTAACCTTTGTGTGCCTCAGTTTCCTCATGTGTAAAATGAGGAAAATACTGATTCATGTTTGTAAAGCACTTTGAGAACTAAGATGAAAATTGCTATGTGCAATGCATTACTGCTATTTCATCATGTCTATTTGTAATGAACCATTATTGTATTTTACTGTTTAGATGACCGAGCAAAGTTGCAAGATTTGTCAAGTTTGCATAGTACCTCTCTACACTACCCCTGACTAGTCCGTTATTAGGGTCCAATCCTATATAGTGCTGAGCTCCCTAAGCACTGATGTCGTCAATAAGAGTTAAGGACATTCATCATCTTTTAGGATCAGGCTTTATGGGCAGTCAGTCTATTGTGCTGTACATCTAAACTTGATGCCCAATGTATGAGATGCAAAGAGACATACCAGGTACTGTACAAAACTCCACTCCTCCCCTGCAATGACTAATCACATGTTTGCAGACCTAAATTTCACAGGACATTATTTTCTACATTACAGAATTTGCAGCGTTACTACATTCCCACACTATAAACAAAACCATATCCTCAAGTAGAACTGCAAACTCCAGCTGTCCTAGACACCCATCACTCCAAAAGCAACCCTTTGGCCCCTTTTTATTTTCATAATTATATGGATATTATCAAAAAGAAACAAGAACATGGGAAAGGAAAATAAGTTTAAAATAAGCATCAAAAACTGTGGGAACCTGCAGGGGGAAAAAAAAGAAAAGAAAGTGAATTTAATAATTCTCCTTTGCAACAATACGAAAAATCTATAAAGAGTCCAGTCATGTATGTACTAATTTATTTATAGGTGAACTCGTTGCCTGAAAACTTGTCCACTTTACAATAAGTAAAACAAACCTCTACATAAATAGCTCTTTCTAAAAGACTATACAAATCTCCATTCCTGCTACTAAAATGGTCCAACAGCCAATGGGATGACTTACTAAAGAGCTGCATCTTACAGCTTGCCAACATTGGGGTCTAGCAGCCTGCAAGAGAAAGCAATTTCCAGAGAGATGAACCCTCTGCTATGAGCACCCTGTTTTATTATGGAAAGATCTACCCTAAAACAACTGATATCAGGAAATTGCCATGCTCCATAAATGCTGTAACATCATGAACCCAGAAAAATGAGTTTCCACTGCTATTGAGTATTCAAGCAGGGATGAGCTCTCAAATGGATGGGACCCTCCGCCTGCTACTGAGGGCTTTACAGATCCTAAACAAAGCCTTGAACTGCATGGTCGGAATCAGGGAAAACAGATGTGATATGTTTATAGGGCCTGATCTAATGCCCATTGAAGTCAGTGGCAGCATTTTCATTGATTTCAGTGGGTTTGGGATCAATTGCTAATCATATGCTCCACTTAAGAAACGAGCCACTACATTAAGCACTAGGTGGAAATTTTAGGGAACGTTTTAAAATAAAGTACTGGCCTTTTTAGTTTACAAAGCTGTGGGTTCATAGATTCCAAGACCAAGAAGGACCATTATGATCATCTAGTCTGACCTGTAGAACACAGGCCATACAACTTCCCCAAAATAATTCCTAGACCATAGCTTTTAGTCAAACATCCAATCCAATAGCCAGTAAGGTAGAATCCACACAACCCTTTGGTAAATTGTTCCAATGGTTAATTACCCTCACTGTCACAAATTTATGCCTCATTTCCAGTCTGAATGTGTCTAGCTTCAACTTCCAGCCATTGGATTGTATTATATGTTTGTCTATTAGATTGCAGACCCCCATTATTAAATATTTATTACCCATGTAGGTATTTACAGACTGATCTTTACCACCATAACCGTCTTTTTGTTAAGATAAATAGATTGTTAAACTAAACAGAATAGGTCATTGTGATGAGATCCTAATACAAGGAATGGTCACAGCCCCAGGCAAACCGCAGATGGTAAAAGACCATCAATGTTGTGAAGAACAGCAATTGATTCAATAGTATGTAAAATTGTGGTGGTGTATGCACACTCCATCTCCTGCCGGGATGGATAATGAGTGTGTGGAGACTGCGATTACCATCTTCCCAACTGTCTCAGACCCCACCACACTGAGGTCCAAGGGTCAGAGTGAAAGCAGGAGCCCTGGTGTTCGGGGCAGCATGGCCTAGCTGCCAGAGTCAATACAGCAGCCCTCCAATATGGGGCAGTGTGACCTAGTGGCCAATACCCAAGGGGCTGAAACTGGGGGAGAGGGGGTTGGCAGCCCCAGTAGGGGGGCTCAGGCCCACCTGACTCCACCAGGCCCTGACCCAGGGGCCTATCAGTGGCAGAGTAGTCTGCCACTGGGTCAGCAGGGAATCCCACCAAAATATGCTGATCTCACACAGGTGGGCAATACCACTAACTCACTCACTCTCCATGGGTCACTTCCTACCATGCTTCCTGAAGCTGCAGTCCATGGGGTATCACAATCACTGGGCTTCTCAATGCAGGTAATTCCCTGGGGCTCTATTGGCCACAGATCTCCAGTCCAATTCTAAGATTCTTCAGCTCCTCAACTGGAGACTCCACCAAAGAAGCCAGGCCACTCTCTTTTATACTAGCATGGCACTTGGAGCATGCTCAGTATGATCTGAGGGGCGGGACTTCCTCCGCCCATAGTGTGGTGTTAACCCCTTCCGGGCCAGTGTATGGACTATATTGGCACAGATCAGGCCTCCGCAGGAAGAACAGAATGCATAATCACAGTTCTAGTCCATACTGCTAGCGGTTTTCATTTGCTTACCAGCATCTCTACTATTTTACCTAAGTTTTAATTGGTTTAATCATCTCCATCTCTCCACTTCCTTAAGACATGGGGAAAACAACTCGGCTGCATGAGAAGCAGATCAGATGTAGATCTAAGTGTCATGCATATAGGACACTACCAAACATCTGACTGTTTCCTCGCATACATTGCACAGGAGGAGTCAGAAGACGGAGCTCTGTGGGACTCTGCACATAAAACCTCTTATGGACAGGGCTCTATTAACCAAAAGGGACCAGATGACTGGGCATTCGATATAACAAATGAGAAGGGTGGAGTACTAGTATTTGAAGTATTGTAAAGCTTTTCATTTCTCTTCCCTTTGTTTAATTCAGGGGCAAAGAGGGGGAGTAAAATCAATGCTAGCAGGGAACTTCCTGAAGGAGATGTCCAGATAAATAGGGTGAGGTATTTTGGAGGAGATTGTAAGAGAGAGGTGTGACAGATCAGAGTGGGAGATATGGAAGGGGATGGAGAAGAAAAGTAAGGTGTGGAAGTAGCAGCAGTTTGTGCAGCTAGATGGGCAGGTAGACTAATAAGCATCTGGCCAGCTGACAGGGATTAATCAGCTGGCCTTAATAAGAAGCAGCAGCTATGTCCCAGCCATGCCCATCAGAGGGGTGGTGCGCCAGCTGGTGAGGAGTGGGAAAATGAAGAGCTGGAGCTGGAGCTGGAGGAGAGGAGGAGATACAAGTTTGTGGGAGCAGCTGCAGACCTGTCAAAGGATAGCAGGGATTAATTTGGCTCAGTGTTTTTCAACTTGCATGGAAATCTTATTTGCTTCATTTTGGGATTCATTCTCCATTACTGGGGTGGGATGGGGTTGGATTGATTAAAAATAGGGTCACATTCCTTCCATATATTAATAATTAAGTAGGGAAAGAACCCTGTTGGTCAATACAGGACTTGGATCCTATAAAACTCCCTTCTTTTCCTGCTCATCCTCGTTTCATAAACCCAGAAAGTCAGAGGCCCTCTGAAGAGAAATAATGTCTCAGCTAGAACTGTTTGTAATTTTCAATAGCAAAGCATTGCCTTCTGTTGATTATTAATAGCTGCCATGAGCTTTAGCTAAAGTAAGCATGCCCGCTATAATGGAATGAATAGTAAACAGAAAGCATTCAGCTGTGATCGAACATGCTAGTAAGAAAACGTACAGATCGCAGTGAAGAAATTATCCTCTTGTTCTTCATATACGTATCCCCAAATCTGTGATTTCCCAAGCCATGAGATCTAAATATAAAATTTCTGTTGTCAAACTTGGCATTCCCTGAATAATTCCTTATTGCGCACAACACACCTGCTTGCTTCCTCAAAGAAAAGCACCCTTTTAAGCTAATCACACAATTTATCTTCCAGACTAGCGAGAAGGCTTGTTATTTCTATTCTTAAATACTTGTGAGACACTAAGGCACAGATCCTCAAAGGCACTTAGCCACTCATCTGCCTTTTTAGGTGCCATTGACATTTCCAAAGCCAGCAGTCAGCTGCTGCCTTGTCCTGTAGGGGCCTAAGTCCCCTGGGCACCTATGTTTCCACCAGGCCCTCTCAGAAGTCCAGAGAGGCCCAGGCCACTTCTAGCTTTTGGGTACCCAGCCATAATAAACATAATAGATGACAACACACGGTCTAATCTTGTGCCAGCAGAACCGATATAATTTTATTAATATTTATGAACATTTTAAACTCTTTAATATGACAAAATCTAGATCAGTTAACAGAAAAAAATATGTCTTTTACTGAATCACATCTCTTATTGGCTTAAATGTGCAGCTCTAAGCTGAGTGAGTGTGTCACATTTTGGTGCAATAGGGATGCGCATAAAAACAAGTTGTGGAACTTATCAAAGGCTAACAAATTAACAAGTGTCTAAATTTGAGGGCCCCTTTGAGCTTGAGGCCCAGGCCAAATGGCCCTCCTGCCCCCCTCCTCTGATTGGCCCTGGTTTCCACCAGTCAGCATTACAAAGCTGCCTAAGCACTGATGCCACGCCACAGCTAATGAATAGCTTGGAGACCTAGCTCAGCCTAAAGCCTTGAAGGCCCCAAAATGGGATTCTCAAACTGGGGCGGGGGGGCAATGCCTATCCTTAAAACGAGGCCCAATTGTGTAGGTGTGTGCAGAGCAGACTGATCATCTGCTACCTGCATGAGGGGGAGGCACAGCACAGCACGCACACAGGAGACACATTGGGGTACAGGGAAAAATGTATGGTGAGTGTGAAAGAGCTATCAGGCATGAGCAAGAGACAGATGGTTTCGGCTGCTAGGACATAAGCTACCTAAGGTTATGACTTGGCTTAGGTGCCTCACTCCAGGCGATGGTTCGTGGTCAAGACGGGCACCTACTTCTGAGCCCCCATTGGCATACAGCAGCAGCTCAGTGAGTCAGCATTAACCCTCCCATTGTCTTCTGACCCCTGAATTGCAAACACACCAGCACAGAGACTTCTGTATTTGCAATGGATCTTGCCCAGAACAAGCCTTTTGCAAAGTGTGTTGCTTCGTGGTTACAGGAGCACAGCCAGATTTTGGTATATCTCTGGTGCGAGGCTAGCAAAACTCTGAATTTTAGTAAGAGTACCAGGAATAACCACACATACCAGTAAATATTGAAGAACCTGGCAGCTTTGCAAATTTACCAGATCAGCGACCAGTGCAGGGAGTGGATTAAGTGGCTCACAAGTGAGTACTAGAAAACCAGGGATCAGAACCACACCTCTGCCAACTCGCTGACATCATGCCCATTTTATGAGGAGTTTGACCCATTGCTGGGCACTGCACTCAGCACAGAACCAATGGTGGTGCATAATGATCTGGTCAGCCAGGATGGTTCTGCTGGCCCCAGAATCCAACATGGGGACTAATGGGAGCCAGCACCAGGCACTGAGTGAGGACAATGAAGTCATTCTGTTGCTGAAACTGGTACCAGAGCAGAAGTAGTAGAACAGTCTGGGTCCATACTTGGAGGAGCTGTTTGATGCTCCCCATGAGGAACGGACTGCCATGAAGCCTGCCACAAACACAGAATGGACAGGAGCTGCTCCTGAGCCCTGTACATTTCTGGCTCCATTTTAATGTTTATAGAGTAATGGGAGGGATTTCCACTCTGTAAACCCATGCAAAAGTTATGGGAAGCCCCATCTAGCAGTGTATATCTGCTAATGGTGGATTTTATGCCAGTTCCTTGGCTTCCCCTGATCCCTCTCTCCCCCACCACATGGAGTTCAGAATGGCGACTGGGAAATGCAAACAGTAAAGAACACCTTTAAAATCTATTTTTACTGGACAGGCACGGATTTTTGCTAGAGCCATTCCTGTTTCTTAATAATAATAATAATAACCGTACATTGCCATGTCTATAAATATGCCACTTTGTAACCATTCAATGATCTGTTGAGCTGCCTGGAAACAGTGACCTGTGTGGAGATGGGGGAGGTTGAAATGTGTTCCATTTACAAATCTAGCCCATTTCAATTACAGGTAGTCCATGCAATCCACAGATGATAAAATATGATGGCGGTTTGAACCTTTGTCCAGAAATATTCCAGGGGTAAGGAGCAGGAAGGCTGTGAAGTTCTCTGTCTTTGCATGCAGCCATAACAAGCTAAATCATGTTGAAGCTCATGCAGCGTCCTGATGATTCCCTCATGAATTCTGACCCAATCCTGGGTGCCATAGGCACCAACTCCATGGGTGCTCTGGGACTGGAGCACTCATGGGGAAAAAATGGTGGGTGCTGAGCACCCACCGACAGCCCTCCTAATAGCTCTCCCCAACCTCTCCCCCACCCTGTGTTTCCCATCTGCCAGCAGGCCCCAAAGATCAGCACCTCCTCCTCCCTCCCCCCCACAGCAATCAGCTGTTTCACAACGTGCAGGAGGCTTTGGGAGGGATGGGGGAGCAAGGACGCAGCGTGCTTGGGGGACAGGAGTGAAACTGGACGGGAAGAGGTGAGGATGGAACAGGGTGGGAAGAGGTGGGGTGTGGGTCGGGCTTTGGGGAAAGGGGTGGAGTTGGGACAGGACCTGGGGCAGAGCCAGGCATCAAGCACACCCCAGCACTTTGGAATAACATCTCCCTTTGCCAATCAGGCACCACAAGACCTGTTATGTCCTCCAAAATGTGGAAGGCCTGAAATAATAGGAAAAGCTTTTGTAGCATGGCCACTGATTGCCCCGCCCATAATCCCCAACCCAACCTAAGTAGTTCTGTAATTTGTAGGAAACTAAAATCAGCTTTCAATTTTCAATTTGCCATTGCCTCTGCACCTCTTTCACTGCGATTAACCAGGCTGTGTCCAGGGAGCTTCTGTGAACTGAAGTCTCCCTCTCACAACATACTGAAGTTCAGTTCTGAAAAGTAACATTTTCTGTCCTTGAAATTTCACAAGTATTTTTTCCATGCTCCTGCACTGGGGTATTTGATACAATAACCCTCTGTGTCTTGTCCTATTCCAAGCCCCTTGACCTCCACAAGTTGCAGTACCTCCACAGGTACCTTGATGAACTTATGGTTGAAGTTCTGGAGAGGGCCAACAAGCATGTCCACTACCCAAAAGACAGAGGCACTTACAGTTAGAGGAAAGGCTGAGACTGGCTGCACAGCTTGAGAATAGGATTTCAGCACTGGAGCAGGTACTTGCTTCACTGTTTCTGGAACAGAAATGGCCTCTAAGGGAGGAAAACAGAGCTCAGCAGAGAACTGTTTGAGTGGCTGCTATCAATAATGGCGGAAATAGTACCTGCTCCTGCTGTATCACCCACACTATATCCTGAGGCTCCTGCACCATGCTCTGGGATGCAGGCCAGAAACAGTTTGGAAAACTCCATGTCTGGGTGGGCCATACAATCAGGCCCCATGAGCAGCTGGGCAGAGCAACTTAGCCCCATACAGCTCCCCATCTTAGCTCCTTCCTCTGTGGATGCTTCCACTGCCCTCTCTTGGCTCCAAGTGCAAGGCAAATGGGGAAAGAAGTGAAAGGAGAATGGGGGGCCAGGGGACGTGTAATGATAGGGGGTTTCCCTCTTGTACATGGTTTCACTGTTTGCACTTGCTTATGCCCTTTTTTGGTTTTGTTTTAAAAAGGTTCTGTTGTTACTGGTGTTTTGGTGTTGCAGTGGTAGCTAGCCTGCCTGGCAATGGGTGATTGCTGTACTTTTCTAATACACGTTTACGAATAAAGCTTTTTATGTCACCAAGCAAGTATATTGCTATCACTGCATCTCATCATACAATGTGTATTTGAAATAATAAAGGTAAGCACATGATCAGGGACAATTAGGAGTGAGCAAGCAAATATTACTCCTCTACACAGTTATGTACTTCAATACACACTTCAATCACTTCCTTATATGAATCCAAACTGTGAATCAGCCTCATCCCCCTTTCATAAGTGGTCATATCATTCATATCATTGCCATATTTCATGGCAATCAAGCCCTATCTGTCCTCAACCACTGAACACCTCCCCAATCAATTAACTTAATCCCCGCCCCACACAAACACATTTATAGATGAACTATTCTCCTTCTTCCATTGGGCCATGCAAGTCCATAATGTGGGAGCACAAAGCAGCCCTCACTTCTGTTGCCCAGGTGTATCCTACTCCAGCAATGGCAGGTGCACACTATGGCAGAGTATGCCGATTCAGTAGCCCCTCACTGTCATAGCTCTATTCAGGGAGAAATGGCTCCCCTCTGGCTTCACAAAGATTGTGAAAAGCACAGCAAGTCACAGTAATGCAGGTCTGTAGACATATCCAACGGGATTTCAATCTGCCAAAAGCACATTCAACAACCATGCTACACCTGCAGAGAGTGTAATTAAACTGTCTTTTGCCAGGACCTCTAAAATCAGGCAAAAGGGGGTATGCAGGTCCCCCGGAATAATGGTAGGGACAATAACTCCATTTATGACAATGTGATTTAGTGGGAATAGTGTCCCAATCTATCCATCAATGTAGTCTCCCGATTAGCAAAAAACCCTGGCATCATGCACTTTCCCAGTGCAGCCAGCGCTGAGATTCCTGTGGTCCATGAGGGCCTGCATAACAATTAAGTAGTACTTTTTTGCAGTTTTTGTACTCATGTGTGCCTTGAGAAGGGCAAACTATGGAGTCCCATCAATGGCACTGACACAATTTGGAAACACCATTCTTTTAAAGCCAGCAGTTACTTCAGGAATATCTATTATACCTGCCACATTGGGGTAAACCACATGCCTGATTACCTCAGAAACCTCCACCACAACTTTACCCGCAGCCAATTTTCCAACACCAACTGGTTGGCAATGGACTTATAGCAGTCTGGGGTAGCCAACTCCCAGATGGCCATAGCAATCCACTTCTGGGCTGGCAAGGGTGGCATCATGTGTGTATCTTTACTCTGGAGGGTTGGGGCAGGTTGCTGACAAAACTCCAGAAATGTAGCTTTCTTCATATGAAAGTTCTGGTCCAAATGCTGGTTATCCCAGATCTGCCTGATGATGTGATCCCACCAGTCTGTGCTTGGTGGGACCAGTCTACATAGGGAACATCAGTGGCTATATGGAGTATCATGAGCAGCATCAACCAGTTCAAGTCTGCCATACCTGGGTTCTTCTCTCCTGCTCCATCATAAACTCTGTCAGGTGTCTTTGGTGGGTCAGAAAACACAACCAAAATGTCCACCAGTGCCTCTCAGAAGCTCTACCCAATTTCTGAATGAAGTATGGAGTGAAAGTGCAAGCAAGAGAAGTTCTTAAAAGGTGCCTCCACCATGTTGCTTGGTGGGCTGTTCAGCCTTCCTCTAGCAGGCAGGGTGGATAGTAAAGTTTTTCCTCTGTATACCACAGTCAAAGAGTGGCCACATTTTGGGAGAGGAATCTGGGATGTGGCTAGTTTGGCTCAGATCTAAATGCTACAGTATGAATACCAGAACCCCATGTTCGAGCCCAGATCTGAAAATTTTTAACTTAGGGTTAACAATCAGTGTAGACACTCAAGGCCTGGGAGTCTCTAACCCAGTGTCAGCTGACTCAAGTCCCACTAACCTTGGGTTTACATTGCAGTGTAGACATACCCTTAGGGGTTAGGGTGAGTGGAGGTAATGACTAAGTACCTTTACAGATCTGGGCCTGAGTACTATGGTGATTGGAGCCATATGATTGCTCTCTATAAATACATCAGAGGGATAAATACCAAAGAGGGAGCAGAGTTATTTAAGTGAAGTGTCTATAAACTGGCCATCAACAAGTTTAGACTTGAAATTAGGTGAAGGTTTCTACCATCAGAGGAGTGAAGTTCTGGAGCAGCCTTCCAAGGGAAGCAGTGGGCACAAAAAACTTAACTGGCTTCAAGACTGAGCTTGATAAGTTTATGCAGGGGATGATATGATGGGACTGCTTACGATGGCATGTGGCCCGTCGGCGACTGCCAGTAGCAAAAATCCCCAATGACCGGAGACGGGACACTAGATGGGGAGGGCTATGAGTTACTACAGAGAATTCTTTCCCAGGTGTTTGGCTGCTGGGACTTGCCCACATTCTCAGGGACTAACTGATTGCCATATTTGGGGTCAGGAAGGAATTTCCCCCTGCGTCAGATTGGCAGAGACCTTGGGGGTTTTTTGCCTTCTTCTGCAGCATGGGGCACAGGTCACTTGTAGGGTTAAACTAGTGTCAGTGGTGATTTCTTTGTAATGTGAAGACTTTAACCATGATGTGAGGACTTCAGTAACTCAGCCAGAGGTTAGGGGTCTATTTCAGGAGTGGGTAGGTGAGGTTCTGTGGCCTGCAATGTGCAGGAGGTCAGCCAAGATAATCATGATGGTCCCGTCTGACCTTAGAGTCTATGAGTCTATATATGTATCTGGAGCTGTGTTCCCTGTAAGCTGTGTGCTTGGGCGGCCGCACAGGAGAGATTTAAGTGTCACCCAGCTGATCAGCTGAGCCCAGAGCTAGCAACATGTGTTCAGATGCCACTCCCCCCACGTTGATCCATCCTGCAGCTGCTCCCGGGACCCTCCTGCTGGCAGTGCAGGGCGAGGGGTGGGGGAAAGGAAGAGGATGCTGATGTCAGGGTGTCCCCCTCTCCTGTACCCAATCTCCGCAGAGCAGGGCAGAGGGGATGAATGGTGAGTGGCTGAACGCCTTTCTTAAAGAGACAGTGTACGGCTTTCCTCAGCAGCCATCACACACCACTGTCTCAGTGTCTCTCTCTCGCACACACACACACACACACACACACACACACACACACACACACACACACAGAGTCTCTGTGTCACACTCACCTCCCACCACATACTTGTATTATTGTTGTTGGTACTTCTTGGTACTTTCTGCAATGCACATATATTCTCTGTAATTTTATTCTTTCAAAGTGTGTTATTTTAATTTTTATTTCTCTTACACTTAAATTTAATTCTTTGAGTAGTGAGATCTAAAATCGTAACCTGTCCTGGCTGGAGTAATTATCCCTATGGTAACTTTTTAAAAATATATATTATATCTAGGTTTTTTGTTTACACTGGTGGCACACATAGGCACATACCTCGGTGCACATAACAAAATTTATTCCGCACATGGATGGAAAAAAATTAGAGGGAACATTGATTTGGAGACATAGGTTTTCACAAACAGAAACTTGAAGAGCATATTAGCATTTTACATTATCCTTAAATTACTCAGAATTGAAGATAACTGTTTTACACTGACCATTTTTGGCATCACAGCCTTTCTGGTAAGTTGATATGTTGTCAATAAGCTGAGCTTAATATGAATTTCATAGACTCATGAAGCAGAGCTCTGGGTAGCTTGAAAGCTTCACACCAAAAGAAGTTGGTCCAATAAAAGATATTACCTCACCCACTTTGTCTCTCTCTATAGATTCATTAATTTCATAATATTCTACATTGTTTACATGCCCTAGTGAACTTTTGAATGAAAAATGCCTGTACTTCAAATTCTAAAATAACAAGATCTACTAAGGAAAAAGTATATGGAAAGGGCAAAGCCTGCAGAATAAAAGTAAATTTTGATTATAGTTTGGCTGAGATTCAAAAATGTAAAAATTCTAATGGCTCAATTCATTTTAGTGGGATTCTTGTTATCAAGCAGTCTAAACTTTCTGATCTGTCAGTGGCAGCTAACATGGGGTGGCCACGTTATCCCACAGTAAATGGATTCTCTCCTTATCCATTCTGGCTGATAAACAGTTTTGAAAACTTTTTTATCCACTGTAATTCTGACGAAAACTTTGCACTAATGAAACAGACTGAAAGTCTGAATTTGAAAGGAAGGTTTTACAGCTTCAGTGTGTTTGAAGATGTTGCATCCATATACTGCACTTACAATGGGATATTATTTATTGGGGAAAAAACCTCATTTTTTACTTAAATTTGTACCTTAAATTTATAAATGTACTATCTTTTTAAAGGCTAATAAAATGCAGAGTTTCTGAATTGCTCTTTTATCACAAAGGCAAATACGTGCTAAGATTCAGACAGAAGAGAAGTGGTGGGACCCACTTCTGTTAATTTTTTTTTAATTTTAACATTCCTCATGTGGTATTATATTCTGTAAGATTTTTTCTTCCTCAAAAGATGAGTTCCAAACACCAACATGTAGCATATTGAACAATTATTAAATGGCTAGATGTTGTTCCCCACTAAAGTACACGATGGTAGTCCTTTTGACTTCAATAGGAGAAGGATCAATGCAAAGTGAGGGATACTGGCAGATGGAAGTACTGGTGTTAATAGCTATGGCCCTGATTCAGAAAATCGCATAAACACATTAAAGTCCATCACTATATAGAAATCCATATATGCGTGTGCTTATGTGGGACATAAGCATGTGCTTAAAGTTCGGCATGTGCTTAAGTGCTTTGCTGAATTGGGGCCTATAGGAACTAGCACTAAATAGAAAAGTGTTTGACACTCTAAAAGCACATAAATCAAAAAGGGAAAGAGTTTCAAACAGGTTAAAAACATTGAAAAAGACAAAGAAAAATTTTAAAATGGAGATTAGGAAAATGTTAACCTATTTTCAATTTTGTTTAAATGGTTACAAAGAAAACCACTTGAAAATAGGAAGCATAAAATCAATTAAACCAATGGAAAAGGACTACAAACAAACAGAGTGTCAAAAAGCAAAAGAGCATAAAAGGCAAAGGCTAATAAAAATAAATGGACCAAATGAGAAAGAAAAGAAAAATGGAAAACAGGACTGAAAAAGGGCTAAAAATCAATTCATGTGTTGCATCTCATTTCCATTATGGGACCAGCTTTGATGAGGTGCTAACTGCCCTCCCCTCTTATTAATTCCCATTGAGCACTTACTCTGAATGGGACCCTGACCAAAGTCAGTCTGAGCACTCATCATGGTAAGTTTTAAGTGTTTGCATGATCCGGTCCTAGAAGCATTATAAGCAGAAGGAGTAAAATAGACATCTATAGTATATTAGTCTGATTTTCCTAGGTGCTGGGTTTCCGCAATTCCAGTATAAGTCCAGGGGAGTTCTCAGATCATAGAATCATAGAATATCAGGGTTGGAAGGGACCTCAGGAGGTCATCTAATCCAGCCCCTGCTCAAAGCAGGACCAATCCCCAGCTAAATCATCCCAGAACTGCCAAAAATTAAGAGTGAAATCCTGAACCCACGGAAGTCAATGAGAATTTTACCATTGACTTCAGTATGGTCAGATTTCACTCTCAGTCTCATTTGTCTAGAAAGAATGTGCTTGTTTTTCTGTTTCTTTTCTGTGCACAATATGTCTAAGTAAATTGCATGAAACAAACGTTCAGAAGGGCCTTTCAAAAGAAGAGCTAATGCCAAAATTGCAGATGGAATTTGTTCATAGATCGACCAGTGTGCCATCATTTTGATTCCATTTGGCACATGTTGAGTGTAAGAATAGAACTTCTCCCTCCTTGGATCACTTATAAATACTTAAGAAATTGTGTATACTCCTGATATAGTTAGCTGTGGAATTGCTTGGCAGGTCTCCATTTGTTAAACAAATACAAACTTCCTTTGATTTCTCCCTAACCTGGCACAAACTACAACAAATGGGCCATTCACTGTCAAAGGACAATTGGAGATGTACCTGCACAGGCTTGCTGAGCCCTCCCAACTACCTGTGGGTACTCTAGATAGTTAATTTTCCCATAGACAGGGTCCAGGATCTATGTGACACATTAGATCTAAATTATGCCACAAAATCACACCTCTCCTACCCACCCAGGGGTAGTCAATAGGCAGACTGCTGGCCAAATCCAGACCACCAAATGCTTTTGACTAGACCATGAAACTTTTGGGGGCCGGGGGGAGTTAGTACAGGGAGGGGGCTAGTGTGGGGAGACGAGTGACTGGCAGCGAGCTGGCGGGCTTAGGGGAGCTGGGGCTGTGGGGTAAGGTGGAGGAGCCTGGCACCAACACTTACCCTGCTGCTGCCACCTCCACCATCCTCCAGCCACCACCGGCCTGCGACTGAGGAGCAGCACAAGCCAAGGTGCCCAACTGCCTGCTCCGCAGGGGCCACAGCGCACTTAAGTGGCCAGAAGGGGCAACCGCCCTCAGCCTCACCCAAAGTATAACCCAACTGTGGCAACCATTCTTTGTGTGCCCCTGATCAAAGGGGGTCACAGAGGCACCATTTAGGGAGGGTGGGGGAGCATCTGCCCCTCCCTGGGTTTCATGTTACCCCCCAGGGCTCCCACTGTCAGCCCCATGCATCTGCTGTAGCCCTGCTGACAGCTGGATCCCCAATCAGCTTCCTAAGTGGCACCCCTGAGTGGGAGCCCTGCCAGGTGTGGGGCTGACAGCTGGACTTCGACAATACCTTGAGCAAGAAGTTTGGACCGTGACAAAAAATAATGGACTACCCCTGCACATCTATTTATGCAGCATTGCTGTGTGCACTTCTGCTGCAAAATGGGAATTGTGCAGGAGCGTTCACTGATTACATAGTCCTGCAATTGCTTTCACCGTTATTGAAATAATTTAAAAACATGTTTCCATAGTGAAAACCTATAATCTCTGCATATTATTTAATTGCACTGTAGAGAAACTGTGCAGCAAAGGGAGAAAGGTAGCATGCAGAGTTCTCTGGATTGGAGCCACCTCCTCTAGCAAACTTCTACCAGTTCTACCCCCACCTCCCAAAGACTACTGTAGTCAGCCTATTGTGTCCCCCTGGCACTGAGAGAGAGAGGCAGGTCATTCATTCTTGCTGTTGTCTTGAATTACAAAGGATCTCCTTCTTTCTGCCTCATGCTCTATCCTTTCAAGGGTATCAGCCTAGGAATATTTAGGAAAGCCACTGATCTCCACTTATGGAGGAAACAGAGAAATATACAGAAACGGAAGAGATGGGCAAAATGGAATGTGGACATACTGAGGAGCGGGATGGTGGCTGAAAAGTGACCAAGTCTATAATAATACTGAGCTCTCATATAGCACTTTTCCATCAGTAGATCTCAAAGCACTTCACAGCAGGTCACTATTGCTATCCCAATTTTACAGATGGGGAAACTGAGGCATGGACAGGCAAAGTGACTTGTTTAAGGCAATCCAGTCTGCTAGTGGCATAACTAGGAACAGGACACAGGGTTCCCGAGCCCCAGCCCAGTGGTCGACCCACTAATCCACATTGCTTCCTCTCAGTGCATGCACATACGCAGAAAAAGATATATGGGGTCATCTTGACAAGTAGGTAAATGATGTGGCCCTTTGATTTCTACACAGGGCCCTGCTCATAGGTTTTCCAGCCACTGAGAAGTCTCCACAGTTTTATCTTTCAAAGGCGGGATTTCTGGAATGCATTCATAGCTTCCTACTCTCCAATGAGATACCATTAGTCAACAGGAGGGCTAAAATGGGCGGAAATTGAGGGCATTTTCAGGGCTTTTTCTTAGGAGTAGAAAGGCGCCATCAAAGGAAAATATGACTTTGTGCTTATGTTGACTCCCTTTGTCTCATTTAGTTCTATAAAATTCCTTTTTTAGGACAAAGGATGGAGGATGTGTTGCCTAATACAGATTTCATCAAAACCTTCCTTACATGGGTGGGGCTAATGGATAGTGGAGAAGTAGATACTCTGTATCTTTTAAATTGAAATAAAAAAGCAGTGTAACAATCCCCACTTGTGTGGCTAGAGTTACGTTACTCTCTGTTCGCATTATAAACCTGTATTTCCAGGAGTTTGTTAATCAGACCTCCAGATCTGATCCAGTCAGAAACTTGGCTTTCACATTCTTTGCTCAGGAAAGATTTGACAAAAATAGGTTTGATTGTTTGTAAGTCACACTGTAGGAATGCAGTCAATAAATAACATATAAAAGAGACAGTAATCTCATCTGTTTTCACTATTCTAACTCAAATGACATTTAAAAAAATATATAGCTTTTGCAGGCATTGAGCTTGATCCTGTGTTCATTTGCACCCAAAATTCCTTTGGACTTCAATGCATGTGAGGAATGCGGGATTGGGCCCAAGGTAAACAAAGATCCATGTAGTGAATCTGGGTATGAGATGTTTTGCACCAACTATTCCCGAAGGTATGAATACTGTGCCCTTCCTCCATGAGTGCAGAGGGCTCGCATGGGAGTGGAACCAGTGGGATCATTGTATAGGGAGGGAGAATTCTGGGGGTGCAGAGCACCAGCATCTTGGGATGTAGAGTTCCTTGAGGCTCTATAGCTGCCTTGTTCTCAGTGTGCTTTAGAGGTTGGGGCAAGATGCAGAGGGGTGGGAAAGGAGGCAGTCGACCTGCCATTATAACTATCCTCCAGTCATTCCCCCTTTCAATCTCAAGGCTGCAATCACAGCCACGGAATGGATTTACGGCTGCTCCACAGCTTGTGGGAGGATTCCTCTCCTCCCAGCCCCTCCAGGAGTCCCATCATTCTCCTTTACACCACAGACCAGCTACTTAGGCAGTGAATTGGGAGCAGCTTTTGACTCTGAGAAGTGTTACTACGAGGACGTGAGATTTCATAGAGATTCTGCCTGAGTAAGGGCTGCAGGTTTTGAATGTTGATGTGCAAGTGCATTCGCGGCTCTAACACAAAAGTCTCTAATATCCAGATCTCACTTTAAATCTCTCCTGAATGCACATTGACACAAAAGATCACCCCAGTGAACTGACAAGTGTGACTTTTTAAACTTGTCCATCTACAGTGGAATGAGCATGACACCGAATTATTTAATAATTACATTATATGCTATTCAAAACTCTTTGGATAGAGAAATGCCTCGGGGAAGATCCTTGCTCCCACTAATTCCCCTTTGTGATGCTTCGATGATGGAAGGGGGTGTTCCCAGCTTGGGAGCATAGAAAGGACATGGTCTGAAGCTACTGTAATTTGAATTCAGGACCAAAACAGTGACCAGGACCAGGAGGAAATGGGGAGAGGCACACTTGATGATCTAGTCTGTAATATCCTAAACATCTACATATTACTGTGAGATCTTTGGCAGGTAATTTAATTTCCATGGACCTCAATATATTTGATCTATAAAATGAGTATTATAATAACATCTATTCTGTGCAAAGTTTAATTACGCTTTGAGTTCTGCACATAAAAGGTGCTACAAAAGTGCAAATGAATTATGATGTTAAACAGCAGCTATTAAAAGTAGACATTTTAAAATCAGCAGGCCTGGATAACTTACATGTGAGAGTTTTAAAAGAGCTGGCCCAGGAGCTTGCTGGTCTAGTAATATTGATTTTCAATAATTCTTGTAACACTCTGAACGTTCCAGAAGACTGAAAGGAAGCTTATGTTGTGCCAATATTAAAAAAGGGTGAAAGGATGGCATGAATAGTTATAGACCTGTCAGACTCATCGATTCTGGCTAAAGTAATGGAATGGCTGAGATGGGACTGGATTAATAAAGAATTAAAGGAATGTAATATAATTAATGTCAATCAACATGAGTTTATGGAAAATAGATCCTATCTAACTTGATATCTTTTTTGATTACTAGTTTGGTTGATAAAGGTAATAGGGTTGACGTAATATACATAGACTTTTGTAAGGCATTTGGTACCACATGACATTTTGATTAAAAATCTAAAAAGATACAAAATTAGCATGGTACACATTAAATGAATTAAAAACTAGCTACCTGACAGCTCTCAAAATGTAATTGTAATGGGGAATCATCATTGTGCTGATGTGGTGTCCTGCATGAGGGATCAAATTGGTTCTTGCCCCTATGCTATTTAACATTTTTGTCAATGACCTGGAAGAAAACATAAAATCTTCACTGATAAATTCTGCAGATCACATAGCGTTTGGGGGGTGATCAATAATGAAGAGGACAGGATCTGGATATCTTCGTAAGCTGGGTGCAAGCAAACAATAAGTATTTTAATGTGACCCAAATGTAAAATTATACATCTAAGAAGGAATGTAGGCCATATTTACAGGATGTGGTTCCCTGTCCTGGGAAGCAGTGATTCTGAAAAAGATTGCAGGGTTGTGTTTGATAATCAGCTGAACATGTGCTCCCAGTCAATGCTGTGGCCAAAGGGGCTAATGCAGTCCTTGAATGGGGAATCTCAAGTAGGAGGAGGAAGGGTATATAACCTCTATATTTGGCACTGGTGCAACCAATAGTAGAATACTGTGCCCAGTTCTGGTGTCCACAACAAAAGAAGGAAGAGCCACAAGGATGAGAAAAAGATTAGAGACCATGTCATATAGAGAAAGGGTATGTCCATACTACTCACTGGATCGGCCGGTAGCGATTGATCTATCGGTGATTGATTTATTGCATCTTGTCTAGACGTGATAAATCAATCCCTGAACACACTCCCCATCAACTCCGGAACTCCACCACGGTGAGAGGCGGAAGTGGAGTCGACAGGGGGTGCTGCAGCTATCGATCCCGCACCGTGAGGACGGCAGGTAAGTTGAAATAAGATATGTCGACTTCAGCTATGCTATTCTCATCGCTGAAGTTGCGTATCTTACATCGACCCCACCCACCCCACTGTAGACCAGGCCAAAGACTCCAGAAGCTCAATCTGTTTAGTTTAATAAAGACTAGGTTAAGGGGTGACTTGATCACAGTTTTTAAGTACCTACACAGGGAACAAAAATTTGTTAAAGGGCTCATCTATCTAGCAAAGGTTTAATACAATCCAATGGCTTGAAGTTGAAGCTAGACAAATTCAGAGTGGAAATAAGAAATAAATTGTTAACAGTGAGGATAATTTACCAAGTGTGGTGGATTTTCCATCATTAGCACTTTTTAAGTCACAGCTGCATGTTTTTCTAAAAGAAAAGCCCTAGTTCAACCACAGCTATACGGCTTGAAGCAGGAATTAATTCAGAGATGCTCTATTGCTTGTGTTCTGTAGGAGGTTGGATTAGATCAGCGATTCTCAACTCGCAGCCTGCAGGCCCAATCAGCACACAGCTGTGGCCCATTTGACAGCCTCAGGGCCCTACATATAGTATATATATTGTGTGGATGCGGCCCACATAACACTTAGAGAGCTGCATATGCAGCCCACAATGGTAAATAGATTGAGAACGACTGGACTAAATGATCATAAGAGTTCCTTCTAGCCTTGTAATCTATTAATTATTTATGCATTTAACAAAGAGCTGAAATAGTCCTTAAATCCTCAGTCTGTGCAGTAAATAATGTTTTTTTTAAACTTCCCAAATACGGACTGCAAAAACTTTTAAATGTTTTTACTATAGACAGGTTCACAAGAAGTTGCCTCCATTTTCATCCACTGATGAACATTATTCTCTTAATGATTTTTAAAACAAATTTTCTGGCTATTTTATTTAAACAAATATGAAATAAAATCCATACAAAATAGTTTGTTAAAATAATGTAAACACAATTTAGGTACAATTTCCCTTTCAGTGAATTTATTATATTATACATTATATCATATTAATGTCCTGGTAGCACCAGTAACCCCAGTCAGGAGCTAGGCCCCCATTGTGCTAGTCCCTTTATACACAAAGGTTGAAATCTTGGCTGTATTGAAGTCATAGATTAAGGCCATTGAAGTCATTAGGAGTTTTGTCATTGACTTCAATAGGGCCAGGTGTTCACCTGTAGAAAACAGCCTATTATCTGAATAGACAAGGACAGGCAAACAGATATATAAATAACTTGTCAACAGCACAGAACATGTAAATAACTAGTTCTCCCAACTTTTCCCCTCCCCAAGCAACCTCCCCAATCTCCACACTATTGGACCTCTACAGCCGCCTCCTACAGGAAATCACTCAGTTATGTGCTATCTTCTAGTAATGGGATAAGCAGTATTGTAGCTGTGGTGGTCCCAGGATGTTAGGTAGACAAGGTGGATTAGGTAATATCTTTTATTGGACCATCTTCTGTTGGTGAGAGAGAGAGAGAGACTTACACAGAACTCTTCTTCAGGTCCGGGAAACTGTCCCTTGAAATATGTGTTAACTACTTATACTAAACAATCTGTTCAAATTTTGCACTGAGCAGAAGAAGAGCTCTGTGTAAGCATGTCTCTCCCACCAACAGAAATTAGTCCAATAAAAGATATTACCTTATCCACCTGGTCTCTCTAATAACAATGGGAGTTGAGGAGAAAATATAGCCCACCAATTCTGTTTTAAGCTGCAAAATGAGCCAGAAAATTCCTGATTTTCACTCTGGTTTAAGTTTGCGAATTGCAACAGCTAGTGTGTACCTTTAGCAAAGAAGTCAGACCAGGAGATGATCTCACACACCTCTCTAGCTGCAATATCAGGGGTGGCTCCATGCCCCAGCACACCAAGCTTGTGCTTGGGGCGGCAAGCCGCGGGGGGCACTCTGCCGGCGCCGTGAGGGCAGCAGGCAGGCTGCCCTTGGCGGCTTGCCTGCGGAGGGTCCACTGGTCCCGCGGCTTCAGCGGACCTCCCGCAGGCATGCCTGTGGAGGGTGCCTGCGGGAGGTCTGCCGAAGCTGCGGGACCAGTGGACCCTCCACAGGCGCCGGCAGAGCGCCCCCCGCGGCTTGCCGCTCCGTGCTTGGGGCGGCAAAATTCCTAGAGCCGACCCTGAATATCATGTCACAAGTGTGAAATAAGAACAGAAGTTTGGGGTCTGTACAGAAAGTGCTTGTTTTTGCCATCTTTAAGACAAACCATTAACATTATTAAATCATACTTTTCCTGTGTGTGTGATTACACAATACCACTCAACTGGTCTCTTCACATTTGTCTTATTTTACAGAGAACTCACATTTTTTAAAATGGAATTTTGAAAGCATAACAAAACAGACCTTTTAAAAACATAGGGCAAACAGATTAAACAATGTTGATGAAAGTTACTATAAATATTTAATTTCTTGAATACAACCTTTTTGTCTTCAAAAGAAAAAAAAGAATCTGAAATTAACCGTAAGGGAACTCATTTTTGCCAATTTCTTTTTAAATTTCATAGAGGTAACAGCATTCACCCGAAATTAACCTGTTTATATTGTATCAAAATCTCCTGTATGTCCAGAGCTCTGTGCTATTTTTGACACAACTGTTAGACTAGAGACTGAAATAAAGTTAGTTTTTATTCATGACAGTGTAAGAGCATCAATTTGTCTCTTAGGGATTAAGAAGTTCTCTATTATGAGTTGTCAGGTCAAAAGGGAAAAATATGAGAATCCAATTGTAAACAGAACTGCAATGGAGTAAACAAAGTCAGGGATGTTTTATGTTTAAGACAGCCCAATAGTACTTTGCCTTTGAAGTTGCTAAAGAAAATCTCTTGCACATCTTATCATTGATGTTCAGAGATCTGGGTGCACCGCACGGTAAGTGAAACAATTCATCATGTTCTCTTTTCTGGTATTTTTTCCAGCGGATACAATCTTTGATCAGCTGACTGGTATTTATAAATTGTCAGTGCTGGCAAAAATACCCTAACTATTATTATCCAGGAGCCTGCTCCATCGTGGTTGGTGGTGGATGTCTTTGGAGGAGATCAGTCAGCTAAGAAATATATGTAACTGCAATAGCGTGGCTTGTGTTTAGCAATCATTTGTGTTCTCTGTGAGAAGGAATTCTCAAAAAGTTATTCCACAGAGTAGGCGCACAATGACTGTAAAGCAGACCATCAAAAAGATAAGATGGGTTGTCTAAACTGCAATAGTCTAGAGTTTGTTCATTGCTTTGTTATTAGGGCAATTCTTTGCACTGAGACTGGGCAAAGGTTTCTTTCTGAGGGAACCTTGGACTGTGAGCATTCAGTGAAGGGGTACAAGCCATCTTATTCATAAGCAGATGAATAGGCTGGTCATTAGCATGAGAAAAGACTCTTTGAAGCTGCCAGGAGGAAGGAGAAGAGCCAAAAATTCAGGTCTTAGTAACCTCCAAAGAATGGGAAGTAGCAATCTAGATCAGTGGTTCTCAAACTTGGGCTGCTGCTTGTTCAGGGAAAGACCCTGGTGGGCTGGACCGGTTTGTTTACCTGCCAGGTCTGCAGGTTCGGCCGATCATGGCTCCCACTGGCTGTGGTTCCCAGCTCCAGGCCAATGTGGGCTGCAGGAAGGGTGGCCAGCACGTCCCTCGGCCCGCGCTGCTTCCTGCAGCCCTCAATGTCCTGGAGCGGCGAACCCCGGCCAGTGGGAGCTGCAATCGGTTGAACCTGTGGACATGGCAGGTAAACAAACTGGCCTGACCTGCCGGGGTTTTCCCTGAACAAGTGGTGGCCCAAGTTTGAGAACCACTGATCTAGATGCTTTTATAGTCCCATTATGAGAGAATCTAAGTGCTTCCCACTCCCAAATGTATTTAGATTCACAACATCCCCGTGAGTAGGGAAGTGCTATTATCCCCCTTTTACAGATGGAAACTGAGGTCCAGACAGATTAAGTAACATGCCCAAGGTCACACAGTAAGTCTGTGGTAGAACAGGGAATTGACCTGAGGTCTTCTGAGTTCCAGGCTAGTGTTCTAACCACTGGACAATCCTTCCCCTCCATATGGAGGAAATAAATGAACTATGCCAAATTCTTCAAGAACTAGACATAAATGGTTGACGTAGGTCACTGAAACAAAGTTTTAGAAGCTTCTATGAGGTACTCAGGACTGAACCAGATTTCTTGGCATATAAGCAAAAGTGATCCACTTAATTTTCAGTGATGAGACACTCTATATGGAACATCTTAGATGAGGATAGAACTCCAATTGCTGAGCTTCAGAGCAGGACAGATATGTGGCATTGTTACTGGGGTGATGGGGGGGGGGGAATTCCACAATGGGAAACAAAAATGCAAAATCAGATTCACATTTTCTCTTAAAAAAATTGTAAAGCAGCAACCTAACAGTAATGTTTAAACTTTTTTATCCCTAGCCAATACATTTTTAAAAAAATAACAAAGAACACTAAATCCAGTCATCAATAGGGAGATTTTTAATATTTTTCTCTGTTGGTAGATGCTTCAGTTGCTAGCGAGTGTCATTTAATGCCTGAAATTCTTAGATTAAGACTGAAGCAATTGGCAGTCATCTGAAGATAGGTTTGGAACTACCCAATCACTGCCTGGTCACTTAAACTGGATATATCATTTTTTTCTGGAAGCAATAAGTCTGTGTGTCAAAGCTAGAATGGTATAAATCAAAGGCAGCAATCAATTCCAAAATGTACCTTCTTGGTACAAAAAAGAATAGTTTCAATCTGAGCCTTGACTAACTTACTTTAATATCAGAGGGGTAGCTGTATTAGTCTGGATCTGTAAAAAGCGACAAAGTGTCCTGTGGCACCTTATAGACTAACAGAAGTATTGAAGCATGAGCTTTCATGGGTGAATACCCACTTCGTCAGATGCATGTGGTGGAAATTTCCAGAGGTAGGTATAAATATGCAGGCAAGAATCAGTCTAGAGATAACGAGGCTAGTTCAATCAGGGAGGATGAGGCCCTCTTCTAGCAGTTGAGGTGTGAACACCAAAGAGGAGAAACTGCTTTTGTAGTTGGCTAGCCATTCACAGTCTTTGTTTAATCCTGAGCTGATGGTGTCAAATTTGCAAATGAACTAAAGTTCAGCGGTTTCTCTTTGGAGTCTGGTCCTGAAGTTTTTTTGCTGCAGGACGGCTACCTTTAAATCTGCTATTGTGTGTCCAGAGAGGTTGAAGTGTTCTCCTAAAGGTTTTTGTATATTGCCATTCCTAGTATTTGACTTGTGTCCATTTATCCTTTTACATAGGGATTGTCCAGTTTGGCCGATGTATATAGCAGAGGGGCATTGCTGGCACATGATGACGTATATTACATTGGTGCAAGTGAATGAACCAGTGATGTTGTGGCTGATCTGGTTAGGTCCTGTGATGTGTCACTGGTGTAAATATGTGGGCAGAGTTGGCATCGAGTTTTGTTGCATGGATTGGTTCCTGAGTTAGACTCACTATGGTGTGGTGTGTGGTTGCTGGGGAGAATATGCTTAAGGTTGGTGGGTTGTCTATGGGTGAGGACTGGCCTTCCTCCCAAGATCTGTGAAAGCGAGGGATCGTTGTCCAGGATGGGTTGTAGATCGCTGATGACGCGTTGGAGAGGTTTTAGCTGAGCACTGTAGGTGATGGCCAGTGGAGTTCAATTGGTTTCTTTCTTGGGCTTGTCTTGTAGTAGGAGGCTTCTGGGTACACGTCTGGCTCTGTTGATTTGTTTCCTTATTTCCTCATGTGGGTATTGTAGTTTTGAGAATGCTTGGTGAAGATCTTGTAGGTGTTGGTCTCTGTCTGAGGGGTTGGAGCAAATGCGGTTATAGCAAGACCAGGGCTTAGCAACTACTGGAAAACTTGTGCAGTCTCCTGCTTACCTGACTCCTGAGCCCTACGTTCCTGCCTGATCCTGGTTCCTGTCTTCCTATCCAAGATTCCCATCTCCCTCCTCCTCTGCCTTACCCCTGACTTTGTTTCCAGCTCTGATCCCTGGTTTGGAACCTGATTTTGTTTCTGGCTTTGACACCTGGGTTGACACCTGACACCATCTACAGCAATGCTTCTCAACCAGGGATACACGTACCCCAGAGGGCATGCAGAGGTTTTCCAAGGGTACATCAACTCATCTAGAGATTTGCCTAATTTTACAACAGGCTACATTAAAAGCACTAGCAAAGTCAGTACAAACTAAAATTTCATACAGACATTGACTTGTTTATACTGCTCTATATACTATACACTGAAATGTAAGTACAATATTTATATTCCAACTGTTTTATTTTATAGTTATATGGTAAAAATGAGAGAGTAATCAATTTTTCAATCATAGTGTTGTGTGTCACGTTTGTATTTTTATATCTGATTTTTGTAAGTAGTTTTTAAGTGAGGTGTACAAGATAAATCAGACTACCGAAAGGGGTACAGTAGTTTGGAAAGATTGAGAGCCAATGATCTATGGCTCTGAACTTTGGCGTGATACCTGATGCTGTCTTTGGTTTTAACCCTCTGCTCTGACCACTAGGCCTGACTGCCCATGCCCCGGACATTGTAGTATACTGTTACAGAAGGCATTCAGAAAATGAGTGGAACATAAGAACACCTCTACTGGGTCAGACCAATGGTCCATCTAGCACAATATTCTGTCTCCAATGGTGGTCAATACCAGAGCTAAAGGGGGAGTGTACAGAACAGGGTAATTTTGAAGAGATCCACCCCTGTCTTCCACTCATCAGACATTTAGGGTCATCCCAAGCATGGAGTTGCATTCCCTGATCACCTTGGCTAAAAAGCCATTGATGGACCTATCCCACATGTTCATTTTTGAACCCATTTAATACTTTTGGCCATCACATCCCACGGCAATGAGTTCCACAGATTAATTGTGCATTGTGTGAAAAAGTACTTCCTTTTCTTGGTATTAAACCTATTAATTTCAGTGGGTGACTCCTGGTTTTTATATTTGGGGAAAGAGTAAAAAACCCTTCTCTATTCACTTTTTCCACACCAGTAATGATTTTATAGACCTCTATCATTTCCCCCCTTAGTTTTCTCTTTTCTAAGCTGAACAGCCCTAATCTTTTTAGTCTCTCCACATGTTTAAGCTGTTCCATACCCTTAATCATCTTTGTTGCCCCTCTCTGAACCTTTTCCAGACCCACTATATCCTTTTTGAGATGAGGTAACCAGAACTAGAAGCATTATTCCAGGTATGGATAGACCATGGATTTATATGGTGGCATTATGATTTATTCTTTTGCTTTCCTAATAGTTCCTAACACTGTTAGCCATGTTGACTGATGCTGTGCACTGAGCTGAAGTTTTCATAGACCTATCTACAGTGACTCCACAATCTCTTTCTTGAGAGGTAACAACTGTTTCATTGCTGTGTAGATGTCTAGACTTGGGATGGAGCCTGGGCTCTGGGACTCTGGTGGGAGGGTCCCAGAGCGCAGGCTCCAGACTGAGCCTGGAAGTCTACACAGCAATGAAACCAGGGCCGCCCAGAGGATTCCGGGGGCCTGGGGTCTTCGGCAGCGGGGGGCCCTTCCGTTCTGGGACCCGCCGCCGAAGTACCCCGAAGACCCGCGGCGGGTCCCCCCACCGCCGCCGTCAAATTACCGCCGAAGCAGGACCGCCGCCGAAGTGCAGCCCAGTCTTCGGTGGTAATTCGGCGGCAGGGGCCCCCACCGCGGGTCTTCGGGGCACTTCGGCGGCGGGTCCCTGAACGGAAGGGCCCCCCGCCGCCGAATTACCGCCCTAAACTGAGCTGAACTTCAGCGGCGGGTCCCGCTTCGGCGGTAATTCGCCAGTGGGGGGTCCTTCCACCCCGGAGCGGAAGGACCCCCCGCCGGCGAAGACCGGGAGCGGAAGAAACTCCTGGGCCCGGCCCCACAAGAGTTTTCCGGGCCCCCCGGAGCGAGTGAAGGACCCTGCTCCAGGGGCCCCGAAAAACTCTCGTGGCAGCCCCTGTGGGGCCTGGGGCAAATTGCCCCTCCTGCCCCCCCCCTCTGGGCGGCCCTGAATGAAACACTGGAGCCTGAGTCCTGTGAGCCTGAGTCAGCTGGGAGTTTCTCTTTGCTGTGTAAACATACCCTTAGTTTCCTTAAGATCCTTTTGTGAAGGACTTTGCAAAGGCTTTCTAAAAATCCAGGTATACTATATTGACTGGATCACCCTTATCCACACACTTGTTGACACCCTCAAAGAATTCTAACAGTTGAATTTTAAACACAAAATATATCACACACACATACCCCCAGTCCAGAAAACAAAAAACACTTCACTGAAAATTCAAGAGGCAGCCTTGTCTAGTGGTTAGTGCACTGGACTGAGACTCAGGAGAACTGGCTTCAATTGCTGGCTCTGCCATGTGACCTTGGACAAGGCCCCTTTCCATGCCTCCATTTCCCCTTTGTCTGTGGCTCCGTTTAAATAGTAAACTCTTCAGGCCAGTGACTATCTCTTATTATGTGTCTGTCTAGTGCGTAATAAAATGGGGCCCAGATCTCAGTTGGGGCCTACAGGTGTGATACAAATAATTATTGTTCTGATCATGCATTGTCCCTTGGAAACATCTGTGGTTCACCCCTCTGTTTAATCAATTCTTGGTATTCCTACAAGCACAACGGACTACAGATCCCAGCTTTGAACACACTAACATTTTCACTTATAGGCCAAGTGGCTTCCTAGAAAGATATTCCTGATTTTAAAGAAAACTTGTCACAGGTCTCCCATGTAAGTGCTTCAAAAAGATTTCCCCAGATCCCTGCATCATTTTTTAATTTATTTAACTGAAAAACATTTCTGGTGGGGGTCTTGTAGAAGCTAAACATGTGGAACTCCATTATAGCTCTTGGAAGCCTGTGCCATACTGGCCGGCAAGGTAAGAAGGCCTGCCACTCAAGTATCCGTTTCTGCAGACATTATGTCTGTGTAAGGCCTAGCGCTCCCAGGAGCCTGGGAGGCACAACACCTGCTACACTTGTATGACAGGTGAAGCCTGTGGGACCTCCAGTGTAACTATTCTGATACTTGGTGTGAGCAGACAGTCCCTCAGTCTTGCCTTGCCCAGGAATGCCTGTTCTCTGCTGATTACCATTAATGGCAGCTCTAGCCTTCAGGCTACAATCTTAGGCACCAAATTATGCAGCAGTTGGGGATAAATTGGTACTCGATGCCCATTGAGCTTCCCCATTCTCAGAGCCAGATACCAGCTGACTTCTGCAGCAAGGCTCTAGGGAGAGACTAGCACCCCCTACCCAAGCAGTACACCCACACAGGAAAGGTAGCTGCTATTTTCATTGTCCCAGCTGAGTGGTGTGATGGGGAAAACGATACAAATAACAGTGAAAAGAAAATTAGACATATTTGTTATGTTTAATAATTTAAGGTAGTTGTAGGAACACAACTAAGGGAATGTGTATACACACACACACACACACACACACACACATATATATGCTTCTTACTTAAACACTAACATTTAGCACATATAGTATTTATTCAAAACACTATACGGTATAACCATAAGTAACCCTGATCTCAACCCTGTGACATAGGAAATGGATTATTACTAGTTCCATTTTACAGATGAGGAAACTGTTTAAACAAACACTGATACAATGGGCTATATTCTTCTCTTAATCACACTGTTCAACCTCCCTGGCTTCAATCTATTTTCGTCAGAGTAATTAAGAACAGAATTTGACCAAAGAGATTAAATGACTTCCTTATGGCCACACTGCAAATCATTGAGATTAGCTCTCATCATTAATTGGCTCTTAGCTTTGTGTTCTGCCCAAAAGGGAGTTCTCGCCTTATCTATAATATGTTTTTTAACATAACAGTGTCTCTCTAAACTATGGAGGATTAAAATAGATTGAATAATCTTCGCAATCTGTGAGTCAGTATGCATGAATGTGGTGGCTGCCTAAGTAGTAACAATATTTTTAGGTTGTTTGATATCTAATTCATATAATAAAATAAAGTTGATCCATACTCATAAGCATAAAGGTTGTTCATATTTTAAGATTCTGAAGCACAGAAATCTTGTTTCTTTGAACTAAAAGTGAAATGCTTTTCATAGTCAACTACAATGGACGTGTATGGTGTCTTTCATAGTGCATCCCAGTGAGTCTGTACTCTACTGCATTTTTTTAACCTAACATATATATGCAATTCAGAATTCCCTGGACAGCTGTTTTAGCTTCAGAAGAAAATACTGATTGGTCACAGAAGTTTAGAATTGTATGGGGAAGTATTTATTTCTTCTGTTCAACAGACTTAATGGGGGAAACAACACATTCTCCACTGCAAATATTTAATAAATGTAAATAGCTTAGGCAGACTATAGGATTACTAGTTGCAATGTTGTTGTAGCTGGGTTGGGCCCCAATATGAGAGACACAAAGTCGGTGCAGTAATATTTTTTAATAAACTAACTTCTTTTGGTGGAAAAGACAAGCTTTCAAACTCCACACAGCTCTTCTTCAGGTTGAAAGCTTGTGTCTTCCACCAGCAGAAGTGGATCAATTAAAAGGCATTATCTCACCCACCTTGTCTCTAGGATTATTATGGCATTTCTTTAAAAGTAACCCGCAAGTGGAATATGGCATATAATTTCATAGAAGAAAAAAATTTATAGTCAAAGTCGCAGGGAAATTTCCTGTTGCAGTCATAACTTTCAGGATGTAAATTACTCAGAAGTCTTAATTTCAGATATAATGTAATGTCTGAGCATTTATTTATTCCCACGGATGATCAACTATTTTATTTCTCAGTCATCATAAAGATGGAAAAGTCTATCTGCAGACTACATGTGCCCACAGCCACAGTTGGATGGTGATCTAGGTAGGGCAGTGGTTCTCAAACTTTTATACTGTTGACCCCTTTCACATAGCAAGCCTCTGTGTGCGACCCTCCTTTTAAATTAAAAACACTTCTTTACATATTTAACACTATTATAAATGCTGGAGGCAAAGTGGAGTTTGAGGTGGAGGCTGACAGCTCGCGACCCCCCCATGTAATAATGACCCCCAGTTTGAGAACCCCTGAGGTAGGGTGACCAGATGTCCCATTTTTAAAGGGACAGTCCTGTTTTTTGGGACTTTTTCTTATATAGGTGCCTATTACCCCCCACCCCCTGTCCCGTTTTTTCACAGTTGCTATCTGGTAACCCTAGATCTAGGTTTCAAATCTTTGACTGCTGTCTGTAGGTACATATTAACGTTTGATACCAAAGTTTCAGAAAGTGTAGTATTAAAGTTAGTCCCTAGATGTCACTAAATACCATGGATGGTTTAAAAATGAAACAACAAAGTTCTGCACCAATGTCACCCTTCACATTTTTCAAATATAGAACATTCCTAGTTGCCAGATTCCGTTTTTTTTTAAATCATTAATGAAATAAATACAATGGAAAAACATGCAAATATAAATATAATAAGTAGTACAAGCAGCAATCTTGTAAGGCAGGATTATAAAACACAAAAAATTATTATATACATATACTTGGGTTCTGTCATAGTTGGTGTGACGTTCGCCAGTCACTCTGCGCCTGAGCCAACAGTCTTTCAAGACAATGTTCAAATCCCATTGACTCCATGGGACAGAATTAGTTGGGTACTTCTGACAATCTACCCTTCAATTTTCTGTTTTGGTTTACGGTAACAGTGATCTCTTTTGGCTTGCCTATGCCAAGCTGACAGCTCAGGTATCTGCTCCCCAAAAGGAGGAGAAATATGTATATTTAAAGCCAAATTCTCCAGCCCAAGATGAGCTGTGAAAAGCCCTGGAAACCACAGGAACTGGTATTTCTGCTCTCTGTCACAGACTTATGAAACTTCTTCCATGCACTGGGTATGCCCCCTTCGACATCTCCAGATCTGTGCTCTGTGGGGGCTCCCTGTGGCCTAGCATATGGAGGCTGGGTTGGGTTTGAGAAGGACTGTGGTGTTACAAGTGGATCTGCAACTGTATTGAGCTGCCATTCAACCTTCTCCACCTACAAACAGGAATGTAGCAACTGCAAAGTTTAGTATAGCCCTGAGGAGTCTGGCTCCTCACAGACCCCAGGGATCCCCTCTCACACATCCCATATACTTGGGCTACATGCAGGGATCAGGACCTTGAGGCACAGAAAATCAATAGGCTCTGCTGAGTTTTGCCTGACTTTCTGTTAGATGTTTCATTTCCTTGTCTGCCAAATTTATCAAACTCAGCCTCCAGGAGGGAAACAGACAAATGTTATAGCCATTTATGGAAACCTGGAAAATATTATATGAAGCCAAGTGAATCAATCTTCATAGTGACAGTCAAGTGCCAAAAAAACAATTGGGATAGGGGACAGCAGATCTGAGAAAAGAGAGCCCATTAACTTATTGTCCTTGGCCATTATGTTGCATCCCAAGTCCAGGATGACATCTTGAATAGCCAGGCTCAAGTTATATGGCCCAGAGTCAAAGGGCTCTTGCCTGCAGTGGCAATGTTTTTGTAAAGCTTTCTGGATACTCCTTCAGAAAGTGCCAATTTAAAGTGGAAAAAAGTCTGCTGTGCTTTGTGCTTACAGAGAGGTGAATGCGAAGCAACAGGATGCTCTGAAGGAACATCAAGATGGATTTGGCTGTTACTGCTGCAGACTCTCAGTTTCTCAAACAGCTGCTTCTCACTGACAGGGGGGGAAATGGCTCTTTAGATTTATTTGGCGGATAAGGTCATCTTGTAATTTTTTGTGTGGCATATCATATCTTTCCTGAAGCTATACTGTCTTCTCTTGGGAAGTACTTTGTTCAGTATGTTCTGATGGTGGGAGTTTAGATCTATATACAAACTTTTCTTCTCCATCCCTCACTGCTAATTCAATTGTCTCTTATTGTGTTTATTTGGCACCCCTGGAGCAGTACTGTTAGTCTGTCTTTGTCAGGACTACGTCTACAGAGACAAGGTTAGAGCAATTTAATGTAGCTCCTATATTGCTTCTATCGCCTTGGAAAGAAAAGAATAAAACAAATCATTGTCAGGGAAAGCAGGTAGCAGGGGGTCTGTCCCAGGTGATTGGAAGCTCCTTTGACTCAGAGCACTGGCAATCCGTGAGTAATAAGGCACACAGCTGTGAGCTTTGAGTGTATTCACACTGCCTGGACTAAAAGCCCAAAGTCCTGCCCCACCATTCCCTAGACTCAATGTGTTTAGTTTATTGCTGTGCTGCCCAGGAGCCCCACTCCTGGACCAGCACCCCATTGTGCTAGGCACTGTACAAGCAAAAAACAAAAGGACTGTATATAGCCTGAATATATAATGTAGCCACCTAATAGCTTACAACTGAAGTATAAGACAAGAGACCATAGGTGGACACAGACAGAGAGGGAAGCACAATGTGACAATATTGGTGAGCATGATAAGCAGGGATCTCAGCACACCAGTGGCCTAATCGTTGTCAAGTTTTTTATAGACATCATGGAAAGGAGGGTTTTAAAGGAGGGATTTGAAGGAGGACATTGACGTAGCTTTGTAGAGGTTTGTGCAAGGGGCAGAATGGGGCAAAATGCAAGAGTGCTTGTTTGAAAATGTAACAAGTGGGCAATAAAGGTTGGCATCTTTGGTAGAGTGCCATCTCACTAGTGTATGACAAATGAATGGTAGGCTGCAGCTAGGCCAGGAAGGGTCTTGCAATTGAACACAGCTAGCTTACGTTTGATGTGATGGAGAAAGAGGAGCCAGTGGATGGCTGCAAAGAGAGGGGTGCCATACTGAAAACAAGAGGGTGCAGAAATGATCTTTGCATGGACACAGTATTTGAATGGACATAAGCAGGGCAAGATTGCATTTGTCAAGGTCAGAGAAGAGGACTGTAGTCTATACTATTATTTTTCTATTTCAAATTCTTATACTGTGCTCATTATGTAGTATCTGACATGTGTTTGTTCTTTCATCCTCTCCCCAAGGTGAATGCAGTAGAGTGTCTTGTTTTGACAGAATTTCAGCTTCTTCTTTTTTAAAATCTTGGTTTGTATTTATGTTAGAGAAGGCCAGGGCAAAGCTCTTGAAGCAGACAGTGGTGATGTTTGTGATGGTCCTCAGTTCCTGGGGGAGTTCAGTCCACAGTCTCAGTCCAACTCCCGACAAAGTTCTGTCTCCTGCACAGATGAGAATTACCCTTATTGTAAAGAATTCCCTTGGGCCAGAGGAGCAAAGCCGTCAACCAGTCTTCAGCCTGGAGCTTTAGGAAATCTATTAGATATCATGGGCCCATGTCATGGGGCATTTTGGCAAGAAACACAATTTCCACTAAAAGAAAATGCATCACAGTAGAGAGAATGTCATGACTATAGTCTGCCTGTTACCAGGTTAGCTGTATTTTCCTTTCATCTTCTGGATCTTTACATATTGCTGAGGTCTTCTTAAATCCTCCCTGTAAAAACTGTTCATTTTAAACCTAGGATTTATTGTAGTCCCTATAAATATTTTCATATCTGCAAGACCAAAATTTCCCATTCTTTTCAGAAGGATAACTAGTTTGTTATTGTTTCTCCCTTTTACTCTCAGGGATCTTCAGTGCTCTAAAGATCTTCCCATACTGTTCAATTTATTTAATTCCAGAGCCTAGGCCTGCAAATCATAACTGATCATCTTTCCAGCCAGTGTGGGCCTGATGCCTTTTCATGATGAGAACATTAATGTAACATTAACACACAGTGGGCTGAGCATGTTGCTTCCACAATACTGATGCTCTGGGATCAAAGACTTAGCAGTATTTGTACTTTAATTCAAAAATTCATTTGTGCCAAGTACAGCAGAACAGTAAAAATTTCACTGGTAAAATTGGCCTCAAATTTTCTCCATGTTACCAGGTACAATAAAAAAGATAAGTCAGAAGAAAACAAATGCAGTGTGCAGATTAAAATAAGGCACAAAACCATTTGAAAAGATTCACAGATGCTAAGGCCAAAAGGGACCACTGTGGTCTTCGAGTCTGATCTCCTATATAACACAGACCATAGAACACCCCCAAAATAATTCTTGTTTGAACTAGAGTGTATTTTGGTTTAAAAATTGCTAGTGATGGAAAGTCCACCATGACCCTTAGTAAATTGTTCCAGTGGTTAATTAACCCTCACTGCTAAAAATTATTTCCAGTCTGAATTTGTCTAGCTTCAGCTTCCAGCCATTGTATCTTGTTATACCTTTCTCTGCTAGATTTCAGAGCCCATTATCAAAAATTTGTTCCCTGGACAACAGAGGAACTGGTTTTCAGAGGTGCTACAAACCACAGCTCCCAGGGCCTTCTATTGAGGGTGTCCAGCATTTCTGAAAATCAGGCCTAGAGTTATTGAAAGAAGGAGAGGCCAAATTCCACACTAAGGCCTGGTTTACACTGGGGGAGGGGGGGATCAATCTAAGATATGGAACTTCAGCTACGAGAATAGCATAGCTGAAGTTGACGTATCTTATATCGACTTAGAATTACTTACTTCATGTCCTCGTGGCACGGGATCGATGGCCACGGCTCCCCCGTCTACTTTGCTTCTGCCTCTCGCTGACCTGTAGTTCAGCAGTTGACGGGAGAGCTATCGGGGATCGATTTATCGCATCTACACTACACGCGATAAATCAATCCCCGATAGCTCAATTGCTACCCACCGATCCAGCGGGTAGTGTAGACGTACCCCAAGTTACACGAGTTTCAATTACAGTAATCCTTCTGATGCTGAGCCCCTAGATTCTAGTTTGTGCAGGCCCTGCACCTGTTAATTTAAAGGGAAATAGTACTGGAGTATTGACAAAACCCTGAAGGAGTAAGGAACAAAGCCCTGGTCTTTCACTTTGGGAGACATTTTAATATAAAACAGAATATCACTTAGCTGTTTCCATTAGTAGTATCAACAATGTAAGGCATCTTATAAATTGTATGGACCTATTCAGTCCTTTCATAGAAACACAGCTCACTCATAGTCAAACAGGCAGCACAGTGCATTTGACATCCGTATCTGCAATCCTTTGAACTGTTCTTACATAAGACTAATTGCAATAAATGATTAGATTTGGCAAACTCCACTATAGTGGAGGGCTTTGAAAACCTTTGTTGAAAAGATTTCTCAAACTCCGTCTATTCCATGATGCATTTTAGCCAGGGGCGGCTCTAGGCACCAGCAAAACAAGCTGGTGCCTAGGGCGGCAAAATCTAGGGGGCGGCAAAAGGCTGGGGCCCCAGCTTATCCTGCCGCTGCCGGCCCGTCCCCTGCCGCCGGGGGGGGGGGGGCGGCAGGCTGGGCCAGCGGACCTGCCGCAGTCATGCCTGCGGGAGGTCCACTGGAGCCCCGGGACGACTGGACCTGCCACAGGCATGACTGCGGAGGGGGCGCTTGTCCCGCGGCTTGGCTGGACCTCCCACAGGCATGACTGCGGCAGCTCAAGCGGAGCCGCCGGACCCGCGAACCGTCCGCAGCCGCGGGGGGTCCAGCCGAGCCACGCGGGACCACCGGTCCCTCTGCAGTCATGCCCGCGGGAGGTCCGCTGCTCCCGCTGCTCCGGGGCGCCTCCCGCGCATGACTGCTTGGGGCAGCCAAAACGGTAGAGCCGCCCCTGATATTAGCTATAATGACTACCACACTCTGAGATTTAGGTTTATTTTTCATCCTTTTTCTTCCAATGCTCTTTTAATGTCAGTTACACTGACTTATGCATCATTACTGATTTGTAAATTAAAACTTTTAATTTTTATGTATTTGTATCGCAGTAGTACCTACTGTTGTGTTTTTTAATTTTATTTTCAGTTTTTCTTCCATATCATCTCAAATACACGTGCAAAGGGAACAGGACTACTTTTGCCTTGGAAGCAGCTCTGGTAAGGAGCAAAACTATGAACTGTGATATAGTGAAAGAAACTTTTCTTCAAAATATCCCCTTAAAATGAGCTCCAATTTGGGTATATAGGCCAATATCTTCTGCTCTGATCCAGGCTTGATTCTAGTAGCAGATAGTAATTATTCAGGAGAGCTAAGAAGCCTGTATTTAGCCTTTTCATATTTTCAGTTTTAAAAGTTGTTTCATTTTGGTGTATCTGTTTTACTGTAGTCCCATATGCATTGTTACCAAAGATTTTTATTCCTAAAACTGTAGGAATTATATAAAGTGCCAATCTAGAGGTCCTATGTACTGGAGTTACATCAAGCTTATAAGGTTTAAGCTTTTAATTTCAAACTGCTAATGTAATAGCATACAAGCAACAACAACAAAATCACATTTGAGTTTGAAACATGATATTCAAATGCTGCTTATTCTTCACACAAAAAAGAATAAAAGTCACATACCAAGAGAACTTATAAATCACATAAAGCCTATTTAAGAAAAAATATTTTATGTGCATCATTAATGCAAAGTATCACAAATCACCCTAGTCACCATCATTCACTAAAAAAGTAATTGGGCTGGTTTCACAAGTGTTAGAGGTTATTCCTAGCACACTGGCCAGTGCCAGAGCTTGTTATAATGATCTTATCTACATCCTGAGAGCATTTAAATTTACTCTATAGTTCTGGCTTAATTTACACACTGAACAAGGTTGGAAGGGAGTCCACTGAGGTGCATCATAGCTCATAGAAGATCATAGCTCCTAGTCACTTTTCAATAACTTCAGTGAGGGTTGCGGGTGCTTAGTGACTCTGATGATTTAAATATTTTACTTAGAGTGGATGGGGAGTTAGGCCTAGAACCTCAAAAGGTATTTAGGTGTCTAAGTCCTATGAACTCAATGGGACTTAGGCATCTAAATATTCTTGATGATCTGGGCCTTAGTTATGCAATCAATGGGCTAAATTCACTCCCTTTTTGTAACTTGCCATCACACCTCTCATCTCTAAAGCACATCCCTATGTCTGAGTGCAGTGTCACAGGGCTTTCTGGTCTAGCACTCCCTGTAGTCCTTTTGGTGTCACAGTGGTCTATCACTGTACATAGCCTAGCCCACAGTTCACCACTCATTCCATTCCCCCTTCCAGGGATTAACAGAAAAGTTCAGCAAACAGAAAACTCAAAATCTAATGGCCTTCAAGCTTGTTTCCCTGTCTGACACTTGCTGTTCTTGGCTTCTTTTATTCTTGACACCTCTGCTTTCCCTCTTGGTCTTTTTTTTTTTTTTATAGCCCTACTTCTCAAATTTTCTTGGTTTAATTACTCCCTCAAAAATATGAAGAGAAAAAATCAATTGCCATTGTGTATCAAGTCTGAGCCCACAACATATTTTTTCAGCATTTTATAAGCCTTATTAATAGGTTTATAATGGCACCAATGATAGAATTTTCAATATTGTAGTGTTAGAAAAGGCTGCTACTGTATAATACATATAAAATGTTCCTCAGATAAATAAAAGATTAACTTCCCTGCTTGGGACTCTGTAGAATACAGATAAATGCAGTAATGAATTGGAATGAGCAAAGAATCCTGTGGCACCTTATAGACTAACAGACGTCTGTTAGTCTATAAGGTGCCACAGGATTCTTTGCTGCTTCTACAGAACCAGACTAACACGGCTACCCCTCTGAATTGGAATGAGCTGAACCTGAAACATTTTTAAGCCTCTGACTTTCCTGATACAGGGAAAACAGAAAAGATCAAAAGACATGGGAATCAATTGGATTAGTTTCAAGAACACTGCAGTGTTCTCCTTATAATTCACCCACGTAAATTCTTAATTCCATACTCCCTTGCAACTAGTCTTTCCCTATGTCTTTGGTGCCACTAGTCTACAAGTAGGTATTGGGCCAAATCTTGATTGTCTTACTCATATGAGTACAATAAGAAAGTTTCAAATTAAGTCCCAATGGACTCTCTGAGTAATTGTCCAACAGAAGTCAGTGAATAGTTGGCTAGGTGAGGTAACATTACTTCATTAATTCACAGCTGCAATGTCAGACACTGGCCAAATTAGATAACAGAAAACTGAATGCAGTATGAAATTCCAGTTTTGTGTGACATAAAAGCCCTTTCCCCTCCCCAGTAATCCATGAACCATACCAGCCCTGCAACAAAGCAGAAATTTGTCAGCTCTAAAACTGAGGCAAAGGCTCTAGGAACCCAAACTATACTGCAATGGCAATCACATATTGCCCTATGTTAAGTGGCCACAAGAACCGGGCTACAGAGTGAGTGACAAGAAATAGTATAGGGAGGTTGGAAGCCAATGCAGGAGCTCAAGAAGAGTGTGTGATATTGTCAGAGAAGCAGAGGAAGGTAATTATTTTTGTGGCAGCATGTTGAGTAAGCCTGAGATGTACCATACAAGAATTTGAGACCAGTGACGAGGAAGTTTCTGAAGTCAAGGCACAAGATGTCCACAACATGGGCTGTGATTTTTGTGATAGAGATAAACAGAAAGGGACAAATTGTTGAAGCTACTGTTGAGGAAAAACAAGCAAGATTTCACAAAAGCCTTGATAAAGAGAGGGAAAAAATGAGGAATTGCACATGACAGCTACATATTACTGAACATGGCCCTTCCACTCCCCACAGAGACTTTTGGAAAGAGCATGTATAACAAGTCTATGCATAATTTCCTAAAATCCATTAAAAAATCTATTAAACTGAAAGAAAAAAATGAGCTCAGCTAGATTAAGGTAGAAACTCTGCCACCTAACAAAAATGAACATCCATTCAGTCATCTTCCTGTGTGTATAAAACAGGGCTGAGGTGGTAGTCTTCCAAAACTGATTACATTTGCCAAGTAACATAGTGAGATCAGTGAATGCATCACCAAAACTTGGATCATACCAAGGAACAAAGCAACGACACACTAGAGAAGGACTGAGTAGCAATGGTGTTATATTTAAGAGATGATAAGGTCTATGTACTCAAAAGGGTGGATGAGTACATCTGGCCCATTCCTACAATTGCCTCCACAATTACTCAGAGGCCCATTGACTTCAGCAGGGCTCCACATGTGCACAGAGGTTCACTTGTGTGAGGTTAGGTGCAGGATCAGAGTCTAAGGGATTAATTTAACATGATCATTAGTGAATCTCAGTCCTTTTTCTACTAATAAAATTTTAGCTAACAATTTATCAGGCAAATGTAAATGTCAGATAGGAAGCATTAGATTGATTTGTCAACAATCTTTTATTTAAACAGGCTCAGGTGCTTAATATACCTACGCAGCTTGGCTGAGATGAGTAAGCCAGGCAATTAAATATGAGCCAAATGAAATTGCTCTCTGCTTTGCTCTGAACTAGCACCCCCAGGAAGTTCTCTAGAGTATAGGAATGATTTTCATAATGATGGACCTTGATAGGTAATAGGTTTATTCAGTCTACCACATGCCATGCATACTTAATAAAGAAATATATTACATATGATATTCATTTAAGCACTGGAGGAAAAAGCCTAACACTAGGTCAAATTCTCTTGTCAGAACTGCACAAGTGTACATCCAAAGGAACTCTAGAGAAATCAGCAGAATAACTCTAGAGTCATACTATTGTAAATGAGAAGAGAATTTGACAGGATGTCTAATCATGAACACCAACCTAGCTTTGAGTTACTAACATGCATATACATTACAAGAAAACTTGACATTTATTCAGCCTAGAAATCAGAAGTTCAAAAGAGAAGAAGCTCTTCTCATGATAAATAGACTGAAATATATTTAAAAATAGAAGGCCAGATGCTCTGCTGGTGTAAAAAGATTTATACTCGATGAGGAGCTGACCCATAACATATAATGTACATTTGAAATCTGAACATGCTCTTTGTGGTTGGTGTCACAGGGTGCAGCCCTCCTCACCAGATTGGTATCTCCTCCTGGTTGTTCTTGGGTTTAGCTCAAGGCGAACACCCTCATCTGCAATCTGCAAACCCTCTCTGTCTCTGCTCCCGTCTACGGCTCCTCTCTCAGCTCCCAGAACCACAGCACCCTTTTTGTCACTCAGCCCTCCATCTAGGTCATCATCTATGTTCCCCCTTCCAGGGGTGGGGTACCTCTGTCCAACAGTCCAGCCATTTCCCCAGTGGTGAGTGGGGGGGACCCAGGCCCATTCACTTCTCCAGGCCCCTGCCCAGAGACCCTATAAATAGCAGCCTCCTTCTGCTTCTCTATTTCCCTGGGCCACTTCCCCATGGTCCTAGCACCTTCTTCCTCCTCACCTGAAGGCACTTAACTGCTCAGTCCCAGCAGCCAGCCACTGCTCTGTCCAAGGTGCTCACAGTTCCCTCAGGCCTCCAGGGACACAGTCCTTACTCCCTGGGCTCCCAGCAGCCACTGACCGTACTCTGCCCTGCAGGTCCCTTTTATCTGAGCCTGCTGGGACAAGACTGGTTGTTCCCTGCAACTCTCTGGGCCACTCCGCGGATTCACCTTCATTGTTCCTTCTGGGGCACAGCATGACTAACCCCTTCTATGCTGTGGGGATAGGAACCACATCACAGTAGGACTCTTCCTAAGAAGTGACATTCTTTGTGCTAATAAACAAGGTAACACTGGAACCTTTTCTACTGCCTTTTCTACTTTTCTACTGCCAGGATGCCTAGGATAATTTTACTTCTGCAGTGCTGTTGTTCTGGAACAAACAGCTTTAGGTGTCTTTCAGGTGCCAACATGTTTTTGGTTAAAACGTCTAATATTTATGCCAGTATGAGTTCTTCCTACACAGAGGGATTTGGTCCAAGCTGTCCTCAATATCTTCAGCTCTCCTCCCTGCATTATTCCTAATAACCTTGACCAGCTTTAGAATGTAGTCTTTAATTACATGATCACATACATGGGTTTTCCACAGGACCCATCCCTGACATAGTGACAGAATGGACAGTGCTCTGGGAATAAATCATAGTTATGTAGTTTAGTTTCGTTTTTTGAACGTAATGTCGAAATTTAAAGAAAAACAAACAAAAAATTAGGAAGTCCATCATGTGGAATCATATTCCCCCCTCAGCTATAGGATTAGATAGGTACGTATAAATGGTTAAATTAGCTTGCCTAAATACATACATATATGCCTTGAAGTTAGTCTAAAGTTCAGGTGCTTTGTAGTCTCTGAGAAGGTACTTCCAGTTTTGATAAAAACCATTTGAAACGCAGAGATTGTACCCAAAGTCAAAGTCAAATCGAACATTTCACATGAATTAATCAAGCCCCAAATTCAAGTAAAACTGAGAGTGTTATGAACCCATGGACTGAAACCACTTACTCAAAGTCATCTTCAACATTGAACCCATACTAAAGTTTGGCACAGCTCTGGTTCCTGGTCTGTTTAGTAGTTAATTTCCCCCTCAAGTCCTCTCTAAGACAATCCCATAAAGCCAAATAACCTGGACTCATGTTAGATTCAAAATTTTCCCCTTTCTGAACTTTGACATCAAGTAGAGAGTACACAGTATCTGTACTCTCTCTGTGGATGCTAAACAAATGGTGAAGTTATATAAGAGACCATCTAGGAGATAAGGATTTAAAAGAATTGTGTTTATTGGGAAACACATCAGAGGCCTTATAATTTATCTTCTGAGTCAAGTGGAAAGAACAAATGAGAACAAATGAAAAAACCCCTCTGTCCAAGGTCGTCCCACAACATTTTGGCACCTGAAGCAAATACGCAGCCATACCTCCTCACTTGGGCCAAAACTTTGAAAGGTCTCAATTCTGCCTTCTCCCTGTTCTACTCCTCTCATGATACTGCTCTGCTACTTACTTCAATAAAGGAGAACTAACAACTTAAAATGACTTAACTTTCAAATGCCTGAACTGCAAATGTAACTTTTCTTGTCTGCATAGTAAACACTGGCATTTTTATCTGTTTGAATAATCAAAGTGGTGCTTTCTGTGCCTTCTTGGTTACAAAGATTTGAACTGCTTCCTGAAGGTCCACAATCTGGGCCAGCTCATGCTCTATTGAGATGGTTGCAAGGCCAACCAGCCTCTCCTGTGTCATTGTGGAGCGTAGATGTGTTTTTATTAACTTCAGCTTGGAGAAGCTGCGTTCTCCACTGGCAACTGTTACAGGAAGTGTTAGAAGTATGCACAGAGCAACAAAAGCATTTGGAAAGAGGGTGGTCATCTTATTTGTGCACATATATTCCAGAACAGCCTTTGGAGTTGATCCTGCTGAAATGTATCTTGAAAGGGCTTTCAGTTCATCACCTAAATCACTCACATCAACATCACGCATGTCATCATGTGTCAACACTGTCTCTAGTGCCCTGCATTGCTGGTGTAGGTCTTCTTCAGGTATAGTAAGGAGTTTTGGAATATCATACAACATCCCAAATATACTGCTGTGTTCCTTGAGCTGCATGAAATATTCTTCAACTGACTGTATTGCACAATCTAGCACCTGATTAAAGAATTCAACTTTGAATTGTTGTTTGGGGTCTCTTATGGGATTATGCTATGCCTCATAATCAAAATATCGTCTTCTTCAGTGACTCTTGTATTCTTGAATGGGTGGGAAAATAGCTTCAGTGTGAAGTTCCTCTGACAACTTCTGTGCACTCTTCAGAACGTTTTGAAATCCCTCATCTGACCGGCAAGACTGTAGGTATGACTTTGCTTTGTCCAGTTGTTCCATTGCTCCAGATATATCAAGGTCAACACCTTGGAGTCTCTTGCTTACAACATTTATTTCAAACAGTATGTCATGCCACAACACTAAGCCAAATTTTAAGTTATGTATGTTTCTGATGATTCCATTTCCCTCTGCCACTGTTCTCCCATGAACAGTTCCTGTCATAGCATTATCCTCCATAATGGCAGCTATGGCATCATCTATCATCCCAATTTGGTGTTTGATAGGCTTTATCACCTCCACTTGACTTCCCATCATGTGGCACTCAGTGGTTTCAGTATCAGAGAGGATGTTTCCAGATGTTGCTTCAAAATTTGCCATCGATGAGTTGATGCAGAGAAAAATACATAGATGCTTTGAACTACATTAAAAAATTTAGCAGCCTCACTAGAAGCTGATGCTGCATCACTGACCACCAAGTTCAATGAATGAGAACTGCATGGGACAAAAAAAGCTCTAGGGTTTAACTCTCAGATCCGTGTCTGCACTCCTCTGTTCTTTGCTCGCATGTTGGCATCATTATCGTAGTCCTGACCTCTCATGTCAGCTATTGCAATTCCTGTATCTTCCAGCTTTTTAAGAAGCACATTTGTCATACCAGCTCCTGTAGTATCATCAATGTCAATACATTCTAGAAAATGCTCTCTGACAATCACCATTGCAGGGACATTTTCACTAGGTTCTGTTGTTACAAAACACACCATTAAAGTCATTTGTTCCGTATGGCTGATGTCAGGTGTGCAGTCCAGAATAACAAAGTAATATCTTGCTGACTTCAGATCTGCCACAATCTTCTGTTTGACTTTTGTTGCCAGTAACTGTATGATCTCATTTTGAATTGTTTTTCCAAGGTAGTGGTGTGTGTACATTTCTTGGGTGGCGGCTCTTCTTAGATGCTCCTGGAGGACAGCATCAAACTCAGCCGTCAGCGCCACAATTTTAAGGAAGTTTCCATTGTTTGGCACATACAGCTGATCTGAAGTGCCACGCAGTGCTAGATTTTGGGTAGCAAGTATTCTCACAATGGCAATGAGCCTTTTCAGAAAATTTTGCCAGTAAAGAGACTCTAAGGCAATCTTCTCTTAATGCTGACCATCTATGGTGGCCTTTAAACTTAGTCTCATCTCAAGCTCTTTCCACCTATGGAATGCTCTCTGTGATTTGCCACTTTCTCATGGCATACCAGATTTCTAGCCAGATTTTTCCAATCCTTTGTTCCTGTAGAACCCATTGTGGCTGGAACATTAGACTGGAAGAGTTTGCAACAAAAACAGTATACAGCATTTTGGGTTTTGGGGTACATAAGCCATGGCCTCTCCACTTTGTCACCATTGGGGATTTCACACCAGTAATGTGTTGGATGGAAACTTCTATTTTCATTGTCTTTGGGGAACATGAAGTTTTTCACTTGCTGTGACCCATGCAGTACAAGGAAGTCCCTCAAGCTTCTGCTCAAGTGGGTCCACAGTCCTGGATCATCTAGACTTAAGGAACTAAACTCAGCAGCAGCTGTTTCTTGCGCCTCCACCACACTCTTCTCTGATCTACACTTTTCTTCAGGAAAGTGCATGGTTACATCCATTTGAGATGGACATATGGATGCTGCAGTAACTGCCAGGTCAACTGCACTCTGACTAATTGGAAGATCAGGCATCTCCTCACCACTCACATCCTCACTGGGGCCGGAAGACTCACTGTGAACATTTGTGTCTATGTATCTCAGGAGAGCTCCTTCCTGCTTAGATAGAAAAGCTTCCTTTGCTTGCTTTCTTTTTCTGAATGCTGCCCCAGAAGGGCGTTTTCTTCTTTCACTTATGACTGCTGTTCTGTGCCAGCTATAGTGGCTCTCACTCAATTGAAGGGGACAAATAAGCAGGCTGGTATCAAGGCCTGAGTGAGGGAAGATATCAGCATCTTAAGGGCCTAACTGGCTCCTACTATTTCATTTGACTGCCTGTTCTCCTCAAGTGGGTTCAGGGAAGCAGCAGGAAACAGGAAGTTCCCTGAGAAGCTGGTATTAATCAGTCCAGGCTCCTGGGGGTGCTCAAGAGGTACATAAGAGGCTTCTCCTCCTCTATCTCCCTGCAGCTCCTGCTGCTTTCTGTTATTTCCTCTCACCTTTTCTCCTCCCTGCCTGTTATGTCTCTTGTGCCCTCCTTCCTCCAGCACAGCACTCCACCATCTCTGTGCATCTAGAGCAGAGAGAATACATATGCACCAGCAGCAGACACAATTTTGTACACTCTGGGTCCTAGTGGTGCCCCCCCACAGTCTGGCACCTGAGGCGGCTGCCTCAGTTCACCTCATGGTAAGGCCAGCCCTGACTCCGTCTCTCAAAACTCTCTGTCTCCTTAAACATTAATCATTATCTGGCCAGAGAAATTGAGAGTAACATACAAAAGAGAGAGAAACTAGAATTAGTGCAGAAACGAATTTTTTGAATGTTTTTCCAACTGCTTTGATTAACTAAACTATAAGGCTGAAATTTTCAAAAGTGGACACTAATTTTGGGGGTCCAACTTGAGGCACCTAAAGGTCTCATTTTCAGAAGCGCTGCTGAGTATCCACAAACTAAATTAAAATCAGTAAAAGCTTAGTGTCTCAAGTTGGGCAACCCAAAACTTAGGCACGCAAAGTTTAGAAATGTTGACCTAAAGGCCTGGTCTTGCGAAGTGGTGAGCACCTTCAACTCCCATTGACTTCAAGGTCAGTGGTCCTCATCCTCGACGGTTTTGCCTCTCATCCCAAGTCCTTTACATTTGTGCAAAGTGCAACACAGACATAAAAAATGACCAGAGCAGCTTTCTAACTGATTTGACACCTACTATGTACACGTTTAAATTATTTCACAAAGAGCAAGGTAGTGGAGAGCTAGGCCCAGATTCAGGCATCATCTCACTCCAGGCTCAGCAAACCACACAGTGAAGCCAAATGTTAATTAGGACCAGATTCTGCAAACACTTACTACTGGGTATAGTGTAGCAGGAGCGCTCAAGATGTGAAGTACTATTTCTGGTAATAAGATCCTGTAGGGAGGGTCAGGTTCTCAGTTACAACAGCTTGAAGACACCCAAATATATCTGAGGTGCTTAGATACCAAGATGATGATAATATAAAGCCACAGATGCCATGGGTGAAATCCTACCCTCATGAAAGTCAATGGGAATTTTACCACTGACTTCAGTAGAGCCAGAATTTCACCTCAGATAAATACTTAGCATGCATTAATAGTAGTGGACCAAATTTCAGATCGTGCTTATTCATAATTTTGATGATTGACTATTGTTATTTGTGTGATTCATAAAATCCCCCCAAAATGTCTTTTAAAATTAGACAGGCAACCGACGAAGTGGGTATTCACCCATGAAAGCTCATGCTCCAATATGTTTGTTAGTGTATAAGGTGCCGCAGAACTCTTTGCCGCTTTTAAAACTAGATTAGACAAGATGCTAGGAAAATTGACAGTAGGGAACTATCCAACATTTGCAGAGGCATGGCCTAAGTGATTTTATAGGCCTTTTCAGTTAACTACCAGGATGCTAGGCATACGTGTGTTATCTTTTCATTGTAGTGACACCAAATGCAGTATGACAGAATTGAGCACTATTAACTGCAGTGTCATGCTTTTTGGGGTGTAAAATTTCCCAGTCCTGGTACAATAGCAATATCAGATCTCCGCTACTGAAAATGTATTAAAAGTAGATTTGGGTATTTCAGAACCCAAAGTTTGGATGTAGCATGTAGATGGTTATTTTATATTTTGACCCCTTGATCCAGAACAATTACTCATATTTTAGAAAACCTTTCAAACAAAGTTCATCCATTTTTGTTATATGAGAAATAGAAAAGAGTAGGTATTTTCTCTTTTTAAGTATTCCAACTGGTTAATGATTCTCCAGTGAAAAAAAAATCTATGAGAAAATACAAGTACACTTTCTTACCTTCCTAACCAGTTTAATGTCCTATCCACAAATAAGTTTTGATATACTATTCCTACCATCTATAGGATGAGATTAATGTTTTCCACCACAATGTCACAAGAACAAATGAGCTACAAATCACTCTTTGTTGGGGTTTTAGACACACAACACGTTAAACTACAGTATCTTGACATCTGTGTTAGTTCTTCTCACAATACTTTTTAAAAAGTACCTTGAATTTTTTCCCCATCCAAATGTGATGTTTAGTGTGACCAGTTTGGAACTTATATTGTTATCTTTCCCCTCCGGAGCAAAATACAAAAGAGAATTTTATGCAACACCCATGGTTTGTTTTGTCTTTGGCAGGGGAATATTTAAAATTAAAAAGACTGAGCCAAATCCTGAGGTTCCACGAATCTCTTAAATGCAACAATGATTTGAAAGAGGTGTCCAGAACTATACATTCAGTGAGTTATTTTAAAATTTTGTAAATTTAATCTGTCATCTTTCACAGCATTTAGCAGTCTAATTCCCTTTTGCAGTGCAGTGAATATGGGCATATTCTTTCCAGCATCCTGTTGTCATAAAGCCTTTGGGAGAGTTACTGGAGATGAGTTAATTTGCAATAAAAACTAGATGCCTGTTGTTGGCTGAACCATTTTATTGTGCAACTGTTTTAATTCATGTGCAGTTTTACTTTAAAAATAAGGTAGATTAACTATCACAGAGTTGTTTCACATATATTATTACTTCAAACTTACCACTTGGCTTGAGCGCTAAATTTTGCAGCCCTAATCAACAAACACTCCTTTTGACTTCCATGGTATTTTGACTCAACTGAGGCCCATGAATTTGGCCATGAGGTTGGTTTCAAAGATCACATGGTTACAGCAGGGTGGAATATCTCTGACAATGTTTTTTTACATATTATAATAAATCATTCTTCTGTTCAAAAACATCTGGATAATGTATTTACTTAAACTAAAGCAATATATCACACAACAACACTTAGCACATTTTTGCAAGTTCCAGGTTCACATCAGAAGACAAAATCAGGGATGCTCCGGGGACAGTTGGACTATGTCATGAACAGAAAGAACATGGAGTGTTAATTGTTGATAAATGATGAGCTCCTATGGTGACACTTTCTTTTTCTTTTCTAAAAGAAAACTATGGTTATGATATCAGAATCAAGCACAGTGAGAACATTTGGAAAAAGCAGCTTTTGAATCAGAGTTTCTACGCCTTTGGAGTCAATATTTTTTCCAGACCTTTTTGGACAGGGATGAAAATGTGACCAAAATAATGAGAGGAATGTAATTGGAATGGCTGTCACTCTTATTGGAGAAAATGTGAGTAAGAGGTTAAACACAATGGTCAAGGTAAGTTCTGTGGAGTTCCACAGATTTACACTGGCTGAGGATCTGGGTCGGTATTTTTAGGGTTATGGTCTGGCTTGTTTGATATACATGTGTGCATTTTTTGTTCTCCTGGACCTTTTCCCTCACAGGGGATCTGGATTGGTAACCCACTTTTCTGCCCAATAATATCCAAAATACATGACCGACACTGGATTTATAGAGAGACAGGGTGGGTGAGTTGATATATTTTATTGGACCAACTGCTATGGGTGAGAAAGACAAGCATTCAAGCTTACATAGCGTTCTTTTTCAGATATGGGAAACTAATTCAACATGTCACTGCTAAATACAAAATTTGTCGTCAGTAGTACCAGATACAGACCCAAAGCATTGGAGCCAGATTATTCTATTCTGGTATAGTGATGATGAGTATGGAGTTACAATGTTCCAGCGAGAGCTACAGGAAGTATAGGGCCTAGTGCTTCCTGGTTGTTTTGGGGAGAACAGCCACTGTATCATTCTGTAAGAGGATGCAGCCAGCTTATTCCTGTAAAGTGTTGAGGGATTAGTTTAAAACTCCTCACCTGATCCTTGTGGCCTTGGTGCAGGATCTGGAAGTAGAACCTGATATTTATTTCCATTGTAACAAAAACAAATAGAGAAATATTTATTTTGAATGCCACCTAATAAAGAAGCAGCAAAGAGCACAACAATTTTTCTTTTTACACTTTCCACCAATTGAAAAACAACAAAGATGTATTTTTCTATTTTAAAAAATCTGAAGTACAAGAATGTGAATAAACAGTATCAGTCTGTTGAAAAACCTTACTTTGGTTTCCATCTGCAGTGATGACAGGCAGCAGGAATACATACCTTTTGGCACGGGTACAAAGTCTAGCCTCACCATGAAAACCTCTTGAATGCACAATTTTAAAAGCACAAAATATTTACACACTGCGTGAGGTATATAACATAAAAGCCACAGGCTAATGTCTGCTGCATATATGAAAGAATTTCATTCCCATGTCTCTGTCATCCATTCGCATATGGATGAATGGGGAAAACAACACAAATAGCATGTTATATCATGGAATTTCACACCATTGTATGGCAGAATGCCCAATCCTAGCTTTGAAATACCAAATTATGTTACATAATACTTTAATTACTATTCAATGACCACAGCTTATTTGGGACCAGATTCAATAAAAACAATCTGTTTGGTCTCCTGCAAGGTCATACAAGCTTCCAAATGAATTGATTTTAGTTCTTATTGAATATGGCCTTTAGTGATATAGCTAGCATTGTGAAGGCAATAGCTGTGCCTCAGTGTAGCTTATATAAGATCTATGGATCAAATGAACTTCTTTTAGAGATGGATTAACCTCAAGAGGTCGTGCCAGTGTAAACCCTGTGGCCTAGAGCCTTAGAGAGAAGGAAGCTCACTAATGTTGCCTGTTGCTGAAATGGGAGATGAGCAGCCCAGAGCAGCTTAAGAAATGCAGATGGGCAGGGGCTCCAGTGGCAAGGGAGCTCTGGGCTGGCATCTGTGAGCAAGCAAGGGGAATTAACTGAATGAGCCAGGCCTCGTTTGTATTTCATGACCGTTTAGGGCATTTTGATGAAAATTCAGTGACGTTTTGAGTTTGGGAGCAATAAAATTCAGTTGTGCATATTGGGGGATAAAGGGGCAAGGGATCTACAGCAACCGTGCATGAGTACAGACATGGTTGGTAAGGGAGCCTGGACAGAGCTAGGTGAGGCAGCAAGGGGAAGAAGTTTCCTTCTGGGAGTGCCTTCCTGGTGGTAAGTACCCTATACCACTAATCCCTTTCTAAATAGCGGAGCTGGAACCTATCTAAAGGGCTTGGCTACACTTGCAGATGTGCAGTGCTGGGAGTTACAGCTGTGTTCATACAGCTGTGTAGGGAAAGCGCTGGTGTGTGGCCACACTCACAGCTACCAGTGCTGCAGTGTGGCCACATTTGCAGCATTTGCAGCGCTGTTGGGAGCGGTGCATTATGGGCAGCTATCCCAGCATTCAAGTGGCAGCAACGTGCTTTTCAAAAGAGGGGGGTGGGGTGGAGTGTGACAGGGAGCATGGGGGAGAGAGAGAGTGGATTTTTGGAGCTGACACTGTGTGTCAGCTCCCTGCCTTGCAAATTCTGTGTCAGCTCCCTGCTTTGCAAAATCTGAAAATTTCCTTGACCCCTCATTTACTCTTAACTGCAAATAGCCTGCAGACCAGATAAGCAGCTGCTCCAACGGACTCCCTTTCTCCCCTCCAACCCCCCCCGCCCCCCCGCTGTTTCTCTCCTCAAGCAAACACTTATCCCCCTGCTTGCCTCATTCACAGCAAGGTAGTGGGTTATCTCAATTGATTGTTCACAGTCAGTTACAGATTGATCACAGCAAACAGGAGCTGTGTTTGTTTTTTAGATAAGCAGCTCCCAGAGCCCCGAGTTCACAACAAAACAAAGAGAGGCTGCATAACAAAACAAAGAGAGTAATTTAGTTAAAAGCATTCTGGGATATCTCCTAATACCCTGGAGGCCAATAACAGCGCTGGTGTGTGGCCACACTTGACGAGCAGCGCTGCATCACCTGCGCTGCACTCGTTATACCCAAAGCAGACCAGGTGTACAGCCAGCGCTGCAGCCAGGGAGTTGCAGCGCTGGATGTGCCTTGCAGGTGTGGACAGTTACTAAGTTGCAGCGCTGTAAAGCCTCCACCAGCGCTGCAACTCTCCAGTGTAGCCAAGCCCTCTAGAGATATGAGCTGAGACTGCAGTACAGCAGCAGACAATGCAGAGCCGAAGGTGACTTAGGACAGTGGCTCTCAACCTTTCCAGACTACTGTACCCCTTTCAGGAGTCTGATTTGTCTTATCTACCCCAAGTTTCACCTCACTTAAAAACTGCTAGCTTATAAAATCAGACATAAAAATACAAAAGTGCCACAGCACACACTGTTACTGAAAAATGGCTTACTTTCTCATTTTTACCATATAGTTATAAAATAAATCAATTGCAATATAACTATTGTACTTACATTTCAGTATATAGTATATAGAGCAGTATAAACAAGTCATTGTCTGTATGAAATTTTAGTTTGTACTGACTTTGCTAGTGCTTTTTATGTAGCCTGTTGTAAAACTAGGCAAATGCCTAGATGAGTTGATGTATCCCCTAGAAGACCTCAGCATACCCCCCAGGGGTATGCGTACCCCTGGTTGAGAATCACTGGCTTAGGGTATGTCTACACAGCAGTTAAACACCTGAGATTGATTTGGGTCAGCTGATTTGGGCTCATAGGGCTGGGGCTGGGGCTCCAGGACTGTAAAATTGCAGTGTAGATGTTCGGGCTGGAGCCCAAGCTCTGGGATCCTGTGATGGGAGAGAGTCCCAGAGCTTGGTCTTCAGCATGAGTCCCAACATCTACACAGCAATTCATTATTCATATTTACTTTCTGCTGGTAGCATTCAAGATGTGCTAGCCACATTCCAAAAAGATGTAGGGCATGATCTTGTCCCTGGGACACTTCTGGAGTGAGGTCAGACACAGGGCCGGCTCCAGATACCAGCATTCCAAGCAGGTGCTTGGGGTGGCAATTTGCAAGGGGCAGCAGTCTGTGTATTTTTGCCCCCAAGCAGCGCACCGAATTGCCACTGTGGACGGCGGGGGCAGTCCGTGTGCCGTTAGGGCAGCATGCGCATTTCCGCGACAGCGGCCAATAGGTGGCAGCTTCTATGTTCAGCTGTCCGCGGCAGCGCAGCTTCTGTCTTCTGGCTGAAGACAGAAGCTGCCGCCGAATTGCTGCCGCCGCGGAAACACGCGTGCTGCCCTAACGGCACACGGACTGCCTCCGCCATCCGCGGCAGCAATTCGGCGCAATGCTTGGGCTGGCAAAAACAGTAGAGCCGGCCCTGGTCAGACAAACTGATGAACATAGTAAGGTTAGAGGGATAAGGTACAATATATAAACCAAGTGATCAATGTGATGCTTGGCTGAGTCTTAGGCTAGCAACCATGAGCTAGCTAGATTCCTTGAAGACAGAAGTGACATTTAAATGTGGAAAGGGCAAGATCTTAAAAATCAGCTCTGGAAGGGTGTACCACACATACGAGGGGCATGGAAGAAGGCGTGATGATTAGGTCAGAAGATGGCAAATGGGAAAATGAAGCTGGCATCACTGAAGGGAGAAGACAAGGGCAACTGAAAAGGGACAAAAGCAGATAGTTAGGGAAAGATGGAGCCTTGCACAGCTTTGAAGGCAGTCATATGAAGTATGACTTTGATGTGGTAGCAGGACGTGGAGCCATAAGAAGAATTTAAATGGGGATGGGGCAATGACATGCTCAAAACAATGAGCTTGAAACACGTTTTCAGCAGGAGCATTTTACATGGCTTGGAGGGAAAGATGTGGTTTATTCAGGGCTTACCATCCAGAAAATCTCAGGAACACTAGCTTTCTCACAGGAAATCTAGCACTTCATCTGTAAAATATCATAGCAGCAGCATCTTCTGATCTCAGATATCACCTGAGAAGGATGTAGCTGTGAAACCATTGTGTGCAGCAAGATCTATTGTAGGCAAAACTATACATGTAATAGACTGATTTTCAGCCTTGGCTTTGCATTTGCTGGCTTCAGTGATTTAAGCCATACCCTTAAAATCAAACTTTTATATAGAATTAAATTTTCAAAATCATCTAGGTGGCTTAGAAGTCTAAATCTCATTTTCAAAAGTGACTTGGGCACCTAAATCACACTGAAAATCAGTGGCACTTGGATTCCTTAGAGCCAGGTTTTTAAATGTATTTGGACATCTAAAGACAAATTTTGAAAATCCCAGTTGGTGCCTATCTGTATCTTTAGACACCTAAATACCTTTAAAGACCTGTCCCTATAATCCTAAATCACTTTTGAAAATGGGACATAAACTCGTAAATCAGTTTGAGAAAAAATTTCAATTGCATCTTTTTTTAATCTCAATCTCTTTTCTTTCTAAAATTCTTCTATAAGTCTCTCTTTCATGCCTATAGAGTTTCATGCATAATAATATTCTATTTTTACAGCAATCATTTGCAAACTATTATCTTGTAAACACATCTTTGTCAATTTATACACGGAGATATTGATTTTGGGGAGAATGTATTAAAACTATATTCATATTTATACCACAGAGTGGCTAGAAAAATGGGAATGATTTTAAAAATGGAATTTCCCCAATGCCCCTGTTTTTCATCAAAATCATAGTTTGAATAAAGTTTTCCAACCATTTTAAACAGGTACCCAGAGCCCTGTGTGTAGTCAGCTTCGGAAAGTAGTTATTAAATGCTACGTTCTGATCTGACAGTGTTTTACATCCATGTTGAACAGGCACCAATGTCTGCACAAGAGCAAGGCAGAGGAGAATCAGGCTGTTTGTGTGTGTGTGTGTGGACGCATACTGATGGTGGAAGGCCCAATTCTGAAGACAGATTATGTGCAAGTGCATCTTAATTGATGGATTGGTGTATTGCTTATTGATTAATCTCTTAGACTGCTGTAGTTGATAAGGGTTCGGTCTTAGTGGCTACAGCCTCAGGAAGATTATTACCAATATTATTTGACTGAGAGACCCAAGGAGCACATGAGGAACAATTTATCACAAGTCCCTTTATTAACAAATTCACTACGCACATTTCCACAAACACTGAAATACAGGAGCAGATAGAGCTGAATGCTTTGTACTCTTAGGGGGGGGAAGAGGGGAGCCGGGAGGAGCCCCCCCCCCCCCCCCCGCCCGAGGCCAGGGGGATTCCCAGGGGCCCCCGGGCGCTCGGGGCGGCCGGGTGCTCGGCGCCTGGGTGCGGCCGCGGGGCGCCGGCGCTCGGGCTTCCGGTCGCCCGCTCCGGTCTGCGCGCCTCCCCGCTGCGAAGGCGCTGCTGCCCCCGCGCTGTGGGGGGACCGGTTCGTCGTTTTCGGTCTTGGTAATTCGCGGCGCGGGGGGAGGCTTTCCGGCCGCCCGCCCGCTGCCGCCCGCGTGCCGCGCCGGCGCCCCGGCCGCGACCGCCCCCTGCTGGGACTGGGCGGCGCGGGGCGGTCCCGCGGCGGTGCGGGGTTCGGGGAGGGGACCCCCGCCGGGTCTTCGGCGCGGGCGTCCGGTCCCGAAGAAGAAGCCCCCCCGCCCCCCCCCCCCCCCCCCTCCTCCTCTGGGCCTGGTACTCTCTCTCTTATATCTCCTGCTGGGAAACCAGAGTGTTAATCATATTCCTTATCATCATCTTCATTGTCATCATCACCAGTGGGTGTCATCCTGATGTCTCCCAAAGCATGCAAGCTGGAAAACAATTTGTATTATGTTTCACGCTGATGCCCATTGGGGTTTATACATATTTATGAAAGTTTCAACCCCTTTTCTTTATCTATACTTCTGCACACCACTACACTTGGGGTGCCCAGTTTTTCATAAGCTAACTTGTTAGTTCCACTTGTTATACTCATTAACATTTACATTACTCAGTCATCATAACAACTTGTGGTTAGCACATTGCTGATACCCTATGTCTGCAAAAATCCCCCAAATACTTCAACTGGCTTGAACAGGTACACCGTGATATATATTTCCTAAATATCAGCAGTTAAAACATCTATTACTGTAACTGTAACAAAGGGTCACTCAGCAGTTAGCTACTCATGTCAGCCTATCCTTAGGCTGGAGGCCTTGTTGGCTAAACTAAATATCTTAGGGTATGTCTACACTGCAATTAAACACCAGCAGCTGGCCTGTGTCAGCTGACTTGGGCTCGTGGAGCTATAAAATTGCAATGTAGACTTCTGGGCTCAGGCTGGAGCCCAGGCCCTGGGACCCCACAAGCTAGGAGAGCCCCAGAGTCCAGGCTCCAGCCTGAGCCAGGATGCCTAACTATAGTTTTATAGCCCCACAGCCTGACTCCCCGTGAGCCCAAGTCATCTGACATGGGGCTGCCATGGGTGTTTAATTGCAGTGCAGACATACTCTTACAGGCCTGAGGCCTGTAGGCCCTGAACATATATCTACACCACAATGTTAGCCCAGGGTTAGTAGCATTCAAGTTAGCAGATCCTGGGTGTGTTAACCTAGAGCTTATAGAGCTCAAGCATCTACACCTAATTATAACCCCAGGTTAGGAATTGTTTAATGCTGGGGCCAGGGTATGCACTGCATTATGCAGGCTTGAGTTCAACCACCCATATCCCAGATTTCCTACACCTCCCAAAATGCGGCCACTCTGGCCCTTTGTTTGTGCTGCAGTGTGGAAAAATTTGACTGTCCACCAAACTTGACTGTCCACAGGACAAAGACAGTTGGCCATAGGATTGGGGAGTACTTTGGGCAGACTGCCAGAGCTCAAATCCTGTTCGGTTGCATCTTATATTGCAAAGAAATAGGGCTTGAACCCTGAGTCCCAGCTTGACTCAGGTTTGGATCCTTCACTCCAATGGGGTTCTGGGACTCTGGGTCCAAGCTTGGCTTAGTGCAATTTGTGTGTACCAGGAAGCGGGCGGGGCGGGGCGGGGGGAAGAGGGGGCAGAGCTAGTGATGGTGCGTGATAGGATATTCACCCCGTACCAGCCTTAGAAAGGTTAATGAGGCTGAGAATGGGGCTTATTAACTTGAAAGTCTGCACCTGAGGTAGAGCCAGGGATGGAAAGGTTGACTGGACATGGAGCCCAGCTGAGAAGGAATGGGAGGGTCTGGTATAAAGATAGAAAGTTGGCAGCAGAAGGGGGCTGAAGGGGAAGTAGTCTGCAGTCAGTCATTCCCTGGGAGAAGGAAAGTGTGTTTGGGGTTATAGTGTCAGGTGGCCTGCAGTTACTCCCTGGGAGGAGGGAGTTTGGACTGGTAAACCCAGAGAGTGTGGGAAGCCAGAAGGTAGAGCTGAGAAGTAGGAAGATGTAGGAAGGACTTCAGGAGAAGAGCAACATACTCTGGGAGTGACCAGGCCATCATTGATAAAGATAGGGTTGCTGGACTGGAACCCAGAGTAGAAGGTGGGCTGAGAGCCACCGGAGGAGTGGCACTGTCAGGGCAGTTAAGGGAAACCTGCCATTTTGTATAGAGGGATTTTGATACCCTGGAAGAGGACTAAAGTGACCTGCCTGGAGGTTTGAGTCACAAAGGAGCACCCCAAGTTCCAGAGAACAAGAGAGACCATGGGGAGAGGAACCAATAGAAGCGGGCACTCAACCTGCAAAGAGCTAATCCTAGAGCCACAAGAAGGAGGTGCTGTAGCAGTGATTGGCCCCCGTGAAAATTATTTCCTTTTTCAAACACTGATTTTTAATTATTATTATATTTTTAGTTGGTTAACTTTAATTTGAGTCTTATTAAATAATTGTGGTATTCAGTATATATTGTAAACCTTTTCTTTGTTGCCAAACTTTTTATTCCTTGTTGGCTTCTTTCTCTAACGTATAATTTACTTTCCTTTTGATACTTTCAACATGTACTGTATTTTAAATTGACAGTGCAGTGCCAAATAATCCTGACACTGTTCCCACAGTTCCCAAGGATTGATTTCCTGTTTTCTTCAGGGAGAATACAAATGGGTTTTAATATAAATTTCCAAATTTAACATGAATATTCAAATTTGTAATATCTTATCAACAAAGAGTACGGAAAAGAAAGAAACTGCCTTTGTGTTTTTACAATGGCAAATAAGTAAGTTCAGTTAATATGACAGATTGAACACCACAGGGATGTGCATAAATTGAACCTGGTAAATTAATACTACAGGGATAGACAAAGCAGGGAGGCCACTCATAGGATCTTCATTTAAAACAGGATATTCAACAGGATTTTGTAGTGGATCATCATAGTCATAATCCACCATCGGTATCTGTACTCTTAATTTAAAATACTTATTTATTATTTTACATTTCCCAAACATGTAGTTTGGATACGCACTTCATATTTCCCTTTATTTCCATATTTGAATTTATTTTTATTAAAGTTCCTTGCGATATTGAATTTGTATATGTAATTTTGTTTTTTCACATTCCTTGAGGAATTCTATGCCCCGCCATCTTTGAAACACTTTCTGTTGTGATATATATTCTGGACTCTCCCCCTCCTAGAGCTATTAATTAGGGGAAGACCTTTTGCCAACCTTATAGGGCAACACTGTTACTTCCATTAACTTATAATTAAAGGTAACACTTTCACCGAGTTTGCCTTTTACAACTTGATAACCCTTATGTGGGTGTTGCTTATTTGATTTAGATACAGGGGTAGGAAATACAATTTGACCACTTGGAATTTCTTTTTATATATATATATATATATATATATATATTATACCTTCATGTTCAGGGATTCTTTTCAACATTTAACTGAATATATATCCACAACACACACTAAGACCAAACAAACACCCACTCTATACCTCCCTGACATACAAATTGGCACCTTACTTAAGGTTAATGCAGTTTCATTAGTTCATGCTGTAAATTTAGTATTAGTCCAGATTTAGTGGTTAGTTTTCCTCTAATATGGGTATATTTTCATCCGAGAGTTGAAGTCCGACTGCTCTGAAGACAAGGCTATGGCAGACTGTTGCCACCAGCATTGTGGGGTTACATCATTTGGAATCTTTACGTGAAAGTCCACATATAGTTTCAGGACAATATCTTGATTAGCGATACCAATTTTTTCCACTTCTTTTAAATGGGGATCAATTACTGAGGCCCAAGAGTTTGCATTTAGTTAATTAGCCAGGTTCTGCACCGAACCAACTGTGAGGACACCAACACTGCTGCTGAGGAGGAACAATGCAGCCAGCCACATTTTTGCTGTGAGTCAGTTCCGAATTTGGTCTCCACTGAGGATTTTGGATTTTTGGAGACCTGGCAAGATATGCCTTTGTCCTGGTACAACTTTAGCTGACTAGCAGGGTAGATTTTTATTCACCTCCCTTTTACCATCTGTTCTTTTGATTTTTATACACTGAGGAACTGAGTTTATCAATGATGCAGTAAGGCTCTATTCATTGGTTACACAACCCATGCTCTGGCACTGAATATGACAGAAGCATGACCAAGTCTTCAACTTCTCATTGGTTCTTATTAAAGTAAGCGTTTGTCTTCCAATTGGATTTTCCCAATTTTAATAGCTACATACCAATGCACCTTGCAATCCTTGCACAACCATTTGTGCAGGTATATATTAATTCAAATTTTCCTAATGAATGTCATTGGTTTGCCATGTTAGGTGCATACATAATTCTATTTCTCTTTGGTCATTTCCTTAAAATGACTGGCCACTTAAGGCAACAGAGGTTATTCTAAAAGCCATGAAAATTATGGGCATTATTACATCCCAATTTGCCACAGGCATTTACCAGCTTTTAATTGGACAATCTGATCCTTTCCACTATCCCCAAACAAGGGAAGTGGAATTTCTGTTTTATTTTTAATAATCATAATTTTTTTTGAAATATATCACCTGTGAAGTATTTTTTCATTTGATTTTTATTTTTGATGAAAGCCTCTGGCTAGAAAACCTCTATTTCACGAGAGGCTGATCAGTGGCAGAAGTTGTGTTAAGCTTTAAGAGAAAAGCCTGCACTCACTTTGAAAAAGAGATCAATTGCTACCAGCAAAAATGTATTTCCTTTTTATGTAGGAGGTAGTAGTCCTACACAATTAATTGAAGGATTACTCTTTCCTGATGTTTTTCAAATCAGGGACTAAGTCCTTTGTCTTCCCTTAATTGAAGAAGTTGGATGGGAGTGACAGGCTGGCTCACAAATGTGAGAGATCCTGTTTACATCATGCCCCTTTCATGAGGGCATTGCATACCCAAACAGAATCTGAAAAGAATACAATTAAAATATTAACTAAAAATACACCACAAAATTCCACTACACAAGCCACGCCCACCAATTCAGTGTATGGTCAAGAATATATTGTGCAGAAGATAGGCTTTTTTACAACAAGCTTTAATTACCATTCACTGAATTAATCACATATAAATCACAGGTTTCTCCACAGTGGATCCTTTAAGATCAGGTCTAGGGTGCTTAATCTGTCACTCCTCTGTTGGCATGATGATCCAGATAATTACCCAACACTATGTTACTTAGCTGGAAACTGATTTTTTTATATATATATCTTCATTTATTTGATATGTTTAACAATGTATAATGCAGATAACCAAACAAGATATATTCGTGACACTGATCCAGCGAGGATTAAGCAACCAGCAGGCTAAGTGATCCAAAACCAACCTTTAAGGACATATTAGAAAAGTATTAAAATGGTAATCATGGCCATTCCTTGTAGATTGTTATCAAAGGCATGTTAAGTAAACTAAAGTATTTGAAATGTAAACCTGTATTGTTAGATTATTAAGAATAGGTACTAGTTGCATTTGTCTGTGTTTACCTATATTTGTTAAAATTTATAAACGTTATATAATTAGCTTGTAGATAATAATCTTCTGTTCCTGTCTGTTACCATATTCTACTGAGTCAGAGATCAAAAAGGAATATTAACATTTAGATGAAACTTGGGGTGTAATAATATAATCTTTATTTCTCTTTGAAGTTTGTAGTACACTGTCTATGAACTGCTTCAGTGGTTAATTACCTTAATATTAATGAATGGAGGAAGTAGTGATGTGTGCCTAGAAAATAGAGATTTACTTCAAAGCAACAATGTATATTGCCCATTCTTCATCCAAGGAATGCCTGCTGTGGTGTCTGCTGTGAAGAGGCTATCATAGCCCGCTAGAGAACTATAAAAAGGATCAGGTCCTAGAGTTTTTATCTCATATATGCTTAATCTTTGTCAGGAGAAGTTCAAGTTGCAAGACTGTGCCCTAGATTACCCTGCTAATTCTCATGAAAAAATTTGAACAAACTCTACACATGGACTGCCTCTTGGACTATAACCCATTGAATGGATTCTAGAAGGACTTTTACAAATCGGCAGCTTTCAATCTCAATGAAATCTCTATGAAACTGACCTGAGGACATTATTCATATTTGTATGTATAATGATCTATTAATGACAGTAATGCTTTCTTTTTTCTTTTAAAATAAATCTTAGATTAGTTAATACGAATTGGCTCTAAGCGTGTAATTGGGTAAAATCTGAAATATTTATTGACCTGGTGGGTAATGTGTCCAATCTCTTGGGATTGGTTGAACTTTATATATGGTGAATAAGATTTTAGGTAATCCTCATTATATTAGACTTGGCTGTCTGGATGGGAACCAAAGGCTGGTTTGCTTAAAGGGAACTATATTGTAGCTTCTTGATAACCAGTAAGGGTATTATAAAAGCTTTTTTGTTACTGGCTTAGTGAATCTAATTATAAGAATAACACCAGTTTGGGGGATTGTCTGCCGCATTCTTTGCAGTTAGCCCTGATTAAGCATGCTCAGTGTGGCCCCTCCACACGGTCACAATATTGTTACATTATAAAAGATTGTAATTGTATAGCTATTAATACCACATTTATATTGTGGTAGTTTCATTTTAATTAACTTCTGAATTTTAACCTGGATTTTTCCAAATAACTGGCCATATTGGTTAACAAACCCCAAATCCAAATTAACAATAGGTAAAACAAAAAGGTTTTACAAAAATTGTTTATTATTACATTACTAATTGAGGCAAAATATAGCTATATTCATTACTGATGTTTGCAAAGAATTCAACTACCATTAGCCAAGCCAAGTAACCCAGCTGAGTACCGTGCTGACCAAAGTTGATGAAACTCAGCCTGATGGCTTGAGTTCAAAGGGAGATGAACCACACCTAAGTCTGCATGTAGGAGTTTTGGAGCTAACGCGGGGGTCAAGAGCTTATGTACATGCTCTCCCCAAACAGCCTTACTCATATCCCCAATCAGCTTCCTCTAAACTGTTGAGACAATGAAGGTATTGAGAAGCAATGAATCACAGGAAGTGATGGGAAAAGTTCCTTTTACTTGGCATTTATTTATTCAAAATACATCTGCAGGCACCCATCCAGTGCTTTGGATGCCTGCCCCATCCATGAAAAATGACAGCACAGACACAGGCAAAGGACTGCCCATAAATATATCCACCTCAACCCACAATCTCCTCAGCAGCCTTGAGAGAGGGAGAAAATATGGGCTTTGCAGCATGCCTAAGGTAAATCCAAGCTCTGGCAGTCCATTGTGTGGGAGGAGAGTTCCAGGTGACCCCATACAAATTCTTTGTTTCATTTATATTGAGGGACCTCCAGCTCAATCACCTTTGCTGATTTCAACTGTGGCCGTACATCATGGGGAAGAGCCTCAAATCATTGTGGGCTTTATAGCATTAAAACTATCACCATGAATTCCATCTGGACACTTACAGGAAGTCAGTGCAAATCACAGAGCACTCCCAATGTGTAATTCTGTTTAATATGCCCTAGTTTCAGCATCCAAATGTTGACAAGGTAGAGTCCCATGTAGAGCGCATTACACCAATCCAATCCTGAGGTGACAGAGGCATGGATAATTGTGGCAAGGTCCATGTCACGGAGAACAGGTCTCAACTTGTCTTGCCAAGTGCAGATGGGGGAGTGGGGAGTGCGCTTTGCACTACAGCCTCCACCTGGGCACCCAGGAGTTGACCAGGCTCTAACAACCACCCCAAAGTGCACACCTGTTTGACAAGTAGCAGCCACACCCATCAGTGGCAGAAGCCAATATAAGTCCCTTTCAGCTGCTTCCTCCAGATCACCTACATTATCTCAGTCTTGTCTGGCATAACCATCCCTAGTACAAAATCTGCATGATGTAGAGTGGGATTTCTGGCCATATATAACTTGTATATCACTGCCTTGGGGAATGTCAAGATAAGGAGTAGCCCCTTAATGGTCCAGAACCTAACTGGGCTGCAGATCTTCATTTGTACCCAGACCAGTATTGGGCACTGAGTATTGCAGGTACACCTCTACCCCAATATAACGTGACCCGATATAACACGAATTCGGATACAACATGGTAAAGCAGTGCTCCAGGGGAGCGGGGCTGCGCACTCCAGTGGATCAAAGCAAGTTCGATATAACGTGGTTTCACTTATAACGCAGTAAGATTTTTTGGCTTCCGAGGACAGCATTATATCAAGGTAGAGGTGTATCATATAACCTATTGCCAGGGAAAATGCAGGAAGGACTTAGGCAGGCATAACATAATTTCTCAATATAAATTGAGCCAGGATGGCAAAACCTAAGGCTTTAAAAGATGTGGAGGTATTGCTAATGAGAAAAAGTGGTCAAGAGCTTTCCTCTGAAAGACAGCACTTCCAGCAACAATGTGCTCCTTAACAGTGTATATGTCGTTGGTTCAATTTTGATTTAGGGTCTGATCCCGAGAGGTGCCAGGCACCTACAACTGACATTGACATAAATGGGGCATGTGAGCACTAAACATCTCTATGAATTAGGTCCTTAGAGGGAAGAGTGATACCTAGTGAATCACTCAACAGGACATAGGTATTCCTTGGAGGGCTCCTATAGTTATAGTGACTCTGGTTACTATAGAATCCCATGCCAAGGTGTCATAGCTGAAAAGTGAACTTTTAATTAAATCTGCTCAGATTCAGATTCTTTATATATAATGAAAATAGGCATTTCTAATGAAAATATTGACAAACATTTATGCAACACAATCACGTCATGAGTATGGTATGATGAGGTAATGTAGGGCCATTTTCTGATCTCATTTACACTAGTGTAAATGCAGAGTAACTGTGTGTTGAAGCCAATGAGATCAGATTCTGACCCATTATCTATATTTTCCCCTAGAGTGATTATATTCTTTATGTTATTGGAGATGTAAGTTTTATTTCCATACCAACCTCTTTGCTTTGGAATGGAACTAGAATTACTTCCAGTTACCACAAGCGAACATGACTTATTACACAAAAAGCCTGCCAAGAAAGAGAATGTATGTCACCTGCTTTATCAGCTATCTTCCTCCAAAATGTACATGTACTTTAAGGAGAATTTCAAGTACAGCAGTAAATTTATAGCAGTGATTTTTTATGTATCTGTTTGTTTGGTCAGAGATTATAGAGTTTTATTGGAGGAAGCACTTTGTTAGTCATTGTTGATTAATGACATCCTCAGTTATATATCTTTGGGTCATAAACCTAACTTAACTGAGTAAATAAGTACAGACTGACTGTCTGGCCTGAAGGAATACTTTCCCAGTGAGAGAACTGGTTTAAAGCTTGACTCATCTTTGTTGGCTATTATGCCTCAAAGCTATGTACAGGGTTGGGCGTTTATTCAAAGATGAACAGAAGCAAGAAAGATCTGACATTATCGGTAGCACATAGATTTTCCAGACACATTGCTACACTCCAAAAAGTTTAACAAATATGCAGAATTAATATATTTCTTTATCAGAGTCAAAAGGGAACTAGATGAAACATACATACTCTGGTACTTTGTAGATGGGTCCTCTCTCTTTTTCCAAGAGTTTATCTATTTTAATAATGATGTTACACTGTGCTTCCAAATAATGCCATCTCTTATGTTGCATACACATTGATAAAACCTGACACTGTATTCGGAGTTTTGAGACGGTCATAATTTAGCTTCTAGGAGGAAGATGGGTGAAGTGGTTGCTTCTGTCCAAAAATTCTAATTAGCTCAACATGTTGGTCTGAAATTAGATTGAAAGCATCTAGGTAGCATGGAAACCAGCAGTCCTAGCCAGAAGGAAGGTATTGTATAGGTGGAAGTTTTTAGCAGTCAAGATAAATCATTTCAGCAGGCAAATTGTCTAAATAAATCTAAGTAACAACAACAAAAAGCAGCTGAAAGAGCCAATTAAAGACACGAGAAGGCATTTTTGAAAAATAAAGTTAGACATGAAGATATCTATTACAAACATTTTAATCTTAAAATATTGGGCTAGGGAGACTGTGCCCTTATGGCTGCATTTGAAGAAGGAGCTGTGTGGTTTCCTGATAAAGTTTCTTTTTAACTTATAAGTTTAAAAATGTGGGCCTTTGGTTCCTTGTTTGTTTGCTTACTGAATAGCTTGCTCATAGGCGCTCAGTGGATGAATATGAATGTTAATCCCCTACTGGAAAACTGAGGGAATTTCCTAGCAAGGCATACAGGTAAAAATGAGATCATGTTGAGATCATATTAATTATTAATGATATTATAATGTTTATGAATTATTATTCATTATTTTATCTCTTCTGAGATGAATAAAAGAGAAGGCTAATGGGCAACATAAGTATTCAAATACATAAAATATTATTAAAGAGGAAGGTGATTTGTTCTCCATGTCCTCCAAGGGAAAGACAAGAAATAATCAGCTTAGTTTGAAGCAAGGGAGATTCAGGTTAGATGGTAGTGAAAACTTTAACTATAAAGATGGTTGAACACTGGAAAATATGACCTAGGGAAGTTCTGGAATCCCCATCATTGGAGGTTTAAGAACAAGTTAGACAAACACTTGTCAGGGATGGTCTAGGTATACTTGGTCCTGGCATTAATGCAGGAAGAAGGTCTAGATGACCTCTCAAGGGGTCTTCCAGCCCTATAGTTTTATGTTTCAATAGACACCGCCCCTTCCAGCACATGTATCCTTCTGCAATTATAGTGCCTCCTTATATGAAAGAGTACTACACGGAAAAGGAGACAAGAGAAAAATAAACTAACAGTGATGGATGCAGCTGTTGACATTCATCCCTTCATTTTGCATCAAAGCTACTTATCTGTTTGCATCTGTGCAGTTTGATCCTCACCATAGATGTAGGCCTTTCATAGAATCATAGAAGATTAGGGTTGGAAGAGACTCAGGAGGTCATCTAGTCAATTTCCATTTATTGGTAGTGAATTCAGCTGGTTTAAAATGTTTCAATGGAACAGTTTTCCATTGGAAAATGCAATTTTGTCTAAATTAAAATATGCTGCAGGAACTGTCAATTTCAAGAAATTTTCAGTGGGGAAAAAGTCAAAACATATTGTTTTGGTTTTTCTCATTTTGTTTCGATAGTGTCAAAATGTTTCTTTTCAATGAGGCAAAATGTTTCATTTTGACTTTATCATTTCAATTCAATTCATTTCATTTAGATTTTATATAATATTAAAACATTATTTTTATAGAATTTAAAGCCAGAAAATCATTTAGTCTGACCTCCTGTACTGTATATCACAGGCCATTAAATTCCACAGACTTACCCCTATGTTGAGCCCAACAACTTCAGTTAAACCAAAACATTTGAGTCCTCAGGAGACTAAATTGTTGTGTGCCAGAGGCAGAGAACAGGAGAGACTGAAGCACCACCAATGACAGAGGCAGGGAATTGACTAGGTAAGATATTGCCAGATGATCCTAGGAGTTAAACCATGCACCATACTACAAAGAAAAACAACCCACCTCCTCCTCCCCTCCACCTCAAAATCCTTGACAATCCGACCTGGCAGAAAATACCTTCCTGACCCCAAATGCTGTGATACTGTAGTCCCTGAGCACATGAGCAGAACACACCATCTAAGCATCTAAGGAAGAGGATTGTCTGGTCCAACCCAACTGGTATCCCATCTCTAGCTGTGGCAGATTTCTAATACTTCAGATAAATATGAGATTAGATTATAAATAAGGCTGCAGATTTGTCATGCCATTTGATTATCATAAATCAAGGAGCAGTGATAACAAATTTAGTAAAAGTCATGGGTTTCATGCATTTTGATAAAAAACATGCGGGACAAATGAGGACGAGGGATGCAAGGGAGAATGGGCTGGAGAGCAAACATGCCGGCACTCACCCCATAGCGACAGCTCCTGCCGCTCCTGTCCTGCAGGGCTGGGCCTGGATCCACACATCAGGAATTACAACCTGGCAATTGAGGTCTCAGCACCACTTAAATTTTGCCCATTTGTGCCACTGTCACGATGATGGAGTCCGAATTTGAGTGGGGCTGTGACCGCGTGTGCCAGATTGGAAAAACACTCACTCAAATTTGGCCTGGCTGACCCCATCATGATGGAGGGGCAACCAGACCAAATCTGAGTGGCTCTGCAAACCGTGGGTTCGGTCAGAATGCCTAGAACAGGGAACTGGGCCCAGGGCCATGAGATAGCAGCCACAGGGGCCGCTTCTGCAGGGTGAGTTTATAAAAATCACGGACACAAAGACAAGTCCTGGATAAATGGGAAAATCATGGTATCCACGACGTTTCCACGCTATGGCAAACCTGCAGCCCTAATTATAGTCATTATCAAATACAGTGTCACAGGGTACCTGCTCCCTGTGGATAGACTAAGCCCAGCTCTCCTGAACTGAAGCAGGTGAGCCCAGTCCAGCTAATTAGAGAGGGCACCTGGGCCTGTAAAGGGGCTGTTTGTAGGCTGCTGAGGGGAGGAAGGCCTGAGTGGAGTGGAGCTAACTCCTGTGGTGGGTCTCTGGAGCAAGAGCTCAGGGAAGCAGCCCTGTGTCTGCAGCTCCAGGAGGGGAGCAGAGCTGACTGTGGCTGGGAGGCTGCCAGGAGCTGGAATGCCAGCGACCCCGGGGAGGTGTGGCCCTGGGGCCAAGAACTGAGTTAAGAATATTTTCTGTTTGTTTGATAACCTCTGTTTAAAGACATAGGCCTTCTTGAAAAGACTGGACATGGCAGCTCATGCTCTGTAACTGGGAAGATGCAATGTGTTGGGTAATCCTGTTCTCCCCAAGGCCCATGAAGTAAAGGGCTGAACAGGGGAATTCGTAGATTCACAGACTTTAAGATGGGCCCACCACAGCCATGCTACCCTACCCCCGCCCAAAAGCTGGATGAAAGCATATCTCAGAAAAATCTTTTCTTAAAGCCTCAGAGTGATGGTAAGTCCACCACCTCCCTAAGTAAACTTCCAATGCTTAATCACTTTCACTGCTCAGAAACTGACATTTCAAAAAAGATTCTGAATTTTCCATGGAATGGAAATTCTGTTTTCCAACCAGCTCTAGTACTAAAACTTCTTTTGTTGCCCACAGCCCCCAAACGTATAGGCAGTGTTGCAAATTTTGCAATTCTTTCAAAAGTTTTGCAATATTTTAATGGTTTTTTAAAGCCCCAGCTCCTGGAGTCACATGAATGAGATAATCTCAGCTTTCACTTTTTAAAAGTTTCTAGCTGAAATGGTTGTAAAGAAAATCTTGCAAACATGATTTGAGTGTACCCTGAAGACCAACAATGTAATTGTGTTTTTAAATCTCATGGGTTTAAATCTGTCATGAGTTTTGGAGGCCTGACATGATTTTTGAATGCTTGATGTTGGCAATATCGTATAGGTGACTTTGCCACTTGGTTTTGTCTTGCTGCCTGTTTGGAATTCCTTCAACTTTGGTGTTTTCAAAAAGTTTGATCATGTATAGTTGAAGATACACCTGACAAAGAGATTTTTTTATCAGCCTTCAAAACCTATGCTGCATTCCAAACAGGCAAAGGCATACACTTGGAGTTCTGGCAAATATACAAGGGTGCTCTGATTGAAATTTGACACATGCACAGCTATAATGCCCTGTGATGGCCAAACCACTACTTGTTTCAATTATACAGTATTCACAAATGTAATGAAGCTGCTCCAGGGACCATCTGGAAATGATCCATGGACCACCACTGAGCAATAGCACATAATTTCAAAACCACTGGCTTAGACTATGATTATGATTGCAGTTAAATTTATGGGTTTACAATAATGGAGAGAGTGCTGAAGTTAAACCAACTGCAGGTGTGTAGCCTAACTGGCTTATGGAACACTTAAGCAAAGGGCACAGTGTGTAGAAGTGGGAATAGAATAGAGAACACTGCTGTGTTCATATAGCTATCTGCTTTACAGATAATGGCATATGTAAACTCTATTTGTTTGTGCAGGATATTCATCTTGAGGCATAGCTTTATTATTTATACTACAGTAGCATTTAAAGACCACCATTGTGCTCAGCACTATACAAACATATAGTAAGAGACAGTCCCTGCCCTGTAGAGCTCACAATATAGTCAGACACACATGAGAAATAAGTGTGTAGTGATTTGCCTAAGGTTACAGTAGGGCAATAGCAGAAGTGAGACTAAAACCCAGGTCTTTTGGAGCCAAGGCTAGCAGCTGATTTACTAAATCATGTTATTGCTTAAGTAATTGATTAATATAACATCTCTGCAATATTGCTCATTAGTTTTGTTTTACACATTTTATTTGTGTTAGAGATACTTACAGACAACAACAGAGGTAAATATGCATGTTAAAATAAAAGTCCTGTAGCTGTATGGGTTTTAGGTGTGATTTTTAAATATGGGTAATACCATAAGTACACAGGTACTTGTTCTACACAAGAATATATACATATATTTTATCAGCATTATAATAACTCAGACACTCAGGTATCTGCTGCAATAGCATTCTACATGCATAGGTCCTTTAGTGCTTGGTGTACAGATTTTATACAGGGACAGCTGATGCAGAATTGTCTGACTCAGCTCATTATTGCAGGTGTTGTTTAACTGATATGTAAATGAGAAAATGACAACTTTCTAGATCCACTACAGTGTAGTTTTTAGTTTGAGGTGTTTGTTAACATTCTATAATAATCAGTGCTCCAGCTTCCCCTCATATAAAAGCAGAGGGAAGTGGCAGTTTTCTAGACAAACCACTAGGTGTAGTTACAGTGTAAGACTGTCATTAGTGCAGGCTAAACTGATGTTTGTCTTCAGGAGAAATGTACCCTGGAATGCCAGGAGAGGGGGTGGGATGTCAGCTTGTGGTTTTCAAATGATATTTACAAACCTCTCTGTAGGGTACTGAGATAGGAACTCGTAATGATGCCCATAAGAAACCAGCTGATTAAGTCTTCTACTTATTTATTATTCATTCTCTTGGTTCATCTCATATATTTTAAAAAAATCCCCTCTGTGCCATCATGCTGCAGACTAACCTTTGCTGAGTAACCACACCACATCACCGATGTTGCTCCTGTCTGACCTCCATACAGTCATCTTCCCCTCCATGTTGCATCATGTTGGAGATTTGTTTGGAAGCTCCCCAGGGCAGAGCTCCTGTGTTTTATCTGTAGCGGGGTGATGTTGAAATACTATTAAGTAAATAATGGTACAATCCCAAATGTAGTAAGGTTCCTTTTCTCAATGCAGAAGTGGAATTCCTCAAATGGAAAAAGCTAATGTTTAAATTATCTAAATGGTGCATGAGAGGGCCTTGCATGGTTACATGGTTATAGTTCCTAAATCTTCAGGACAGAGCCTTGGCTGGCATAAATTCAAGGGAGCTGCCGCTATTTACACCAGTTGTGGGTCTAGCACAATATTTATGTTTGTGTGGAGTCAGCCTGGTCAAGCAAAACAGAACATAGAAAAAGCAACTTCCTGTAGTGATCTGGATAAAAGGGCTGTAAGCTAGCATCAAGGCCTTGTCAGAACCTGATGCAAATTCTACAAACTGCAGAATCTCTCTCCCTCAATGCAGACACCCACTACTCACCTTAATCATTTATTTTATAGCATACTGAAAGTTTACATAAAGTGGGATTACCCTGTGGCATCCTTTGAGTATCTGAACATTAGCAGAAAAGAAAATCCAGAGGAAAATATTGTAAGTGGAGTAATTTGCCAACGCAGAGTGTCTTAAAGAGGACTGAATCAACAAGGAACAGAGGCTGCCTGCAGGCTGAATGGTACTTAAAAGAAATGAAGCCTCCAAAGTGACTATTAATGATGCAAATTGTTAGTTTTCAAAGACAGTAGATCCACAGGATAATAACAAAGGACCAGGCCCTACAAAGAGAATCAAATCAAAACCCAAATGAGTGCAACTAAGCACTAAGGGCCACACTGTGAGCCCCCTACTCATTATGAGTATTATTTTACTCCGTGGTAGTCCCATCATAGTTCATATTAAAAACGTCATCGTTTTACCTTGATGCCAAAGAGAATGAAGAAGTGAGCTGTAGCTCACGAAAGCTCATGCTTAAATAAATTTGTTAGTCTTTAAGGTGCCACAAGTACTCCTGTTTTTTTTAGGGAATTATGGTACCTTGTCTGCAAACACTCAGACAGAAAGAAAACAACACAATGAATAAAATAAACTCTATGGCTCATACAGCAGAGAGGACAAAAAGAATGCAAATATTTTGATAAGACAGAAAAATATATCTCTGCTGTAGGTTAAAGTGCTCAAAGGACCTGTCTAGTAGCAATAGATTCAGGAAATGGAAACCACTCTTCAAACCCAAAACTAGAACTACACAATGCAGAGCATGGATGGCACCATTTGTGGAGGGGACTCCATGAGAACTAGAGCTAGAGCTAATGTTGATTTTTTTAAACAAAAAGTTTGGTTGGAAAAGGGCCTTCATTTCAAAAATGAAATTCTTCCTGGAACATCGTCAGCATTGTTGACATTTTGCATATTTTTGGGGGAAAGTGTAATGCTTTTTTGTTTTTTTTTCTCCTCACTATTTTTAACAAAAATTGTTTCCAAAATATTCACTTATCAAACGTCTGGTTTTTGATAAAGGAATAACTTCAATAACCATTTTGATAAACTTTTGAAGGAAACGTAAAGAAAAAAATCATTAAAATTAAAAAGAGGAAAAAGAAAAGAAGCAAGAGTCCATAGTGAACCTTTCCAAATGAAAACTTTGACATTTTAACCAAACTGGATTTTCATTTGTGATTTGCTCTAATGGAGACTATCCACATAAGTAAAGTTATACACATGCTTACATGTTTGCATGTTGAGTCCCAAGATGGTAATGTCTTTCAGGCAGGAACGCATCTTCTTTCATGTTTGTAAAATACTTGCACAATTTGGGTTGCTGTACAAGTTTAATATTAATAACAGAACCATCAAGCTAGAGATAATGATCAAGATAGGAGAAAAATCAGCCTTCAGAATAAGTTCATGGAAGGAGAGTAAAGGGTGTTAGATGTACTGAATAAATACATCAGAAGCTACTATCATTTGTATTAGGTTATGACTTAATGCCTCAGCCAAACTCAGGACCCCATAGTTCTGGGCATTGTACAAACACATAGTGAAACACAGTCCCTACCCTGTAAAGCTTAGAATCTAAGCAGACGAGAGATGGGGAAAAGGTGAAGTGACTTACTTATGTCATAGAGGAGAACAATAGCAGAGGTAAGGCTAGAACCCAGCTCTTCTGTATGAGAGTCAAGTGACAGATTCACTAGACCACACTATCCTCCCTATATAAGCAAGAGGAGATGAACAGACACCTAACACAGATGCAGAATAAATTGACTGATTATACAAGTTAAATAATTGATACAAAAACCTGATAAATTCATGATAATCTGTTAATGCCTTTCACCTATTCATAAACATCATCTTCAGTGTGACTTTCTAAACCCATACTGTAAACAGGGCAATTCAACTAATCTTTTCATTTCACTAATAAGATTCCAGGGTACTGCTCAGTCTGTGCCGGGAAAAAGCCCTGATGTTGCTGACAGTTTGTCAGGCATTCTTATTTCTTATCCAATATTCATAGTGAAAAGCTTCCAAAAGGAAACATTGTTATGTAGGGCCTGTTTTGTCCTTAATTGAGCAGGCCACAGCAACTGAGCCTGTTACAGGACAGAAACTGTCTATGAGGTGGACTCAGTGACAGCTAGCAAAGGGCCAGATTTCATCTTGTGGAGTGAAGACTGCAGAACTGGACTCAAAAGGAGAAAATTACTGGTTCTGCCAAGGCCAATAGAAAAAAAAAAAAGACGTCTCAGACTAGGAACTTCTGCAGCAAATATTGATAAAAAGGCCAGAGATCAGCTGCTTTATAGCCTTGGCTCTTCAGAAAGATGTTTCCTGCTGCTAAGGCCTAAATCCTTCCCTAGTTCCTGCCCTAAGCCCAACTGGCCAAGCTACGCTGACGGGCTCACTGCGGTAAAGAAGGGGATGGAAACCTAAACCTTCCTCCAGGCTGTGGCGCAGCAGCAGAACTGCTCTCTGGGTGCTACTGTGGCCTGGGGATCCATTAGTTACTGTTTCTGCTATAATCCCCCACCCCAAAAAATTAACCAGCCCATCTCCAACCTTTCCCCCAGGGGTGAAAGTAATTTACAGGATTTACCAGTACTGCCGGAGTCCTGAGGGGGGCGTGGTCTCATCCAGAAGAGGTGTGGCCTCATCCAGAAGAGGCGTGGCCTCTCAAGATTTAAAGGCCCTGGGCTGAGAGACCCAGGGCCTTTAAATCAACCAGGGGCTCCCAGCTGAAGAGGTGGCTGGGAGCCTCCCAGGGCTCAGGGGCAAATTAAAGGGCCCCGAGCTTTGCGGGGCTGGGGCAGGGATTTAAAGGGCCCAGAGCTCCTGCCCCTGAGGGGAATCCTGAGCCCTTTAAATCCTGGCCCCAGCCCAGCCACCAGAGCCGCGGCGGGGATTCAAAGGGCTCTGGGCTGCCCGCAGCCATGGGGAGCTTTGAGCCCTTTAAATCCCAGCCCCTGCCTGGCTGCTGGAGCTGCGTCTGGGATTCAAAGGGCTCTGGGCTGCCTGCGGGCAGCCCAGAGCCCTTTCAATCTCCACCATGGAAGCTGGTGTGGTCCAGCACAACGCACTGGCTCTTGCCAGTACGCCGTACCAGACCGGACCGGCTTACTTTCACCTCTGCTTTCCCCCCACAAAGGGAGTCATACGGAGGTGTCCAAATTCTGTTTCTCCAGTGTAATGGAACCACAGTAGTTCTGCTGTAGGTAAAGCCCTCCCTGGCCATAGAGGAGGGGTTAGGACTTGTGTCAAAGCAATGTGATTCCAAAGGAACGGGGGAGGAACTGCTGCACTGTATTATATGACAGGCTATCTCCAGTGCATGGCATGGCTCGACCAAAAAGTCAGTATGTGATGTGCCTTTAGCTTTACTATCAGGTTTGCAGCATCCATCTAAATGCGGTAAAGCAGCCACCACACACACAGGCTAGTTGCCTGCGTACAATACTACAATCAGGTAGTCGCTCATGCTGCTGTGGCTACACTGCTACTTTTAGTGCACTACCTCAGTCAAAGCTAGGGTGACCAGATGTCCCTATTTTATAAAGATAGTCCTGGTTTTGGGGTCTTTTTCTTATATAGGCTCCTATAACCCCCTACCCCTGTCTTGATTTTTCACACTTGCTGTCTGGTCACCCTAGTCAAAGCTAGCAAATGTATGTCTACCTGCACTGGCAATTACGCTTCCAGCAACAGGGCACATTGCCCTGTATACACCACCATCCCCTTATCACGTTTTACATACAACAATTGCCATTCTGCTTTCTCCTATATGTGCTACAGACTTCCATCCCGGGAGTGCTACTTCAAAGCCTGATGTCAAATGAATTTGCATCTGTATTTCTGAGTTCAGTCAGGCTGAAAGGAACCTACTTTCCCAGTGTAGTTCTGAGGGGATTAGTGAAGTTTCCCATTAAGTAGAATGAAACACAGAAGAACCAGATTATACCTATAGCAAACTGCCATTTATTAAATCCTCCTTGTCCCAAATCCATACAATGTTGAGTGTTAATATTTGCCTTGGGATCCTTGCATTTGCAGGTGCAGTATATAAATGAAAGTACATATATCCACATGTGAATCCTTTAAGGAGAGCCTTAAAGGATTCACATGTGAGAAAGCTACTTTTACCCAAACGCTGGAAAAAATATTTCACCTGAATCAACCTCTCCTAAGCTAGTATCAAGGTGGAAGAAAATGATGTGACCAAAACATGAACTCTTCTGAGCTTGCTAGTCCCAAGATGGAAGAGATGCAGCTCCAGTGGGTTCTGCCAAGGCCAATAGAAAAATTACTGGTGGGCTCCCACCTTCCACTTAGCAAATCTCAATGCACACATGGAAAGAATTTCCTTCAGAAGGAAGAAGGTTCTTCAGGAGAGCTCTGTGTAAACTTGAAAGCTTGTCTCGCTCACCAACAGAAGTTGATCCAATAAGATATTACCTCTCCCCCACCTCCTTGTATCTCTAACATCCTGGGTCCAACATGGCTACATACAAGCTGTACTTATCTCCATTAATATTTAGGGCCCTATCAAATTCATGGCCATGAAAAACACATCACAGACCATGAAATCTGGTCTCCCCTGTGAAATCTCGTCTTTTGTGTAACTTTATCCTATACTATACAGATTTTCACAGGGGAGATCAGCGTTTCACAAATTGGGGTCTGAACCCAAAAAGGGACTGCGGAGGGGGGGAGGGGTGTTGCAGTGTTGCCACCCTTACTTCTGTGCTGCCTTCAGAGCTGGGTGTCCAGAGAGCAGTGGCTCCTGGCCAGGTACCCAGCTCTGAAGGCAGCGCCCCACCAGGAGCAGCGCTAAAGTAAGGGTGGCAATACCAATACCTTACTGCGCTGTTGCTGGCGGTTGAACTGCCTTCAGAGCTGGGTGGCTGGAGGTGATGACTGCTGACTGGGCCCTATTAACAGTTGATGAAGATTCTGTCTCCTGACCAAGAGTCTGTGGAAGGAGCTGTGGCATCTTTTGAAGCAGCAGATGCAGTAGCCCTTGCTGCGCTGCAGTGGGCAACAAATTTAGAAACATCTAAACCTGCATTTTTAATGTGAAATGTAATCCTGGTCCTGATTTTATTAGATCTGACAGGCTTGCAGGGACCTGCAGCTGTCATGAAGAGGGAACGTATTCCAGCCTTTCTATTCTTAGATTCGTCACTAGGCCTTTTAGTGCCTGCAGTAGACCCATGGGAAGTGTGGTTCCAGTGCATGGAGGGGAGGGGTGGCCAAGCATGGAATGAATTTCAGGTGTTACTTCATTTAGCACTGCAGAGAGGTGGCCCGTTCTATTTGAGGATCCATCAGTGCTGCTAATATTGCTATTTTGGGTAGGTTGAGTTTATCAGGACATGTATTCCTTAGAGCATTGATAAATTGAAATGCTGATTTCTGTGCTGGAGTGGTAAAGTTACACCTATCATGCCTAGCCAAAATAAGATCTTGATAAGCAGTGCCATTTAAAACAAAAACTATGCCAATTGCAATAAGGAACAGTTTAGCTCAAGGTTTTCTATGTTGTATTTATTTAAATGACAGCACAGTTTACTGAATGTGGCAGCTGAGGATTTTTCTAGTATTTTACTTTTCTGTACTGGTGTTGATTGTTAGGTCTTAATGGGGCTGGTAACCTCTTGGTGAAATGGGAAATGAGCAGGGACAGATTTTTTTTCCAAGAGTTCACTAGTTTGGGGGGCCCTCCATTTCGGGGTATGCATTCTGAGAAACTTAGCATCTGCTTTTCAGAAGCACAGATCACCAGCTGCTCCTGCTGAGTGAAATTGGAGTTGAACACTCAGCACTGCTGGAATTCAGGCCAAGATCTGAGTCAACAAAAGTTACAGACACATTTGAATATGGGCCTTAAACATTACCTCTTGCTCAAAAGACCTAATCAGGAAAAAGGAGTAAGGAACATTAAAGTGATTTCTGTAGTGGGTTCAGTTGCTCACTATCTCAGGAAGCATCAGAAAGCAAAGGAAAATGAGCATGTCTACCAGATTGGCAGCCAAGCGAGGACTTGTCTGGCATATCAACTGGGAAGTCTCGGGACGTGCGTCCTCATCTAGGAGAAGTACGTAACCCATGCCTGTTTGTGGCACTCTGTCCCCCTCTAGTGGCACCTAGACCAGCTAGAGATTGATGAGCTGCTAAAGCCCTTGCTTTCACTTCATGCATTAAAGTCCAGAGGACCCAAGTTTGATCCCAGCCACCGCTGACTAGGGTCTTGTCGGTGTTTCACAGGCATCCAGCATATTCCCACAGAACAGGGCTTATTAGCTGCCTTAATTTTATAAACAATAGTGTATGAAAAATAACCTACATCAGATATTGAAATTAGTTATCTGAAGTCAGGTAGTGCCCACAAGTGCTAGGGGCTGGCCATAAACATAAGATGACATAGTCTCTTCCCTGAAGAAACAAAGCAAAAGACAAAGGGAAAAGGAGAGTGATAAAACGTACAAAGTTGCCCCTCTCCCTAGACCAGGGGTCCCCAACCCCCGGCCCGCAGACCGGTACCGGTCCATGGCCTGTTAGGAACCAGGCCGCGAACCGAGCCTTAGCACATCAAGCGGCGTGTCTCCGACGGGGACCCTGAGCCCCGCCCCCTCAGAGCCGCGTGGTGAGGGGGCGGGGCTGCGAGCTCCGGGCTGAGCTCAGCTGCCTCCGCTCGGCGTGGAGCTCCCAGCCCCGCCCCCTCACCACGCGGCTCTGAGCGGGACAGAGCTCAGGCCCCGCCAGAGACACGCTGCAGCTGTTCAGCGAGGTGCTGAGGCTCCAGGTGAGGAGGGAGCCGGTGGTAAGAGGCTGGGGCCAGCGGGGTTGGCTAAGGGGCAGGGTGTCCTGGGGACAGTCAGGGCACAGATTGGGGGCAGAGGTTGGGGGGCGGTCAGGGGCAGGGAATGGGGGGGTTGGATTGTGGGCGTTCAGTGGGGGTGGATAGGGGTTGGGGCAGACAGGGAGCAGGGGTGGGGTCCCAGGGTGGTGGTGGGGGATGGTGAGGGGACAAGGAGCAGGATGGGTCAGGGATTCTGAGGGGGGCAGTCGGGGGGCAGGAAGTGGGTGGGGGTCAGATAGGGGGTAGGGCCAGGCTGTTTGGGAGGCACAGCCTTCCCTACCCTAAAGCTCATTCAGCAGTTTGAGGCTTGCAGGAGAGCCAAGCTGTTAGCTTTTCCATTAGGGCTACCATCCCTTTCACTTCTCAAATGCCAAATTATAGTCTATATGTAATTTCAGTGCAATAGGGAGATTCATGTCAGGGGAGGGGAGCTTCATTTAAAATTAGCCACTGGGGGGAAGGATCACATGAGAAGAGCAATATCCTTCCCAACCCTACCAAGGGAGACCCCCCCCCCACTCCCCTGCATTCCCTGAGGCTTCAGAGGGGTTAATTCAGTGGTTCTCAAACTTTTGTCCTGGTGACCCTTTCACATATCAAACCTCTGATGCGACCCCCCCCCCCTTTATAAATTGAAAACTCTTTTTTATATATTTAACACTATTATAAATGCTGGAGGCAAAGCGGGGTTTGAGGTGGAGGCTGACAGCTCACGACCCCCAGTAATAACCTCGTGACCCCCTGAGGGGTCCTGACCTCCAGTTTGAGAACCCCTGGATTAATTTAATTTTAGCACCCTGTGTCCATTCACATGCATGTGCTATTTTGAGCATTTCAGTTTTGACAACATAGGCTCATCCCAGATTCTGGAACAAGCTCAAATGCTCAGTTTGTGGAGTATGTACATAAGCTATAGTAAAGAAAAACCCACAGTAACCGTCTCCAGTTTGTGAGGGACCACATGGAGCCAGTCTCTAGGAAACAGATAAATGCATGACGATTAAGTCCATTAATGGCTATTAGCCAGGATGGGTAAGGAATGGTGTCCCTAGCCTCTGTTTCTCAGAGAGTGGAGATGGATGGCAGGAGCGAGATCACTTGATCATTACCTAATAGGTTCACTCCCTCTGGGGCACCTGGCATTGGCCACTGTCAGTAGACAGGATACTGGGCAGAATGGTCTTTGGTTTGACCCAGTATGGCTGTTCTTATGTTCTAACCTAAATGAACCCAAAGTTATGGAGACAGATATGAGTCAAGGAAGCCAGCAGAGTATCAGAAACCTGGAAAAATCTCTGCCTGGATGGGCTCAGGTGTTTGGTTACAAGCTGAGGTGGTTCAAAAGTTTTGGATTTTTTTTTAAGCAGAATTTTTTTATTGTTTAAAGAAACAATCAAATACAGCAAGCTGCAAATATTTGGCCACACACTTCTGAAATCTCAAACCATATTCAGGTTTTGGCAGACTAATTTCAGCTTTTCAATTAAAAAACCCACAACAAATTTTGAAGGAAAGCAGACATTGTCCGTGATTTTTTTCTGCTTTTTAAAACCCCCTAGTTTTCGATCCAGAAAAAGTTTTGATGGAAAATATTTGTCCAACCCTTTTAATGAGCTTTAGTGCCTTTTAGCACTAGCTGATGCTGAGAACCAGTGATACCTTGTAAAGAAGTTTTCTCAAAACTGGGTTTGTGCCAGGGGCGCCTGTGGAGGGGAGCAAGTGGGTCAATTTGCCGTGGGCCCCGCAAGGGCCCCCAGGAGAATATAGTATTGCAATTTTTTTATAGAAGGGGCCCCCAAAATTTCTTTGCCCGAGGCCCCCTGAATTCTCTGGGCGGCCCTGCTCCCCGTCGCTCGCATTACTACCTGAGCTCCGCCTTCTGTCAGATGTTAGATTCTCATAGGAACGCGAACCCTACTGTAAACTGCGCATGCGATGGAGGGAGTTTTGCACTCCTTATGAGAATCTAATGCCTGATGATCGGAGGTGGAGCTGAGGCCATGATGCTAGCGCTGGGGAGCGGCTGCAAAAACAGATTACATTAGCAGAGGTTTCACTGCACAGAGACCATAATAAATCAATCGCTTGCAGACTAATATCAGAACCCTATCTGTGAGTGGCAAGTGACAATTAAGCTGCATCTGGTGGCAGGCTTTATAGTGGCAAGTGAGTTGATGTACTTCAATTGTACAGCTGCATCTGGTGGCAGGCTTTAAGTCAGAATCCGACACTTATATTAGTCCGCACATGGTCCGCCCATTATTTTATTTACCACTTCTGTCCGTGCCTCTTTCCTGCACAGTTTTGGTAAGCCCACAAGTTAACCCTGGCCAAAATGAGTAAAAAACAAACGTTGCTGCAAAGCTTCTTTGAAAAGGGGGAAAGACCCAATGATGAGACAGCAGAAGACTCTAAGATGGCCAACAAAAAGAAAGCTGCATTTAAAAGAAAATACCAAGAGTCCTACTTAAATTATGGGTTCATTGCAACAGGTGACTCACATTCTCCATGCCCGCTTTGTATAATATGTGGCGACCGGCTATCCAACGAAGCCATGAAACCTTCAAAACTGCTTCGCCACATGGAGACCAAGCACCCTGCATTAAAAGATAAGCCTTTGGAGTTTTTCAAAAGAAAAAAACGTGAACACGAAGAACGGAAGCAATTACTGAAGGCCACCACTTCATCAAATGTGTCTGCACTGAAAGCATCATTCTTAGTGGCTAACCGCATTGCTAAAGCTAAGAAGCCCTTTACTGTTGGTGAAGAGTTGATCCTGCCTGCTGCTAAGGACATTTGTTGTGAACTTTTAGGAGAGGCTGTAGTTCAAAAGGTGGCACGTGTTCCTCTTTCGGCTAGCACCATAACTAGACAAATTGATGAAATAGCAGAGGATATTGAGGCACAATTGTTAGAGAGGGTGAATGAGTCACCGTGGTACGCAATCCAGGTTGACGAGTCTACCGATGTTGACAACAAGGCAACAATGCTTGTTTTTGTGCGATATATTTTTCAGGAGGATGTGCATGAGGATATGTTATGTGCACTTTTGTTGCCAACCAACACCACAGCTGCAGAACTATTCAAGTCTTTGAATGATTACATGTCAGGAAAACTGAATTGGTCATTTTGTGTCTCTATATGCATGGACGGAGCAGCTGCCATGACTGGACGGCTTTCTGGTTTCACTACTCGGGTCAAGGAGGTCGCTTCTGAATGTGAGTCTATGCACTGTGTCATCCATAGAGAAATGCTAGCTAGCCGAAAAATGTCATCTGAACTTAACAAAGTTTTGCAGGATGTGATTAAAATTATCAACCACACTAAAGTACATGCCCTTAACTCACGTCTGTTCACGCAGCTCTGTGAGGAGATGAACGCAGAGCACACACGTCTTCTCTTATACACAGAAGTGAGATGGCTTTCTAAAGGTAGATCACTGGCCAGAGTTTTTGAGTTACGAGAGCCGCTCCAGAGATTTCTTTTAGAAAAACAGTCACCACAGGCAGCACATTTCAGTGACACAGAATGGGTCATAAAACTTGCTTACTTGTGTGACATATTTAACCTGCTCAACGAACTCAATCTGTCACTTCAGGGGAGAACAACAACTGTGTTCAAGTCGGCAGATAAAGTGGCTGCATTCAAAGCCAAACTAGAATTATGGGGGCGACGAGTGAACATTGGGATTTTTGACATGTTTCAAACATTAGCAGAGATTTTGAAAGAGACTGAGCCAGGGCCTTCTTTTTCCCAGCTGGTGCATGATCACCTATCTCAGCTTTCAAAAGAGTTTGAGCATTACTTCCCAACCACAAAAGACCCCCAAACTGGGAAGGAATGGATCCGTGACCCATGTGTGAATAAGCCAGGTGAATCGACTTTATCCATGCTAGAAGAGGATCAACTGCTTGAGATCACAAATGACGGTGGCCTTAAAAGTATGTTTGAGACCACTTCAAATCTCCATACGTTCTGGATTAAAGTCAAGGCGGAATATCCTGAGATTTCCACAAAAGCACTGAAAAGCTTACTTCCATTTTCAACATCCCTATCTTTGTGAAGCAGGGTTTTCTGCAGTGACAGCAACCAAAACGAGATTACGGAGTAGACTGGACATAAGCAACACACTTCGGGTGTCACTGTCTCCCATCACCCCCAGATGGGACCGTCTAGTAGCAGGAAAACAAGCTCAGGGCTCCCACTAATTCTGCAGTATGGTCAGTTGTATAACTATTTCATTATATATTACAATAATAATAGAAATAAAAGTACAAAAATAAATGTAATGCGCTTGAATCATCCCAAAACCATCCCACAGGTCTGCGGAAATTTTTTTTCTATGAAACTGGTCCCTGGTGCCAAAAAGGTTGGGGACCGCTGCCCTAGACACTATCCATTAGCAAGGTTCTTGTTGGTATCATGGAAGAAATAAATGGTTTTTTTGGAGAGAGCTGAAGGGTGCTATGGACTAATTTAGGGAGGATATTCTAAGCATAAGGAGCCAAGAATATGGCATGAAGACAGATGTGAAAAAGGAAGGGAAACTATGCAAGAAATGCTGAAACTTCTCCAGTGGTTATATGCAATAGTGAAACTGACTGAGCCCCTTGTTGTATCCTGCTATGCTTTATTTGACCCTGCTTTATTTGATCACTGTTGTTGGATCAAACGTGCACTACAGTGTCAAACTGTAGTGCACATTTGATCCAACAACAGTGATGCCTCCTTATGCATGGAATACCCTCCTAATTTCGGTCCATAAAGTCTTTGATTCTAAGCTTTTCAGGGCAGGGACCATGCCTTACTATGTGGTTACACAGTGCCTAGCACAATGGGTCCACAACCATGATTGGGACCTCTAGATGCTACCCTATTATACAAGCAATAAACAAGAACATTTTAATAACCAGCTGATTCAAGAAGAATTTCAGGTTAAGGGGAAATGTTGTGTCACCCCACTTCCCACCCCTCCAGCTATCACTGTTCTCTCATTCATTCCATGGACTAATGGAAAGGCATTCACATTTATGCCTCTCTGAAACAAATAGCACCATGAGTCCATCCCTGTTTTCTTTTTGTGGAAAGAAATCACCTGAATCAGTCTCCAGTTGAACAAATTGTAGTTGAAAGCAGCCCTCCTACACTGTAACTTCATTTACAATAATCCAAATTTAAATAATGTAAGGAAACAGATTTGTGTAAAGCCTAAAATGTCACACTAAAGGCAGGTTAGGGAAAGCTTTTATTATGAAATGCCATCAAAAACTCACATACACTTTAGCAATATTAGGAGCTTGCCTAACCTGAAAAGTCACATGTAAACACAATGCTAACCCCTCTGGGGAGAAGAGGCACAGAGGCTGCCAGAATATACTGCACTCAGCAGGAGACATAAGAAGCTAGTTAAGACTTTCTTCTTTCTTTAGATTTTATTTAGGCAATGTAGCTAAACTCAGCTGTGCCATGCATTTTTCAGTGGTGTCTTGCTTGTATCTGATGTTACGGCTGAATTGATTGAGAGACCCGGCATTCTAGAACAGAGTGCGAAGGGAAAATTTCAAAAGCTTACATGTTTGGTTCAGACAAGCCTAGAAAAGTCTTGGTGATTATCTGACCCTTATCTGAGCTCTAAGGTTCGCACTCCATCTAACCCCTCACACTGCTCCTTCCTTTCCCATCCACTCCTCTGTGCCCCCCTCTGTTTCCTCCAATCCCTAACATACCTTCCCACATCCACTCTTGATCCCCGAAATCCTTCTCACTGAATCCAAGTTTGATCTGCTTCTTCTCTTCATCACTGATGCTTCCTCTCCACTATCTTTTACAGAGGGGCTTAGCTGGGTGCACAGCATATGAGAGTTAAACTTCAAAATGTCCTAAGTGCCAAATATGGATTGGTCTACGATTTATCCAGTGGTCTCTTTTTAAGCATGGGATAAAAAACATTTGCATTACAGAAAACCTGAAGTGCAAACAGTGTAACAGCTGATAGTGTTGGGATGGTTTCACTATGTCCATGGTGGGGCACGTTTGCTTTCTTGGACATAATTTTGCTTCCAAGTGTTTTAGCAGAATGGCTGCCATTGTATATAAAGTATAAGTAACAGAAGTGTATGCCTGTAAGCAGCGGTTCAAAGGGAGAAGAAATATATTGCATGTATAGGGGTTAAAAACAGAGGCAAGTTTCCCCTCCTCTCTTTGACTTAGGGGGAGCAAAATTCCTTCACACTCTTCCTTGATGGCTGATGCAGTGAGAGAGCCCCCTCCTGTTTCAATCTACTTTAACCAGTGTATATGGGCCAATATAGGCCTGCCCTCACCTGAGGTGACGTTGCCTGTAGGTGTCCTACAAATGACCTGCCAAACACCAGGCACGCAATTGACCAGCTCATCATTTTTCTTTTCTTATCATTCCCTGACGTGCTGACATTGAAAGGCAGTAGTAGAGGAATGACTTCAATGGATCAGTAATTTTGCAAGAGTAGACTGCCTAGTTGGCAGCATTGTAAACTGATTTGCAAAATACTCCCTGTACTCACTGACCCAGCGTGGTGTTCAAGATTACAGTTCTGGGTTAAAAACTGTCAAGTTATTCATTGTGAATATAGTATTTGACAAATTAATCTGCTTTTCTGTATGGGAGGTGTTCTCAAACCATACCTAATTTCTACCCATCTATTTGTTGTTTGTATGTATCTGCCAAATAAACTTATGCAAACAAACGTCCATCAGTGAATAGTTTGTGAACTGTTTACTCTGATTAGCCACCTAAGTTACATGGAATTGTTTTTACTCTCTGGGTTTGGCTACACTTGCAGCTGTACAGCGCTGGGAGTTAAACCTGTCTTCATACAGCTGAGTAGGGAAAGCGCTGCAGTCTGTCCACACTGATAGCTACCAGCACACTGTCGTGGCCACATTTGCAGTATCTGCAGCGGCATTGGGAGTGGTGCATTATGGGCAGCTATCCCAGCGTTCAAGTGGCTGCAACATGCTTTTCAAAAGGGGGGGCGGGGTGGAGTGTGACAGGGAGCATGGGGGAGAGAGAGAGTGGATTTTTGGAGCCAACACTGTGTCAGCACCCTGCCTTGCAAGTTCTGACCCCCCCCCCCCCGCCACCTCGTCTCACTCACTGAAAGCAAACAGCTTTTTTTCCTCACAGACCAGATAAGCAGCCTTGCCGAAATGGACCCCCTCCTCCCTCCCGCCCGCCATGCTGCTTCTCTCCTCAAGCAAACACTAGCTGTGGGCGTTCCAAAGAGAGCCCCCCTGGCTGCCTCTGCTCAGTCACAGCAAACAGTAGCTGTGTTTGTTTTTTTGATAAGCAGCTCTGGAGCCCAGAGTTCACAACAAAACAAAGAGAGTAATCTTCACTTAAAAGGATTATGGGAAGCTTCCGGAGGTCAGTTACAGCATACTAAGATTATTCCCTGTTTACACTGGCAGCGCAGCGCTGCAGTGGCAGCGCTATACTCTTTATTCCTCTCGTGGAGGTGGAGTACAAGAAGCGCTGTAGCCACGGAGATACAGCGTTGTATGTGCCTTGCTAGTGTGGACGGGGAGTGAGTTACAGTGCTATAAAGCCACCAACAGTGCTATAACTCTCAAGTGTAGCCAAGGCCTCTGAGTGGAAGCCTCTTAAACAGGTAGGTATTTACTGATGAATAACAAATAGTGCACTGACCATTATTGGGAAATGATGGAGAATATAATTCTGTATTCCCAATAGCAGAGTGAATTTGCTAGGCAGGCCTTTTCTACACTAGAAAATGTTTGCTGGCATATCTATACCTGTATCATTGTCCCAGTAAGCCTTCCTTGTGTTGACTTAAATTATACAATGAAGTGCTATTGCTGGTATCCTTATGCCAGTTCCCTATACAACAAGCTATAGCATCAAAAGCGCTTTTTTTTGCCAGAATAACTGTATCTATAGCATAAGAACATAAGAATGGCCATACTGGGTCAGACCAAAGGTCCATCTAGCCCAGTATCCTGTCTTCCGACAGTGGCCAGTGCCAGATGCCCCAGAGGGAATGAACAGAACAGGTAATTATCAAGTGATCCATCCCCTGTTGCTTATTCCCAGCTTCTGGCAAACAGAGGCTAGGGACACCATTCCTGCCCATCTTGGCTAATAGCCATTGAGGGACCTCGCCTCCATGAATTTATCTACCTCTTTTTTGAACCCTGTTATGGTCTTGGCCTTCACCACATCATCTGGCAAGGAGTTCCACAGGTTGATTGTGTGTTGTGTGAAGAAATACTGCCTTTTATTTGTTTTTAACCAGCTGCCTATTAATTTCATTTAGTTACCCCTAGTTCTTGTGTTATGAGAAGTAGTAAACAGCAGGGTATTTGCTGGTAAAAAAAATGTTGTTAAAAAGACCATCCCTTCTAAATGACATTACTATGCCAACTGTTCTAGTGCAACCAAACCTTATTCAAAAACATATTCCCCAATTTCTATATGCACTCTATGGGCCAGCCCTAGCAGAAAACATCAACAGTGAGAACCTGGGCAGTGAAGAGCAGTCCTTAGGGGACTACTGGATGTGGTGCAATTTACAGCAAACCATAAGCTGCTCTAAGTCATGCCAGGACCATTTTGGTCACTATTTAAGCTGAGGATAAAGGGAAGCATAAAAATGGCTTAGCGCCACCTTTGCCTGCTGTGCTAAATGTGAGCATAATGCAGTTCAGAATTGAGCCCCTATGTATTTTAGTGCTTATCTGTATTTAACTAAAGACAATTTAAAGGTTATAGGGAATAATGTTTAGGAATTAAACCTCCGTCTGTGTAAGGATTTTCTATATTGCCCATCACTGTGTATCTGAGTGCTTCCCACTTCGTTGTGAGGTTCCTCAGAGATTTCATGGAATCCTCTGCTTTTTTCCCCCTTCCCTGGCTATTGGAAGTTTTGTTTGGGAGATTATATAAACTTTCCCTTCTCTTCTCTTCTTATTCTGTTCATTCAAAGTGCCCAGGGTGTTTCTTAGTCCTATTGTTTCACTCAACCTTTTATTTCAATCAGTAGGTCTTGGTGTAGGACTCAAACCCATTGTGAAGCCTGACAGTGGGGCATGCAGTTCTTCATACTCACCTCAGCTGTTTTTAATAAGACCCACACACACACCTGGAAGGTTCACCTAAGAACCCCGCTTGTTTCATCTAAGACCCAAATCCTCAAAGGTGCTTGGGCACCTGACTCTCATTGATTTCAGTGGAAGTTAAAAGCCCAAGTAGGGCTGATCAGATCTGACGATCTGAGCCTAAGGTCTTTTTTCTGGTCTTTGGTCTGTTGCATTCTCTGGCTTTGCTATGTTATAAAGGCCTAACCCTCTTGAAGTACTCAGGGTTTCTGCTTCTCTTTCAGTGCTGCCCCTGAAATCACTGGACAAACAATTATTAATGAGCACGGTAGTAATTTACCTAAACCATGGAGGTGAAATGTACAGTTCTCATTTTCATACATTTTTACTCCTTATTCAATAATTAAGTTATCCCCAAGATTTCAAAGTATTGACCAGCTTTATGATTAATTGGGTGTGGAGCTGCAATGTACTCACATGAATGTTTCATGACTTCCTTTCCAATAAACTCAGAGAAATGATATCTCAAAATCTTAATCCTTATCAGGTTGGCAGGGAGCCAGCAGCAGAGCTGAAACTTGGATTGAATTTTAAATATAAAGATTTTTAGTTTACTGTCTCCATTCCTTTGCAAGAGGAAACAAAGCTTTTCTTAACATTCCTAAGAAATAAAATAGGCCTCAATCATATGCTAATTTCCACTTACAAGTAGCACTAAAGATTCAGTTGGCTTGGCTCATTGTGCTAATAAAGGCAGAGCATAGATGTGAACCATTAAATATTAAAATACAATATTCATTAAAATATGTGCCCAGAGGTACATATTGGTCCTGATTTACGATGACTCGTGACACTTTTATCCCATTTGCTGAGATTTAGGCAGTGCACTGTGCAGATAGACGAGGAACAATATTAGGAAATCAAAAGCTAAGGAACTAAGAGAAGGAATGATTAGAATGCTCATCTGAGTCATTTGACTAAAAGGATTAAAATGCCTCCTTCAGACTACGTCGGAAAGTTCCGTGTCTGTTTGATTTGCATCATCCTAAAGAAATAAGCATGTTACTCCACTCCAAAATTTCCCTTCCCTTTCTTCATCCTCCCTAACAGCACTGCAGCTCCCCTGCATCAGCAGGCCCTGGACGTCACATCTCTCCCTTGGCACACTCCCCATGATGCTCCCTTCCCGTAACACCACTTCAGATGACTCCTGGATACCCAGAGCCATCACAACTCCCCCATCCAGCTGGCTCCTGGCACCCTACGCCTTTTCCAGTAGGATCTTGGATTCCACTACATGCACATGAACCAGGCTACATCCCTGCTCCCACAGCTCCGACTTCTTAAAATCTTCTCCAACAGAATGGCGATGCCCTGGGAGTGCCATTCCAATGCTCATACAGGCTTCTGATTTCCTGTGCCGCTACCCTCCGCCCCCAGGAAGAATCCTGCTTCCCCCACCTCTGCCCCCATAACTGAGCAAGCCTGCAGTGCTCCCCCACAAGAGACTCCCAGGAGCCAGTCCCCTGCCTTTGCCAACAGGAAAGACACAGTGCTAGGATCCAGCTGCTGTAAATTGAGATGCTTTGGAGCCTTATTATCTTTTCTTGCTGGGCACCGTTGTCTGATAAAATGCTTTTTAGTTAATGTTTCTCTCTCTAATGGATCCTCCTCTGAGCCATAAAGAAGCTGCAGTGTGTTATGGGACAGAGAGAGAAAAGCACCGACATGCAGATATACATACAAACACTCACATTAGGCAGAATGTTTGATTTTTCTACTTCTATCATAATCAGCCAGAACTGGACTTTGTACAGGTGGCATGCCCTGATGTTGCTGCAGAGATTTATGTGCCTAAATCTCAGTTTCAGGTTCCAGTGCAATTCACAAAACTCCCGCTGAACCCTGTAGATGCCTAAATTCATTCAGCACCTACGCTTCTGCCTCTGGCCACCCTTAGGCATCTGGTTGCCTCTCCCATCCAAGCCCTAGAGCATAGATGGAACATAATGGAGACCGGGGAGGCTAAGCCTCCCCAAAGCTCGCACTGCCAGGGGCAGGGGAAAGTGGTGGATTTAGGGTCCCCTGTAAAATCTCCTCCCCTGCCACTTCCCCAGGGTTGGAGGAGCTTGCGCTCCCCTCCATGACCCTGGGGCACAGATCTTTCCTGATCTTGGGGCAGTGTGGGGAAGAGGAGGAGTGGGTAGGGAGCAGAGCTTCAGGAGGAAGAGGTGGACTGGGGGCAGAATGGGGGCAGGGCTGTGGGTGGAATGGGGTGGGCCCACACGGTAAGGGACAGAATGGGGGAAGGGCATCAGGCTCGGTGCTCCAGCCAGGGCAGAGAGCTCCGCTGCGATCCCAGCCAAGGCTGAGAGCTGGACCTCAGCCGGGGCCGAACTCTCAGCCCCCCACTGCCCCAGAGAGGAGAGAGTGGGGGCAGGGCCTCAGCCAGAGGAGGCAGGGCCTCAGCGGGAAGAGGTGGGTCGGGGATAGCCTCCCCAAGGGGAAGCTTCACCCGCCGTCCATGCCCCCAGAGCAATTTAAAAAACCAGCAAAGGTAGGCATTCAGCCATCTAACTCACACGCGGGACCCAATCCGGGAGGCATGCTCAGAGCACATGTACCAGATTGGGCAGCTCAGTCAAGAAAGATCACACAAAACAGTTTGCAGGGAGGCCCTTCCTTATAACTTTTAGCCCAGTGGTTAGGGTGCTCACCTGGGATGTGGAAGACCTCCCCGTTCAAGTCCCTGCTTCACTGGATGAAGAGAAGGGATTTAAACAGGGATTTGCCACTCCTCTAATGCCCTAACCATTGGGCTATGGGAGAGTCTGGTGTAGGTTCCCCCTCAATCTCTGCTGTTGAAGCTGTTACATTCTGGATAAATAAAGAGAAACTGGAGCAGGAAGTCTACACCCTGCATCACCTATGGGTGAGTGCCCTAACACCAGGCTACAAAATCACTCATGCTCACTTGCTTGCTGTCTCTTCCCTCTATCCCGCCAGGACTTAATTATTTAATCAATGTAAACATTTCTTTAGTAACTTTTTTAAAGAAGGTTCTTTCAACTACATTTTTGGCTAGACATTTCCTTAGATTTTTTTTTAAATCTGCTGTGTGAACTCTTTTTAACTTGAGTGACTAAAGACAGGCACCTAAAACCATATTTAGGGTGCAGTTTACCTCATCCACCATCTGACCACAGCACTTCCTCAGTTTCCCCACTAACTGCAGTCTCCTTCTCTTTGTCTGGCAGGTTCTTTTTGATTTGGCTAGAGGGCCAAAATTGTTTCCTCTTGTGGGGGAAACAAAAAAATTAAGTATAATAAATACTTCACAAACAAGTCCTTCATCCTCTTTTATAGCAGCCCCTGCTGTAGACTATAGCTACATGATGGGGATGGAAACAGAGCAGATGAAAGATGGAGCCTGAGCTTCCCTCAAAGGCCCATCTCAAACAGTGAAAAGTGTCAACTAACAGGCCTGATTTCAAAAGTACTGAGCATAGGGACATGCCTTCATTGGGAGCTGTGGGTGCTCAGCAGCTGAGGACATAGGCTGTTTACTGAGGTCTTGGATTAATGCCCACGTTCAGGCACCCATATGTGCAGACACTGAGATTGATGATAGGAGACAACATCGTCCAATAGAGAGGGCACTGGCATGGGAACTGAGACACCTGGGATCTATTTCCCACTCTGCCAGTGACTTGCTGTGTGACCTTGAGCAAATCACTTCACCCACCTATATCTGAGTTTCTACATTTGTAAAATGGAGATATCGATATTTTACCTACTTTGTAAAGTGCTTTGAGCTCTATGGATGATAAACCTTATATAAGAAGTAAGTATTAGTAGATGGAGGTATTCCCATTTGAAGCAAAGAAAGACTAATTTGTGTGAACAATTACCACAGCTCACTCTGGAACTGTATGCCTAAAATATTTAAAAATCAGACCTTTTATATTTTCCAGTGGACCTGGTCTTTTACATTTGAAAGCACTTTGCAAACTCCAAGTCAACTCTTTCACAAGGGTATTGCGAAGATTAGTTAAGGGCCTAATTTCAGAAGTGCTGAGCACCCACAACTTCAATTAACCTCAACTTGAGTTGAAAATCAAGCTCAAAATCCCTTGAGGAGGACACAGAATGAAGTATTCTCAGAGCTGGGATTAGAACTCAGATGATCCTGGTGCCAATTTATGTGCTGAAACCACTACACCATGCAAATAAGCCATTAATAAAACTTGAATACATAGCAATGTGCTTTTCATTTGGCATTGATTTTACTCTGGTATAAAATCTTGAATTTCCTACAACTATAAACCTGGATAATATAGAATCATTTTAGAGTGATCAGTTTAAAGCAAAACCTGGCCCAAGGCCTTTCAGCACCTTTCCCATGGTAAGGGCTTGAAAACATTTCAGGAGTATAATACGTCTCAATGGAGAAAGAAATATTTATCTTGCTCCACAAGCAGAAGGACTGGAAGCAAGTCTAAATAAACCATGCACATAATTCTCTTTCATATGAAAATCCAGCCATCAGTGTTGTTCAGCCTTGGTAAGGAGTGAGGCCTCGGCTTGCAATCAATAAGCAGAAATGCATTATCTATCAACATGTCTGTGTGTGCTAGTGGATAAAGTAGAACTATCGGAACCTGAGTGTAAACAACAAGATCGTGCGTCAAGCTGAATTAAGCACAAAAGCAAACTGTTTTCATTTCTCTCGTCCTGTCCAACCAAACATAATCTTTCCCAGCTAGGACAGTTTCATCCTAGCAAACAGGCTAATTTACCAAGAAGGATCATAAACAATATGCAGGGGAAAACAGGTTATACAGCTTTGTGGACTCCGTGTAAGCATTTTAATTGTGGGAAGTGAAAAGTCTATGGACATCTATTGAACATAGGAGGTTAGATCAACTGATGTAATACACTGGCTGAGGATCTGACCCAGAATGTCCACTAACAGATTAACAGATGGTGCTAAAAGTATATTTATATTTTGGTGCCACGTTGTACAGATGAAACATAGCTTGATTATTTTTACAGACACAATTTAACTTCATAAATAAGTACTGTAGACTCTACATCCCTTCCCAGTGGTGTCCAACAGAGGCCACCACCTCAGTACTGTGTCACCTAATTTCTCTAGAACGAATTAAGTGAGAATGCAGAAAATTCTCAGAAGCAGTGTGAATAACGTGACAAAGAGTCCCGTGGCACCTTAGAGACTAACAGATATATTGGAGCATAAGCTTTCATGGGTGAATGCCCACTTCGTCAGATGCATGTAGTGGAAATTTCCAGAGGCAGGTATAAATACGCAGGCAAGAATCAGTCTAGAGATAACGAGGTTAGTTGAACACCAAGGGAGGAGAAACTGTTTTTGTAGTTGGCTAGCTATTCACAGTCTTTGTTTAATCCTGAGCTGATGGTGTCAAATTTGCAAATGAACTGAAGCTCAGCAGTTTCTCTTTGAAGTCTGGTCCTGTTTTTTTGCTGCAGGATGGCTACCTTTAAATCTGCTATTGTGTGTCCAGGGAGGTTGAAGAGTTCTCCTACAGGTTTTTGTATATTGCCATTCCTAATATCTGACTTGTGTCCATTTATCCTTTTACGTAGAGACTGTCCAGTTTGGCCAATGTACATAGCAGAGGGGCATTGCTGGCACATGATAGCGTATATAACATTGGTGGACATGCAGGTAAATGAACCAGTGATGTTGTAGCTGATCTGGCTTGGTCCTGTGATGGTGTTGCTGGTGTAGATATGTGGGCAGACTTGGCATCGAGGTTTGTTGCATGGATTGGTTCCTGAGTTAGAGTGACTATGGTGCAGTGTGTGGTTGCTGGTGGGAATATGCTTAAGGTTGGTGGGTTGTCTGTGGTCTAGGACTGGCCTGCCTCCCAAGGCCTGTGAAAGTGAGGAATCGTTGTCCAGGATGGGTTGTAGATCACTGATGATGCATTGGAGAGGTTTTAGCTGAGGACTGTAGGTGATGGCCAGTGGAGTTCAGTTGGTTTCTTTCTTGGGCTTGTCTTGCAGCAGGAAGCTTCTGGGTACACGTCTGGCTCTGTTGATTTGTTTCCTTATTTCCTCGTGCGGGTATCGTAGTTTTGAGAATGTTTGGTGAAGATCTTGTAGGTATTGGTCTCTGTCTGAGGGGTTGGAGCAAATGCAGTTGTACCTCAGCGCTTGGCTGTAGATGATGGATCATGTGGTGTGTCCGGGATGGAAGCTGGAGGCATGAAGGTAGGCATAGTGGTTGTGTTTTCGGTATAGGGTGGTGTTAATGTGACCGTTACTTATTTGTACTGTGGTATCAAGGAAGTGGACCTCCCATGTAGATTGGTCCAGGCTGAGGTTGATGGTGGGGTGGAAGCTGTTGAAATTGTGGTGGAATTCTCCCAGAGTCTCCTTCCCATGGGTCCAGATGATGAAGATGTCATCAATGTAGCGTAGTGTGAATAACGTTCACCCAGAAGTCCAGTATTAAAACCAGGAACATCCCATTGTTTAATAGCTCTGACGAAGCGTTCTCAAATGTAAAAGTCCTTATAAAATATTGCCATATACATAAATATAAGAATAACTAAACAGAGCAAAACTTTAAATATTTTATCAGTTATGCTTACACATACACGGCTTTTAATATGGAGAACTCAACATAGAGGCTTACAAAAAATTAAAACAACATGTGTATATAGTAGGGAACTGATAAATAGCCACTTCACACTCAACTTGCATAGGAATCCACAATCTTGAAGCTATTTGCTGCTGTTAAATTTTAATTTTAACAGAAATTACTAGGAATAATGAGTCCTGGATTTAACAGAATTAAAAAAAATCCACTGCCCAGATAGAATGATGTAAAAGTAAAACATTCAAATACTGCTCACATTGTAACGTCTATCTGCAAATCTACCTAGCCATAACAGCAGAGATGCTGTTGTAAATATATACTAGTTATATGCATGGTCCTGCGTCCTGCTGAGCATCCTCTGCTCCTATTGACTATGTCACAGATATTTCTGTGAGTGTTGAGGGAGCTCAGGATTTCACAGGAAGTGCTCAGGACCCTACAGGATAAGGCCCCAGGAGTTTAACATTATGTCTTTCTGACATAACACAGCTTCCCTAGCTTGCTAGCTGTGACAGACCTAGAGTTGATCTGCAATAATTTATGAGTTCTGTTTGTGGACTTGGTTATTGAGATGTTTACTATACAAATATATTGGTTTAGTTTAATAGCAGGCTGTAAGGAAAATAAAACAGGAAAGGAAAAGAATGGCCCAAGATAAGCCACTCCTCAGTAAACACTTGAAGGATGTTCTGAGACAACTTTCAGGGCTGGAAAAGGTGTGGGAACCAGAGGTCAAATGGAGTATAGTAGTTTAAAAAGGGACAATCCATGAAGAGAGGAGAGGCAATTGTTGGGGAGCTGTCTGGGGGAAACAGACTGACACTCAGGATCTGCTGGGGTGTCTGAAGAAGTTAGGCCTGTTTAGTCTACCCTCTGGGGATGGTAAGCTTTTGGGAAAGATAAGCATGCATGAAGACTGTTGTTTTAAAATGCTTTTTCTCTAAGTACTTTATTCCTTTTGGTAAAATCAGACGACGTTTGGTTTCAAAAGGCTGTCAGGTCACTATATGCACCACTGGTCACAGACTCCTGAAAGGAAGCACCACAGGTGCCAAACTCAGGCCAACCGGCTGCGTAAGCATGATTGATACACAAGGAGCTAATGCCCAGGACCTGGCCTAAGGTATGAGAATTTTGGGATTCCACCCCAGGAGAGGTAAAGGCACATGGCTTGATTTTTGATTCTGAGGGACTTGGAGAGACCTGGAAGAGAACTGAGGTGCAGCCAGCCTTGCAACTGCGACACTGACATCAGCATTTTTTTTGTGTGGTCAGACTATTTCAGCAGGTGAAAGCACTGTGAATTCTTTTTAATCTGGAATGGTTTTATCCTACTGAAGATACCTCACAGGTTCCAGTAAACCCATGCCCCCTGATCAAAGCCTGGGGACTTCTATATAGAATATGGTGCCCTTACCAAGAGGCAGAGTCCCCATAAAGGAGGCCCTCTTTCTTTCCCTGCTACTTCAATAACCCCATAATCTTCCTTAAGATTCCAGCCCCTCTTCAGTATAAACATATGTGTTTGTGTTCCTCTCATGAGGCCCTTCTCACTGTATGTTATTCTTGAATCAGATTACAGGGATCTTGATATTGAGGGTAGTTTTCGACAGGGGAATACTATCCATGTATAATACTATTTAAAATGCATGAAGGCAAATCAAAGTGAAGTAATCTTAAAAATTGTGGGCTATCCATAAACTGGTGAGTAACTTAAGATGTCACCTGAGCCTCCCTGGGTAGGACAGAAGAAAGCCCCATGGATCCTTGCCCAGAGGCATGCAAGGGTGAAATGCTGCCTCTACAATATCATAGCTATTGTCTGCAGACCCATGGATGCTCCACTGTGGGGCTGATCTGCACAGGAAAGGGAGCAAGCTGTGGGGAATCTACAGAGAAGGTTATAAGGAATCAGTATTAATATCTGCATAGATCCCCTCCGTGCTGGAAGGAGTGTTCTGGGCAGCAACCAGCAGTCAAAGCCCTGGAAACTCAGGTCCTGGATTGTTAAAAGAAGTGGTGTTGGTGTGAATCCTAATCATGGGTGACACAGTATGTTTAAGGCATGATCTCAGATGGGATATGGAAGGTCCATGAGAAAAAGAGCAGACTAATTTGATGCAAAGTTCATATTGCATTGAATTGGTTATTTCCCCCAGCCAAAGATAAAAATGTAAAGCAGAAGTAGGGCGATAATGCCCACTGAACAACAGGCTTCACCTTTCATCTTTCCTTCATCCTCTTATTATGCAGAAACCACAGTCACTTTCACTTCACTATTCTCTGCACCGCACTCTTTCAGTTCTGAGAGCAGAGGAAATGCAAAATTGAACATCCAGGTTGTGCAATCACATCAGATTTCTTAAGACTAGACATGTCTTCTGGGCTCTGGCTCTTCTCGTTGGCATTAGTAACCATTGTCTGCACAGTTTCGCAAGCTTAGTTTTGTCATAGTGTTATAAATGCATTCACTATGCCCATCAGCAAGTGGAAGTCTTGTTCAACTTCCATTGCAGTTTTCCTTTGATTTCATCTTTACCCTCTCCCACACTGTGTTGGGTGGAATGTTTTCCTGCTGGGTGGACTTGATAGAAATACCCATTTAATTTGATTCAGCTCTCACAGTCTGGTGAGAATAGGAACAATACAGAGATAGGTGCCAGAAAATCTCTGTTTTGAGAGCAATTTTCCTTTCCAAGAACTCTCCCAGCCTGGTTTAAACATTAGAGCAAAAGCTGGAGGACCAAATTATCCTGTCTGAACACGCAGTAAACCGGAAAAAAAAATGAACATGATCCATCTTAACCAGTAGAAAAGAGAGCAAGAGAATGGTGAGCACGAAGCTGCTACCATAAGCACCAAAGTGGGGTTAGAAAGCAGTGTGTTACCTATTCTGTGTTCTCCGTGGCCTCAGTCCAGCAAGGCATTTTACATGCACAACTTTGAGCACTTGGGTACGTCTATTGAAATCAAAGGGTTCACAATTGGGCCTAATAATTTTATTCAGCTGAGAGCAAAGTAACATGTTAACTTTGCATGAGCAGGCTTGTTCTTTCTCCTTAGTCAAAAACTATATAGAGAGCTTGGTTACTTGAAAGGTAATATTAGGACAATATTAAGGAGACAAGATGAAAATGAACTTGCTTTAAGGAGAGGAGTGCAGTTGCTTGGCTACATTCACACACCTTTTTCTAACAGTGCTGTTAATTTCCTCTCCAAGAGTAGTGGTTTGAATGTATAAAATCTGCCTTCCTTTTCTGGAGCCCCACACTGCTCTAAACTTTCTAGGTTGCTTTGTAACTTACTTCTGTCCTCTTGTGGGTTAATTATCTTCCTCCATGTTGGTGTTGTCTGTCATTTTGACAGATGACACAGGCAAGAAGCAGCTGGTTTTTGTTTTTTTGTGCACTTTGTTCAGCTTTGGGCCATAAAGCTACTGGACATTCTAGAAAAGCCCTGAGCTGGGCTGCAACTAGCAGGAAACAATACTGTTTCCCTGGCAGATGCTTGACCACTGTGACAGGAAAAGTAGGTTGATATAATTAGCCTCTTCAATGTCACTTGTACTTAAAATGTATGTTCAGCAGAATGACGCCATCAGCTCTCTGTGATCAATGCTGGATTGGACATGGAAGGACATTCACAGGACAATGAGTTGTGCTTATTCTGGTAGGGTCAGATGTTAAAGGACAAGGACATTACTTTGTCCAGACAATGTGCACCTCTCAGAAGTGGGAACCTGGACCTACTGCTGTGTACTGAGAACTGGTTACTGAGTTTGCTGAAGAAGGAGACCCCATACTGCACAGTTCAGTAAGATCAAGGCAGGGGCACCTATGCTGGTTAGCCCTGGTGTAACTCTGTCCTCAGCGGGCAGGATCGAACCAGGGACCTCTGGAGCTTAGTGCATAAGCCTCTACAGCATAAGCTAAAAGCCAAGTGGCTCTTAGCTAAGGCTGTAGAGCAGATTCATTTTATTTCGGTCTCGGTGCCACTAGATGGGAACTTGCAAAGGGGATGCAGAGCCTGGAATTGCAATGGCTCAAGAGACTCTTGGTTCAAGCAAGAGGGATAGGCCTGGGCGCAGCGCTGCGCCGCGCGCCGCCCCCCCCAGCGGCGGCGGGTCCGCTTCCTCTTCTCCCGCATCCGGGGGGCGGCGGAGCTCTTTTGAGCTCGGGCGCCCGCGGCCCGCTGCCGGCCGGCCCGGGGCGGGGGCCAGCGACCCGGCCGCGCGGCGGCGGGCCTCGAGCGAGGCGGGCCGGCGGGGCGGGGACCGCGCGCAGGCATGACTCACGGCGCTCCGTCGGCTCCCTCAGGCTCGGCTACGCCCATGGCGGCGGGGGGAGCTCCACGGAGCAAATAGCGCTCCCCCAAGATGCCGCCCAGCCGGGCGCGGGCGCCGCTGGTGCCTAGAGCCGCCCCTGGGCCTGGGACAGTTTGATTGCAAAGATTATGGACATCAGAGCAGGGGGGTGCAGGCAAGTGACAGCATGGGACAGCTCTCACCTCCTCCCCTTTCAATTAGAACGGGTTGCTTGTAGGTGGCATCTTGTTTTGTTTAAGTTTCTACCATTCGGTCAGATTTACTGTATCTGTTCTCATTGGCCCTGCCATGAGCAGTGTAACCTGATTTTCCATTTAATGAACAGTGACTCATTAAACATGTGCCTGCGAGCCAGATCCACAGCTTGTGTAAATCCATGGAACTACACTGTTTTACAGAAGCTGAGGATTGTGCCTGACATCAGTTGCACTTCAGCTGGTACTTTGGCATCTGAGTGGTTAAGTTACCTCAGAAGTAACTGACTTCAAAAAGAAGAATTGCCTTTGAGAGCCTTCTTCAAACAATAGTAAGTTGCTATTATATGCAATTGTTCTTTATGCCCCAGTGAGCCTCAACTTAAATGTCAAAATGTAAAACAGAACCAGATAGTCTTGTAGCATGAGAGAAATGGGTTACAGAGCAGTACCAAGATATTGACTGATATAGCTTTAAAAATGGTGTGTTATTTACAGTCAAAAGGAATTCTATAAAATAGGAATTATTTTGACAGGATTTTCTGCTGTGTTGTAACTAGCAAAATTATTATTATTTCAGTGCCAATCGTATGCTTCGAACTTTAGCAGCATAGAAGATGACCTTCTCCCTGTCTCAAAGGGCTTAGGCCTGGATGCAAAAAAGGAGTTAGGCAGAGTCAGGCACTTAGAAAGTCACTGAGATTCATAAAAAAAAAACAGGAGTACTTGTGGCACCTTAAAGACTAACAAATTCTCATGCTAAAATAAATTTGTTAGTCTTTAAGGTGCCACAAGTACTCCTGTTTTTTTTTTTTTTTTTGCGGATACAGACTAACACGGCTGCTACTCTGAAAACTGAGATTCATGAAGCCTGAGTTAAGCACCTAGGCTCCTATACAATGAATGGGGAGAGAGGTGTTTTAGACTGCAAATCATAAAACCAGCATGCTCAGTGGGAAGCCACTTGGGAGATGCTAACCAGAGTGAGGGGTGCCAAGTTCCACACCTCTCACAGAGATAGCGCCCAAGTCCATGCTGCAGATAGATGGCGATCTCTGCCAGTGAGTCTCAGCTGGGAGCCAGGGATTAGGCTACTCACCAGGGATAGGTGAGACCTCCATTTCAAATCCCTCCTCTGCCTGAAGGGGAGAAGGGAGTTGAACAGGAATCTACTACTTCTCAGGTCAGTGCTCTAACCTTTGGGCTATGGGATACTCTGATGTAGAATGCTCCTCAGGCTCTGCTGTTAAAGCTGTTGCACTCTGGATAACTAATGAAAGAGTCATTGGAGCAGAGAGACTGGGGCCTTGATTTTCCAGCTCCAGAGGGAGTGCTCCAACCACCTGGTTATAGAACCGTTCTCATGTGTGTGTGTGTGTGCTCGCGCTCTCGCTCGCTCAGGATTGTGGGAGTGAGGATGAGCCTGCTAGGTGCCGGGTGCCAGATGCTTTCCCGGTTTGCTTGTCGACCTGTGCTGACATCTCCATTTTTATCACGTGACCATGCTGTGCAGGCACTTTGTGCTTGTTTACAGGTGTACAAACAAACATCTTCTGCCTGCATTAACTGGGCTCAGCGCAATTCAGTCTTACTGGGCTCCTTGCAGTGTAGTGGACCCGCCTTTGTTGCCCCAACAATTGCAATGGGGCACTTCTAGGATTAATGTATTGAGGTCATTTTTGGACCTGATCAACAAATGTTGCAGAACTGGGAGGGGGCTGAGGAGAAGGTGCAAGGCCACCTGCAGAAGCGGCGCTGGCTCCTTCCTGGACTCTCTTTTCAGGGACGGGTTTTGATTGCCAATAACCTTGTGGCCTTGATGTTGTTGCACCAGCTAGTATGTCTGGAACCTCTCCTGGGTGTTTTGGAGCTGATTCACAGGCGTATTCACAGGCCACTGTTTTGGAATAGTTACCACTGGTTGTGCTCTGCTTTGCGGTTCCTGCCATTAGATGAAGGGGTCCAGGGGCTCATTGATTTAATCAGCAGAGTGGCAGCCTTTCGCTTCCAGTCTGGTCAGCAGTTGCTGTAACTCTGACTCCCTGCTGGCTTGGAAGTTCCTTCCCTTCCCTTCTCTCTCCTGTGGCATGCTGGGCAGGAAGGTTTTGATTCTCACCTATTTTTGTTGCACCTGATTGATTAAAGAGTCTAGATTTGTCTCCATTCTACAATGGTCTTTATAGCATCTGGCAACCTCTGCAAAGTGCATGACCGGACACAGCGTTTTGCAATTTATGGTTCTTGGAAGAGCTTCTGGGTTTTAACCCACCTTTTTCACACTGATGCTTTCTCTCCAGGCTGAATGGACCAAGCTGTCTCCCTGATTGTTTCTAGCTGGTCAAGCTGGAAGTCGGTGATGCTGTTCAGACCAGAATCCAGTCTGTCCTTTTTTTGGACAAGGTCCTCTCTGAATTCCAGGCAGCACTCCCTCAGCGGGATGCTCAGTCTTTGCAGAAAGTTTTTGCAGGGATTGTTCTTCTAGCTGTGTCCCCTTCTGTGAATGAGATCCTTGTGCAACCAGGCAGACTGTTGTCCTGCAAGGTTTTGGTGAATGTTCATTTTGCAACCAGGACCAAAAAGCAGCTCTATGGGGTGTGTCAAGGCATGGCATTATGCCATCCTCCTTGAGCTCCCTGATACAGCCTGGAGGATGTCTCTGTCCCTGGGCGACTCTGTCCCTGGCTTAGATGACACTGTACAAACCTCCTGTGACTTGCAGTGGAGGGTCCCGGATAACATCATAGCAACCAGTTGGTTTGTACCCCATATTACCCCTGAGGTGTCTGCACTGTGCCCTTTTTCTTTGACTTCAGACATGGTGTTTCATTTTTTTGCTAAATTTCCTCCTTTTGATTTTTTTTGTTTGTTTTTGGTAGCAGCTTTTCAGTGGTTTATGACTAGTTTGCTCCAAGCCCCTGTTTGCTGTTAAAGTGAGATATGGCCCTTGCATTCGGCTGGATTCCTGCCGGGCTAACATTTTGGTGGGTCAGGAAAACCTAGCCAGTTTGAAATCTCAGCAGACCAGAATGGCCCGGGTAGAGTGGTGTGATGCACACGGGCTGGTCCGCACACTGACTGGATGTGGATTGATTTCAGTTTTTATAAATTGACTTGCAACTTGGACACTTTTCAGTTGACTTGGTGTGTTAACAATATTTTGAGTGAACTTGGTGATGATGCTTTAGTAATTTGTGTTTAATGTTCATTTAAGATGTGTCTTGCTTTATTTTATCCAGGTCTTTTTGTGCATATATTGTAATTTTATACCATATTTAACAGTTTGTAACATGGTTTTATGTGAATAAAGGCATTTTTCATTCATCTCTGTCTCTCTCTCTTTCCCTCCTTCCCGAAATGACTCTCTAAAAGAGTCATTTCTCTAGCAGCTTTCTCTTCAGAAACTGTTTCCAGGTCAATTCAATCTGCGTAGCTTCCCAGTACACCTAGGAAGTGCAAAGATCAGAATTTTCTGCTAAGTGCATGAAAGACTGTGCAATTACAATATACAACTTCCTGCTAGGGTGGAAATGCTTTGTTAAAAAGAGGGTCTTGCAGAATGATCTGCAGTTGGCTGGCTAGACTTTGGGTTAGTCTGATCTCATCCAGTGGTTCATACTAGAACCATCAAGAAAGCATTGTCTATAGCTGCCTGGTGCTTCATTTTGTTACTGGCATTCCCCAGAGGAGCACAGATTTCTTGGCATGTATAGAGATCTAGTTGCTAGTGCAGTTGGACCTGGATTCACAAATGACCTTGAAAGCCAGAAGAAAGGCCTAGGACTGGCAAAAGAAGTGACTTGAGAAGAATGTGGAGGCACCTGAGTGCTCTGCTTACAGCAGCCTGTGTTGCTAATGGTGTTGGTTGCTGCACTGGCATTTACCACATGTTGCATTGACAACACATAGCTTTGGGATACAGTATGTCAAATGTTGAGCCGAATCAAGCAAAAAATATAAATATAAAACTCCCAGTCCATCCACAGCTTCTCTTAATCTATGGTGCTTAAATTTGCCTCTGCCAGGACTCCTCTGAACATTATCACAACTTCTGACCAGGTACAGTAGGAAGCTTTATACTACAGCAGTGAGTTATTTCTCTTCTGCCAGAGAAAGGAGAGGCTACAGACACAGGATTGTATACACTGGTCTACTTCATTTATGCTGAACACAGAATGTTAACCATAGGTGGATGTTTAACATCAAAAATAGCATAGCACTGGCTCAAACTAGAGCCAGAGTGTTTTAGAGATCACTGTTATTTCTTTGCTGGAGCAGTTTTGCCATTGATTTTAATGAGAGCAGGAACAGATCCCCTGTCTTAATGCAGTTCAACTCCAGTCTATATGTAACACCTTTTTCAGTTTCCAAAAAGTTTGTGTTGTGAAACCTGCCCCTAAAAGAGCCCTAATTTCCCTTGTTGTTAAGGGAGATATTTTAGCTCAGAGAACATTCTCATAAGCAAATTACATTTCTATGATTATGAAAGTTGCTTACTTCATACTTGCCTGGTGCCTCCTTTTCTATGGTCCCTCCACAATACAAATGGAACTCCACTTGGATTTAAATGTCAATGACCTGTTCTCTTTAAAGCCAGCGATGTGATGAATATAATAATAATAAGTTTATTTATCTATCACTCCATCTCTGCTGAGAGGCTGGGTTGTCAGACAACTATTTCAGAAATACAGGATAATGAAAATATACCACCTCCAAGTAGCTTTTGTTGTAGTTAGTTTATAACAAGCCAGCTCTCTTTATTTTAGTTGGAACTGTCTACAGTCTTTTGAACTCTTAGCTATTCCTACTTTTTACAGATTGTGGGCCTAATTTTCATTGGTGCAGAGAACCCACAACAAAGTCAACCTGTGCCAGGGATTTTCAAAACCCCTGAAAATTAAAATCATAATATTTAAGTTGTATAATTCCACCATGTCGGTCACATAATCATATTAGGTGAAAAACTAAGCATGACAACAGGAAGAATTAAGACTAGAGTTGTAGACTTCACCCTGAATTTTTGAGCTTGAGAGATCTTACTGTATGTCATTATTTTCCCATATGCATATTATACATATTTTATATCTATAATACAATTGTAACATACACACAGGCACATACAGACATGCATGCTATCTGGCACACACTCGCACAATTTATATAAAAACGTATATATTTTTTACTAACAGTAAAGAACTGCCAACTCTTCTGTCAGTGTACAAAATTTACTTCTGCTGATATCACTGCTTTGTCTGTTCATACATAACCTTCACCTTGAAAAGTTTATCTTATCCTTCCATGGACATTTTCTTATCAAAGGGAAAGAAAACAAAATGCATTTAAAAATGTCATATGGTCAATTCAATTGGAGGGCACAAGAAAGTTGTTGTTTTTTCCCAAGAAATTGCAGACAGGTGGTTCAACACGCTAACTTTTAAATGAGGCCTCTAACATGTCGGCATATGCAAATATACTTTTTTTGCCGCCAAAGAGGTTTAACAATGTTCCTTGACTTTTAGCATTGCTAGTGTTATTCTGAAACCTAGATTTTGAAGAAATAAAACACCAGATTGAAGAATTTGTACAAAGCATTAAAATTTCTTTTTACTTTTGCCACTGTATTTTCCCTTAGAATCTAAAAGAATAATTTGAGGAAAAGGTTATGTGAACTAGTTATAGTCAGGAGTGAGCCAAATGCATACATGGGTCTGAGGCCAAATCTGAAATATTTTCATTTTTGGAGGTGTGATACTAGATGCTCATGCTCAGACCAGATGCTCATGTGGTTCAGTATTTTGTCTCTAATAAGGATCAGTGCCATATGATCCAGAGGAGGGAGCAAGAAATCCCAGAGAAATCCTATGGAAAAACTAGCCACTAGGAGAAGTTTCTTCCTATTATTATCAGAGATGTCCCCTTCTGTTTTAGAATCTAGGAAAGGATATATGTGGGGAAAATATGGTATAGATTCCAAGGCCATAAGAGACCACTGTGATCATCTAGTCCAACCTCCTGTGCAAGGTAGGCCAAAGACACCCCCTCCCCCATCCCCCGAAGTGGTGCAAGTAGAAATCATGTCTTGCCAGTACTGCACTCATGGGAGGGACACAAGCGAGGGCACGTGACCTCCCCACATGACCCTCCATGTGACTCCTCCCCGCCTCCAGCCCAGGACCCCCACGCTCTCCCCATCCTCTCTGACACCCCCCTTACCTGTCTAAAATTTTACAACTGCATCTGTTAAACATGAGGTTATGTATGTCTCTTGTAGCACTCTTCTGAACACCAGTTGGAAGGATTTTTTTTTTCAGTAAGTGTGGACTGATTTTTTTCTCTTAGAAGGCATGTAATTTTTTCAGGTTCACACTGATTAACACAGAAAACAATTGGGGCTGTTAAACTGTCTTCAAATTCCATAGAAAATTAAGATCAGCTGTATTTTCAAGTACAGTGATGAAATGGGTGTTTGTATATACAAACATCAACATGCTTAACTACTCACTCCCCCCCAAATATGAAGTATTTCAGTCTGTTTATATGGAATATGGGAGTTGGGTGAGGAGCCATTTCAGCATATGTATGACTTATTAAAAGACAAATTTTAAGTAGAACTTTATCCTAAACTGCATTATGGTATTCTACCCAAATATTGCAGTTTCATTGGGAGATTCAACAGAACAGACTCATAGACTCATAGACTTTAAGGTCAGAAGGGACCATTATGATCATCTAGTCTGACCTCCTGCACAATGCAGGCCACAGAATCTCACCCACCCACTCCTGTATCAAACCCCTAACCTATGTCTGAATTACTGAAGTCCTCAAATTGTGATTTGAAGACCTCAAGCTGCAGAGAATCCTCCAGCAAGTGACCCGTGCCCCATGCTGCAAAGGAAGGCGAAAAACCTCAGGGCCTCTGCCAATCTGCCCTGGAGGAAAATTCCTTCCTGACCCCAAATATGGCGATCAGTTAAACCCTGAGCATGTGGGCAAGACTCACCAGCCAGCACCCAGGAAACTCCTGAAACTCTTACCACAAAAGCGGTCCATAGACATGCAAGTAGTCCTATTGTCTTCAGTGGGAGTGATTGAATGATAAAGGGTTTACAGGATTAGGTTCCAAGTTTGTAAATTGTTCTAGATGAAACTGACAATGCCTGAGCTGTCAGATCAGAAGGAGCGTCATTCAAATAAAAGTGGGCAGTTGTGTGATAAGTCTTAGCTCCGTTACTAAGATGAGGAACATATTTTCAGCAAAGTTCTTGGCAGATTCCTGAGGCAGCTGGTTTAAGGTCATCAGTGTTCGGCATTATAATCTTCACTTATAGTCCTCTCACCCACAAATCTGGAAAATGAGGCATTTGTTTTCTTTGTTTTGCTGCTCCAGTTCCAGTTAGCAAAATGCATGTTAGACTAGTTTGGCTGCAAAGAAAAATTCGCTGTACATTGGGGACAACACCTGATACCTGTCAGGCTGCAGAACTGGGCTGATATCAGAATCCAAACATCCTCTGGTCAATGCAAGCAGAGGCATTCCTCTAATGATTTGGACTTGATGTGATGCAGTATGAATGTCATGGATAATTCAGATCAGTTGGGAGAAACAGAATCAAAAACACTGTTTAAACACCTTCTGCCACCTGCCTCCCCCAAGGACTCCTAACCAATTTAACAGCACATATGCTAACAATCTTAAATTAAGCCTTTAAGTTTGTTAGCATATGCATTGTGCTGTTAAAGCCATATAAAGAAAGAATGGCCTCCCTAGCCATGTTCTGTTCTTTTAAGGAGCCCCACCCCCACCCCCACTCATGGAGGGGTTGGCCCCAAGTCTTTCCGGTACCCCGTACCCCCTAAAAATCTCTTGCTGGTACTGTGTACTGGAGAGTATCACCCTACTTGCACTACTGCCCCCCCACAAAAAAATCCTAGAGGGATCTTTTAGAAAAACATCCAATCCTGATGTAAAAATTGCCAGTGATAGAGAATCCATCCCAAAACTTGGTAAATTGTTCCAATGGTTAATTAATGTATGCCTTAGTTCCAATCTGAATTTGTCTAGGTTCAACTTCCAGACACTGGATTGTGTTATGCCCTCTTCTGTTAGACTGAAGGGTTCATTATCAAATATTTGCTTCCCATGTAGGTTTTTACAGACTGATATCACGTCCCCCTCTCTCCCACCTAATCTTTGTTAAGCTAAATAGATTGAACTCCTTGAGTCTATCACTACAAGGCATGTTTTCTATTCAATTAATCATTGGAACATAAGACCTGCCACACTGGGTCAGACCATCTAATCCAGTATCCTATCTCAGACAGTGGTCAGTACCAGAGCTTCAGGGGAAGTGTACAGAAAAGAGCAGTTATGAAGTGATCCACCTGTCTTCAGAAGTTTAAGGTTGCCTTGAGCTTGGGGTTGTAACCCTGAGCATTTTGGCTAATAGCTATTGATGGACCTATCCTCTATGAACTTATATAGTTCTTTATATAGTTCAATTATACTTCAGGCCATCATAACATCCCATGGCAATGAGTTCCACAGGATAATTGTTTACTGTGTGGAAAAAGTACTACTTCTTGCTTGTATTAAACCTCCCCAAGTGTCAGTAGCTAGGCTGATGGAAGAATTCTTCTGTTGACATAGCACTGTCTACACTGGGAATTAGGTCAGTTTAACTACATCTCTCAGGGGGGTAGATTTTTCACTCCCCTGAGAGACATAACTGTGCTGATGTAAGTGTTCAGTGTAGACTAGCCCCTAGGCTCCTAATATTGGTGTGTAGGTGATTAAAGAATTTCTTCTCTTCATGGCCTTTGATTCCTTTATTAATTTTGTTCTCAACATCTTGATTTTGTTCTAAACGAGTCCTCCTATCTTCTCTCCTTTTACCCTCTGCTTTTGTGTGTGTGTGATAAGTATGTTACTTACAGATTCAAATGTATCACAGCTGATTATGAGACAACTGAAAAACTTTGTTGATTTCAGACTTATTCTCCAGAATAACAAGACCATTTTGAGTTCTAATCTTGTCCTCCAAAGTGCTTGCAACCCCTCCCAGCCAGGTTTCAAGTGCAAATTTTACAAGCAAAGTCTCCACTCCATCATCTGAGTCTTAAATGAAAATATTGAATAGTATTGTACCCAAGATAGCCCCATGGAGGACCCCACTTGATATGTCCTCCCAGATCAACAGTGAACCATTGATAACTATTCATTGGGTCAAGTATCAGAGGGGTAGCCGTGTTAGTCTGGATCTGTAAAAGCAGCAAAGAGTCTTGTGGCACCTTATAGACTAACAGACGTTTTGGAGCATGAGCTTTCGTGGGTGAATACCCACTTCGTCGGATGCATGTATTCATTGGGTGCGGTCTTTCAACCAGCTGGGCACTCACCTTATAGTAATTCCATCTAGATCACATTTCCCTAGTTTGCTAATAAGAATGTCATGTGGGACTGTATCGTGCCTTACTAAAGTCCCTATCTATCATATCTATTGCTTCCTCCCATCCATTAAGCCAAGTACCCTGTCAAACAAGGAAGCTAGACTGGTATGGCGTGACTTGTTCTTGACAAATCCATGTTGGCTATTACTTATTGTCTCGGTATCCTCAGGGTGCTTACAAATAGATTGTTTAATACTTTGCTCCAGTATCTTTCCAGTGTTGAAGTTAGGCTGACTATAATAGTTAGAATTATCCACCGGCCCAAGGAAATGGGAGAAAGAGTTGCTGCTGCAGAACCTCCCCTCTTCAGGTTCTTATTTCCCATTTCCCTGGCCTTTGTTTGAACTTCTCTTCTGACTCCCTTCTCTGTCATCTACATCCCCTCACTGCACCATACATTGAGTACGGAAGCCAACAACAAGAGGGGAAGCAGTGTGAAAGAACAAGAGGTAGCTGATGCTCATGATAGTATCCGTACTGACTGAAGGGCCAAACCACGGGGGGGGGGGGGAATCTTTCTTTCCCTACCTATACCCCCTTCTGGGTAGGAGGCAGGGAACTCAAATGAAGGGAGTGGACTGCTCCTTATTTGCTCTATATCCTCACTCCTGCAATATCTGCCACTGCAGCCAACAAGAGTGGATAATCACAAGCTTTGTTTACTTCCAAACAAAAAACTAGCTGAACATGGAGTTACGGTACAGAGAACAGTACATATCAGTAATTGAGGGTAAAACATCTTGCCTGGATGCTCTAATTATCCCAGATTCATGCATTACAAACCCAGGAAATTCAGAGTTAAGGTTATACTTAAAAGAAATCTAGACATGATCAGGGGCAGAAATGCACCGTTAAGGCACACAAGCAACCTTAACTCTGCCCTGCAGTGATACTATGCAATCAGTACAATAAAGTGCTTCAGAGTAGCAGCCGTGTTAGTCTGTATCCGCAAAAAGAACAGGAGTACTTTTGGCACCTTAGAGACTAACAAATTTATTTGAGCATAAGCTTTCGTGGGCTACAGCTTGCTTGTGATCTCATTTTTACAGACATTCATTTTTCATGTTTTTCTCCTCTTGGTGTCACTACAGGACAGAGTTAAGATTTATACGGCTCTCCATTCCCATGTTCCCATCCAGAATCAAGGCCCCATTGTACTATTATTATACCAACATATACAAAGAGACGGTTCCCACCCTGAGCAGCTCACAATTGGATGGACATTTCTGCTAGAATGATCACTACAGGAAAAAGTTAATGATGTTGACATTTAAGCATTTATCATCAGGTTTCACAGGCAACACTCCACTTCAATGAATGGGGAAGTTCACATCTTTTGGAGCTAGTGTCTAACACTCTTTGCTGATTCTGAAAGACAATCCTGGATCAGTTTGCTTTTGGAAGGCTCAGAGCAGCATCATCCCTGAAGCAAATAGAGCAAAAAAGCAATATACATAAAAATCAAGAAGTAATGAAATGAGAAAAAAATTACAAAATAAAAACTACTAGATATATAAAACTGAATCATTATTACAGTAATTATGTTGTGCATATTCAGTGTGTTTTCTTGTAATATGTCATTGAACAGATATGCTAAGTGACTCATACCTTTGGATCATTCTGTGATCTTCAGATTTGCAATTTACCATGAGCCACCTGGCACCTGCAAAACTGCTCAGTCACAATGAGGTAATAATCTGTTTCACCAATCTGGAGTTGATTCAAAAGTGCTAGATTTTAGATTTAGAACTGGTCTTGAACCTTTGAGCTTGGTTTGATCCTAGCAAACCATGACTCCCAGGTTGCTGAATGTGTGTTTACTGTATTGCCCTAAAAGCAAGGCAGGAATTTCTTTCAAACAAAAAGAACTGTTTGCATAACACATGTTCCTATTGAGCTGTAAACTTGTTTTTTGATTAATTCCCCTGGAGGGGGGAAAGGCTTACATTAAGATGGGAATGGGTCACAACAAAAGCTGTTTGTGAGAAGTATGCAGACCTCTGACAAAGATCAAGGGTTATGTGGTTCAAAGGTCTTTGAGTCTCTAGGGATATCACTGTTTCAAACAACATTTACTCTTTTAATCCTTCTCAGAACTTTTTTATTGTAAAGGCAATACTACAAATAAATAAATAAATAAAAAGACTTCCCTGCCTTCTTAGGGTTCTAACATGCATTCAGTACTTCAATTCTACTTTTTCCTTTCTACCTAGAGTCAAATAGTTCTGAGGATGACCCATTAATTAATTAATTTAAGCTTAGTTCTATTCATCTACATTTATAGAGTCAATACTTTTATCCAAAACAGCATAGATAGAAGGTTGTATTGCATTATTTATAAACATAATTTATAAACAGAACTTGAAGTAGATTAAACAAGATATTAACTGTTGTTGTTTTTTTCCTGAACAAGCCCCTTATTTTGGACTAGGCAAATGAGCAAGAATTTGTATTTAGTTCTACCTTATTATTTTTATTTAATATAAAGCATTCAAAAACCCCACTCAGAATCAAGGCCTGATTGTGCTAAATGCTATACAAACACATATAACATGATCCTTACCCTGAAAAATTTCAAGCTAAGACAACATATAAAGGGAGGGAGGAGAGTTTTATATGCATAACTTGAAGACAGTCTTTCATTTCCCAGATGAAAGGTGAAGCTGCTGGGTGATGTAAATTATTGCCAAGTTTGAATCAGTCAAAAGAACGTGAACCTGAAAGCTGCAGCCGTGCCCCAAATATTGTTGTTTTGGCTGGAACTGTCCATTTTACTAGTACCTTGGTCCCTGAATAGCCCATCCATGCATTAATTAGTGAGTCCAGCTCTTCAGGAGGCAGCAGGCTCTAATAGATTGGACACTGGACAGGAACACAAGAGACGTGAATTCTATTCCCGGCTCTGCTACTGACCTGTGTCACCTGGAGTAAATCAGCCCCTTCTCTGCCTTATCTATTTAGGCTGTAAACTCTTCAGATGGTCTATTACCATGTGTTTCTACAGTACCTAACAAAATGGGGCCAATAGTATCAGCTGGTGCCTCTAGGCAACACCTTAACACAAATAGTGGTAATTTTAAAAGAAAGTCTTTCCGATAGTCTTCCCTAAGGGAATCGTAAAAATAAGAAAACATGCATGTCACCTATTCACATAAATCTGGTTGTACTGTACACATAATAGTGTGATCAGTTCCCCATATTAAAGGGTATCTGTCATAAGAGAGCAATTAACATTAGGCCTCCTGTACCACAACACTTTGAGAGCTCACATGTTAACAGTCGTAGACATCTGCTGCTTTCGTCATTTCCCCCTTCACACTCAAAAAGCAAAGGCTGTTTTCTTATCTCCAGACCTTTTATTAGTGATAATCACAGTTCTTCAGCACAGGGCCAATTACAAAGCAGTGGTTTAGCAGTCTTAACGCTCGTTAGCCCTTATGCTAAATAGGGCAGTCCTTTCTTCAGGCTCTGCATCCTGTACAGTTGGGCTAAAGGTATGATTTACTGTTCTGTTGTTATCAATTAACAGCAGTCTGGAGGCCAGAACAAAATATGGAACCTTCCACTTCAAGGTTTTCATTTCCAATCTAGGCCCGGTCAATAGTGACTGCAAGTTGGTAAGACCTGGCTGCATCCAGCTCCCAGAATCACAAACTCTGAGGGTAGCAGGCTCAGCAGTGAGGCCAAGCTCTGAATAACCTACAAGAGTGAAGAAGCCTCATCCTAAAATGTGCTCTCGCTGACTGAGGTATGTTGATGGAACAGTGAGAGAAGGTTTACACTGCTGTTTCTCATGTAGTATCCCCTTTTCTGTATAAATAGAGGTGACTACCACCCCAGTCTGCCAACCTGGTACTCTTTCATCATCACCACATTCACAAATTTAAAAATAATAATGGTAAATATGTATATAGCTATGAAATAGCCACAGAATAAGAAAATATTTCTGAAGACTCTCTTACCTGACTAACCCCAACACTGTTGTCTTTAAGCAAAGTAGCACTGAAGCAGATGCACTCACTGTGTTATTTCTAAGTGTATTGTATTTTAACTATTATGTTTCTTTTTCTTCTGTTCAAGGGACACTCTTGAGCTACATGTAATACTTGGTACTGAATTATTATTTACTAATGGCAAAAAGGGTTTTCTTTGATGAACTGTGGACAATACATGTTGAGAACAGGGATCAGCAATGTGTCTGTGGTAACAATTTTGAGGTCTGTGGTAATTTTTCAAAAAAATTGAATGACTGAATGACATGACCCCTCCCCCCGCCCATGTCCGTCACTAAGTACGGTAATTTTGTCAAGTATCTGTTGCGCAACATGGTGGTGCTGATCCCGAGTGAGAAATTTAGTTACCTAAATGGAACCTTTATAATAGGCTTTATATATAATTACTTTTTTCACTGTTTAACACAATCAGTATTTTAAAGTGCATTTTTTCTAAGTCATGTTTCATGAAAGGAAGAGGATATAATCTCCAAATCCTAATCTACAACAGAGATAAATGGAGGTGATTGTAGAAGTCAGGATATGTTTATTACTAGAAGGTGCAATTCCCCTTCTTCAGTACTTAACACCTCTGCTGTTAGCTGGTTTCTTCCTCCCACCCGCCATTTTCTCCCTTTAAAAGAAGATACATATTGCCAATCACAAATTTGTTTTTCTATGAGTTTTCCTCCTCCCCTTTACAAACTCTACGAGTTAACACAGAATCAAATGGGTAACATTAAGATCCAGAATGTGTCTCAGTAAATAGAATTTACTATTTTGACTTGAGTTCTCTGGTCACTATTATAAGACAGCTCTGTTTTTCCCATAAGGCAATATCTGAGGAAGTGGATAGAGTGAAGAACAATTCTTCTCTCCCCCCTACCACTTCCAACACTTCTCTGCAGAAGTTTTTACACTGCTGGAGATTCCGAGGGATAAACTTTCAAAGGGATGTATTGAGAAGTTTCATTCCCTAACCCTGGGTCTTGTTCATAACCATTGCTACACTTTATTTTGTACACTGTTCGAAATGCTAACTCTAATTTATTCTTTTCCTTTGGATAACATAGTTCCCCATTTTAACACATTATCTGATAGTACCAGTTTCAGGGTATTATTTTAGATGCACAGAAAGAGAGTTGCAAACATCAGCATAGAGAAACACAGAACTAGAGGTAGTGGATTTGATTGACATATTTTACAGCTATTGCAAGTCCACTTAATTCTTTTTCCTTTACACTCTTAAGATCAAAGGGTTTTGCTGAAACAACTTTCACAATAATAACTTGGCTTCTTTCCTTTGCGTCATTTGCAGAGGTTTACATAGGCCTTGAGTTTACCATTATAGTTAGAACAAATGGCCAAACAAACTGGCCCCACACATGTAATAGCCCACCAGTTGTTCCACTGAGTTGGCTTGGGGATGGCTGCACATTGCATTGCTGGTGATGATTATCTTTGAGGTGTCTGTGAGTTAGAAAATGAAGCCTAATGTTCATGTGATAAAACTTCTGATCAATGAACAGAATGAATTATGTCCTTGACCCATCCTAGAACATGCATAATTTGGGGCACATACTTCCCACTGTATATGAACCCAAGTACCTCTGATAGCCCTGCGTTTCCAGTTCTGATCTGAAGATGTTTTTTTCATTTTACTGATCCTCATAGGCATCCAGTAAAAACTCTGTGCAAGAGCTAAAGGTGTGCTGACTGGCAACAGCTGTATGTGTAATTTCAGCTAAATCTTTTCTCCTACGTCTCTTCTCTTTTACACCAGTGTAATTCCACTGCACCAGATCCTGTTGTTGGTGCAAAGTTGCCAGAAAGCTGGTGGCACTGATCCCTGAGTACTCCCCATGCCTGGGGAATCTCCAAGTGGTGTAGAACCATCACATTGCAGATCTTGTGCCAGCCCTCCTCCAGACCCATGATGCACAGGATGTGTCTGGGAGAGAGTGTTAAGACCCCCTGTGCAGCAGCAATCCTCTGCTACTAGCACAACCTATGGGGGCAATTGCCAGCCCGGGCAAAGCAGAGTTGGCCTGAGGCTGCTCTATTTTAGGTCAGAAATGAGCTCTGTGCCAGCATCAGGTTTTCTGAGGTTTGTTTGTTTGTTTGTTTTAGTTTGTTGAGTTCACTTTGCCACTGCTATGCACCCAAGGGATACACAATCCAAAGGGTAGAGGAAGGTAAAGTATTTGTCATTCTTCCAGAGATGAGAGAGCAGAGTCAATCTCAAAAATCTTTAGCAAAGAAGGGTGCACGAGAAATAGCAGTAGCCTTGTAGCAGCTCGCAGCAGTGTGGCATGTATCGTACCAATGAACGGGGGTATAAATAAAGGTCTGCAATACCTTTGATTCACAAATAGAGCATCATGACAAAGGAAATTTACATGACTGGATTTCACATGAGCACCTGTATATTTTCCAGCATCTGTAGGGATAAATGTTTTCTTTTTAAACAATTTATTTATTTAGAAAGTTTTAACAAGTTTGCAAATCGCTGCCATGTAAATAGCAGAGACAAAACAATCATTACAGCAATGAGATTTTGTTTAGAGAAACATACAGTAATATAAACGTCAGCTGGATCTAACAGGGTGTTATAGTACAAAGTGTTTCTGATGACTTTAGTAAATTGAGTGAAGTCTCTGCAGTTTTGTTTCCTTTCATATTACTCTTAATTTACAGCAACATTGTTTTCTTCAATAAAATCATTTTATTTGAATTCTAAAGATTTTATTTTTGTATAAAGTAGCTGAGTGAGTTCAATTGTGGAGATACTAGGTACATAGGACAGCTGGAGACTAAGGACCCAATTCTGCAAACTCTTCCACATGTCTTAATTTAAAAAAAAAATCTATGTATGTATTTAGGAAGTTTTAACAAGTTTACAAATAATTTCCATGTAAATATCAGAGACAAAATGCTGATCATTACAACACTGAACTTTTGTTTAGAAAAACATACAGTGATATAACCAGAGGTGAAAGTAAGCCGGTACGTCCCACCGGCAAGAGCCAGTGCGCCGTACTGGGGTGGCCCGGCTTCCCCAGGCAGCAATTTAAAGGGCCTGGGGCTCCCACCAGCAGCCGGAGCTCCAGGCCCTCTAAATTGCAGCCAGAGCCCTGCTGCTGGAGACCTGGAGCGGCGGGGCTCCGGGGGTTATTTAAAGGTCCAGGGGTCCCGCTGCCTCTACTGCCCTGGGCCCTTTAAATAGCCGCCGTAGCCCTGCCGCCGCTATCCCAGGGCTCCGTGGGCTATTTAAAGGGCTGGGGAGGTAGCAGCAGGGGAGTCCTGGGCCCTTTAAATAGCCCCCAGAGCCCTGGAGTAGCGGCGGAGCTCCCGCTGACTCTATGGCCCCGGCCCTTTAAATAGCCCCCAGAGCCCTGGAGTAGCGGCGGGGCTCCCACTGACTCTGTGGCCCTAGCCCTTTAAATAGCCCCCGGAACCCCGCTACTGGAGCCCCGAGGTAGCAGCAGCAGCTGGAGGCTCCAGCAGCGGTTTAAAGGGCCCAGGGTGGTAGCAGCAGCCGAGCCCTGGGCCCTTTAAACTGCTGCCAGAGCCCCCAGCTGCCACTGCTACCCTGGCAGGGGAGTGGGAGGCCACTTACCAGTACAGGGCGGGCCGGGGCTGGCTCTGACCCCCCATCCCCACCCCTTCCACCTGAGGCCCCGCCCCTTCCAGGGGCCAGAGCCAGCCCAAACCCAACCCCATACCGCTAAGTCCCTGTTCCTACTTTCACCCCTGGGTATAACCGTCAGATCTCTCTATTTAACAGGTGTCATCATATTGCAGAGTAAGTCTCTTTACACTCCCCAAGTTGTGTTATTTATGGTGATTTTATTAAATTGAGTGCTTAATTTTAAATGCACATACAATAATTTTAAGCACGTGTATCTTTGCGGGATCAGGGTCTAAGTTTGAATGTACATTCTCATTCAGAGCATGATGAGAGAGAAAAATCCATTTGTACTTTGTAGCAATGTGCTTGGTGTGCCAAGATAGGCACATGATGCCTTTTGTAGGGTATATTTTCAACATCTCTGTGGCTCTGATTGCACTATTAAGGCAAAGGTCCACACTGGCAGTAGTGCAGAGCCATCCCACTCCAAAGAAAGGCCCAGGAAGCTGGTCACAGCCCTTCCTCCACTGTCTCCACCCCACAAGGTGCAAGCAGGGATCATTCTCTATGCTCAGACAAGTGCATAGACTGCAATTGTACCCATCACCTGTGCAAGACAAGTAGGAGGGAAACATCTTCTTGTAGTTCAGGGGACAGTGGATGGAGCAGCAGGACACCTGAGTTCCATTTCCAGTTGAAAATGAGATTTAGGTTCCTAAATCAGTTAGGTGTTGTAATGCTGAGCGCAGCAATATCTAAATACCTTTACAAATCTGGGCCTATGAATCTGCATGAGAACTATGTTGGAGTAGGCAAACACAGGGGATTTTCACTAACACACATTTGCCCATATGTTTTATATGCATGTAAACAGAGTTTGTTGGGGAATCTGTTTTGGTTCTTCAGCTAAAGGATGCAGAAATATAATATTGTGGGCATTTTTCAAACTGATTCTAAAAGAATGACGGCCTATCTGCCAGGTAATGTTAATGCTCCATTTACCATCTACAAAATCATTTCCAGTTTTATATCTATCACAAGTGTTATGACCCCACTGTCAGTGTTAAAGCAAGAGACCGATATTTTCTATTGTGTGTCATTTCTAGTTGTATGAAATAAACAGCAGTTAGATGGTCCTTTTTCTGTCAGTTTTCTTGTGTTGATCCTTTCATATGATAGGATTTTAAACTTAGTGAAAACCCTGTCAAATTCATAACCCCATTCCAGAAAATAGTTAGCACTGAGCTGTGTAAGCATTACTATAACACAGAAGGCATTAGCAGCAGACATCTGTCAGTAAACAAAACTGCAGGCAAGATGAGCTATTCTGCCTTTACTCTTGCTATATGAATTTGATACTGAATCAGTAGCTGGTTCATTAAAATTCAAAGGTACTAGTTTGTGTCGTAAGTGCCAAATTATGGTTGAATTTGTTAAGAATGTCAAAACACTGCCATGCTACAGTCAACATTCATCTATTGAATACCATTCCTCCATGTTATCTAGATGGCAGTAGATAAAGACTCTCTCTAAAAACTCTCCTTAATATTTTGTTGATAGTGATTTTTTTCCTACAGTTATACGTTTGGTTTTACATATGGGAGTTCCCTTCTCTGCACAAAGTGATAAAGTTCCAAAGAGTTTTTAAAAGTTTAATTTAAAAAAAAAGGGGGGGGAGGTTCATTATGTATGCTAGAGATGGCTGAGTGGTCAGCAAGGGATGACTAAATTCAGGGGTATCATTGTGCAAGCTACACATCAGTAAATCATCATAAGTGGGTGTGACAACAAGTATAATTGACATGCCAAAGGCGTGTATGGATGAGGTTATATCAGGAAAAGCACTGAACAGAAAGCAGTTACATCTTGTTACACCCATTGGTTGGCTACATTTGCTGTTACAATCCTGTCTTCACAGTATGTAAACTTCAATGGTTCCCATACCTGATCCTGGATGCATAATTTACACCAAAGGTTCTCAACCAGGGTCCGAGGCCCCCTGGGGGGCCACAAGCAAGATTCAGGGGGCCGCCAAAATAAACTAGAGAGCAGGGCCAGCATTAAGAGTCACTGGGGCCCAGGTAGGGCAATCCCTAGCTATTTTGGTGCCCTACACGGGCGGGGGGTTCCCGGGGGCTGGCCCCAGGCCTCCACGGGGAACAGGGTGGAGGGGGGGCTGACCACTTCCGGTGGGAAGTGGAGTGACCCGGCCCCAGCCTGCTCTGCTCCCCTGGCTCCCAGGTTTGGGGGGAGGGGAGAACTGCCCCCCAGCAATCGCCAGCGGTGTGGCTGGGAGCCAGGGGAGCAGAGCAGGCTGGGGCCAGGTCGCTCTACTTACCAGTGAGTGCAGACCCGACCGCTTCTGGAGTCCTCAGGGGAGTGGGGGCAAGGCTGGAGCCCAAGAAAGAAAGCTAGACCCCAAGCCCCACTGTGGGGGCTGAAGCTGAAGCCGCATGGGGCTGAAGCCAAATCCCAAACAACTTAGCCTCGTGGGGCCCCCTGCGGCCTCCCCATAACTCCAGCCCTGGCTTTTAATCTACTGGATATGCAGAAAAACAGTTGTTGTGGCACAGGCAGGCCACGGAGGTTTTATACCATGGGGGGGGGGACTCCGAAAGAAAAAGGTTGAGATTCCCCGACTTACATCATCATTTATGTCACTTCTGAATTTGGCTGGGAAAAGCTCTTTCTCATCTTACTTCTCTACAGGCTGTATTATACCGTCAAATTTAGGCAGAATTCCTCATTGATTTTGTTTCAGTGGGGAGTTCTACTTAAATATCTGATGGCAAGTTATGGCATTATGTAACTATTTATCTAATATTGTACCTGATTTCGAACTGTGCATTGCCCATGGCTGTGCAAAGCCCTGTCTGGTCTTATCTTCACTTTAAATCTCAACTGGAGACAAGTAATTACCAAGTGAATGTCAATGAAACTATCTACTACAAAGGTTTTAAGAAACTGACCAAACAAAGCCAGGATTAGGAAACGTTTGACAATTCTTACCACTCTGCCTATTTGTGTTTGTTGCAGTATTTACTTACTCCAAATATCCTTAAAGATTATAATTTCCTGTAGCTGCACCACCCAAGGATCTTTTGTTTGTGATCGGATTTTCTCATTTAGTCGATCTAAGTTCAAAGAATTATAAAGAGCTGAAAATTGATTGGCATGTGAAAAAAGAACAGCAAACTGACAGCACTGCTCTAATACCATTAACACTTCACCACAAAGGCCAGCTAAACCAATAGCTATACTAAAAGGATTAGTAGTGTTTTTAAAGAGTACATTTTCTAAGAGAACCCAAACTATACACATAAGTATTGTGAAACCATTTTAAATACCAGCTAGAACAATATATACTATAGACTATATCTCTGTTATATAATATAGTATAAATTATATAGTCTATATGATCACCTAAATGATAATTTTGGGTATGCATGCAATCCAGATCAGACTCTAAATTTGTTAAAGGAAAAGGCTGTCATTGAGCTAAGGGTAAAATGCAATAGAAAATAGACTGCATGGATAACTACATTGATTTATATTCACTGTATCAGACTAACATGCAGTGCATTAAAGTGCAGAATCCTCTTAAACAGATGTGTGAGGAATAAGTCTAAAATAGTAAGTCGAAAAGAAAAATACTGATGAAACAAGATTATTTAACACATTTCTACATTAGCTAAATAGCTACAACAATAAGACTTTTCATTGATTCTAATGCTCTTATTCTGGTTCAGCAGCACATTATTCCATGAATACTTCTATTGACTTCAGTGGGGCTACTGGTGGAGTAAGGTACTATTCATTTAGGAAGGCTATTGGAATCTGTCCCATAGTGTTTTCTATCATAGATCTCAAAGCACTTTACAATCATGGTAAGAGTTGTTATCTTCATTAGACAGATGCAGAAACTGAGGCTCAGAGATATTCAGGCCAAAATTTTCAAAAGCATCCACTCATTTTGAGTGCCTCAACTTTGGGAGCCCAGCTTGTGAAACTGTGCACCTCGAAATGTAGAACATCTCATGCTCACACAACTAGTTCATGGCACTGTCAAGAACCATAGTCCCTTGACTCTCAGGGCTTCTATACTCACATGTTTTATACAACTTTAAATATATGGGTTTAAAAACAGATATAATTAAAGCACTACAATGCCCAAGTGTGAACACAGCTATACTGAATTGAAAGAAATATGGATAGAAATAACCAGAAATATGGACAGAAATAAACTATACGGATATAAGCACCACATACAAACTGACATCCAAGAAAACTATTCTTCACTCTCTGGCTGCAGCAGGGAAGGGGAAGGCCAGATACTGTGGCATTCCAAGCATTAATTTCTGAGAGTGAACTAAGGCCCCAAGGCCAGCTGGATTACAGGTGTTCCCCCTCTTGAATTTATCTCATGAGGTGGCTAATAAATAGCTGGGGAAAAGGCCTTTCTGCAAGCAGGGAGGAAGAGGTGCAGCGTTCGCGATGACTGATGGAGACAGAATTGTCAGAGGGAAGAGACTGTTATATTTAATGTCAATAGTGTGAATGTAAGGATAAAAAAATATAACTAGCAATAAAACACTGATTGTCATACCTATGCAGCTGCAAACCAAGTAACTACAAAACAAATTGCTCAGGTGTAGTGTCTGCTATTGGTGTGGTGTCTAGCATGCAAATCAATGGCCCAACCAGTCAAGCCCTTACTCTTATGAATAGCCCCATTGATTTCAGTGATCAGGCCCCTAGTGTGTGTGCGTGTGTGTGCGCACACATTTTTGCTTGAAACTGACAAAGAATGAAGATGTGGTCTTCTCTGAATAATTCCACTGGGAACCTCTAAGGACTCTGTTATCTGAAACAACAGATGTTCGGTGGGTTCTCGGAGTTCAGTGAAGACTGTCAAAAGAGACACCCACACATACTCTGTTTTCTCATAGAGATGATTGTTGTCTTTTGTTGTTCTTCTCTTAATCTAAAATACAGTACAGGGCATTCAGACTGAGAGTGCTGTTCTTTATTCGTGGGACAACATAGCACATCATCATCACAAAGATAATAAAATAGGAGCTGACCTTTCAAGAATCATGCTCTTTTCTCCAAGCTACCAGGGTCTCTTCAAATGGCCGTAGTTATCCAATAGTCTTGTGAAAAGTGTGAGATCCTTAAAAGCTTCTCCACCTCACTTTTTTTCCTAGGTAGTCCAATAAAAATTATTATATTATCTACTGCTTGGTGGGTATGATGGGATGGACAACTTTTGCAGCAGGTTAGGAAGGAGTTAATAGTCCTGGACACGTACTGAATCAGGATCCGTTCTGCAACACCTACCAGCAATACCAAGACTGGAGAACTTTTACCTAGATGGAGTGAAAGAGAAGGGAGCAGGCTTCAGAACTGGGCTACCTTGGAAGAACCTAGGCAGTGGTTGAGTTGACTTTTGTGGTGTTTAGTGATGTTCTATAGACATTCATAGCTGCTTGACATTCTATAGACATGCCAGCAATTTCTCCACCACACTTTTTCCTAGCTGATGGTAAGGTCATTATGGGATAGATTGTGAGCTTGCCACAAGCCCTAGCCATGGGCCATTGGGTAGTTACACTGCCCCAGGCAAAGACTGGGGAGCATAAAATGATAGAGACAAAATCTCCTTCCTGGTTTCCCCTTCTGAAAGGGAATGTACCCCTGTGCCAGCAATGTCCCACCAAGGCTACACCTACTTCTTATCCTTTCCTGCACAGTCCCAGTCCACATGAACAACCTCCACAGGGGCCATGTACTCCCCTTTTGCACAGCTATCTGCAGTAATGGGTGTGCAGAGTGGTAATGGAGTATTCCCTGAGCAGGTGCACAGGCAGGACACAATCTGGCACTAATTACAGCTGGATATATCTCTTTAGTTTTCATAATCCCTTTATGATAAAGACAAGGTCACATTAAGTCAATGTGTATAAATAAATAAATAAATAAATAACTGACCACTTAAGATGCATTTATCAAAGGGGTTCAAACCATGCTACTTTAAAGCTCTTTGGTGTACGTTACAGACCTGTGACTGAGGCACAAACCTAACATTTTCTCCTTTTGGTTTAAATGCCAGGTTTGGGAGATTTAAGATTAAGTGCACAGCCCCTATTAAGAAAGATGTAGTTTAGGCTTTGTGCTTGACATCATAATATCCTTAAGTGGCCATTGTACAAATCCATGAGATATTATTTTTACTGGTTGTGTTCCAGTAAGCGCTGCAGGATTAACTCAAAGCAAGCATTGTTTGAAACTTGTGGTCAGCATGTTCTGCTAAAGTGTATTGCTTTAATATAGTTCAGCTATTAACCAATTAAACCTGGGTGATATATTTTACATTTGAAACTGAACTATATCCGGGTTTTCTCCCTTTCACCCTGATCTCCTTCCAAATTGCATCCCTGGAAAGCCTAATTCTTCTTGACAGAAGCTTGTCACTTCTTTAGATTTGGTGGGAAGTTGAGTTGATGACACTATTGGCCCCATGGGTGCCATAGAGCCTGATGTACTTGTGTTTATTGATCATAGATCCTATGGCCACAGTCTGCTTGACAAGCAGGAGAAAGGCTGAAGATGCTGGATTTTAAACCTCACAATATTGCAAGGAAATATTTGAGCCTTCCTACAGTTAAGATTAGCTTTCCAAAATCATAAGTATTTAAACTAGATATGTCCTCAGGAGTGGATAATCGAAGGACATTACAAAATAGTGCTAAAAATACAAACAAACGGGTATATGGATAAAGGATATTGCAGGTGTATTGCCCCAGCAGAAGCTCCTGAAGGCTTTGTCCTTCTAGGAACAGAGATATAGCACAGCTGCTATGCTACCCTTGAGATACGTGCAGTAGCACACATCAGACTGGATGAACTCCTGGGTCATGAAGTCCAGTCCCCTCCCATTGCAAGCAACCCTGTCACATAATCCCATTCATAAACTCAACAAGATCCATCTTAAATCCAGTTAGATTGTCCCACCCTCCCATTCCACCCCACCTTCCCACACCACCACCCACCGGAAGGCTGTTCCAGGGCCTCCATTGTACACACACACACACACACACACACACACACACACACACACACACACACACACACACACACACACACACACACACACACACACACACACACACACACACACACACACACACACACACACACCATGGAATTTGAGATTGGAGCCCTGGTCCTATCCCTCCAGTTCCTCCCTGTCATCTCTAGGAGGTTTGAGCCAACAGCAGTGCTGATCAGAAGCAGTTCTTGCTCCTTGCAGTGCAAAGATTGTCATTTAAGAGGCCTCTCTTTAGGGAGTACGACGGGAAGGGGAAGTTTTCTGTGCCTGTCTTCCCCAGTCACAGTCTTGCCCAAATGATATATACACATTTTTCTTCAGAATCCGTACTATTGGTTGTGCTTATTACAAAATGAAAAAAAAGTCAGTTTTAGCCCAAATCTTGGATCTCTGTTATGTGGCAGGTAGATCTTCAGCAGCACAATTATTAGGAATTATATTTAGAGTGTCTGCTTTTAGCTGTCATTAAAGTCTGAAATCTCACTGGAGGTAAAACTGGATATTCTAGCTATGGAGCAGGCAAACTTTTTGGCCTGAGGGCCACCTCTGGGTGGGGAAATTGTATGCAGGGCCAGGGCAGGGGGTTGGGGTGTGGGAGGGAGCGTGGGGTGTGGGAGGGGGTGCGGTGTGCAGGAAGGGGCTCAGGGCAAGGGGTTGGGGCAGAGGAAGGGTGAGGGGGCTCAGGGAAGGGGGTTGGGGTGCAGGAGGGGGTGCACAGTGTGGAAGGGAGCTCTGGGCAGTGGTGCAGGGAGGGGTGCAGAGTGCAGGGGGGCTCAGGGTAGGGGGGTTGGGTGTAGGAGGGTGCAAGGTGCAGCAGGGGGCTCAGGGCAGGGAGTTGGGGTGCTGGGTGCAGGAGGGGTTCAGGGTGCAGGCTCCAGCCCAGCAACGCTTACCTGGAGCAGCTCTAGGGTGGCATCAGCGTGCACCGGGGCCAGGCAGGCTTCCTGCCTGCCCCCTGCCCCGGCCCTGGCCCTGCGCCGCTATAGGAAGCGGCTGGCACCACGTCCCTGCAGCCCCTGGGGAAAGGGGGGCAGAGGGCTCCACATGCTGCCCTTGCCTGTGGGCTGCCCTTGCCCAAAGCCCTGAGGGGCTGGATCCAGCCTGTGGGCCGTAATTTGCCCATCCCTGTTCTAGCTTCAACAGAAAATAATATTTTCTACTAGAGCACAAGACTCTCCAAGGAGAAAGAGAACTGTCCACAGTCCTGGAGTTGAGACTCAGAGGTGGTGGCCAGGCGGGGTGGCACAGAACACAAGTGACTGCATTACAGTGCAGTGGCAGCTGCCAGCTGTTCTCAGTGGGTGAGCAGAAGTGACATCTGTTGCCCTGCTGAAAACAGCTGAGAGGCACAAAAAGCACTGACAGAATCCCAGCTGGGAGGCCTGGGGTGGCAGGAGAGTGGAAAGGAGCTGACAAATGGCTCTCATCAGGCCACGATTAGCATAGGTGGGATAGGGGAGGGTGCGTCTTTTCATTCCATTAAGGTCCTGTCAAAAGAAACAAGGGAGAGAGACAGCTGAATAAGAGGGGAAATAATAGTTGAGTGTGAGAGGTAGGAGGCAGAAAAAGGAAGTGAATGGAAAAGAAGGACAATGAAGGAATGTGATCTGACTGGCACTACGTCTACACTACCCCCGGGTGCGCGCGATTTTTCAGGGATCGATAGGAGATATTCTCATCTATCGATATATATATATCGATCCGCGCTTCTTTCGATTCTCGAACTCCACCGCCGAACGCGCGTGGCGCGGCGTCGCATGGAGAGCCCGGACATCCGATCCGCCCCGTGAGGATCGGTAATTCGATATATAAGATACCGACTTCAGCCGTACGTATTTCACGAGCTGAAGTTTATATTATATCGATTTTTCCCCTTAGTGTAGACCAGCCCTGGGATAAAATCACTGGGTGCTGATGAAATCATCACAGATCCTACAATCTCAGGGCTTGTCTACATGAGAAAACTGACCAGCATAGTACAGCGGAATAAGTTACTCTCCTGACTTAAAGTCATCTTCGTTCCAGAATAGAGTTTCCACATAGAGAGTTATTCTGATAGAGCTACAGCAGAATAGTTTATTTCCCTGTATATTCCGCTGTAACTATACTGGTCAATTTCCCCATGTAGACACGCCCTCATTGTCTCCCCCTTGGTGCTGTCGCATGGTTTCATTGGCAATTACCCAATTTCCCCACTGGAATCAAACTACAGGTGTCCTGGAGATTATTACCTCAACACACACAAGTATGAAAATAGGAATAATATACATGTCTTGCAGTGTGGGAAGAAAGTGGTGTCAGCCACAATGCTAGCGGGCCCATTCTCCCTTCCCACTTGGTTTAATTTGCCTCCTTTTTCTATGCTGAATGACAAAAAAATTGCAATGATAAACAGTGGTCATGTGGCAGATTCCGAAAACATACCGTGCACGCCAGATTAGGAATCAGCTTCTAGCACATATTTCAATTAGATCATCAATACCAGTCATCAGGAAAGAAATTTGGTTTGATTATAAAGATTAAAATGGCACCTGGTTTAAGAGAAAATGAGAGGCTTGCACGGGCTTAGGTACCACTTAAACCCCATTTGGAAAGATAAATGAGATTTATGTGATTCATAGACCTTGTCCTAGTCCTTGCCACAGGGGTGAATTTCACCTACACAGTGAAATCCGTTGCTACCAGAAATAGGAGGACAAAAACTGATCACAAGCTTAGCAGCTGCCACTATACCATATGGATCATGGGAGAGGGGGAGGCCATTTTACCAATTTCAGGGGAAATTAAATATAAGATGATGTAAATGTTCATAAAATAATGTTATCTGCTCCCTGCTGTGTTTCATCTGGGGAAGAAGAGATAAAATTCTTATTTGCCATATGCTACTGTGTGAAAAATTAAAAGTTGATTTTAACAATCGTTCAATAGCATTGATAGCCCTAATTCAATCACGCAATGCATTAAAAAGATATAAGAGCAACATATTACAGCACATGCAATCTCAGCCTGTCAAAAGAACACTATAGAAGGAACACAGCTGACATTAGTAAGTCAGAAATGGAACACACCTCTTTGGTTTAATGTAGCTGTTTGCAAAGTCAAAAATAGAAATGTTTAAATAATACAGTATTTTCCAGACAAAAAGCACTCCCAGGCAATCCCATGATAGACTAGTTTGTACACACTGTGGGGACGGACAGTTTTAAGTATGTAAGGGGTTATTTAAAGGAAAAGTTAATTAGAAATCTATTTAAATTATTAAATACCTGCTAAGTGTCTTTGTAAAAGGCACCACAATGCACCAATGTGTTTGTATTGCTTGACTGCTTGCATATTCCCACCCACAGCATAGCTAGATCACTGATGGGTTTTGTTTTCTGTTTTGAACTGGATATATCTATTAAATGACCAAACTTGTGTGGTGCTGAGTGCCCTCATCTCCCATGGAAGCCAGTGAGATGGAAGGTACTTATCACCTTCCAGCATTGAGCCATAGATCACACAGCAGAGTTTAATTCTCAGATGAAAAGCTAGGAAGAGAACACACTGCAATTTCACCCACTATCCCCTCTCTTCTCACCCCTGGCATGCTCATATAGATTAATTTAGTGAACCAGAAGGGATAGGATGGAAAAAACCGCTGTAGATCATTTTGGTCTTTCAGGTTACTCTGCTGTTTAACAAGTCTGTGCAAGTGTCAGATGAGTCACAAATGGCTCAGCAAATGCCGGCATTGTTGAACCAGATGAGAGAGCAGCTTCAAGCAGTTGAAGGGAAACATTTGTAATGATTTACTGTGCGCTTCTTGAGCCTTGCAGGGCCTTAGCCTTTGGGATTAGCATGGTGAAGAATTAGAGAGGGACTGGTATTAAAAACAATAGCTACCTGCATCTCTGCACCAATAACGACAAAGGACCTGACCATGCAAGGAGCTGACTGCCTTTAACTCCCACCGACAGCAAGAGAGATGGAGGATTCTCAGCATATTGACATATCAGGCACATTGTGTTCATTTATCCACTGCCTTTCCAGCTTCCTTCAGCAGAGTGTCATATTTCCATCTGGAAATGATGGCACCACCCTGCTGATAGTGAAGCTATCGAAATTGCTCCTTAAAGTCCAGGTCTTCTGGAAAAAACACTTGCTAAAGGTGCACAAAGTATAGGCACTAGAATGACCAGTTCAGAATCTTGTGGCGTTTCATGGCAATGTCAACTGGTGCCTTCTCATACCAGCTAAAGGGGAGGACATGACACGTGACCGCCTCACGTGTCTCCTCCCCATCCCAGCCCCAGCCTGGGGCCTCCTCACTATTCCCACCACCTCCCTGCCCCACATTACCTGCAGGGAGGGGCTCCGTTCTCCCACTGCACCAAATCCCCACTCCCCTTGGCACATTCGGCTGCTCTCCCTGACAGCCAGGCCCTGGCAGGGAGCAGGATGGAGCCATTCCCGGTGGCTGCTCTGTGCAACGTAGCCAGCTGCCTGGGAGAGAGCCTGGCTGGGAAGGGGCGACAGCTCGCTCCCTGCCCGGGCTCAGCTTCCGTGAACAGGGGCCAAGCATGCTGGGGGGGGGGGGGAAAGGAGGGGCTCCAGCTCTTTCAGCCGATGTCCCTGGAAGTCGAGCCTGGGAGGCAGCGGGGGTGGGGGAGGGTAGCCCATTGCCACAGCCAGGCGCTCTCCCAGGCAGCTGCTGTGCTGCAGCGGGCAGCGTCCTAGCGGCTGGAAGAGGCTCTGGTCCCACCCCATCCGCTCTGGCTCTGGTCCCGCCCTTCCACTCCCCACCCGATCTGGCTGCTGGGGTTCATCCCATGTGCCCTCCCGATGCAAAATCTATAGTTTTTTTATATTCCCTTTCCTGTTCGTATCTAAACTGTTCCCACATTTTCTAAACTTGAAGTGATTTTCTGTTTCATTACTAAACAGACCCCTTACAAACAATCCATACACCCTTGTGTGTTGTTTTAAACTACTGCATGTGTTAAAACCTACTAAGCCGCCACTTCTTAGCTTAAAAGCTCGTTTACACGTATTCCCTATTTTACTTCACCACCAACCACCCTTAGCCCAGATCCCCAACCCAGGGTGTCTGTAAGCCTCTCATCCTCTGATATCTCTGTATCTCTTCCATCCCCAGCAATCATGTCCTTATTTCAGTATGTATTTTCATTGCCCAGAAATGAGAAGTTTACAAAAGTTACTCTTGTTATCAGAGGCCTTGATCCACCTTCATAGAATCATAGAATATCAGGGTTGGAAGGGACCTCAGGAGGTCATCTAGTCCAACCCCCTGCTCAAAGAAGGACCAATTCCCAGACCTTGAAGTCAGTGGAAAAATTCCCACTGATTTCAATGGGTTTTAGATCAGGCCCAGAGGCTCCAAGAGCCACTTCTTCCTCTTCCTCCACAGAAGCCCTTCAACATCATATTGCCTCCTGTTCCAGCATTCAGCTCAGGCTCTCTGTTAAATAGTAAAGAACTTTGGGGCTATTACCTCAGAAAAGCAGAAAGTTTGTTACTCCTGTTTTATTGTCCCACTCAAAATAATTCTTTAAAATGTAGGTTTCTCTTGTGTAAGGTAACAAGTGACTCAGGATCACCATCTAGCCACAACATGCACAATGCTGAGAAATAAGTAGGTGTGGTGGTTGTTTGCCGACAGGTAAAGCCCTGATTTGATACTGAATACTGGAACGGACGTGAACTATTAATATCTTTAGAGCTCCCAGAGCTCTCCCACTGATGGCCTCCTCTTTTGCAATCAAGCAAATGGGATTTGCATGTGAATTCTTACAATGTAACATTCAAGGATTGGCTGGGCAGCTCGGAGCACCTTGGAGTTGTACTTTCTGTGAACTTTAATCTTTTCTCATTCTTTCTAGCAGAGCAGCACAATAGAGGGATCCTAGGTTGTACTAGTCAGATGTTTACCTTACTAACTTGGAAGGTTGCGCTCCTATTATTTTGTCAGATGCTTGAATTGTACCTATCTCAAGTGAGGTAAAGGCAAAACATCTTAACAGATACCTCCTGCATAAGTGATTGCAGGATAGGGGTCTATTTCTTTAAAACAAATCTGGACCACAATGCCTCTGAGAAACTTGACAACTCCTAATATGGAACAGCTTTTTGATCCTATCCAGAGCAGTTGCTGTTACACCAGTAGGATAAGATCTGCCTACATCTGTGCTTTTGTTTAGTGTAATGGTTGCAACATAAACCTAACGAGGCTTGAATACTCAGGCTTAAGCTTATTTGTTTTGTATTACTTTGGAATTTATATCATTATATAATAGAAGAGATGAGCCATTTTACACTTGTTATCCAAAACATTATTTAATCTTCCGAGTCAATCTGATTAGGGGAAGTCTGTTATCATTTGCCAGATGAATTCTTATAATGGAGGAAGAAAAATAGACTGTCCTTCTGGAGGCAATAGAAAACAGGTCTTTTCAAGTCATTTCTTCTCCAGCTCCACAAAGTTGAGGGGACGTTGGGGTCCATTTTCAAAGCACTCACAAGTTGGGAGGGAAGGGCTTTAACTAGTTTTGTTAGACAGGGTCTATTTATACTACATAGCACTCTATGTCAAGGCATCCAGGTATAACACAGTTGTGCCCAGCCCTGACGTGGTTAAAGCATGCTCCACTTTGTAGTACACCTCTACCCCGATATAATGCTGTCTTACCGCATTATAGGTGAAACTGCGTTATATCGAACTTGCTTTGATCCGCCGGAGCGTGTGGCCCTGCCCCCCGCTGTCTTACCGCGTTATATCTGAATTCATGTTATACCGGGGTAGAAGTGTGTAAGCAGGAACTTAAGTGTGTTCCCAAACTGATCTAACGTCTGGACTTCATTGGGCTTTGAGTCAGACCCGGAGTTATTATTAGCATAAGATCATGGCCTGCTCCACTAGGTATCTTGAGTAGAGTTCAGGATATGAGGAAGAGCTCTGTGAAAGCTTCTCTCTTTCACCAATGGAACAGAAGTTGGTCCGATTAAAGATATTACCATGCCTACTTTGTCCAATATTCATTTCAGATCATTTATGCCTGTCGCTGAGTCCCCCTTCCAATTTCTGGGTTAAACAATCACATTTTCTTATTTAAAAAAAATATTTTCTCTCAGCTGCTGCTATGTGAATGACCCCAACACACAGCAAGGGAAACTGACAAAGGAACTGACTGCACAGAGACAACAGTACAAAATGCAGTTAGAGGCACAAAATAAACACTGAAAAAATATATACTCCTTTTTCTCAAAATTCTCTCACTTCTAATAATGTTAAGTGTTACTTGTGGCAACAGTAGGTAAAAATGTTCATCAAGAAGGCATTTTCAAGTGATAATACAGAGTTTGTAAGCTATTTTGCAAAGCCATCTTAATTTACATGAAAAACATAAGAAGGTCAGTTTCAATTCAATCTTTATAGATTAGACAAAGAAATAACTATATGCTAGCCATGAAATGAAAACACTGTAAAGATAGTGAGAGGTGTTACACATTTTTAACACATGCTAGGAATGGCTTGAAAATAAAGCTGAATTAAGCATTAGTCAATCCCTACAGATCTTTACAAAGGCTAATTAATTAATGTTTTGTGATTTCATCCAAATTGTTATTGTTACAGGAAGCTCTGGAAAACTTAGTCATGAGTGAAAGGGCTTCACACATTTCAGCTTTATTAAGCATTGTGCTCTGCATTTGATATTTGTAAACATCGTTGTTACAAAATAGCTGCTGGATATGGAGCTGATGGAATGTAGCTCCACATTCCCCTCTGGTTTAGCCTGAGGACCATGCTGGGTGGCTGGGTGAGCTTGTTCACTAACCACAATGTATTCAATTTATTTTATTTATCCCTTCTTTTACATGCATGAGTTATTTATAAGCCAATCACGATTTCCCCAAGATTTGTTTGTGATTTGTACCTGGCCAAACAGTTCTGAAATTTTGAATATTTTTTTTTTCAGAATTTTTTTTTCAAAACTTCTTCTGGAAAAGTTGTTCCCATTTTTTGACCACCTCCCTTTTAACTGTTGGTCAAATACTATGGTAGAACGAAGGAGAGCTTCCGGGTTACCTATGAATTGAGCACTATGACTATATGTTATTTGTTGTGTGTCATGCCATCTACCCCACAGCCAGCCAGGTCCCCCTAACAAAAAGGATATAGTTAATGTAGGTGACATCAGTGGGACTCAGGAGACGCTGAAAGGGTCACCCCCTGCTGTTGTCCAGTTCCTTTCTACTGTCCAGCTTCTTTCTACTCTCCTACGTGGGGCCTTTTCTAGACCACTCCCAGGAAAGCAGAGGACTCAGTCCCACATGATCAGTTGGTGGGCAAGGTGCTTGGGCCCCTCAGTCCCCATGGTCTCACTCCAAGGGTACAGATGTGGTTACATTTTTTGTTTAAAATATAAAGTTCTGGTCATCATTGCAAAATGGGAGTGAAATAAAGATCGAAGCTCTGGCCATAAATCATACAGCCTCACTGACTGCAAAGAAATGAGGACTCCCATTCCCATTCATGGGCTGCAGGCATTATGCAAACAAGAAAAAAGGTAGGAGTAATTGTCTGAATATGTGATCATTCCCCACATCTTGATTTCCTGACTATGCCAATATTACCTTGTGTGGTGATCCTGTGAGGTCTCAAAGGCTCTGTCTACTCTGCAGCCTATGTCGGCAAAATTTATGTCACTCGGAGGTGTGAATATTCCACCTCCATGTGCAACATAAATTACACTGACATAAGCGTTCATGCGCACAGTGCTATGTCAATGGGAAAACTTCTAACAGAGATTTCTAACAAACTCTGAAATCAGCTGTAATGTATATGATTCACTTTACCTGTTTAATAACTCTCTTCTTATAATCTTTAGTTTGAGTTACAAAAGGACTGGCTACCAGTGTGGTTTTTGCGTGAGATCCAGAAGTACATATTGATCTGGGGCAGGGGGAGGGTGTCTGGTTCTTTGAAACTGAAGGAACCTAATAGATGTCATTTCTGGTTTTAATAATCATTTATCACAGAAGTCTGGTTTGTCTGCGTGGTGCATGAGAGGCTAGAGGGTGTGACGGGGGCGGTCGTGGCTCCATAATAATTAGTACAGTATTTTGGGAGCACACATTTGTTACTGGTTTGGTGAAATCTTATCAGTGGCAGATTAGCCACTGGGCCAACGGGCCCATGCCCAGGGGCCTTGGCCAATTGGGGGCCCCTGGAAAAATGGGTGGCCCCGCACTCCAACCCACTCCGCCCGCCTGCCCAGCACTCCTGCGGGGCAGAGGGGGAAGCCCCCATGCCCCGACCCCACTTCCCAGGCAGGTACAGGAAGCCCCCTGCACCTCGACCCATCTCCCTGGAAGAAATGCTGGGCGAGGAGGGGAGGGGCCGAGTGGGGCAAGTCCCCATGCACCAACCCCATTTCCGTGGCAGGAGCGCAGCAGAGGGGAGGGTACTGCAGGCAGAAGAGGTCAGGAGGGGTTGGAGGCCCAGGGCCTCACAAACTCCTAATCCGCCTCTGAGTCTTATGATAGAGTATACCACCAGTCTGGGCTATATGCCCTGTATTCTGGTAGTCTGACCTGAGATTGGCACTCTTAGCTGTGTCCCTTACCAGACAGTGTGACAGTTGGCTCATGTGATGCTATCCATTTTCATCAGCGGTATTTACAGCAGTGTAATTGGGAGCAGAATCTGACACATCAGCAGGGCTGGTTGAAAAATTACAATTGATTTTCAAGGGACATTTTCCAGGACAAATTTTCAGTTTCTCAGTGAAAAATTGAAACATGAGACATTTTTGGATTTTGAAAACAATGTTTTTGGCTAAAAATTTAACTGAAAAAATGTTCCATTTTCAGTAAAAATGCCTGGGGCATCCTTTCAGTATTTTTATCAAATCCCAGAAAATATCAACCATCTTTTTAACCTAAAAAAGTTTTAATTTTTTTTATTAACTCTATAGATTTACATGTATTCTCTACTCATTCAAAGGTATTTGAAATCCATGGGAGCTAGGCACTGAGGATCTGCAACATAATGGTTATTTCTACTAGTAGTTCTTGCATAAAGCAAGGGGAGAAGAGAGTCTCTAAAACTTTATAATTGCTCTGTCAGGAATTGCTTAATCACCTCACTCATCTTAACATCAGTATATATGAATTTTGTCTTTGTTGTTAAAATGTGTCTGTTTCACAGTGTCCTAGAGCCTCAAACTATCAAGGAAATAAAAATCTAAGTCAATGTATGGGCCAGAATGAAACCTGGATCTCATCAGTATTAGTTCAGCAAATCTAAGTGGTTTATTGTCAAGCTTAATTGTGAGAAGAAATTAACCTTCCCTATAAGTCTAACCTTCCATGGCGCAGCTGAATAATCATTGTAACTGGACAGTGATACTTTTGTAGATAAAGAGCTTTAATAATCCGACTTACATGGTCACTAATGGTGTTTATGTTTTTATGGCCATGGTTTTTTATTTGTGAGGGCATTCTTTTTTTAGCCTAGCAGTTATAGGAGTCAGCTATATCTATGTTTCTAGAAAAGAATGTCTTTGTAAAAAAAAATGACTTACATATTTGCAAAGACTTTGGTGGAAAGTATCTCAAAGCACCTTACAATCCATGGCCCCTGTTCAGAAAAGCATCCTTTTCAGAAAAGCACTTCAGCATTTGCTTATAGTTAAGCTGCTTAAATGCTTTGCTGAATAGAGATGGACTTAAGCATGTGTTTAAGTGTTTTCTTGAGTCAGGACCTATATGTGTAGCCACCTTTAGTGTGGGAAAAGACAGTGCATAACTGTGTCAGGAGAACATGTCTGCTTGATGTCACTATGTTTGAGTCTTTTGCTGCTAAGAATATGTCTTCACTGCAGAGTTAGCCCGAGCTCTTCCCGACTGTTACCTCCAATGCCTTCTCCAACCTGGGCTAGCTGGCTTTTCTGAGGTCATAGGCTAAAGACCAAGTCAGGCTTTCACTTGAGTTGGTAACCCACCCACTTTGCAGTGAAGATGCAGGCTAAACCACTCCAGTTCCAATAATCCTCCAGTGCTTTCCCACAATTTCCCCCCTGCGCTTGGAAGGACAGACAAGTTCTCTCACAATTCACTGGGGAAAACAGAGTGGCTCTGCTCAGCTTACTGCAGCACTAAGAACCATGGGATATGACACTAGGGGCATGTCTACACTGCAATAAAACACCTATGGGTAGCAGTGTCAGCTGACTCGGGCCTGTAGGGCTCAGGCTGTGGGGCTATAAAATTGCAGTGTAGAAATTTGGGCTCAGGCTGGAGCCTGGGTTCTGGGACCCTCCCCCTTTACAGGGTCTCAGAGCCCAGGCTCCAGCCCAAGCCCAAACGACTACACTGCAATTATATAGCCCTGCAGCCCAAGCCCTGCAAGCCTGAATAAGCTGACACAGCCAACCAGGTGTTTGATATTACACTGTGGACATACCCTAGGAGTCCTAGTGACATATACAGGGGAACACAGCATCAGTGTGGACAGAATAACTCAGGTCTGGCTTTGCAGTGTGGCTGCTCACACCTGGGATAGGCTAACCCAGGTGCTGATCAGCTGGGCTAACTCTGTGGAGAAGATGTACCCTAAGAGGAAAATCCTCAGGCCATTGTTCATGCTGAGCAGCTTGGGTGAGGGCTGAGGGGAAGGGAGAGAAAATATCCTCCAGTTCAATCCGTACAGCAGCTGCAGGGCTGCTCATGCAGTTCTAACACATCCTTTTGGCAGGGATTCCTGTAGCAATGGACAGAACCTGTGGCTCCAGCCTGCCCAATGCATGCAAGGAGCCTCCAAAGAGCTCATCTTCATGCTGCACAGTGTGCCCCATATTCTGACTCCCCAACAAACATTCTTTGTGTAGCAAACTGTACTGGCACAAGTGCCTGGGGACCCTCTACACACAGGCTAGGACAGGATTGCCTCTAAAAGTAATGTTGCAATTTCTAAAGTTTGGGGCAGAGAGCAACCATCTACCTTCTCCCTTTTTTGTAACTGATGGTGTATCCATCACACTTCTAGTGATGGCAAAAATGATGGTCTGAGTCAGTCTTTCCAAAAACATTTCTGCACTCTAATCCCCAATGAAATGATTCACAGAAAGAACCTTGTTAGAAACAGGTGTATATACTTTTTGTAGGCACTATTTGATTTTAGACAACAGGCAGATCTGTAGGGGCAAATGGCTTGTGCTTCCAAATTAGGGAGCTACTTCTCTAAAATTCCTGGACTAGTACTTCTGGCTCCACTTTAGAGTTCAGCTCCTTTGAAAATCTGGCCCACATTTAATGGCAGAAAAATGATGTAAGATGAAATTAGAGCTGATGTAATTCCATAGTATCTCAAACCATTTCACCACCCACCCTCCAATCTGCTAGTGCCATCCACGAACAAGCATCTTATTGATATCAATGGAATGTTGGGATGTTCCTGGTACATTCAGCAATGCAGCAAGTGCATTTACCTGCATGTGCCTGCAGAGTTTACTACGTGACTTTTACAAGCCTTTCGGTTGAAATCTCAAACAGCAAGATGCTGAATTAAATTTCTGCATTTTTGAAGCCAAATGCGCTCTTTACTAAAAAAAACCCCAACAAACAAAAAAACCCAACCTTTAATATGGGACCCAGAAAGTCCAGGTTTAAAGGCTTGATTGTGCAAGGCACCGAGTATCCCATCAGAGGTGTTGAGTGAGGAGCTGAGGGTCCTCAGTTCTTCTCAGGGACATGCTACACTTTGCAGGATCAGGCCCTGTATCTTCTTGCTTATCTCAGAGAGCAAGCACCAAAGAAAATGCCTGAGGTAGCTAAGGGAAATATTTTGAAAAACAAGGGTTTGGAGCTTATAGTTCTAGGTGCATGTACAGAACAGGCTCCACATAGTCCTAGAGATGCCTTCCTGGAAGAAACATCTCTGAAGCTTTGCCCCCATAAAATCCAAATGTCTGTAGTGGCCACATTCGTCTTAGGAAGACTCCTCTAGTGTTTTGACTCAGTCAGATTGCTGGAGGAGGAGACTACTGAAAGCATATGCTCATAAACAATATTTTAATTAGTGCTTGTCCTTGCTGGAGGCAATGGAGTGTTGATGGTCTGAGCCACTCCTCTAACGTCAATGAACCAGCTCACTGGTGATGTCAGCCAGGCCTTCTGCACTCAGACCTGATTGGCTATGTTTGGATTGCAGGGGCCGGCTTAGCTGTAAGGTGAATATGCAAGGAAGCAGCTGTGTGGAGGTGTGTAGTCAGAGAGTGTTAGCAGCAGACACAGTCAGACAGTGGGGCTTTACTGAGGCTGAGGGGTTGTTTTAATCTCTCCTAGGTAAATAAACAAACCAGCAGCAGACTTTGGAATTTGGAAAGGCTCACTGGGCACTTATGCAGGAAGAGTGCAAGCTGCAGATTCCATAGAGTGGCTTTTTTTTCTTTCCAGAACCGTAAGTGGAATAAGTGTACCTGAAACTGATATGCCAACTGAAATCTCTCATGCCGTAAGAATGCATGCCATCTCGGACTTCCCTTTGACAGTGCGACTCCTCAGCAAGGGGCCAGAGTACCTTCGCAGACAGATGGAGGCAGGCACCCCAGGCAGGAAAAGTGCTGTGGAAAGACTGGCAGCTGATAAGGCCAAGTATGTAAAAAGTCAGCATGTAATCAGCACTAAGCAGGAACCCGTCATCGTGCTCAGCTCAGCCTCAGAGAGCAGCAGTGAGAGCTGTTCAGTGGAAAACAAAAAAATCAACAGGGACTTTGGTGGAGGGAAAGGCACAAAAAACTTGGAACCAACTAAAGCAATGTATTCGTGCAGTGCTCCCCTGGAACCTGATCCACCCATAGCGAGGCGTAGCAGCTCCAAGAGGCAGGTACGGCCAGACTCCCTAGTGATCTACCGCCAGAAATGTGAGCTTGTGAAAGGTCAAAGCAATGAGAGGTCACGAGGAGGCCTGGTGAGGCGGCTGTTCCAGGGGTCCATGAAGGAGAAGCTGTCGACTTCCCCTGAGATGTCCAGCATAATTGGGGAGGGCCTCACACCAGAAAGTGAAGAGACAGTATCCACCAAACATGCCGCCAATGGGCCAAACAGCCGTGTAGGTGAGCATGCTGCCCCTGCAAACACAGAAGCGCCAGCTATTCCTGAGCGTGAGGACTCCTCACAACTGACTGTTGCACCTGATGAGGTCAAGGACATCAGGAGGAAAGGGCTGCATCGCTCCCAGTCTGATATCAGCTCTCGCTATTCCAAGTCTTTCTCTGAGTTTGACACTTTCTTTAATTACTGTGGCCTTGAACCCGAGGTCGTTGAGGATCTGGGCAGAGAGAACTTCTCTGTGATTTCTGACAACGTCTCCTTCAGGATCCGCAGCATCAGCGTGGCAACATCCGAGAGTGACTTCACAAGGCACAGTGGGGACGATGGGCTGTTGGAGGAAGAACTGACTGAGCAGGTCCCCAGCACCACTTCAGTGATTGAGCGCAATGCTCGGATAATCAAATGGCTGTATACTTGTAAGAAAGCCAAGGAGACTAACAACATGCTACGAGAGCTTGCGTGAAGGCTTCTCCTTTCAGCATGCATTACAGCCTGGTAAACTCAAGGTGTGTGCAAAGCCCAGCCATGCCCATTTATATTTATCTTTTTATTAAAACACTGTTGATTTATCTGAGTTTATGTCTGTTCTATGAATGGCAGGAACAAGCTGCTTTCTGCACGTAACATTGTTATTATTATTATTTATTATTTGTATTACAGTAGCACCTATGAGCCTAGTTTGGGGGAATGGAGTTCTTGTAAAACAGGAGTCTGGGGTATTACAACAAAAAAAGAGACAGAAACATACTGTAATTTGCAAGGTTGGATCAGACCCCTGAATGATAGTAAACAGTCAGGGTTTACAAGGAATGTCTGCCCTTTGCAGTCTCCTGCTTTGTAAATGACTTGTTTTCACCAGTTTCTGCTATGTTTAAACTCAAGACAAACCCCAGAAAAATTATTCAGCCCTTAACTGTAGCAGGTAAGATCAAACAAACTGAACTGAACCACTCAATGTTTAGGGGTAGTCTGTATTTACTCTGTAGTAGTACAATTTTCCCCTCCCCCGCTCTCTTTCTGTATCTCTCTTTCCCACTCCCTTGCCTGCACTTAAGTACATGTAAGCAGCCAGTAAAATAAGGTTATATCCATGCTTCTTCTAGAGATCCCATTCTCACAGAGCTTTCTGCCTTGGCAATAGGAGTTTGCTCCAGCTCACGCCTGGCTTTTCATGAGCTCTGCTGGGACATGGGACTGCTCTTTCTACTTATGTTGATTGTAATCAGTTTGGTTCTTTTGACAATGGAGAACTTTGATGGCTTTGCCCACATGACTGTGCTACTGCAATTCAAGCAGCAGATTTTGGAAGTCAGTGGTGTGGTTTGTTTGGTGAGTGGGACTGCTCCAATATTTAAAAACTAAAACAATAAATAAAAACGTGAGAGGCTTTGAAAACTATTACATCACATAGAGAAATGGGCCAAATGCAGCCCTAGTGTAAGTGGGCACACTTCCTATTGACTTTTAATAAGAGCTGCACCCATGCCTGGGGTGAGTCTTGTCTATTGGCAAGAACCATTTTCCTAGGATTTTAGTAGTGATTCATTACATGCAAATTGCCCAAAGTATCCATTATATGAAAATTGTACTGACCCAAGCACATACATCCCTTAGGCCTGGGACCTCTTACATGGTATTATTTTGAATTGTGCTAACTGATCCTGGTAACTGATAGACTACATGTGCCCTTTGTGAATGTATCATGTTCAGAATCTGTGTATTAAGAGGACACTAATTAGCCCTTGGCACAGTTGTTTGAAATGAGTCCATGCCTTATCCAAAAGAACATGGATATATAATGCCTGAGTCAATTTCCTAGTGGATCAAGAATGGATCAAGATTTCTTGTGGTGCACCAATTTTACAGTGGTATAAATCCACTGTCTTCAAAGAAATTAATCCCAAATTACAGTAGTGTATGTAGGAAGTGAGTAAGGCCCTGTGACTCCATCCTACCCAGTTGCCTGGGGGCTCAGGGTTATGAAGATGTTGGGATATGCATTAAACATACTCACTGCATCTCCTGACATGCTAACAGGGTGGTGGATTCTAACTTGGTTGTCTGACAATGTAGGGCAGTAAAGAGCCTTAAAGATGCAGCATACAGTACCTACTAACTTCTGACAGTTCCTAACGAGGAATATACCGTTTAACACCATTGAAATATATTGGGCTGAGACAGCATTCTAGAAGGCACAAGATGGAAACTTGATACAGATTCTGTTTGAAAAATAGGGCCTTTTTTAGAGGTGGATAAAAAAAAATTCTGGTTGTAAATTTTTTTAAGAAAAATAAAAAAATGCATTTTCATTTATATTTTTCATAGAATTCGTTTTTTCATTGAAATATTGAAAACTCAAAAAATTAGATTTTTTGTCAAAATAATTTCCACAATATTTTTGACCAGCTCTAGCGTGTGCCTCCAGAATGTGTAATGCTGTCAACCCACAGGTATGTCACTGAGTGAGAGCTCCATGCCTGAATTCAGTCACAGAGATGAGAGGGTTTCATTGAGCTGAAGAATTCCCCTCCCTCACCCTCCAGAGCTGATGGGAGAGGGAGGCACATAAAACAGATGGTGGATGTGGGGGCTCGTAAAAGTTTCTGCAGCTGTGAGCCTTACACAATTATGGAGGTGGGGGCCTTTGCCCACTTCCTGCTACTGGGTGCAGGAGTCTGGAAACAAAAGCAACTGTATAAAGGGAAACAAGAGACGTCTGGCTCTAGCATCTCTTTGCCACTGCTCTTGGGGCCAGCTGTGAGGTTGCTCTCCTACTAGAACTGTGGTAATTCTCCTGGGCCATGTGGACCTTGTCAAATGGGAGAAGGCTGTTGGGCCTCTTATTATTTATTTGTTGCATGCTAACAGTGTGTTCAGTGTTGCAGATTACACAGGAGACAGATGGTCCCTACTCCAAAGAGCCTACAAAGCAGCTAGGCACACATCATAGAAAGATGTCTGCCAAAGGGTGCTGTAAAGTACGGAAAGCAGGAAGTTCATTCACATGTGCTCCCCACCTTCGCAGAAGCTCTGCAACTCCCTGGTGCAGAGTCAGGTGTTGCCTTTTTCTCTTTCTGCCCTTTGACTGACCCATCACGCAGTCAGCATCTGAGGCCTTAGGTGCTTTTGCAGCCAAAGAGACTTTCTTCTTGACTGGACCCTTAATATTTGTCATGTTAATAATCCACAGAGCAGGACTTTAGATAATTTATACTTCTGTTGCATTTTAAAGGGGCACGCAAAGGACAGACAGACGCAGGGCCAAAGCTGTGAGAGGTTTTTCAAAGACAGTAGTTTTTTATGTACATGAAAGTACTGGGTTCTAAAATGTAGCATAGCAGATTTAAGATGGATTTAAAAAAAATAATATTCTGATTTTACAATGGCATACTAATTTATTTTCAAGCTTTCCAGGGTCAGATCTTTAAAGGACCTTGCCCAAACATGTGAGTGCATTTCTGTGCCTACATTTGTTAACATAATTATCTCAATTGCTTTTGCAGATGGTGTAGTTGCATGCCCAGGTGGACTTTTTCAGCTTGATTTTTTTTCTCATTTACAACAGTGTAAATCAGTGCTAATTTTATTAAGTTAATGGCATTAAACTTGCATAGACCTGGTTTGTACAAAAGGAGAATTGGGCAGGTAGCTACCTAAATAGCCATTTGCACATGCAATGGCCCAATTTGCACATACAGCTAGCAGGGGCGGCTCCAGGCCCCACCACGCCAAGCGCGTGCTTGGGGTGGCATGCCGCGGGGGGGCGCTCTGCCGGTCACCGGGAGGGCGGCAGGTGTCTCCGGTGGACCTCCCGCAGGCGTGCCTGCGGAGGGTCCGCTGGTCCCGCGGCTCCGGTGGACCACCAAAGCCGCGGGACCAGCGGACTGCAGGACCAGCGGACCCTCCGCAGGCACGCCTGCAGGAGGTCCACTGGAGCTGCCTGCCGCCCTCCCGGCGACAGGTAGAGCGCCCCCCGCGGCATGCCGCCCTGCTTGGGGCGGCGAAATGTTTAGAGCCGCCCATGACAGCTAGGGCAACTTCACATAAATATAGACCCATACATGTGTGCAAAATGTTTTCATGCTTCTGTCTTTAAAAATTGTAGCCCACAATTTTTCTCATTTTAAGATGGAAGATTTACCTTTAAACTTTGTTTCCTTAATGTCTTTTGATAATGGTCTGGGGAAGAGGGAATACATAGGAAGCATACGCTAGAAATTTTGAAGTAATATCATTAATAGTAAAGACAAAGACATTCAAAGTATTGACTGACACCCCATTGTGCCTTTGATAACATATTTTTGTATAACATATTTTCTCTTATCCATGTAGGCACAGGGTTGTTTTTTGTTTTGTTTTGTTTTTTTGGGGACATGGTGTCAAACACATTTAAAATTCCTTAATTGCTTTATCTTTGAGTTTGTGTCACAATTTTAATGTTGCTTAAACATAATTGTACATGTCTTTTTGTGTGTTTTCAAAACAGAGCTTTGTATTGGGACAGGACAGGAATTTAGGAGATAGGGCTTTTGTTATTGACTCTGTCACTGACCTATTGTCTGATCTTGGGCAAGTGGTTTAACCTCTTTGAGCCTGGCTTATGTCCCGGAGAAACAATACTTCCCTACCTCCCTAGGGCATTGTGAGATTTTAATCATGTTTTTAGAGTGGATGGAAGACACATTTGAAATGCTTATTGGTATTGCTTTCTGTTCCAACTAGCAGTTCAGAGGATGCTGAAATATGTGGGTACCATGTGAACATTCGTGCTAGCAAATGTCATCTACAGTGTCAAGCCCTTCCATGACTGACAGGAAATAAGATTGGTTCACTGGTCCCCAAGAATACATATAAACCCTTAACACTTTCATTAATATTTAAGAACTGGCTCTTTTTTTGGGGGGGGGTACTAAGGTTTCTGTACAAAAGAAACCCTTAGTAGGATGATCTTCTGTATTAATTTAAACCACAAAATCTCTGCTTATAACTCATCATGTGTTTACATAATTGGTTAATCAGAAGATGAGCCAGCAGAGAGACAAATTACCCACTCACCTACTAAGCCTTAAGCCTAGGCCCTGTGAAGCAATGCAGGGAACTTCCTGAAGTGAAGCAATGCATCCTGGCTTTCTGCAAATATTGGATGTGATCCACAAAGCATACAGAGACATTCATTACAAGAATTACTGATCCCTTGAATTTTACAAAGGCAAAACTAATTCGCATGGGAATGAGTGTGACTGGGACACGAGTACTCTAACTTTCTTGGAAATAATATGCAGAGACGTATAGTACAAACCTAGAATTGGTAACAGATTACTTGAGTATAGAGTGTGTGAGTGTGTGTGCAACTCCAGTCATAAAATTTGCTTATTTTTAGACAGGGAGTAGAAAGAGATTTTAACTGCTGAGCCTGACATCTGCTCAGTCACATGTCATTTAATTGTATTTAATTACCCAATGAATGTGGCAAATAAACAGTTCAAAACTGATGCCATTTACAGCCCATGGTTTAACAGAGTAGGAGAAAGACCTGTATGAACTGGGTATCTCGGGTATCTATTGGTTAAAAACTAAATTCATAGGCTAGGTATGGCCATTCTAACTCTAACAATCTAGGGACCATGTGGCTGAGAGTAGCGTTTCCCTCAGCTGTTTTCCCAGAAATGATGCCATCTTGAGTTTAATTTGAAATGATATTCAGAGGGGCACACTCCATTATGTTTTCCATCCCAGGCAAATATTTTGGTACACTCTGTTTGTGCAGTTTAGGAAACTCTAGTCTATCAGGTTTGTACTGTAAACCTGACTTTAAATATGTAGGGACAGATTTTCAGCTGGTGTATATCAGTAATGGAGCTATGCTGATTTCCACCAGCAGAGGAGCTGACCCACAATTAATGAAAAATCAAGGAAAACCCAACAATGCTGATTTTAGGCCACTACTTTTAACAAACCCATTAACTGTTTGAAAACTTACCTACAAAAATCAATGTACAGCGCCCAGCACAACGAGGATTCGGGCCTTTTGGAGCGACCATAATATAAATATTTAATAATAAATAAGGCTGAATTAAATAGTTATCACCAGACAATCGGTGGAGTTGACTCACTGGTTCTGAGACTTGTGTTTCCTACAAATCCACAAGCTAGCTTCTTTTCAGTGCTACAGTTATCTTGACCAGAGGCCATCATGTTTGTTGCAAAAAATGCAGTGCTCACAGGATATTTTTACACTGCAATTAAACATCCGCAAGTGACTTGGACTCGTGGGGTCAGGCTGTGGGGCTGTAAAATTGTGGGGGGGAGGGCATTCGAGCTTGGACTGCACCTCAAATTCTGGGAACCCGAGGGGGGGAGGATCACACCACACAGAGATCAGACAGACAAGCTAAAAATAGAAGCTAGCCCTTCAGCCTTTGTGTAGACGAAGTGCTCAGAATTTATCAGCTGTGGGCACACGGAGGCTGATGGACTAGACCCAGCAAACCTGCTGCATGAAAACTATGTGCTTTCTTTGCCTTTCAACAGCCTGCTGTTTGGAACTTTTGGACATATTCCTTAAAGCACCTGGCATGGCCTGGCATATTGAAATTGTTGCACCATATTTTAAAAAAGACAAAAACCAACAAAACCCTCTGTTCATGTGTCCTAGATTCTAATGTTCATTCTGAGTAGAACAGGTTTTTTAAACTGCAGGTTTTTAATGGGTCAGATGCTCCTATTAATATTTCATGTTCCTAGCTTAATTTTTCATGAATTCTGTTATGACTGGTAAAACATTGCATAAATAAAACAGCTACTCGAGACATGAAGTGAACTAACACATTTATTTTAGCAGGATGATAATTAAGATGCCATGTTATCTATAGTTAGCCTCAAAAAACCCAAAGGTAATTGACTAGATTTTGCCTAGATAAGCAGCATTATAAAGTTACAAAGTCTTAAAGGCCAAATTCACCAATGGCGTTAGGAGGAGCACAACTCTATTGGCTTTCAGGGAGTTTTGCTCCTCATTACTTTAATGATGGATATGGCTTTAAAAAGGGGGTGAATTGAACATCCTTGTCTCTGATTGTAATCAACATTACGCAGTTCATATCAGACCTGGGCTTCAAAAGCGTTTTTAAAAAATGCTCATTTTTAGTGTGGGTTTCTCAGGAAATGAATTGATTATGTTGGTAGTAGTTGTAAGCAGTTGGAATGAAGTTTTAAAGCTTACTCTGTACCAGTATGATGCATTAAGTGTTTTAAGTAGCACTTTTTTCCCCCCCTTAGAATGAAAACATTCCCTGAGATGGCGGCTCACTAAACAGGACACAGACAGATAGACCCACAGCAAACTCTTCTATCATCTGGCTTATGACAAATCTGTGCAAATTTATCAACTTCCTGTTGCCCTCCGACCCGTCTGAAGGCTCACTCTTTGTCACAAGCACATGTGTGTACAGAAGTACAACAGCAAGAGGCAGTTACAAACTGAGACGGAGGGAAATTAAAGCTTCTAGAAGAGCAGAGGCAGGTTTAGGTGCTAAAATATCTGGTAAAACCAGAAAGAGGTCAGTGCACTAGGATGTCATCCTAAATGTGAGGGAAGGTTGGTGTGGCATGTCTGGCTCTGACTGATGGTGAATCTATCAGCAAGACCAGGGAAGAAGAAAGTGGGAACTAAGTGGCAATGACCTCTAGGTCAGGCATTTCTTGGCAGGGAGGCTCCACCTACACTTCCAAAGAAAGTGTGTTAACAGGACTTTAAACCTGGCTCACACTGACGTGATTTCAGCACACTCTGCCTGGCTGGTGACAGTGGACCAAACATGACAGTTTTATAAACAGTATTTGAAGCTAGCAGTACACCAGATTCCTTCTTAGGGTTGTCTAGATTGAGGTTTAAGGCAAACTAGAGAACCATGTTCTCCAACTAGACCAGGCTGATAAGCCAGTGGGGATGGAAGGCTAAACTCATGTTTCACATATGGTCTTGGGCATAGTCCCAAAGCCTAGTATGACACAGGGAAAGTAAATCCACGTTCCATATTAGACAGGACTCTTCTTTGCTATAACAGTGCTCCAGCATAGTAAAATGTGTAGTCTAGGTAGGCCCTTAGACTCTTTTTATACTACATCTCAGACCCTGCCAGCACATTGTTGTCTGTAATCTAACACATTTATTTTTGTACTGAGGATGGGCAACATGTTTATTGACTCATGTTAGGGAATAGTGTCACAGCATATGTAATGTTATGGCTGATTAGCATGAATGTATAATAGCATTGTCCTATCTGCACTGTAAACAAGAAGGCATGTTAGGACACAACTGCAACATACCAGACAAATGTGCTGAGATTATTCGACTTGTAGTATAGACAGCACCAGGCTCATAATAATTGTTATAACAACTCCACCTACTTTGCACTGGCCAAGCAAACTTTATTTAAACTGTGGTTAAACACTGTTTAAAAATAATTTGTGTCACTCAGTTTGATTGTGAATGTAGATGTGAATTTATGGCCCTTGGCTATGCCTCAGATCCTTAGCCCAGTCAGTCATTAGTTATCAGAAAATGTCTTTCCCTGAGTTATTTATTCCTGATACCATAAATCACAAAGACGGGGAAAAAATGAAGTAGGGAACAGATTCTCATCTTAGCTATAGCAGTGTCAATCTGGAATAACTGAACTGATAAAAAGAGATCAGAATCTGGCCCTATATTTCGGTGTGCTGAAAGGTTAAAAGTTGAACCACAGGTTACCATGGCTATAATGTTCTGTTTACAGCACTGGACTGTCAGACCTGTACTGTAACAAGTACAGGAAAATCAGATTCCATTCTCAACATTCCATTAGGGTTATACACGGTAAGCAGTCAATCAGCCCCTTTCAACGATTACCTGCCATGCCCCCACCCAACAAAGTGAACCAGACACAGACATAAGGGAGAAGATGGAATGAGCACCTAATCAGCACTTTTTACACCTTATAAAAGACTTAGTCTTGTAACATAACTATGAGAGAGAGAGGAGAAGGACTGAGTGATGGCATTTTTACAGAGCATTCACTCTAACCATAAAAATCAAATATTTCCTCTTTTAATTTATTCGAACATTGTGAGCCAAAACACTTCACTTTAAATGCTATTTAATAGTTTTTAGTTGACTTTAAATTCACAATAGACTTATGAGTCAGGTTAACCTTATTTAATTAAGAAAAACATACTTGTCTCTATTTCTCACCCCCAGTAGCCATTTGAGAATGCAGGGCATTTGTCTATATTGGTTTAGTGTTACTTCACATACACATATCTTAAGTTCTCTCTCTCTCTCTCTCTCTCTCTCTCTCTCTCTCTCTCTCTATATATATATATATAATAACATTTCCAAATAAAGTATTTATTGAAGCTGCTCTACACAGGGGAAACTGAAATGTTTGTATTAGTGAGACACAGAGTTTAAGGTTAGAAGAGACCACCAGATCATCAACTCTGACCACTTTTTTATCACAAGCCACCAACACCTCCCAGCACCCATACACCAAACCCAAAAACCAAAATTTTACTGAAAATAGACTATTATGTGCCACAGGCAGAGAATGGGAAGGATCAAGGGGCACCAGTGAGCTACTGTGTACTTAGAGATTAACACCTTCAAAACAAATAAGCTAAGTTTCCATTTTGATTCACCATGGACTACACCATCAGTGCTAATCTGGTAAGAGTTATCCACTGATGCGCAGTTGTTTAAAGGGAGACTGTAAAGACTGATAAGTCAGAAATGTGACCCACTATAGTCTTATGCTCAGTTTGCAAATTACTGTACATGGAATTATTTACATGTTTTGTCAAAAGCTGTTGAATACTTTTTCTTGGAAATATGGATGAACCACTGTAGGCAGCTCAGAACTCATGAGAAATCCCACAGCTACAAACCAGTGCAACAACACAATGGAGGTTGGGGGAGAGCAGGTTTTTACAAAGGTTTCTGGTTTCACTTTCAAGTTTCCATTGGGTCTGTATCAGAGATGGTAGTGAGATAAATTGTCCATGGACTTTAAATAATAGAAAGAGATATATAAAGGACTTAGGTGGGATTCTCAAAAGCACAGAGAATCATTTGATTCTGTCCCTATTGAAGTCAATGGGAGTTTTACCATAGATGTCAGTGGGATCAATTATTCCAACACTGAGCATTTTTGAAAATCCCACCTTTGGCCTTTTTGAGCTGCTTAATGGAGTTGTGCTGACCTTTCACACCAACACCAGAACAAATGCACCTGGCTTTGTTCAAACTTTGCATGTGAGAACCAAACTCTCCAAGGTACCATAAACCTCAAAGAAGATTTGCCCAAGACCTTTCCTTACACCTAATAAGCTATGAATTCCCCTTACCTCTAAGTGTCTTCTGGGAAGATCAGTGATCTACCCTTTTCCACCTTACCAGGAAAGAGGACAGCTGACAGTCCCTTTATCCCCACATCTCTTGGGAGTGGACATCTTACCATGCTCATTCTGAACAGTGGGGATTAGCACATTCTGCTCAGGTTCTAATGCTGCTGTTACTTATAAAGCCTTTTGCCGCATTCTGGTGCTGACCTGCCCCATGATGATAGGAAACCCAATGCCTACTGTTGGCCATTGACTCTCCTTATCCTTCAACAAAACCCCTTAAAATAAGGAAGGGATGCACTGGGAAACTCATCTATTTCATTACGAAACTGGTGTGTTTTGTAAGAGGTTGCTCAAGTTTTGTTTAGCGCTTTTGGGTGAAATCCCAGCCCCACTGAAGTCAATTGGATTTTTCCATTGTCTTTAGTGGGGCCAGAGCTTACCCTTTATTTTCATGCAAACGTAAAACTAGGATTGAGGGGAGAAGGTCACAAATTAAACCACTAGTTTTGTTTGACTGGAACCATGCAAACCAAGACAGCCACACTGGATGCAACCCTATTGTACAGCTTAATTTTAATGGTCCAGTGCTCTTCATAACCAGGTTTTTAAAGCTAATATTATCACTGTGAAAAGGGACAATGTCCATAGTTTTAATTTAACAGGAAAAAAGGTACAAAGTCTGCTTTTATGGCTACAGCCTGGTGTTTACAATTAAGATATCAGGTGTAGACTATGATCCCTTCAGTATATTGTACATAGCCATGTACAGGAATCTATGTAACAAGAGTGCAGATTGTTTTTTATATATAAATAAATCTTCATGCTTCAGGGCATAAATCAACCACTAATTGATGGTTATTCCACCATCGTCTGTTATGGGGTTTCTTGCACCTTTGTCTGGAGCATCTGGTCCTGGATACTGACCTAGTATGGAATTTCCTAGGTTCCTATGTTTATATTCTTAATAAAAACAAACCTGTGTTTTATTTCATTGCATACAAATAAAAAAAAATACATGACTGAAAGTTTGTAATTCATTCTTGGCAGTTTGTAGTTTTATTTGGTTTGCTGTTTACTGTTACTATAGTTTTTTTTAAAAACTCAGACTCCTTGTTACATGTTTAATTGCTCTGGGACACCAGCTTCTTGTGGTGGTGAGCAAAGCTTTGGTTTGAATAAACATTCAAAGGTGCAGCTGATTCTCTGAAACATATCCCAATCCCTGCGTAAAGAACCAGGCAGGAAATCTCTTAAGAAGATCTCTCTCATAAAATGGCTAGTGGGTTCTGGTATTAGTAAGTTTGATATCTACAAAGCTAATCTTTCTCATAATAATTTTAGCATTCCCATTTCAGGGCAATGGTTCAAGTGGTGTAAAATGGTTCAAGTGGCGTAACATTTATTTTTAAAAGCAATCAAAAGTTTTTCAAACTAATTAGGGTTGCCAACTTTCTGACCGAACAAAACCAAATACCTTTGCCCCGCCTCTTCTCTGAGGCCCCTCCTCACACACTCCATCTTCCCCCCTTTCCCCCGTTGCATGCTCTCCCCACCCTCACTCGCTCGCTCATTTTCACAGGGCTGGGGAGGGTCCTTTTTCGACCAGGTGTTCAGTTGAAAACTGGACATCTGGCAACCCTCATTTTTCTACATTTGGTTTTGTTCAGTCTCAAAAACAATGATGTTCCTCAGGCAATATTTTACAGCCATTACCCTCACACCCAACTACTGGCCAGAACATTGTGTGTTTGGGTCCATCAGAAAAAGCTCTGTCTGAGGAATCTTACTGAGATAATTTTGTTTTAATGGATTCAGAGAGACAAACTAGCTTTATTAAATGTGTGTTTTGTGGGAAGAAGTGAAATAATGGTTTGTAAAGGGAGTTTTTGCTGAAACTGATACACACTCAACCTAGGGCCTCAACATCATCTGCCCTTCAAACTATTAGACAAACACCTGTCAGGGATGGTCTAGATAATGCTTAGTCCAGCCATGAGTGCAGGGGACTAGACTAGATGACCTCTCGAGGTCCCTTCCAGTCCCATGAGTCTATGATTCTATAGTCTAAACTTCTTAGACCTGGCCTACACTTGTGACAGGGTGTACCGTACGTGTGGTTACATGCAACAGTGAAAGGCTCTGGCAAGGTGAAGCAGCAGGAACCTGCCAGGGCCTTCCCCTGCTGCCTCCCCTACCAGAGCCTTTCTCTGCAGCTGGAGTCTTTTACTGAGGCAAGGAAAGACTCCAGCAGCAGGGAAGCAGCAGGACACTACACTGCTAGAAACAGAAGTGTAGACATGGGAGGCATTGTTTGGGCATACAGAGAGCAGTGTAGGATATATACTCTAGGGTTCAGAGAGCAATTTTGAGATCATTGAAATGCAACCCCTTTCACAAATCCTGGGCAGGGTACGGAATTCATGCTTTTAATTTATGGGTAGGACAAGCCGCCTTAGCAGTCTGCAGCTGGTATTCTAGTCTCAGGGCTGAAACAGCAGTCGCTGTACTTCCTGAGGTCCCAGTCCAGCAAAGCAGTTAAGTACATCTTTATTATATTAGAACCCAACCCTGCAGTCCTTTTCCACCTAAGTAGGCCTTCCTCATGCACACCTGTGAAGTCAGCTAGACTACTCTCAACAAATAAGGATTTGCAGGCTCAGGTTCACAGATTGCCCAGTGTGAATAAACAGTCCATTTAAATTTCACAAATTACTCATCTTCTTTCTGCTCATCTGTGAACAGCTTACCAAGCACAGCTGTTGAAAAGAGAGCCTGTGGTGATTTTACAGCTGAGAACAAGACCCTTTGCCGCAGCTTTACACAGACTGGTGTCTACTGAACATCAGAGTGTATAATATCTTGAAGGGCTTTTCACAAAGCATTCTCTGTAGCTCTGTGCAATTGCCACTGACAGACGCCCTACCACATAAGTGACTTACACAACCCTGCAAAGACAAGCCTCCTAACACAGTTTTTCTCTTGTTTAAAAAATGGTGCAATAAGGTACATTTATGTTCCCCTCCTTACTTTAGTATTTGAGCACATTCTTTAATACAGTTATCCTCACAACCACCATTCCCTGCCCTGAGGTAGGGAATTGCTATTGTTCCCATTTTACAGATGGGAACTGAGGCACTGAGACTAAGTAGCTTGCCCAAGGTCATACAGGAAGTCTGTGGCACAGCATGGACTTGGATGCAGGTCCCCAAAGCCCTGGACGAGTGCTGCAACCACTGGACCATCCTTCTTCTTAGTTTCATTAAAGCTCATCCTTGAAAGAAAATGAATACATTTTTAAATTACAAGGTTATTAAAGCTTGGCTACTTCAAACTAATTTTGCAGCCCCAAAAAATAGATTTGAAAAAGCTCCCCCTCCTAGAGGTTCACTTATCCTTAGTTCATACCATCTCCTACACTACACACAATTAGGCAGTGGTGCTTTTCAGGCAGCACTGGCAGATGAGCAAAGTCACAATTTCTGTTTCTCTTTGGTCACTCTATTGTGCTTTTCCCTGCTGTTGCATGTAGAGGAAATACTATTCAGTTGTCACCAATTTTTCTTATTGAGATCTCAGTTGGGAAACACGACTTATTTTCAATCACATACACCAAACTGGGTCACGAACACTGTGTATGCATTACATGCATGGGTCCAAATGGTTACAAATTGGGTTACAAGTCTGCACCCACAGTTAAGGCCACTCATTTGCATGGGCTAGATTTTACATGCAAAACACTATTGGCCAGAGCCTCAACTGGTATAAATTAACAGAACTTTACTGAAGTTAATGGAACTTCTCTGTTATACACCAAGTGAGGATCAGATCCTCAGTACATATGTGCAAACTGGGGATTATTATGTGTAAATACCTTTGTTCACACATAACACTGACTTATGTGCATGTATCAGGAGTTTTGTGTGTGCCACTCATGGACACTGACTTTTATACATTTGGGTGATGTTTAAGTTAAGCATATAATTGCACCATTGATTAGCTCTGTTATTGGACTCTGCTGCATGTGTTTTGATTTGCTATTTATTACCAAACATATTGTGGGCCAAGTTAATTGACTTCAGTGGGGTTTTGCCCATTTACACCTGTCAAAACTTTGCCAAAAATAAACAAGAAAAAAGACAAAAGGCCACAGCATCACCAACACCAAAATGAGTTTCAATGATTTCAGACATCCCTATTCCCATCCAGTAGTTCAGCAAGAAAGGACATGAAAACTTGTAAAACTAGTCTGGACAATTTGAGAAGCATTGGGTTGTTTTAGCGAGGAGTGTGATTAAGGGCGCTAAGATCCCTGTGTGGATTTTGGGGAATGCTTCAAAAATCAACCACCTTTTGGGAGGATCACCTGTAGCAAAAAGATGGGTATAGTAATTACTGACACTAAACCACTAAAACATCTGATTGTTTGTCACATAACTGTGATGACTGTAAATCAGTGCTGAACAGATCTTCCTCCACTAACGAGTTAAACTGTAAAAACAAATGCAAGGATATTGACAGGGCTTAGCTGGTGTTGCTCATTTCTTCCTGTTAACTTAGCCTCTTTGATTACTTTTTCACTGGAAACCTAGATCATTGAAAGTCTAACCATTTCCCCTTCACTGTTCCGGAGTTATCTGTGAGCTTTAACTGCTCAGCTTATGCTGGCTGGGACAGTCCCATTTTGTGTTTACATTTCAAGCAAATTCATCCAGACAGTGAATACACAACCTGAGGTACTATCGTATGGTAAGTGTTGCATGTTATTTTCTTGTGAATGACATTTTCCAGAGAGACAAAAAATCCTCCTTCCCTGCCTTAACTCTAGAGCAGTGGTGGGCCACATGCAGCCCATGGGCCACATGCAGCCCATCCGGGTAATCCGCTGGCAGGCCGCCAGACAGTTTGTTTATATTTGCACGGCCGTCCACTGCTCCCAGTGGCCTCAATTCACCGTTAACAGCCAATGGGAACTGCAGAAAGTGGCGTGGGCCACAGGGACGTGCTGGCTGCCACTTCCCGCAGCTCCCATTGGCCGGGAACGGCAACTGGGAGCTGTGCAAATGTAAACAAACTGTCTGGCAGCCCACCAGCAGATTCCCCTCACAGGCTGCGTGCAGCCCGCAGGCTGCAGGTTGCTCATCACTGCTCTAGACACTGCCTCAACTATATGAAAACAAAACAAGCAAAGAGCCCAGGAGCTGCAAGTTGCATAGTTAATCAAAAGTGTATCACATGAACTTTCACTATTTCAGCGATTTTCCTGCCACCGTCCCTCCCTTTGTTTCATGTTATCCCTTGTTAGGTTGTAGTTAGTCTAGATAGTAAGTTCCCTGGGTCTGGGGCCTGTCACTTTATGTATCTGGAAAGGCCATGGGCACCTTGGGAGCTAAATAAATAATAAATCACAAAAATCGTTTAAAGCTGAAATATCTTCCAAAGGATTTAAGAAGGTTGCAACACAGAAGTGTAAGAGTGAATGGCTGGCCAGTGAAAATAACAATGTGTTGCCTGTGTACTAAAATACAAGCCTTGCATAGCATGGAGGGGGAAGAGTCCTGGGGTATTGCGGATCAGGTCCAGTGTATCATAATTTTTCATAAATTTGTTGGAAGTGAATAGCCTGCCTCTCTTACTCCTTGGGGACTGACCCCTGCTCAGCAACCAGCTTCTTCAGCAAAGTAAGGCCTCTTGTGTTCAGAATCATATTCAAAGCCAACACGTCTCACTGCCCGAGTTTAACATGAGAGAAACAATAATGCAGTGTGTCGCCCTGCAAATGCAAAATAAAGTAATTTTCTCCAGCCAAAGAGTTCTCAGAAAGGTGGGGTTGTCAGTTAACAACTCTCCCATGAAGCAGTAGTGCTTCTTAGCCAACGAGGGGTCAACTCCATCTGACTTTTTAAGTCTTCCTATTCTTCTCCATTTGTCTCCAGGGACCATTTGTTCTCGCTCCTTTCGAGCTCTCAGATCAAGTATATGGCCCCAACACTCTCCTTCAGAGGGGTAGCCGTGTTAGTCTGGTTCTGTAGAAGCAGCAAAGAATCCTGTGGCACCTTATAGACTAACAGATGTTTTGCAGCATGAGCTTTCGTGGGTGAATACCCACTTCTTCGGATGCAAGCAGTGGCACTCTCCTTATAATCCAGTTAGGATCTGAGTGGGGAAATCATCCCTGCCACACCCCTTCCCATTCCCCTTTGGCGAGGTTCCACTAGAGTCTCTGCAGTGTGAACAGGCACCCATTCTCTCTTTCCTGCTCTGGGAGAGGGTTTCCACCTGACCTCTGCCAAACTCTGTTGGAGTCTCATAATTGCAAAGAGTTGCAAATTTCACTGAAGTGGTGCAATTTTCACTGAAGTCAATAGGAATTTCACCCACTTATCCCAGCTCTAGATTTGGCTTTCTCACACCAGAAAGATACTTGTGATTTCTGAGATTTTTAAATATAATTTCCAAAGAAGAAAAGTAATTTTGGGGGATTAAAATTCTTGTCTTTTCCATAATAAGTCACTAAAATCAGCCTGTCAGGATTTAGGCTGCCCTGTAGTGTGCCACACTCATCAATATAAGCCAAAGTGTATCATCATCATGTTGTGAAATTTTTTGGTTTACTTGGTAGTGGCCAAAGCTGCTCACGCCTAAGCCAATTCAAAGAACTGTCATTATTATAGCCCCAAAAATAATCGGGATAGTGCACAATTTATAGGAAAACCTGGCTATGAAGCTGGCAGATTGCCTTATAGAATTTAATAGGGAATTGTATTTCTCCTATGGAATTCACAGAAACATAAAGGAACAGGATCATCTCTATTGCATTCTATAGGTTTTTCGATTAATTGCCCTAGAACGCTAATTCATTTCCATAGAATTTTAACCTTTTCTTTTCTTTCTTTCTTTCTTTCTTTCTTTCTTTCTTTCTTTGAATCATAGAATATTAGGATTAGAAGAGACCTCAGGAGGTCATCCAGTCCAACACCATTCTCAAAGCAGGACCAACGCCAACTAAGGGTATGTCTACACTACAAAATTAGGTCAAATTTATAGAAGCTGATTTTTAGAAATTGATTTTATACAGTCAATTGTGTGTGTCCCCACTTAAGACCATTAACTTGGCGGAGTGCATCCACAGTACCGAGGCTAGCGTCGACTTCCGGAGCGTTGCACTGTGGCAGCTATCCCACAGTTCCCACAGTCTCTGCCGCCCATTGGAATTCTGGGTTGAGATCCCAATACCATCAAATTGCGACCACACTACCCCACACTACCCCAAATTCAACCCGGCAAGGTCAATTTCAGCGCTAATCCCCTCATTGGGGAGGAGTACAGAAATCGATTTTAAGAGCCATTTAAGTAAAAAAAAATGGATTTGTCGTGTGGACAGGTGCAGGGTTAAATCGATGTAACACTGCTAAATTCGACCTAAACTTGTAGTGTAGACCAGGACTAAATGATCCCAGCCAGGGCTTTGTCAAGGTGGGCCTTAAAAACCTCTAAGGATGGAGATTCCACCACCTCCCTAGTGAAATAGTGTTTCCTAATATCCAACCTAGACCTCCCCCACAGCAACTTGAAACCATTGCTCCTTGTTCTGTCATCTGCCACCACTGAGAACAGCCAAGCGCCATCCTTTTTGGAACCTCCCTTCAAGTAGTTGAAGTCTGCTATCAAATCCCCTCTCCCTCTTCTCTTCTGCAGACTAAACAAGCCCAGTTCCCTCAGCCTCTCCTCATAAGTCATATGCCCCAGCCCCGTAATCATTTTCGTTGCCCTCCGCTGGACTCTCTCCAATTTGTCCACATCCTTTCTGTAGGGGAGGGCCCAAAACTGGATGCAATATTCCAGATGTGGCCTCACCAGTGCCGAATAGACAAAAATAATCACTTCCCTCGATCTGCTGGCAATGCTCCTACTAATGCAGCCCAATATGCCATTAGCCTTCTTGGCAACAAGGGAACACTCCTGACTCATATCCAGCTTCTCATCCACTGTAATCCCCAGGTCCTTTTCTACAGAACTGCTGCTTAGCCAGTCGGTCCCCAGCCTGCAGCAGTGCATGGGATTCTTTTGTCCTAAGTGCAGGACTCTGCACTTGTCCTTGTTGAACCTCATCAGATTTCTTTTGGCCCAATCCTCCAATTTGCCTAGGTCACTCTGGACCCTATCCCTACCCTTCAGAGTATCTACCTCTCCCCCCAGCTTAGTGTCATCTGCGAACTTGCTGAGGGTGCAATCCATCCTGTCATCCATATAAAGATGTTGAACAAAACTGGCCCCAGGACCGATCCCTGGGGCACTCCACTTGATACCGGCTGACAACTAGACATCGAGCTGTTGATCACTACCTGTTGAGCCCAACAATCTTTCTTTCTTTCTTTCTGGGATCTGGCAGGATCTGGGGGAGCAAGTTGCAAAAGAATGGTCCCCTCCCACTGCATAAAGAAAGCCCCACTTAAGGTTTGTATGCACACAGTTATACCGGTTTAACTAAGGGTCTGAATTTAAACCAGTTTAGTTAAACCAGTGCAAACCCCCATGTGCATGCTCTGACTGCAGCTGAAGAGTGGCTTATTTTGGTTTTGCTCAGTCAGTTGACAAGGTTAAGCTGAACAAAAATAAACCACTTTCAACCTGAAATAAGAGTGTCTACTCAAGGGTTTGCACCTGTTTAAGTAAAATGGCACAATCTTGTGTGTAGATAAGGACTTAGAGCTATGCATCTTTCCTTTCACCATGCCCCCTACCCTAACAGAAAGGAAGGATGGTTTGTCGGAGCTGCTGTGACAGCACTAAACTACTTGCTCATCCCCTTACACTGGCATAATTCTCCCTCAGCAGTTTTAGGGTCAGTTTGTGCCTTGCCCTATTCTTTAATAAAAAACACACATGCCACTGAGTAAGTTAAAAGGAGATATCAGTGGTGGAGCTAGAACTGGGATTCCTTTTTGTGCAAGTGAACAGTCTGTTGTTTCAAATAGCCCTGTGTTTACCCTTGTGTACTGACTGAAAAAAAAAATAGTTAACTAGGTGGGCAACTTAAATTTGCTTATTTAATCCTTCCCCTCACTTAAAGTCACACTTGGATCCCTGTGTGTGCGTGTGTCCCTCACTGCTTTCATTGAGAGCCCCACCTATGCATCTGTTGACAAAACCCCACCTTTGATCTTTCCAAGAAGAGTTTTCGCTGGATGTTGGTTAAGGTATGGATGAGCTCTAGCTGCAAATTTCTGATCCAGATCTAAACCAGCCAAACTCAGGAAAGTGCAGATCTCAGATTTTGGCACCACAGAGGAAGAACCTGTCATAAAGGTTGGACTTTGATTCAGGGTGTTCCCATTCAGGGCTTTGGGCTAAGCCATGTCCAATTTTTGAGGGTTTTGTTGTCAGAAGATGAGTCTTGAGTAGATAATGAGTTCTTTGGGGGGCAGGGACTGTCTTTTTGTTCTATGTTTGTGCAGCAGCTAGCACAAAAGGGTCCTGGTCTATTACTGGGGTTCCCAGGTGCTACTGAACTACAACAAATTTAATATTTTATTTATTGGTTTGTTTGTTTGTTTATAAAGTCTGAGAGAGGTTCCCAAATTGTTTACTTTTTGAAGCAAGTTCAACAGCCATTCCAAAATTTCAGGGTTTGTTCTGAGTAACACAGAGGACATAGTTAAAGACAAAGAATTTCTGAACAATAAATGACCATGTTTAAATTAGTTATCCTTGAGCTATGACTAACAGTGACAGCATCTAGAGGACAAATAAAGACACTGAAATTAGGATGTAAACCAGACAGTTTTAAATGAAATCAAATGAGACAATGCAATGGAAAGCAAGAAGACAGAGTGGAAATAGAAAGTGTTCAAAGATAAACGAGTGTATCCCATGGGTAAGGTGTGCCACAAGGAGAGAAAACAAAGCCAGTGTAGATTAACAAGGAAGTCACAAATGTAATCAAAAGTTCAAGAAGGATCCATTAGAACAAAAAAACAGGAGACAGAGATGAAACAGAGAGTTCCCAGACTGTGAAAAAAACAATGTGTATAAACATAGTGATAAGATTTTCAACTGTGTGGAAGATATAAGAAAAATTCATCAGGGATAAATTGAGAGGTCACCTGGGCTGCTAGGGCCTCAGCATGGATTTACTATGCTTTACAAATTTGACAAGTTTTTGAAATAAAACAGAGTTCTTGGGGAAAGTATGAATGTAATCACAGAGCATGGAAATTGGGTTTATATTATGTAGTGCAAGCTCTCTCAAAGTGCTCTACCAAGTAACGATAAAGGAAATACTTTTGGATTATGAGGAGAGATTAATAAGACTGGGACTTTTCAGCTTGAAAAAGAAATAACTAAGGGGGCATATGATAGATGTGTATAAAATCCTGACTCATGTGGAGAAAGTAAATAAGGAAGTGTTATTTATCCTTCTCTTTACACAAGAACTATGGGTCATCAAATGAAATTAATAGTCAGCAAGTTTAAAACAAACAAAAGGAAGTATTTCTTCACACAGGGTATAGTCAACCTGTGGAACTCTTTGCCAAAAGATGTTGTGAAAGCCAAGACTATAACAGGGTTCAAAAAAGAGCTAGATAAGTTCATGGAGGATAGGTCCCTCGATGGCTATTAGCCAGGATGTGCAGGGATGCAAAACCATGCTCTGAAGTGTCTAGCCTCTTTGTCAGAGTCTGGGAATGGGCAAGACAGGATGGATCACTTGATGATCACCTGTTCTGTTCATTCCCTCTGGGGCACCTGGCATTGGCCACTGTCAGAAGACAGGATACTGGGGTAGACGGACCATTGGTCTGACCCAGTATGGCCTTTCTTATGTTCTTATATTAAAGGAGCTGTGTGATTGTGAAGACAAAAGGAGCAGTTCTAAGACACTCATACATAGCTTCAGGGTAACATTTTCAAAAGCACCTATATGGCTTAGGAGTCTAAACTCCATTTTCAAAAATGAGTTAGGGCCAGGTTTACAAAGGCATTTAGACACCTAAAGATGCAGATAGGTACGGTACCTAGTGGGATTTTCAAAAGCATCTACATGATTTAGGCACCTAACTCCCAATGACTTTCAATGTGCCTTCGCTCAGGCCCTTATTGAGGTGAAGTATTTTGACCAGGACGTCTACTGTTTCTGAAAGGTCTCAGCTAAAAAGCTAGCTGAGATGAGTAGAAGAAGCTTCAGTTGGGTGTGAAATATGGCAGCTCTGTATGGAGTATGCCAACTCTAAAGTGAACATACACCTAAAAGAGCACTGTAATATCAGCATTGTCAAGGGTTTGAGGAGAGGCGGGATTGGAACCCTAAGACATGTGGGGCAGACGGGGCTTAAAAAATGTGCAGTGACAGTGACACACAAATGTGCAGTGACGGTTATAAAATGTGCATTGACTTTTAGGAATACACATGTTGATAAAAATAAACAGACCTATGGAATATTAATCTAACTCCGGAGAGGCCAGCTGCTCAGACAAGCTCTTCATTATCTGATATGTGCAGTGACTTTTTTGAGGTTATTTTAAACTCTGGGTCCATTATTCAGTGCAGTATTAACTGAGACATACTGATACTTATTATATCTCTTTGACAGAGCACAACACAAAAGACAAATCTGCAGGGTAAAGAAATGAAATATTGGAAAGCAAAAAGAACTGGTTTGGAGACCAAAAATGAAGCAAATGTTAATGAAAGAAAGCAAGCAAGAAAGATTCCTTTGCCTTTATCAGACTGAAAGGGGGAAAGAAATTGCTGAGATGCATTAGCAGAGGTGTTGAAAATCAGCAATTAATAGGATACATGAGGAATTATTGTGCATAAATCTAGCCACTTTAACACTAGGGGTGGTCAATTATTTTCAATTAAAATTATTTTACGATGGAAAACTGAGTTTTTGACTCAACAGAATTTTTCATAAAAAATGTATTCGATGGAAATTTTTAACTTTTTTTTTAAAACCCAAACCAAAAAGATTTTTCTCATAAAGCCCCATAGTCAGGAACTCCCATGATGCACTGCAGTGGCTCAGCAAGAAAGAAGATGATGGTGCATCACAGAAGATGTAATCTGGCCAGAGAACCCTGCCCATAGATGACAATGAGGACATGAGGCAATTGAATTACAGCTCCCATGAAGCACTTCCAAATCATTTGTTTTGGTTTGGTTTTGGGGTTTTTTTTGTTTGTTTGTTTGTTTTTTCACCTGACAGTTTCCACTGAAAATTTTTCAGTTTAATATTTTGGTGAAAAATCTATATTTTTGATAAAAATATTTCAATAAAAATAAATATATTTGTATCGAAATTCACAGCAGAAAACCCCCTCAGTTTTCATATTAACTTAAAAGCCAGATGGTGACTGAATATGTGAATGTACAACTACTGTGGTTGTTAATATATAACTAAACGGAATACACTTTGGAACACGAATCTGGGTTTGTTTGAGGCTGATCCGCCTCTCCTATGGTTGGCAACAGCAAAGCAAGGTCTTGAGGTTTGTACATGCAGTGGTAACTCATGTTAAATACACAGTTATCAGCAAACAGTGAGGTAGAGGCAAGGTGAATTAGCTGTAGTTTATACCTTTTCCCAACAGATTTAATGTGTAGTAACTGCTGTTATCAGTAAAAATATCTTTATAATAATAATATTCTGTACTTCTATAGTAATTTGCCATGCAAGGATCTCAAAGCACCTTGCAAATATTAATGGATTAAGCCTCACCACAGCCTTCTGAGGTAAGTAAACATTACTATCCTTATTTTCCAGAAGGGGAAACTCAGGCAAAGAGATTTTTTAAAATTATTTTTCATATAGCCAGTTTAAAAAGAAGATATCGCATATTAATGCGTAAGGGGAAAAGCAACTATTAGCTGAGATACCTCAGTGATTGAGATAGATAGACAGATAGATAGATAGATAGATAGACAGATAGATAGAATTTTGTTAAATAAAGAAAGGCTGGACTGAAGAACAAATGCCGCAAAAAATAATGGAACTAAGTACATAAAAACAGTTTTAAAAGGGAAGGGAGAACAGAGGATGACCCCAAGGTAGCTTTGGTGGATTTAAATTATGCCATATATCAGGTCATAAGGATAAGCCTTGATGGTAAATGATGTCTTTTGCTGACATTTCCGAAATTCCTCCCCGTATTACAATTACAAAAAGGATTAATAATCCATTCATTCTTTGCTCTTAAATTGCAGAGTTAATTTTCTCTCTCTCTTTCATACACACACACACACACACACACAACAATTCTCTACACTCACTGTGCAGTGCAACATTACCAATATTATGTAGCACTCTGTGAAATATGTTGGGGACTCCTGGAAATCATACACTGTACTAGTGTCCTCCCATAAAGGGGCAGAGATCACATCTCTTTGCAGATGGAATCTGTATTGTTGATTCCCAGTCCTCAAGGTCCAAGCAGATCCTGTCTGCTGTAGTTCCAAAAGTAGAGTATGAATAGAATCATAGGACTGGAAGGGACCTCGAGAGGTCATCTAGTCCAATCCCTGCACTCATGGCAGGACTAAATATTTTTTAGCCCATTCCTGATAAGTATTTGTCTAACCTGCTCTTAAAAACCTCCAATGATGGAGATTCCACAACCTCCCTGAACAATTTATTCCAGTGCTTAGCAGCACCAAAGAGACACATGACAGTTTTCTCAGCCAGTCAGTTATTTGTTTAGCACAGATGTGAGCAATTTCCCCTCAGAGCTCTTTGGTGACATTCATGAGTGGATTTCACTAGCAAGGTAAGCTGCCATAGGTCCACAAGCCTGTTACATTATCATGGGTTTTCCCCGCATTAACATTTTCTAACTAAAATGAATATTGCAAATACAGCCAGTTCTGGAGCTCTCAGGTATCTAATGAGTTCATTAATCACTGGGATCTGTGTAGTCACTTCGATGTAGGTTTTTACATAACAGCAATACCAAAACTCACTGATGTGGATGATATTCAGAAATACATGTTCCTAATTAGGCAGCAAGCCAAGAGAAAGGGTGGCTTGATACACTAATGGTGGATGTATTCATCTTAATTAAAAACGATCACAGGGCAAATAAATAAGCCACTCAACTTGGCTCCATTCTGCGTGGCCTATTTTCCTGTTCCAATGTTACTCTCGTGGGTGAATGCAGTGTTTTTGTATCCATGTTGGTCCCCGCTGCACAAGTCATCATCTGACCTTGCCTTTCTAATATCCTCTGGTCCACGAGGCTACCACACTGCAAACAACTATGGAAGATATCAAATGTTGCCATCTGAAATGGAAACTCCACAACATGAAGGAAAAGAAAGCAAAACTTAACAGAACTTCTACTTCCTGAGGAAATACAAGGCCTGGCCTACACTATGAGTTTAGGTTGAATTTAGCAGCGTTAAATCGAATTAACCCTGCACCCATCCACACAATGAAGCCATTTTTGTCGACATAAAAGGCTCTTAAAATTGATTTCTGTACTCCTCCCCAACGAGGGGAGTAGCACTGAAATCGACATTGCCGGTTCAAATTAGGGTTAGTGTGGATGCAATTTGACAGTATTGGCGTCCGGGACTTATCCCACAGTGCACCATTGTGACCACTCTGGACAGCAATCTGAACTTGGATGCACTGGCCAGGTAGACAGGAAAAGCCCCACGAACTTTTGAATTTCATTTCCTGTTTGCCCAGCGTGGAGAGCTGATCATCACAGGTGACCATGCAGAGCACATCAGCACAGGTGACCATGCTGTCCCAGAATCGAAAAAGAGCTCCAGCATGGACCGTATGGGAGGTACTGGATCTGATCGCTGTATGGGGAGACAAATCTGTGCTATCAGAACTCCGTTCCAAAACCCAGAATGCCAAAACATTTGAAAAAATCTCCAAGGCCATGATGGACAGAGGCCACAACAGGGACTCAACACAGTGTCGCATGAAACTTAAGGAGCTGAGACAAGAGTACCAGAAAGCCAAAGAATCAAACAGACGCTCCAGGACAGAGCTGCAGACATGCCACTTCTATGCTGAGCTGCAGGCAATTCTAGGGGGGGCCACCACCGCTACCCCAGCCCTGTCCGTGGACTCCGATGATGGGGTACTCTCAGTCACCATGCCTGAGGATTTTGCGGACGGGGAAGATGAGGAGGAGGAGGAGGTTGAGGAGAGCACACCGCACACTGTTCTCCCTGACAGCCAGGATCTTTTTCTCACCCTGACTGAAATACCCTCCCAACCCTCCCAAGGCCGTATCCCGGATCATGAAGCCATAGAAGGGACCTCTGGTGAGTGCATCTTTGTAATTATAAAACATAGTTTAAAAACAAGCATTTTTAATGATTAATTTTCCCTGCAGACTTGGGATGCATTCGTGGTCAGTACAGCTACTGGAAAAGTCTGTTAACGTGTCTGGGGATGGAGCGGAAATCCTCCAGGGACATCTCCATGAAGCTCTCCTGGAGGTACTCCAAAAGCCTTTGCAGAAGGTTTCTGGGGAGAGCAGCCTTATTCCGTCCTCCATGGTAGGACACTTGACCACACCATGCTAGTAGCAAGTAATCTGGTATCATTGCATGATAAAGCCTGGCAGCATATGGTCCCAATGCTGGCATTCAAGCAACATCTGTTCTTTATCTCCTCAGGAGAGTGATATCGTTCATGGTAACCTGGTTGAAATAAGGGAATTTAATTAAGGGGACATTCATAAGTAGCCATTCCTACTGGGCTGTTTGCCCGTGGCTGAAAAGAAATCCTCCCCACAGTTAGCCAAGTGGGGCGGGGGGCATTGGCACTGAGCTGTTCGCGTTTGGCTAGCAGGGATCTCCCCTGATATCAGCCACACGGTGCGGTGGGGGGAGGGTTAAAGCGATCATCCCAGAGAAAAGGATGAGGGGGGGTAGTTTGGTTTCTGCTGATGCACGTTAACATGAAACCCGAAGCCCTAAATGGACAACTCAACGGGCTTTGCTTGGTGTGGGAAAGGAGGGTGCTGCTGTTATGAAGGGTGCAGAAGCCGAAGGACTATGGCTTACCCTGGCCACCTGCAGGCGGAATTCTGTTGCCCGGCATGGACCGAGTATACCCATTGTTCTGTAAAATGTATCTTTTTAAATACTTTTCTCCCTTTTTATCTCCTGCAGCTGCAAATGTTTCAAAAGCTATCTCAGATAAGGCGGCAAAAAAGACGCACATGCGATGAAATGTTCTCTGAGCTCATGCAGGAGTCCTGCACTGAAAGAGCTCAGCAGAAAGTATGGAGGGACACAATAGCACAGGACAGGAAAGCAGGCAGTGAATGTGAGGAGACGTGACGGCAGGAAGATCAGAGGAGGCAGGATGCAACGCTGGGGCTACTGCAGGAACAAACGGACATGATCCGGCGTCTGGTGGAGGTTCAGGAACATCAGCTGGAGAGACTGTTGCTGCAGCCCCTGTTTAACCACAGTTCCATAGCCACCTCCTCACCCAGACACCCAAGAACGCGGGGAGAGACCCCTCGGGGCACCCAACCACTCCACCCCAGTGGATAGAAGGCTGTCATTCAACAAGTATTGAAGTGGCCTTTTCCTTCCCTCCTCCCCTTCTCCCACACGGGATACCTTGTCAGTTGTCTCCCTATTTTTATAATCAATTAATAAAGAATACATGGTTTTTAAATGATAGTAACTTTATTTCCAAGCTGTGATCGAAGGCGGGAGGGCAGTTGGCTTACAGGGAATTAGAGTCAACCAAGGGGGAGGGTTTTCATCAAGGAGAAACAAATAGAACTGTCACACGGTACCCTGGCCATTCATGAAACTGGTTTTCAAAGCTTCTCTGATGTGCAGCGCTTCCTGATGTGCTCTTCTAACCGCCTTGGTGTCTGGCTGTGCGTAATCAGTGGCCAGGCGATTTGCCTCAACCTCCCACCCCACCAAAAACGTCTCCCCCTTACTCTCACAGAGATTGTGGAGCACACAGCAAGCAGCATTAGACAAAACTTAAAGAAGAGAGTGACCTGGGGAGTCATTCCCATTTTTGTCCAGGTGCCCCTGACCGACCTCACCAAGGCTGGCCTGGAGCACCCATGACAGCAGCAGGTGGTACATTATGACTGGTAACTGTCTTTGCCAACTTGCAAAGCAGCAGATGGTACAGTATGACTAGTAACCATCTTTGCCAACTTGCAAAGGCAAGGAGCTGCTGCTGTGTAGCACTGCAGTACCACGTCTGTCAGCAGCACCCAGGAGACGTATGGTGACAGTGAGCTGAATGGCCTCCATGCTTGCCATGGTATGTCGTCTGCACGGGTAACCCAGGAAAAAAGGTGAGAAACGATTTTTTCCCGTTCCTTTCATGGAGGGAGGCAGGGGGCCTGACAACATGTACCCAGAACCACCCACAACAATGTTTTTGCCCCATCAGGCATTGGGATCTCAACCCAGAATTCCAATGCGGTGGGCTGAGACTGCGGGAATTGTGGGATAGCTACCACAGTGCAACACTCCGGAAGTCGAAGCTAGCCTCAGTACTGTGGACACACACCACCGTCTTAATGCTAAAAATCAACTTCTATTAAATCAAATTAATTTCGTAGTGTAGACATACCCCAAGAAACAAAACATACATCACCACCAGAGGACTCACCATCTCAGAAGTTGGTCCAGTAAAAGACATTACCTCACCCGTCTTGTCTGTGTTGCTGGTGGAAATAGGAAGCAGACATCACAGGGCCATCCGACTATGAATGTCCTCATGTGCATTGTCCATTCTTAGCTTATTTTCACTGTTCATAAATATCATGGAAAAATTAACAGGAAGGTTTCTCAGCTACACAGACTTTCTGTCACTCTAAATTGTTGGTGAGCCACCCTAGTTTGTGATGGTGAATAGCATGGAGACATCCTGCCGCAGGTAGGCAGCAACTTTGTACCGATAATTCTTAAAATTTCACAAACAAGTGTCTGATAATATTAATAAATAATATATTGGGCCTCTTTCTCCACTGCTTTGCACACTGTGCAGTCATGTCAATCGGGGACAAGCGAGAGTTGAGGGGGTGTAAATTGCTGCCATTCTGATTCAGTAGGATTTTGCAGGAAAGCTGGCTAGAAATTTTTTAAATATGTTGGGGACTCCTGAGACCCTAAATCCTATTGACATTCAGTGGGACTTAGGCACCTAACTCTCTTAGGCACTTTTGAAAATCCCACCCAGAGAACATACCAAACACAATGAGCAGCACAACTGGTACATTCTCCCGGGATGTACCAAGTATGGGTAGTAGCAGCTACTATGAAGTCTTTAATATGCAGCTAGGTTGAGAAAACTTCCCATGGCAGAATCCAAACTCAGACTCAACTAATGAGTGTTCTCACCTGCCTGAGCATGAGGAAGTTGCCCAATCCATTTATTATTATTTCAAACTCAGCTCAGATGAAGGAGGGGCCGTTTATTACTCTCCTGTGGGAAACAGCAAATGCACAGATTGCCACACCCTGAAGCAAAGTTAGATTCTGTATGAATTGGCAAGACTCGGCTTTAACTCACTTCTACCCAAGAGAAAAGGTGATTTAGAAATGCTAACGTTTAGTTAATTATTCCCAGCAGCCACCAACCACAAGGCAATTTTGGTCACCTGTCTACCTCTGTCTCAAACTTTCTACATGCACAATTAGCATTTAAGAAGAACTTATCTTTAATCATGAGCTAAAATACTCAGGCATTTGCAGATTCCATTGCAAACAGTGCTATAGCATGTACAGACTAGATTCATCTAATTAATGGGTGGCATGTAAAATAATTAAGCAATCAAACCCCCTTGGCAAGGCATTACAAGGGAATTACTGAATGTCCTGGGTGCATTGCACTGTAAGGGACCAAAGACTGAATGCCTTAAACCACCTGTGAAGTGCAGTAATACCTGGGAAATGCATGGCCAAGCATCTCTTATTTCTGATGTAAAATAGACATAAAGGTACAAAAATTATACCCATATATCTACTAGGGATTCCTGACACAAAGCTATAGCTGCTGAAAGCCAATCCAAAAGCTGTCTTCAAAATGCCACTTCAGCACTATAGTTAAGGTACAAATGAAGAATAAACCAACATTAAAACACCAAAATATAGAGGGTGAGTGAGATCCTCACCTCCACTTAGGGTTGCCAACTTCCTAATCGCAGAAAACGGAACACCCTTGCTCCACCCCTTCCCTGAGGCCCCGCCTATACCCACCCCTTCTCCAAGGCCCTGCCCCCAATCACTCCATCCCCCCTCCCTCTGTTGCTCGCTCTCCCTCACCCTCACTCACTCATTTTCACCAGGCTGGGGCAGGGGGTTAGGGTACGGGAGGGGGTAAGGACTCTGGGGTGGGGCCAGAAATGAGAGGTTCAGGGTGCAAGAGGTGGTGCTGGGCTGGTGCAGGGGGTTGGGGTGTGGGAGGGTGGGTGGGCTCCGGCTGGGGAGGTGGGCTCTGGGGAGGGGTCAGAGATGAGGGCTTTGGGATGCAGGAGGGGGTAAGGGCTCTGGCTGGGTGTATGAGCTCTGGGGTGGGGCCAGGGATGAGGGGTTTGGGGTTCAGGAGTGGCCTCCGGGCTGGGGCAGGAGATTGGGGTGCAGGGAGCCTCCAGCTCCAGCTGGGGTGCAGGCTCTGGGGTGGGGTTGGGGACACTGTGCACGCTGCCATAAGGCTGCCTCCTAAGGACCCTCTCACAAGTCTTTGCACTGGCCATATACCAAAGGTCGGGTTGGGGAAAGGGTATGCTAGGGGCTAGGCTGCAGTACACACTGCTACAGAGATTCTGGGCAGTGCTGCAGCTCAAGGCGTAGTTCTGGGAGGCTACCAAAATTTAGCCAAGCCCCCATGGCTAAGTTATGCTGGGTGTGCTATAGCAGCCCCAGATATGGAGGGCGCAAAAATGGCTTAAAACCACCTTAGAATCTCCTTCCCCTGGAATAGAAGTTCTATGCTGAGCCCTTTGAAGAAAAGCTAGAAAATATGGAGCAAAATTGTAGCTTAAAGGGAAATGACAAACAAAAATGGTGAGTTACAGAAAGGGAAAGATGTTGCTCTTTAGTAATTGTAAATATTTTTGCTATTTATAACAGTATCCATTCTAGATTTGTCCTTTTCTAAAAATGAGCTATCATGCATCTGGCTGCTGGTAGTAACTGTGTTATCAGTGGGGTTTTTCCCTGAGTCAGCAACCTCCTTTGAACTGTAATCTAATAGAACCAATATTTTCTCTGAGTAGCCTGTCTTTAGTTATCTTGAAAATTCTGTTTGCTGTTTTCCTCCAAAATATGATTATCTTAGGGCAATCCCACCATCCATTCTAGAATATATAGCTTCCTTTTTATATATTTTTCTTTGTTTAATCAGAGCAAGGTACATTGATACAGGATTTTGCAATAATTTTCCTTACTGATTACACATATAGATAGGGTTTTGGTCTTCCTCCAGATATTTTCCCATTCTTCCAAAATGTCTTCTCCTTTTAGAGCTTTTTCTCTTTTTGCATAAAAGTAGTCTTATCTTCTAGATTCATCAGTAACAATTGATTATACCATGAGGAGATCAGGCCTTTCCCTTAAATAATGTTTCTAGACTCATTTTCTGTATCAAATTCCATATCTGAAGTGTCATTCTGATATTTTTATGTTGAGCTAAATCAGTGGTTCTCAAACTTTTGTACTGGTGACCCCTTTCATGGAGCAAGCCTCTGAATGTGACCTCTCCCCCTTATAAATTAAAAAACACTTTTAAAATATATTTCACACCACTATAAATACTGGAGGCAAAGCAGAGTTTGGAGTGGAGGCTGACAGCTCACGACCCCCCATATAATAACCTCGCGACCCCCAGTTTGAGAACCCCTGATCTAAATCTTTGAGGTAAAAAAAAATTCAGTTTACTAAATTTATATTGAAAATCCTGTTGTTCAGTTTCCCCTCACTGTTTCTATTTAACTATAATCTTTTATTATTATAACCCTACAAAATATAATGCCCTAACTATACTCTAATCATGTTCTTCTGTATCTGGATCATTACTTCTCCTCTAAACTCTGTTCTATTGTCTTGGTGGTTCATCTCTTTGGTGCATTTTCCTCTTGCCAGATCTTGGATGATTTTTATTACTTGCCTGAAAATCATCAGCGTTTCTCCTTCATTGCTCCCAGTATTTTTCCCTATCTTGGTAGCAACGTCGATGAACAATCACATCTCTTCCTCTGGAACCTGCTGGGGTCTTGGGAATAAGGGATCTATGGGCCATCATCATAATACAAATATATACCTTGCTGCCCGATTGTATTTCTTCACACAACACACAGTCAACCTGTGGAACTCCTTGTCACAGGATGTTGTGAAGGCCAAGTCTATAACAGTATTCAAAAATCAGAGGGGTAGGTTGGATCTGTAGCAACAAAAAAGCACTGTGGCACTTATAGGCAAGAGATGTTTTTGCAGCATGAGATGGTGTGAATACCCTTCTCTTCAGATGCAAAACGTCTGTTAGTCTATAAGGTGCCACAGGATTCTTTGTTGCTTTTACAGTATTCAAAAAGGAACTAGATAAGTTCATGGAGGATAGGTCCATCAATGGCTATTAGCCAGGATGGGCTGGGATGCAAAACCATGCTGAAGTATCCCTAGCTTCTGTTTGCCAGAAGCTAGGAATGGGAGACAGGGGATGGATCACTTGATAATTACCTGTTCTGTTCATTTCCTCTGAAGCATTGTGCATTGGCCTCTGTCAGAAGACAGGATACTGGGTTAGATGGACCTTTGGTCTGACCCCATATTGCCATTTTTATGCTCTTATGATCCTACAAACAGTTCTGCATGGACAGATCTCTGCATCCTGGTAGAGTCTGAATGGCTTCATCTGCTTTCAAGATAAAAGACATGCATCCAACGAAGTGGGTATTCACCCACGAAAGCTCATGCTCCAATATGTCTGTTAGTCTATAGATGCCCCAGGACTCTTTGCTGCTTTTACACGATAAAAGTGCTAGCTGAGTGCTAGCAGTATTGGATATAGCTAGAAGATGCTCGATCTATTCCAGTACATGTGGGCACAGTGCATAGGTACAAAGAAATTATTTATCTCACCATCTAGCTAGGTTCTTATATGGCCAGAATCACCATAGCCTCTGAGGCCCAGTTCCTTAAAGTTGTTTAGGCAGATGAACTCCCATTGAAATCAGTGAGAGCTTGGAACCTAATTACCCTATAAGCAGCTGGGCCTGATTGCCTCACAAGTAGTTAAAAAACAGAAATAATACTGTTTTCTCTTTCTTCCTTCCCTTTCAGCCAACAGGAAGAATAGCGTGATTTATTTATGAGAGTTTGTTGTTTGTTTAGGGGGCTATTTTGTGTGTGTCTATGTGTGTGTACATAAGAAAGAAAAAGCTTAAGAGGGAGTCATAAAGATGAATTTTGTGTTTAGGGTCCTTCGTTGGGCTTTGGATTCCTTAGTTCTCTGTGCAATGACAATAGTGGACATCCACATAAAGTCAGTCATTAGTACCTCAGGCCCTCCCGTTATAAGCAATGCTGCCAACAATTTCATCACCGCACAGGATGACTGATTGTCTGTGCCACTTCGCATGAAAAAGGCAGCAAGCGTTTCAGGAGGTAGTGCTCCTCTGCTGGGAAGATGGGGAAACTGAGCCCCACTGGTTTCAGAATCCCTGCTGGTAAGGAGAATATTTGAAGGAAACCCTAAGGGATCCCCCAGGTGGCCTAATTAAATAGAGTTTTGTCCCAAGAACTAAATTGTAAAACTTTTACCTTCCAGTTAAGTGGGTTTCTATATATGCTGAAGATCAAACATCAAAGTCCTGCTCTGGGTGCCCTTATTTGTTTAAAATAAGGACTGATTTCTCAGTCCTTTGCCAAAGCCCCTTCTGCAGAAGCTGGATCAACCCTTTATGAAATTTGCATTTTGCTTGTGACATTTTTTTTCTTTCAAAAGTCGGAGAGAGATGAAATTCATCCATTTTTAATGTGGTATTTTAAATAGGCCATTGCCTTACCTGAGGCATCTGACTAAGGCTCTTGGAATGAGGAAATTGATAAGGCAGCTGAATCTTCCAATAGGAATATTCACAGTTCCATTTCAGCTTGCACAGAAGCCAGTGCATTTTGTCAGACTGCAACATATTCAGTCACTTTGTATAATATGATCACTTTTACATACAGGTCCACATTTTCCCTCTTAGCTGTGCAGTGCAGAGGGGGGGGCGGGGGAAACTGGATGAGAAAACCATGGTAAGGCCCTGACGAGGGGAAATATGTGATGTTGCCCATTCACAAAGCCACTTCTGTCCCTTCACCAAATATCCAGGTAGTCCAGGGACTACATGGAAAAAATGGACAGGGCAAAGAGTATGGAAAGTGCCACTGTAATGGGCATGTGCCGCCTCCAATATGCAGAGTCTGTCTATCTTAGCTTTAAGGTACTTGGCACCATGGGGTCTCCGTGTTAGGCTATTAAAGACAATATTGAGCATGTATCCAAAAGAACAGAATTCTCACAGCCTCCCCAGTGCAGCTTGTGTGTTTTCTTTCCTTCTGTGTGTGTGTGTGTGTGTATTTTCCTTCCTTCTCCTCCTACCTTCCTTTTCATAGTGTTTCTTCTTTCCTCCCCCTCTCTGGATAGTGTGGGGGTGGGGGGGGAGTTAACGAGGCAGGTGTTAACTCCTGCTGAGTAATCTGACTCCTTTCCACAGAAAAGCACAACACTGGGCAATGAGGCAGTTACCACTCCAGGGCATCCTGGCTACCAGCCATACCTTGCTACTATGGTGTAGGCTGTAACAGAGTGTGACTAGGCAAGGAAGTCCCTCTGGGAAGCTGAGCATCCTGGCTCTCTGTGGCTGGGTCATTACAAAACCTAAACTTAATTTCCCCAATACTAATTTCTCCCTACTGTTACTCACATCTTCTTGTCAACTGTCTGTAATAGGCCACTCTCTTATAGGGTGACCAAACGTCCCAATAAAATTGGGACCATCCTGATATTTAGGCTTTTGTCCCACGTCCTGACCAATCTTTGGTCGTGACGCAATTTGTCCCGATATTTCGCAGTACTCCTTTTTATTTTTTGCTCCGCCAGCGACCCCACCCCCCATGTGTCCCGATATTTTCTTCCTCTCATCTGGTCACCCTACTCTCTTACCACTTCAAACGTTATTTTTCCTCCCTTGGTATCCTGCTCTTAATTGATTTATCTCGTTAGACTGACCTCACACTTGGTAAGGCAACCCCCAACCTTTCATGTATTTATACCTGCTCCTGTATTTTCCACTTTATGCATCTGATGAAGTGGGTTCTAGCTCACAAAAGCTTATGCCCAGCTAAATGTGTTAGTCTCTCAGGTGCCACAAGGACTCCTAGTTGTTTTTGCTGATACAGACTAACATGGCTACCACTCTGAAACCTGTCTCCTTTCTCTGGCTCTGTCCCTGCTAGCCCCCATCCAGCAGTGTTGCTCAAGTAGGACAAATCTACACTATAGCCTAAGTCACTATAATTTACGTCACTGAGGGGTATGAAAAAGCCATCCTCCCACCCCAAGTGACACAAGTTTTGCGCTGTCCACACCAGCGCTATGTTGTCCAGAGACCCTTTCCTGCCAGCATAGCTTTAGCTTCTCACTGAGCTGGAGTAATTATGCTGATGGGAGAGCGCTCTCCTATCGGCATAGCACATCTTTCCCAGATGCGCTACAACCATGCAGCTGCACCCATGTAGTACTGTAGTGTAGATTTGCCCTGAGCAGAGGGAGAGCTGTGGACTGCAGGATCCGATAGAGGTTGGAGTTCTTCCATTAACTGGGTCTTGTCTGCACATTTGTGCACAGGAGAGCTCATACAAGCCCATATTAACACTGAATACCTCATACAGACATGATATTTCTTACACAAGGTGCCAGTACCTCATGTTTAGTTACTGGGCAGTAACTTCCAATATAAACCTTTGCTATTGATAACACAGGGCAGCAGGCTGCACAAAGATTAGAGCAAACACCCTGCTAGGTTCAGTACCTCACACAGCTCACTGATAATGGGAAATGTGAGGAGGTGTGCTGGACTAGCTGGAAAGTTTAAAATGCGTGTTTGCAGGAAGCTCAAGTTACAGCCTTTATTTTTGTGTAGTGGTTAGATCAAGCATCAGTGGCTGCTGTTCACTGGTGCATGTGGAATTAAACTAGTGACAGGCAGAGAGAAGATGAGAGAACACATGGAACACATCAAGGAACAAGGGCCCTGTTGATGTTATCACTCATCTCAGAAAGGGGTGGGGAGGGGAGCTGCATGTCCCACTAATGCAACTTGCTGTGACCTCAAAGAGCTTCTGCTTTCCTTTCAACTCCAACTCCCAGAACGGCGCGACAAGAGAATAAAAACAAATGGGAGAGCCCTGAAGGTAGGTAAGACAAATACAAAACAGTAGCATAGAATGTCCTAAAGTGAGTGAGGAAAACAAAACAGGGGAACATGCTTTTACTGACAACAGAGGGTAATTTTCTATCTTGAACAGTAATGACCTGTTTCCCCCAAACAAGTTAAGTAGCAGTCATGTTAGGGGTAGAAGGCTGAATGGGCTTCCCTTTTCTTCATGCCTACAGGCTTTACAATAGATAAAAACTATTAATTATTATCTTATCTTCAGGCCCTGATCCAGCAAAGCACTTACCCTCAAACTTAACTTTCAGCATATGAGTTTTCCCACCAAAGTCACTGGGGCTATTCGCTTGCTTAAAATTAAGGGAGCACTAAAGTTAAGCATGCACATAAGTGCTTTGCCAGATTGGAACTGTGAGTACCTTTCACCTCCAAAGTGCCTTACAACTTATTGGGCATATTCTTCTCTCAGCCCATTCACAGAACCCCTGCTGACAGCAACAAGAATCCTATGAGTAGAGCCCTACCAAATTTACAGCCATGAAAAACACATCCTGGACTGTGAAATCTGATCTCCCTCTCGGAAAATTGGTCTTTTTGTGCTTTTACCCTGTACTATACAGATTTCACAGGGGAGACCAGCATTTTGCAAATTGAGGGCCCTGACCCAAAAGGCAGTTGTGGGCGGGGGGGTCACAAGGTTATTTGGGGGAGGGGGTCGCAGTATTGCCACCTTTACTTCTGTGCTGCCTTCACATCTGGCCGTCTGGAGAACAGAGGCTGTTAGCTGGGCACCCAGCTCTGAAGGCAGCGCCCCACCAGCAGCAGCACAGAAGAGTGGCAATACCATACTGTGCCACCCTTACTTCTGCGCTGCTGCCTTCAGAGCTGGGTGGCTGGAGAGTGGCAGCTGCTGACTGAGGGCCAGTCCTGCAGGCAGCTGTGCAGAAGTAAGGGTGGCAATACCATACCATGCCATCCTTACTTCTGTACTGCTGCTGGTGGCAGCTTTGCCTTCAGAGCTGGGCTCCCAGCCAGCAGCCACCACTCTCCAGCTGCCCAGAAGTAAGGGTAGCAGTACAGCAACTCCCCACCCACAATAATCTTGCAACCCCCACACAACTTCTTTATGGGTCAGGACCCCTAAAATTACAACACTGTGAAATTTCAGATTTAAATAGCTGAAATAATGAAATTTATGATTTAAAAAAACCTATGACTGAAATTGGCCAAAATGGACCGTGAATTTGGTAGAGTCCTACCTAGGAGGCTCCCTATACATACAGGAATCACCACTAAAATGGAGCCAATTACAGAGTGCGGGGAGGTGGTCAGCTACACAACTAAAAACCTCTTAATAAAACTCAAATATCTGGGTCATTTCCCTTTGCATTTAATGAAAAGGTGAACAAAAAATGGAACATACTTTTTTCTCATATAAAAAAATCTCAATTTTGATCTATTTACTCTAGGTAAACCTTACCACATAGTGCCAAATTCTGGTCCCACTTATACAGATGTAAATGCAAAATAACTTCCTTCATAGTGGAGTCATTCCAGATTTATATCAATTTGTGAGAGTGGAGTTTGGCCCATGACTACTGAAATCTATCTCTATACCTGTAATACATGCATGTGATTAAGAAAAAAGTACATTTCCCAGACTACTAGGAAATTATTTTAGGTTTGGATGAAAGCTGAAGGTGCTATTGATTCACAGGTTGCTTGTATAAATCTAGGAAGGACATACAGTCTCCCTGAGCCATGGGTGTTCTAGGCTTCAAAGCACATATACTATCCACAACTATGAAGAATATCTCATTTACTGAAGTCCTAGTCTAAGTATGTGGAACTGGGCTTATTTACTTTGTTTACTGTACTCACTAGGGTAACCTACACCTCCCATTCTCTGTACCATGCTATACAATAGAAAAGGGGGCTAAAGCTAGCACACCCTTCTCAAGGAAGTATTCAGGCCCTCACCAGAGTCTATTTTGAACAGTACAGCTGTGTCGCATTGATGATGTAGTGATGTTTGAGATAACAATTTCTGAAAGTAAGCACTTTTTTATCAGCTTTTTTAAAAGAGCTGAAATTTCTTATGTTTGTTCTGAGCTTAAAGGTGGTTGTGTGGGGAAGACATTGATTGCTGTCAATTAGCCATTTCCCAGGGTGTGAATAAAAGGGGAGGGGTTGTTTTGGAGTTTGTTTTTTAAGACTGTATAACTCATTCATGACCTACTTTTAAGACCACAGATCAGGACATGTGCCCGTGGCTTGTCTGAGGAAATGTGGTTTACTATTACATTTTTAACAATGAACCAAGGTGTGGCACTCCAGCTGTGTGTGTGTGTGTGTGTCTGGAACTCCTACATATGGAAATAACTGCATTTATATTACACATTGTGGTGCACTTACATGAATCTCACATAAATCAAATGCACAGAGGGCTAAATTCTTTCCACAGTCCATAGCCCAGAGTACAAGGATCTGCTTTAGATCTCTCATAGCTATTGCTTCATAAGGCATTCTGCACAGGATCAAGAAGGCTTAAAGGTGAGCTTTATGCTACCTTTGCACCCCAGTCCCATGATCTGAGCTCTGAGTAGGTTGGCTGCATTGGCAGATCTGTGGCATCACTTCTACAGTGTTTTCAGCACTCATTCCAGCCTGCACTGGTCCAAGATCAAAAGCAGCCACACAGCAAATAGTAGCATTATAACACTTAATGTAAAAGCTACCATGTATAATATCCTGGCCGCCCTTAATGAAATGTAAATAATAACAGTTCCTTTCAGATATTTCTGTGTGGGTTAGACCTTGTCTCACACTGCTTTACAGCAAACAAACAGAAAAAGATTATTGTGACAACTTTTTATTGCTGGGTGCTGCTTAGTCCTTTGTTTGCCAACGCATGCCAAAACAAATGGAAAAGAGGGCTTGTTTTTAATGTTGATTGTTTAATTTGCTAACTGGGAACTGTCCAAGAAATGTTCTGAGCTATCTCACCCCTTTAGAATAGTAGTATGGACTTCATAGCAAAACAACATTAATGCTCAGCACATATAGTGCTTAATATTTTCCAATTGCCATGCAAACACTAGCTAAATAACATTTACAACACTCCAGGTGGTAGATTAGCAAATATTTATGTCTCCTTTTTACAGAGTGATAACACAGAATCTCAGACAGCCCAGAGTCTAGATCAATTTCCACCATCATAAATCTTGGCAGAGGTCTGACTGTAACTCAGGCCTGGTCTATACTATAGGGTTAGGTTGACGTAAGCTACTATATGTTGACTTAGCTGTGGAAATGTCTTCACTTAAATTTGGCTCCCGCCAACATAAGTGCCTCTCTATGCCGATTTATAACACCACCTCCCTGACCAGCGTAGAGTCACGATTGACCTAATTAGGTTGACACAGTGTCACTGTAGACACTGTGTTGCTTACGTTGACTGTTACTAGCTTTCAGGAGCCATTGCACAATGCCCCAAGCAGACAATAGAATCAATACAAGCGCTCCTGGTGAGAATGTGCACCGCGGACACAAGGAGCCAAGTGTGTGCACACACAAGTGATTTAATAACTGCAGTGGCTGTATACCAACGTAAGTTAAGGCGACATAATTTTGTAGTGGAGACATGGCCTTAATGATGCCTTGCTGGATGAAAGCTCCAGGGGGATGCAATGGTAGTGCCACCTCCCTTGGGGTAAAATTCCCCTGACAACCAGATATCAGGCTGGTGCTGAGGAGGGTAGCTTTCAAATAGCTGACAGCCTAAATTCAGCCATGGAGCAACAAGTGAGGGTCTCACACAGCGAAAAAGAGGAAAAACAAGACTTACAATAATAACACCCAGATGTCAGTAAGGTCCCAGTCCTGCAAAGACTTATGTATGTGATTAATTCACCACAGGGCGGACTCAGTTTAGCAAAGCATTTATGCTCATGCTTAATTCCATCCCTATTCAGGTTTCAGTGGGACTTAAGCAAGTACTTAAATGCTGTCTGAAACAGGGATACTTTCCTGCAAGTTCCACAAGGTCTTTGCAGGAGTCTTACATATACACACACATCTTCTTGATGGCTCCATCTGATTTGTTTTTTCCAGAAGGGAGTGGGAGGGGGCAGAAGGGACAAAGTTTTTAATTTCCTTCTGGTAGCTGACAGCACTGTACATGCCAAATTTCTATTGCTGTACCAAATTTTTAATTGTTTTCCTTTTTTCCACCCAACCACTTGTCCTTTGTGCTCTCTTCCCATCCCTGTTATACTCAGCTATGGAAAATGAGCTGAAACTAATATATTTAGCTTTAAAATAATTAGCCAGAAATTAATTTTAAAAAAAAAGCACTATTCCAACAAATCTCTGGTGTTTGTAAGTATAAATAACTGACACATTCCAGCTGTTTTAATGAAAAGCTCAGGCCTGGCGTTCAGCAGAAGTTTTCTTTAATGTAGCAACTCTTTTCTGGACTTTGTTTCTAATAACAGATTACATTTGATTTTCTTCATTGGATGCTCACTATGTCAAAACGTCTTAGCATTAATAATACCACCTAGTTCTTATATAGCACTTACCAGTAGATCTCAAAGCATTTAACAAAAGAGCTTGGTATCATCATCCCCATTTTAAGATGGGGGAAACTGAGACACAGAGCAGTGATGTGACTTGTCCAAGTTCATGCAGCAGGCCAGTGACTGAGCCAGATTCCCTGAGTTCCAGTCTAGTGCTCTGTTCACTAGGCAACACTGTCTCTCTTTAGAGCCAGCCAGAAAATGAAAAGCCATTCTTATGAGGCAGTTTGCATTTCTGAAAGTTTTTCCATCCTGAATTGGGACAAAGTAAAAAATACAATTTTTTTTTTGTGGGAAGGGCAGGGAGGCAGAAAAATTCTGCTTTGGGAGAAGTGTAATGGAATTTATTGGCTTGCCAACTGCCTGCCTATAAGCTCTTGTCACTTTCACTTTCCTGCCACACCTTCCCGCCCCCGCCCGCTCAGTAGAATGTGAAATTAATAAGACCCTTCCAACTTGGCAGCTAGAGTGCTATGATTTCAATTTTCCTGACAGAAAATTAAAATTTTGTGAAAAATTCCTAACCACCTCTACCTGGTTTCAATGACAGTTGTCTTGACTTTGAGGATCTCAGTTCTGAATAACTGACTAGGCTAGACATTAGCATTTTTATGACACTTTTCAGGTCAATGGTATCTCAAAAGCATTTTACAAAAACGAGTTAGATGGTCATGTTGTAATGACTGCATGGACAAATGAAACTGCCATGCAATACTCAACTAGCTCACACAGCCTTGAACATTAAGATTTTTTTTTAAAACTCAGTTAGGCAGGATGACTCAGTCCTTATTCAGTGCACAGTCAGGCAAAGACTTCTGCAAACAGGACAGAGTAAGGAAGTGGAGGATTTTGCCCTAAACTGTCTTCCCTTTTAGAAAGTATTTGGGATTTTTCATTTCTATCTAGATAGGCAGTCACTAGGAATATACTTAGGGTTGCCAGGCACCCAGTCAAAAAGGGACTCTGGTGGCTCCAGTCAGAGTCCGGTTGGCAGTGCAGCGGGGCTAAGGTAGGCTCCCTGCCCTGGCTTCGCGCAGCTCCCTGGAAGCGGCCGGCATGTCCAGCCCCTAGGAGGGGCAATCAGGAAAGTTCTGGGTGCTGCCCCCGCCCCCAGCTCTGCAGCTCCCATTGGGCAGGAACAGCGGCCAATGGGCGCTGTGAGAGCGAGTGTGCCTCTTCCTAGCCGCTTCTGGGAGCAGCACAGAGCCAGGGCAGGCAGGGAGCCTGCCTTAGCCCCGCTGCTCCACCGACCAGGAGCCACCTGAGGTAAGCGCCAGCCGGCTGGAGCCTGCACCCTGAATCCCCTTCCCCAGGTCAGAACCTCCTCCCACACCCCTGCAGCCCCACCCCAGAGCTCACACCCTCAGCCGGAGCCTGCACCCTCTCCCACATCCCAAGCCCCTGCCCCAGCCCAGTGAAAGTGAGGCTGTGGGAGAGTGAGTGACGGAGGGACGAGGGTCTGGAGTGAGTGAGGCAGGCCTCAGGGAAGGCTCAGGGCAGGGGTGTTTGGTTTTGTGCAATTAGGAAGTTGGCAACCCTAAATATACTGTGGCTCCAATATCTCATCGGAAGGATGGAACTGAAATGTAACACTCCTTCAGATGGGTGTAAGGTCAAATCTTGGCCTCACTGAAGTTAATCGCAAATCACTCGTTGATTTCAGTGGGACCAGGATTTAATGTGATCAGAATAAACTATGAATAATTTGGGAGCTGTCAGTCAGTGGTTGGTTTACAGCAGGGACATTCCTGTTTGCCATATCACTCACTCAGAATTCAGACACAGAGCTCAAACAATAACTTTCATTTTGTTCTTTCTGATCCTGAAACCTTGCTTCTCTTTCAGGACCTTCCTCAGAACACACTTCTCGGGACAATCTCTTTATGTTGATCAATAGGCCCATATCAGTGAAATAAAATATAAATCAATCATAAAAAGAGTGGTGCTAGCATAAAATAGCAGGGTTGGAAGGGACCTCAGGAGATCATCTAGTCCAACCCGCTGCTCAAAGCAAGACAAATCCCCAGACAATTTTTTTTACACCCCTGTTCCCTAAATGGTCCCCTCAAGGATTGAACTCACAACCCTAAATTTAGTAGGCCAATGCTCAAACCACAGAGCTATCCCTCCTCCCCAGTATGAAACAAACAACCTCATAAATGGCTTGGGCATGTCTCCTTCCCTCCCACTTTGTAAACGGCATCTCAGCCTGTGTCATATAAGATTATATTCAAGATATAATTGCAAGCAAATGCTTTGAGACTGGGGACCAGGTCCCTTATTTACTCTATATACTGGTCTCTGGCACGATATACAAACAACAAATATCATACTTAAAGACTACACATGTTGTAAGTGTTCAGTACGACGGGGGACACTTAAAATTAATGGAAGTTGTATAGCAAAATCCCCACGCAGAATACTGAAAGTGTACCCATCAATAACCCAAAGTCTATGGTGCATCCATTCTTTATACAAAATAGCACATCAGAAATAATTGCAGCAACACTTTGGAAAGTGGCTAAATATTAAACAAGGATTATATTATTTGCTAAAGCTCTGGAAAGATGAAATTCACCCCTATGCAGAAGCACTGCAAGAGGCATGCCAGCCATCTCCATCCTACTTAAATCCTCAAAACATGGCTCAAGGATAACTTAAATGGTGCTTAGACTTTTTGATGGCCCTCTACACAGGAGCAAATTTCACTCCAGATGAAAGGCATGCACTCATTCTTTTCATGAATCCAGACCACAGGTTTAGCCACAGATAAAACATTGTTCCTCTGCAGGAGTAGTCTAATGTAGTCACCATTAAGGTGAAAAGTGCCATTTATTCATTAATTTCTATCGTGTACTGTACTATAGAATAGTCTATCATATGCTCTGTTCTGCCAGCCTCTGGAAACTGATTAGTCAAAGTCTGTGACATATCATGGTCCCCTTTGAGTCATCTCATCTGGGATTTGTTGATTGTGATCTTTAAAGAATTGAATGGTCCAAGACTCAATGGCAATTAAGATTTATTTTCCTGCTCTTGCTATTGGTTCTTGTAGTTTAATTTTCCAGGGCAATGGCAGAATATTCTAAGTAGAGATCCCCCCACTACACAACTTACTTTCTGGCAGTCCTCCAGACTGAACCTGAGTTTGGCTAGCTTCAGAGCATAAAAAGACATAGTGGTTTATATTAACCTTGTCTTTACCATCACAAAGTCTAGTTTATTCATTCAATCCAGTCACCTCTGACAGACTATATTAGCATGAATTTTGTTTTAACTGTTGGAAGGGAGCAAGGTGCCATGGCTATAGGTGCCACATTTAATATATTCACATAATGTCCAAAAGCACTTTCACATTTGAGTAAAGTATTGTGTATGGCCCAGTAACAATGATGTGGTACTTCTAGTTGTAAAAACTAGTCATTTAACACAAAGACACAGACACACAATAACATTCCTTGCCCTGCACGGTGTGTTCAACCTATACAGTACACTTCCATTTTTATACTTATGACAACTGATCCTCTTGAAGGTTATTTCTGTTTAATCATAATCCTCCATAAGGTCGACTTTCTTAAATATAAAAGCAGATGTGCTCCCTTACCTCAGGTGCCAACCAGCTGAAGTTCTGCATTTTATTGATTAGAATAACCACTTGATAATATTTTATATTAAACATTTCTTAACTTATCATTCTAACTTTTGTAGTAAGTTTGTGCCATTTTTAACCCTTTTCTGCATGACCGTTTGAAGAAGAAGTGATTCTTCCGCTGTTCTGAGATGAGCACCCTGGATTCAGATCAATTGAGAGGAAGAAATAGCTCAAGTGTGGAGTTAAAAATCCTGATATTCACCGTTATGATACCCCACGAATAATGACTATTGTGGCTTTTACTAGGACTAGTAAAAGCCACATCTTCAAGGTAAAACTGTACCCCTCTCCATCACACAGATGGGAATGGCGACATCTGCAGTATGCTAGGTCAGAAGGTTAATCAGACGCCACTAAGCACAATGTTTTTTCAACTAATCCTTTTTTATTTGTCAGCACTGTAAACGAAATACCCTTGTGTAAGCTGCATTAATTCCTCTATTAGTAAAGGCAGGATTTATCAAGTGGTAACTGGGATCTGGCAGATAGTAGGTACCATGCCAGACCCCTCATAGAATTGTCCCCCCAGTTCTTTAGGAATTTCCAGAGAGGAGGTTGGCTCTGTTTTCTCTCACAGGAGTGTTGGACTGATAGGAAGTGAATGAAAAACAGCTTATTATCTAAGTCACTTAGCTGTTGCACCAGCATAAGAGGGGAATTGTATTTCCTGAAGCCAAACAAACCAGGCCAATTAATTTGGCAGCTTTTCCTGTTTGGAAAAAGCTATTACCCTAACTCTCTCTTCAAGTCTAAAGGGCTTTTCTAAATGAGATAAAACCATCCAGTCAATGGGTTTGTCTTTCCTGTTACGATACCGATATGCTTTGGGCAGGACACTCTGGGAAAAGGAGAATTGCTTTACAGCTCTTTTTTTAAAATTAATTTCCTTCTTTTCTAGTTAAGCACCTTAGTTGCAGAGGTCACTGAGCTTCCCATTCTACAGCATACGCTAGTAGCCATAAGTTACTGCTGGCTGTCAGGCCTCATAAGTAGACTAAGCAGGATTCAATTTAAATCATTAGTCACCTGGAAACGTCTATTTCATCTGACCCAAAAATCAACAAAAAACAATCCATCAGCAACCACAGCCTCCCCCAAACCTAGTGCCCACAGGGGTGATGTCACCGGCCCCATGGCCAGGCAGGGAGCCCTCTGCAGCCCTGCTGTCACGGCCCTGCTTGCTAACGGCCAGGAGGAACGGTCATCCCCGGGCAGGACCCGTTCAGCAGCCTCCTCCTCCTTGCAGCCCTGACTGAGGGTCTTTGTTCTGCCCTGCCAGGACTGCTACCTTCCCCACAGTGCCCTCACAGCTGTGACGGGAGCCCTCTGCAGCCCTGCTGTCACAGTCCCACTGACTCACTAGCCAGGAATATAGAGGATGGATGTCCCAGAACTGTTCAGCAGGGAGGTCTCATCCACAGCTGGGGACTCTGCCACCTCCTCATGGCTCTGGCCTGGCATCTTCACTGCGTCAGGCCAGGACCTCAGCCTCCCTCTCATCTTGTGCTGCGGTGTCTCGAATCCCTCAGCTGCACTGGAATCCCCCTGCAGCCCCACTGTCAGCATTGCCATAACACTAACATTAATCCCAATTATAACCCCCCTTAATTTCCCACAACTGTGAAAATTAACATAGTTACAAATAAATATGCTTAAAAACCAAAATCAATATTAATTGTAGAAATTACAAAAAAATAAAATTGAATTCTGCCAAAGGATCTGGTGTTGCTAGCTATTGTGATTTTAATCACCACTCTTATGATATTTGGTGTTTTTCTTAAGCCCCAGATTCTGGAGTCAAGTGATTATGTAGAAGACTTAGCTGAAAGAAATCACATATATTACAGGCATGCACACACATGCCCTCATGATGGTGGAGAAAAGCTTAAAAAATGAGAACCAAGCAAAAAGCAAAAAAGAACCCAGATTGGATGATTTTACAGTCCCTTCTGGCCCAGAAACCAAACCAAACCAAACCAAAAACCTATTAATCTATGAACTCCAGATTTTCCCAGTTCTTTTTTAAACTCAGAACTAAATTTTTAATTTAGTTTTTAACTCCAGCTGTTGAAATGTTTTAATGAAAAAAATTGAATGTTTTAAATTAAGAATTTAAGTTAGTAAAAATTTAGTAAGAATTTCAAAAGGTGATGAAATTGTTACTGTTTTTTACAACCAGCTGCAGAGCTGATCAAATTTTTAAAATTTGGGGGAGGGCATTTTTTTACATTTTCAAAATTCTCAAAATTGTTTACTCTCTGTTGCTTTTTTCTAGCTTTATTTTAAAATGCTGCATGATTCCTGGTTTTGCCACCTGTTTTTAATTGTTTTTAACACTGCCTTTGTCTTCAAAAAAAAAAATCAAGCCTGTCCGTTTCCACTTTTTAAAAGCCTTCTCTGTTGCTCTGTGTGGTTCTCAAATATTTCAGTAATGAGCACTGTATGTATGAAATGTTTTCATTAAACTGTTCATAATTGCTGAAAGAAAGAAATAATAAGTAAATCAGGATCTTACATGTTTATTTTTTTTACAACTACTGAATATGCTTGTAAGGCATCTATCAATAGGCATTGAAGTGTCATACAATACTATGCACTGACTTGAAATCAAAATAAAGGGCCAGACCCTCAGCTAGTGCAAGTCAGTGTAGCTCCACTGTCTTCAGCCACAGGCTCTGGCCCAAAATCTCAGTGAGTCTAATCCAACCCAACTAACAATCTAACCACTCTGGCACAGAGGCAAACCATTTGACTTTAATTGTCACTTGTTTGATTTGAGCATTTATCTAGCTCACCCATTTCAGATATGGCTGCGCTGTCACATCCTGCCAATGGCTGAAGCATTCTTTCTAAATGCTGAAACGAGAACTACAAAAACAAACAAGCTGATTCAGATGCTGGAATATTCAGTTCTTAAACCCACAGCTTTGCGTGCCAGTGTAGTGCTACACCTTAAATTTGCCAGTTGAATATAGTAGGGATTCAGCTACTGCTTCTGCTTCAAACCTTCTTTACATGTAGAGTGGTTCTACATGTACATCTAGGCCGCAGAAACCATCTACGTTATGCCATACATTGTGACATACCTTCTCCTCTGCCTCATTTCTTTCCTGTAATGTTGGAGTCCTCACCTGACTTGACTCCCTGCAAACTTAAACATGTTTTTTCTTGTTTTCTTCCTGTTCCATCGCACAGCACTTACCACACGTTTTACTGCCTCCCAGCAGCAGCTGTCATCACAGTTCAATGGACCTATTATAAGGCCTTTATTTACTATAGTTAAACTGGCTTCCGCATGACTCACTTCTTAGCCTCAGGAACTCTTCCTGTCAGGTGCCTGGAAAATAAAGGAAAGGAAGATGAAATGTTTTACTCAGTGTAACAATGCTAATGGTAACTTTACAGGTTATGCGTGTTTACCAAGGACACAGTCTGCATTGACTGTTGTGTCCCTGCCTGGGACCTCAGGTAAAAAATACGTCAAGTGCTGCTCCCAGAATCAAATCTGACTAGTAGACTAACACCACTCCAGATAAGTCTGTTACGTTCACTATGGCTATGTCTACACTACAGACTTTACAGGGACACAGCTGTACTGCTGCAGCTGTGCCCCTGTAAGGTCTCCTATGTAGCCGCTCTATGCGAGCAGGAGAGAGCTCTCCTGCCCACATAATTAAACCACCCCGAAATGAACGGTGGTAGCTATGTCAACAGGAGAGTGTCTTCCACCGACATTGCGCTCTCTGCACTGGTGCTTTTGTCGGTGAAACTTTTGTCAGTCGAGGAGGGGAGGGGGTTTTCACACCCCGACCAACGAAAGTTTTACCAATAAAGTGATGGTGTAGACATAGCCTATGCCACTGCACAGCGCCTAGAGTTTCCTTTGACCATGGGGACCGCAGAAGATTATCAAGATCCATATCATGCTGCCCAAAATATTATGAAAGAAGATATGCAGCTGTCCAAGGTGGGCTTTTCTTGTTCACCCTCAAAAGAACAACAGCTACCCACTTTTAGATACACGTCTAAACATAAACATCACGTGACCTACTGTGACACAGGGTCACCACTACAGGACCGTGACTGTCTACTACACCTTTAGATAACAGTCTGGTTTAAGGAGTTTGTGTTTACTTTGTTTGTAATTCCTTCTTATTACTTAGCTTTTGCATAGTCTCTGGATCTCATGGCCTTCAGAACAACCAGGCAGGGGCATGGGCAGGAATTTAAATTTTACCACTTGGGGGCGGGAGCACATTAAACACACATATTATACACATTAAACCATATCAACACATGCACATACATCATATGCAAAGACATAAACATCAGGATATTCACCATTTCCACAAACTGTACCTTTAATCCACCTCGAATATGGGCTCCTTAATGTTATGGGGGAAACATGTGCAAACCACGTAGGTACACATGCATCCACCTCACGTTATGGGGATATGTGTATGATTTCACTGAGTTTGCACACTGTATATGAGGAGGAAATACCATAGTAGAAAAAAAGGGGGTGGGGAGAGATCTCCTCCTACCCCCAGGCTGCAGCGAGGAGAGTGAGCTCCCCCTGCACCAGGGCCCTGATGGGGGATGCAGAACTCCTTCTGCCCCGAGGCTGTAGCAGGGAGAGCAAGAGAGCTGCTCTCCCCCAGGGCTGTGGCGGGCAGAGCAGAACTCTCCCCACCGCAGCCCTGGGAGGAGAGGAGCTCTCTAGCTCTCCCCTTGTTGCTTCCCCTTGCACATGCCCCTGCAGCCAGGGAATTATCCCAGGTGGTTTCAGAGTCATCTGATACTGGGGGACCCCCTTCACATCTGATATTTGGGATTGGACTGGATACCAGAGGTGTGAATTTAACACTTTTTGTCATATCAGGTCATCCCCTCTTCTAAGATGAAATCACTTCTTCTCTCAGGGCTACAAGTCTGTTTTCCCAGTCCAGCCAAGGAATCTAATAGACTCTGTTTTGGTAGGGAGATCTTCAAGGGATAACAAGGTTTATGCAATAACCACTCTGCAACTGACTCAATAGGATACTATTACAGTTACTCCTGGGGGAATTCTGCACCAAAAAATTAAAAATTCTGTGCCCAATATTTTAAAATTCTGCAAATTTTATTTGTTAAAATACAATATAGTCATGTCAGTTTCATGGTAATTTATTTCAAACTGCCTGTCAGCAAGTATGTCTGGAAAACCCAGTTTGTTTTATCTGAGGTTTAAATACAGTTCCAAATAAAAGTGTTCCAACACATTTAGTTGGCCACTACTAACAGGGCCAAATCTCCTTACAAACATGAACATGCCCAGTTTGATCATGTTTAGGCCATTCTAGTTGTAACCATATTTAAACTGAATTTTAAACAATTTAATTTTCATTCAAGAGAAAAACGTAGAGATGTCATAGTATTAAGAAGATTTATAGTAGCGAGTAGATGGTTGGTTGCATTTTAAATAAGTTTTTGCTGCACCTTTTATCCGAATGAATCCAACACAATTAACCTTGCTGATTTTGTACAAACTCTGCCACACAGGAATCACCCTATTATATAGGATTTATATTGCCTACTGCTGCAGAGTAGCCACTTTGGGGATTAAAATATCTACCATATGTACTCGTTCATAAGCCAAAGATTTTTGGTAAAAAAGTGACGCATCAAAGAGCGGGGATCGGCTTATAAATGGGTCTACACCAAAATTTGATTATTTTAAACTGTATGGCAGGGATCGACAACCTTTGGCACATGGTTTGCCAGAGTAAGCACCCTGTCAGGTTTGTTTCTTATTTTGGCTTGTGAATCTCCTCTGTGCTAACCCATGATGCTTTTGTTTGCTTGTAACCTTTAAGCTGAACCCCCAAGAAAGCTAGTTTGGGTGCTTAATTTTTGGAATTGCTCTTTTAAAATCTAGCAAAAGCCTAAATTCCAGATGTATTTTCTTTCTTTTTGTTTTTAATAAAATTTACCTTTTTTAAGAACAGGATTGGATTGTTGGTGTCCTAAGAGGTTTGTGTATGTTGTTTGATTAGCTGATAGCCACAGCTAATTTCCTTTGTTTTCTTTCTCAGCTCTTCCCCTGAGGGATGTGTGTGAAAGGGCTTGAGGGTACCCCACAGGGAGGAATTCCCAAGTGTTCCTTCCTGGGTCCAAGGGTGTGGGGTTTTTTTTGTTTGTTTGTTTGTTTGTTTTTTTGCATTTGGGTGGTGGCAGCCAGGGGCGGCTCTAGTAATTTCGCCGCCCCAAGCACGGCAGCACGCCGCGGGGGGGCGCTCTGCCGGTCGCCAGTCCCGCGACTCTGGTGGACCTCCCGCAGGCGTGCCTGCAGATGCTCCCAAAGCCGCGGGACCAGCGGACCCTCCACAGGCATGTCTGCGGGAGGTCCATCGGAGCCTCCTGCCGCCCTCCTGGCAACCGACAGAGTGCCCCCCGCGGCATGCCGCCCCAAGCATGCGCTTGGCATGCTGGGGCCTGGAGCCGCCCCTGGTGGCAGCACTTACCAAGCCAAGGTCAAAGAAAAGCTGTAACCTTGGGAGTGGCAAGTATTAATTTTTAGAATCCTTGCAGGCCCCTACCTTCTGCACTCGGAGTGACAGAGTGGGGATTCAGCCTTAACAGGTGCCTAGCTGCATTTTAGTTTTAGGTACCACAGCTATTCACAAAACCTCCGTTCAGCTGCCATTGAGCCCTCTAGGTGCCAAATCTTACTACAAAAACATATGTAAAAGTTCCCTATTTCTCTATGTTTCTGCCTCTGAGCATGCACAGTGGGGCCTCCCTCTAGGCATTTGGCTGTCAAAGCCCCCAAGGAATTCACAAAGCAGGGGAAGATGTGATTTTGTTTGCCTGGCTGCACAGCCTGATCCAATAGATGTGCTCAGAGTATGCCTAACTCCTTTTAACATTTAGCTCAATGGTTAAGATACTCAGTTGTGATGAAGGGATGGGCAGGGATTTGAACAGGGACCCCCCCCACCTCAGTTCCTTATCTACTAGGTTCTGGGATATTCTGATGTCGGGCTGCCTCAATCTTGTCTGTGGAAATTTTTCCACTTTGGATAAATAATTAAAGAGTCATTACAACAGTGGGACTAGATCTTGGGTTAACTACATACTGGGTGAGTGCTCTAGCCACCAGGCTATTGAACCATTCTTACTTTTGTTTTCCATCCCCCGGCCATGACTCTTTATTTACCCAGAATAAAACAGAGAGTGAATGGGTTTCTGTGGCCTGCCATCTGCAGAAAGTCAGACTAGATCAGTGGCTCTCAAGCTTTCCAGACTACTGGTCCCCTTTCAGGCATCTGATTTATCTTGCACACCCTAAGTTTCACCTAACTTAAAAACTACTTGCTTACAAAACCAGACATAAAAATACAAAACTCTCACAGCACATTATTACTGAAAAATGGCTTATTTTCTCATTCTTACCATATAATTATAAAATAAATCAATTGGAATATAAATATTGTACTTATATTTTGGTGTATAGTATCTAGAGCAGTATAAACAAGTCACTGGCTGTATGAAATTTTAGTTTGTACTGACTGCGCTAGTGCTTTTTATATAGCCTGTTGTAAAACTAAGCAAATACATAGATGAGTTCATGTACCCCCTGGAAGACCTCAGTGTACCCCTAGGGATACGTGTATTCCTGCTTGAGAACCATTGGCACTAGCTGATCACGGTGGTCCCTTCTGACCTTAACGTCTCTGAGTTTCAGCAAGAAAAATTGAGAGTGAGAGCTCCTCGGTGCTACAATAATACAATTGATAAATAAATAGTGGTGTGGAATACAGAAGTTAAAAGTAACTTTTTTTTGTTCAGTAAACAACCACAAGCACTTTCAGATTCTACTTGCACTGCTGAAAGAGAGCAGCTTTGCCCCAATTAAGGTATTATAAGTGAAAATTGCTGGTGACTACACCATTTAAGAGTGTCCTTTTACAGTTAGTGAAGGTCATATACCTTCATACACCAAAAACAAAATAGGTCAAATAGGCAGTGGGAAAGGCTAAGCCAAAAGAGGCTATTTTGTGACACCTGTCTTCATTTTATCATTTTGCTTTGTAAGTCACATGATGCAGGTGAGCAACAGCCTCTGAATTGTACAGTTGAGAGCACGTGGGCTAGTATAATGGAAAGGTCGGCTTTTGTACTCAACTTCAGAATACCAGAAGACAGTCAAATACACTTTTACTGGAGATCAGATTAAACAGTATTATCAGCCCTACCTGGCTGCTCACAAATGCCTCCTGTTGCAGGCCAACACACCCCAAAGGCTACACCCACTGAACTCTTTTAGAACAAACTATGCAGCTGCTCCCTGGGGCTTTCCTCCTCTGAAGAACCCAGACTCAAGGCACTGATCCTGAAGTACACACAAACAAACTGAAGAGCCTTGTAATAAAGTTTAAGGAACAAAACAAAAACCACTCTACTCCAGGGCTTTTCCCTCCCAAGTAATCCTGCCAGTCTTCCTGTTTCTCTCCTCAGAGTTCTACCTGCAACAGGAAAACCATAAACCTACAGCTTGCACCTTGGTTCTCAGAACAACTGCCAACCCCCTCTCTTTTCATTCTCTCCTGCTGTCAGCAAGGAAGCTGCTTATATCCTGCTCTTCTTTCCCAGCATGATTTGTTGTGGAAGTCTGCAAATCCCAGCAGCCCCTGGGACTACATTTCCCAAAAGTCCTTTTGGCTGAGAAAGAGAGGTCCCTTCCCCCACCACACTTCAAGGTTCTCATCCCAAGCTCTGGACAGAGTCAGAAGCCTGCCTTCTCTTCCAACCCATAAATCGTCACCCCAGGACCAATTCTTCTTTCTCAATTATTATTTTCTTTGGCCCAGATCCTCAAAGGTATTTAGGCTCCTAACTTCTATTTAAACCACTGGAAGTTAGGAGTCTAAAGGCCTCTGAGACATAACTCCTGGAGCAGAGTAGTGTGGCCATGGAGTCTTCCTTGCTCAGTCTTAAAGGGTCAGTATACTGTTACACACCCCAAATACCCATCTTACGGGTGGCCACGTTGCCAAACTCCAAAAACAAATTATTTTAACACCACTCATCCAGGATATATAATATTTCTCAAATGTACTATCAGAAAAGATATAATTCACAATGGCAGCAACCACATATTTACTGATGAGTAGTCTCCCAAACATCTCTAATTTTCTAAGTATCCAAAAATATTTCAACCAGTTGGACCAATCACCTATTTTGACACTGTCAAAGCCCATCACACTGTTCAAGGGACATGAAGGCATCTGGCAGGCTCAGGGCTCAATCCTGGCTTTCGCACAAGTCTAATGTATGGGGACAGTGCATTGACTGCACTGCCCCCAGGGCAGCCCCAACCAGAAAATCAGAGTTCTGTCTTCTGGGTCCCCCCTACTCGGAAGGGGGTGGAGGGAACTTACCCTGAACCCTACACCTGCCACAGTGTACATCCCCCAGCACTCTAGTGCACATTATGGTGACAGAGTCCATGCACCACCCATTCCCTGCCCATTTGCATAGGAGGGTGAGAAGCGGCTCTGTGGAGGTTGCTTCATACTAACCTAATGCAGGTAGGTGGTACAGGGGAATAAGGAGGTACTTTATGCCCCCTTACTATCCTGTATAGGTTTGTAAGAGGCCACAATCTGGTCCCAAGATAGTAAATCATGCCTAGTTAACCACAACCCGGTGGCTACAAAAATTAAAAGCTGTCAAACTCAATGTGTTCTGGAGAAGTAATGAAACCATATGCCCTGTAAGCTATTACCATTGTAATCAGTTTGATATTGCATTATTAAACATTTTCTTAGCTTTCATCCCTACCCTCAGTCTGTTATTTGTGGTTGAAGAACAAGTGAAGTTTATTCCTGGCTGAAAGATGGCTTTGTTCCAAACCAGATGTCTCACCCACTGCACATATGTCAGCCCTGCAGGTGCTGTGGTAGAGTCAAGAAATAGCAAGTTTTGCAGCAATTTTCAGATAACAATGTGATAACAAGTTATTACTTAGACAAAATAATAGAGCCCTCTACTTTTTAGCCTCAGCAATTGTTTTTCCAGATGTTGGATGCTGCTATTACACTGGTATAAACCCAGCGTAACTCCATTGACTTCAGTGGAGTTATTTAATTTGTAGAGCAGCATAACTGAGAGTGTAATTTTGAACCAGTGATGTGTATAGACTGGCTGAGGAAACATTTGAGTAAGCCTTTAATACTTCAGTGGCTCAGATTCCAACTGTGCTCTCATTGAATGCAGTGAGAGCAACATCAAGCCCACAAAGAGCATTTCAACAGGATGGTAAAATTTTACCTTGTTTTCACAAGCACATTATATCACATCAATGTAAATGGTAGAATCTGTCTTTCCATGCAGGGCCATCCTTAGGATTTACGGTGCCCTATGCAATATTCTTAAACTGAAGCCCCTATACCCAACTTGCTCTTAGCAACACAAAAATAATCAGTAATAAATATTTTTTTTAAAAAATAGCTCTGGTCTGATAATAACATTCTATTGCTAACAACATGTTCATGCTCAAAGCTGATCAATGGCAACACAGTGCTGCTTTCATGCTTGGGTTACCCCCGGCCTACTGGTCCAACAGCTGCAGTAGAGGAGATAGGTGGAAAGTTGCAGGGCCCCAAAATCCACCTCTTGGGGTGCAGAGTGGCAACAGGAGCAGCAAACCCCCAGGTCAGGTCACACCACTGGGAACTGCTGCTGGCACCACGGTGAAGTGCAGCATCTCAGGGCTGGGGGACCCGGGGGGCCAGGGAAGCTCCTCCTGCCCCACGTGGCTCGCCCTGGATCAGATGGATCACTGCGAGGGTGCCGCGCCCACTGGGTGATAGACACGCTGCCCAGCCCAGCCAGCTGTGTGCACTCCAGCCTATGTGGTCACTTGGAGTGGAGGCACTCGGGCTGGCTGCCGAGGAAGTGAGTCACTTCCTCGGCACGCAGCCAGCCGGCCTGAGCATTTGTACCCCACCCAGCCCTGCTGAGGGGGCTGGCCGCTCCACTGGGGGGCTGTGCTCAGCGCTTGGGGAGGGGAGAAGAAGAATGCATTACGCAGGCAGCAAAAGGATACCACCAGAGCCGGTGCTGCCCAACCCGCCTCACCTCACGGTGGCGGGTAGAGAGTCACACAGGTGAGTTCCCCTGCCCCTTCCCAGAGACCCTAGCAGTCCCCTCCCTCAGAATGCGCTGCACCTGCTCGTTTGGCTCTATAACCCGACCCCACTCTTATCTGCTTGTTGTCCCGTCCCAGCGGTGGTACCCCAAATGTAGCGGTGCCCTACGCAGCCACGTATGCCTAAGGACTGCCCTGTTTCCATGTTTAATACAGGTTATGTGCCCAGAAAGCTACCATAGAGCATATCACAGCTATACTCACTTGACAAAAACTAAATGAAATGTAAAGAAAGCTACTCACTGCTAGTTTCTCATTTGAGAGATAAAGTTTTGAAAAGTGAGAAACCTGCGATATCCCATATCACTTTTGCAATGTTTCTGGATGATTTAGTGGTTCTGAAACTTCATTGCACTGTTACCTACCCCCTTCTGACAACAAAAATGATTACATGGCCCCAGGAGTGGGGACTGAAGCCTGAGCCTGCCCAAGACCAACTGCCCCAAGCAGGGGAGGGCAGGGGGAGGCCAAAGCCTAAGTCCCACCGCCCCATGCTGGTGGGCCAAAGCCGAAACCCAAGGGCTTTAGCCCCGGGCGGGGGGCCTATAACCTCAGGCTTCAGCCCTGGGAGGTGGGGTTTGGGCTTGGACCGTGATGACCCCATTAAAACAGAGTCGTGACCCACTTTGGGGTCCTAACCCACAGTTGAGAACCGCTGATTTAGTATCTTTTGTTAAATAACTTTCTTAAGCAGCAAAACTTAAAATCTAGATAAAAAGGTGCTCTAAAACATTAAAGGGCTGTAATCATTTTGATAACAAAAAGTACCACTCCCTATCCTGTCTGAAACCTTTTCCTGTTTTTTTTTTAGAACAAAAATGGACTTTAAGAAACCTTTGGTCCCCAGATTCTTGCACGGCAGGTCTAGCTGTGATAGCTGAGTGCCAGACTGGTCCCTCAACACAGCTTAGAGCAGTTCAGAGGTGGCTCTAAACTGCACCAGCTGCTTAAGGGCCTGAGATCAATGGGACCAAATCGCCTCTTCCCTGTTTACAATCCTGAGTCAGGGGGCAGAATTGGGGCTGCATAAGGCTATTGATAAATTGGAGAGGGTTCAGAGAAGAAGTCTTTAAATCATGATTTGAGGACTTCAGTGACTCAGACATAGGTTAGAGGTATGTTGCGGGGGTGGGTGAGATTCTGCAGCCTGCAGGGGGTCAGACTAAATGATCATATTGGTCCCTTATGACTTTAAAGTATATTCAAAGCCATGAGAGCATTGGCCTGCTAAACCCAGGGATGTGAGTTCAATCCTTGAGGGGGCCATTTAGGGATCTGGGGCAAAAATCTGTCTGGGAATTGGTCCTGCTTTGAGCAATGGGTTGGACTAGATGACCTCCTAAGGTTCTTTCCAACCTGATATTAAAAAAAAGGATCATGACTTATAGTGATAGACCCAAAGAGCTCAATCAATTATCTTAACACAGAGAAGGTAATGGGTAACTTAATTACAGTCTACAAGTATCTACGCAGGGATCAAACATTTAATAATGGGCTCTTCTATCTAGCATAGAAAGTATAACATGATCCAATGGCTGGAAATTGAAGCTAGACAAATTCAGTCTGGAAATAAGGGGTATGTTTTTAACAGTGAGGGTAATTAACCACGGGAACAATTTACCAAGGTTGTGATGGATTTTCCATCACTGAAAATTTTTAAATCAAGACTGGATGTTTTTCTAAAAGATCTATCTAGAAATTATTCTGGGGAAGTTCAATGGTCTGTGATCATGATGGTCCCTTCTGACCTTAGAATCTATGAATGTAAAGGTATAACCCAGGTGAAGTTGCTATTTAATTAAATATCCCCTTTCAGCACCTGACAACTAAGTCAGATGATTTTGCAGAAGTAGCTGTAAGACTTATCTGATGCAACACATTTCACTGACATACCAAAATTAAATTAAATTAAATTAAAAAAAAACTACATAAGAACTAAAAGAGTTCAGGTCATATAAAACATGTTACCTATGTAAACAGCCATATTAATAATAGGGGAGTATTTAAATCATCTTTTAAAACAAGGCAGGGTAAAAGTTAATCACAGAGATGACTTGTAGAGAAGTTTAATTGATGTAAGTAATACATCACTAACCCACCGCTGCTGGCCAGATCCTCATCTGGCCTAACTGTGCATAGCTCCACAGAAGTGAATGGAGGTGCCCAGTGATGAGCTGCCAAAATCTTAACAACAGGTTCCCTATAAAAAGTTCTGATTTAAGGGATGTGCGACAGCATGTATTTTTTGTACCAATAGGGTTACCATACGTCCATATTTTCCCAGGAGGTGATTAAGAACCGAAAAGCCTGACATGTCCAGGAAAATACAGATGTATTTTAACCCTACCTAAAGTTCTTTTTTAAAAAGATGGGGCTGAACTAGAAATGAGCTCCGTTTCACATGTGTGGGTGGTGATCAGAGACAGTCTCAATTTTTGGGTCTTTTTCTTATATAGGCTCCTATTACCCCTCACCCCCGTCCCGATTTTTCACACTTGCTGTCTGGTCACTCTAGGGTGTGCACATGTGTGGGTCCCAGCTGCTCCTGCCCCCTCATTGAAGCAGGTGTGCAGGGTTTCTGCCCTGGGAACTGCAGGGCACCAGTGGATGTGGGGCTGGCTGCAGATAGGGGTGTGGGTCAGGGCTAGCTGGAGGCAGGGAGTGACACGGGCTGGCTGTGGGCAGGTGATGCAGACGGGCGGGCTGCGGGCAGCTGTGAGCAGGGGGTGGCTGCGGGCGGCTATGGACAGGGGGTGGCTGCAGGCAGGGGGTGGCTGTGGCAGGGGCTGCGGGCAGAGGCTGGCTGCGGGCGGCTGTGGCAAGGGCTGGCTGCGGGCAGAGGGCGGCTGTGGGCAGGGACTGGCTGCGGGTGGCTGTGGGCAGGGGTGGGGCAGAGGCGGCTGTGGGCAGGGGCGGGCTGGAGGCAGGGGGTGGCTGGGGTGGCTGGGGGCCGGGGCGGGCTGTGGGGGGCTGGGGGCAGGGGGTGGCTGGGGGCCGGGGGTGGCTGCGGGCAGAGGGTGGGGCAGGGGCTGGCTGGGGGTGGCTGCGGGCAGGGGTGGCTGGGGTGGCTGGGGCAGAGGCTGGCTGGGGCGGCTGGGGGCAGGGGCTGGCTGGGGCAGAGGGTGGCTGCGGGCAGAGGTGGGGCAGGGGCTGGCTGGGGTGGCTGCGGGCAGGGGGTGGCTGGGGGTGGCTGAGGGCAGAGGGTGGCTGGGGCGGCTGGGGCAGGGGCTGGCTGGGGGCAGAGGGTGGCTGCGGGCAGAGGGTGGGGCAGGGGCTGGCTGGGGGTGGCTGCGGCTGGCTGGGGGTAGCTGGGGGCAGGGGTGGGCATTGGGCGGCAGGGGGCAGCTGTGCGCAGGGGGGTGGCTGTGGCAGGGAAGGCGGGGGAGGGGCGCAAACACTCACACGGGGCGGGGGGGCTGGGAGCAGCAGGATGCAGCAGGAGTCCCAGGCCAGAGGTCCAAAGAGCAGGAGCAGCAACAGGGCCAGGAGGCAGCTCACATGGCTCTCGCAGCACAGCGCAGCGCCCCCCGGCGGCCGGGAGGAGGAATTACAGGCTTCCCAGGCAGAGCCCATCAAAGCTTCCCTCGCAGGGAAGCTAGTTAACAAGCGGTTCTAAAACCGCTTCTAAATTTAACAACGGGTTCGCGGAAACGGTGCGAACCGGCTCCAGCTCAGCCCTGGAGGTGCCCTGCAGTACACCAACTGTGGATTTGGCTTTGTAAGCAAAAGGCAGTGTATGGGATGGAAAGACTGGTAGCAGAATCAAAAAGATGTGTAAGTAGGAGTAAGAGAAAGCAGGCCATCAGAAACAGTATATGTCTTGCATCCGACGAAGTGGGTATTCACCCACGAAAGCTCATGCTGCAAAACGTCTGTTAGTCTATAAGGTGCCACAGGATTCTTTGCTGCTTTTACAGATCCAGACTAACACGGCTACCCCTCTGATACTTGACAGTATAAGATGAAGCTGCCTACCGACACATTTTGTCTTGTTCTTTGATATCATACACCCTCCCATTGTTTGCTTTTCCCACTACAACTAAACCCTTTCACCCCTTCAGCATATAGACTATGCCAATTTGCATCCATTTAATTATCCTATTTATTTGCCTACCAGGATGTCCAATGTTGTCGCACTGTTCCTGTGTTCTCTCCTGTACGTTTGTCTGTATCCATTGCTTTGTCTTGTATTTAAGATTGTCAGCTCCTTGGAGCAGGGACTGCCTTTTGGTTCTGTGTTTGTACAACACCTAGCACAAAGGGCCCTGGCCTATGACTGGGGTTCCAAGAAACAACCACAGTACAATTAATAATAAATACATAAATAAATAATATTTATTTTGATTAGTAAAGATCTGAATTATTCAACTAATAAGTGGCCATCCCAGGCTCAGGTACTTAGAAGTTACACTCTTGCAAAAAAATATAAACATAATAACATTTGAGTGTGTTCATCCGCCACAAAAGAACAATGTCAATGACAAACAATCCCAGGAAATCAACCTGCCTCCTCCTCAAGTGTCTGACAGAGGATATGGGCCTTACAGCATGCCCAGAGGCTTAACAAATCTTACAGTGAATTACCGATGTTTAATTTACAATACTGTTCACTTCAGGTCTGAAGTCACCCAGGATTCTGAAACCTACACATGCAAGCTCAAATGAGAAAAGTGGCTCTCACAATCCAAAGAGAAAAGCCAGATAAAGGATGTGTTTATTACCCTTATTTTATAGATTAGCTCAAATTTCAAACGGAACTGAACCAGAAAGTCTTCTAGATTTGAAAAGGTTAAAAGGTCACACCCTCTCCCTCACCTCTGTTAAAAGGACCACAGGAGCCCTCCTATCTGTGTTCAAATCCATTCTGGGATCTCTGCAGAGCTGGCAATTTTTGCTACACTAGCATATCCTGTCATCACATCTTGCAAGCTCCAGGGCTTCCCCAGCACTACTAGGAGGAAAGCCCTTTGGCGTTTTTCAGAACTGGAGAAACTTGGTAGAGCACACAAAATTTCTGGGCCAGGATTTACAAAATGCCAGATTTTAGCTCACAGAGAGAGGAAGTTTGGCCCACTGGCTAGCACGCTAGCCTGGGACATTCCCTGCTCTGCCACAGACGTTGTATGTGACTTTGGGCAAATCACTGAGTCTCTATGTGCCTCACTTCCTCATCTGTACAATGGGGATAGTAGTTCTTTATCTCACAGAAGTGTTGTGAGGATAAATAACTCCAAGACTGTGAGTCACTCACGCACTACAGTGATGGGGGTATATAGATAAAAACATCCTCAGACCCCTGTGGATATCAGCATGGTAGGGGACCTGCAAGAGGCCCAGGAGAAGTGGCAGAAGGGGGAGGATTTGCCTGGGAGTAGAAAGAAATATAAGATTTGTGATGGAGGAGAAAAAATCATGGGATTCAGAGAAGGAAAGGCCTTGAAAGCATATACATTCATAAAAGCCTCCAAACTGCACCACCATTACACTGCATATAGCTTTGGTTAGGGTCTGGTACATGGGCTGCCATATACAATCCCTTTTCATGGCTCTGTGATTGAAACTAACTCATCTGAGCTGATGTTTTCTCTCAGAATTGCTGCTTCTCCTGAAGAATCATATGACTGTTGAGAAGTCAAGAATAAAAACTGCAACAGAATTTTTTATTATGTTGCTCTAGAGAACGCAGGTTTTGACACAGGAGACTGAATGGCTAATATGGGGCAATAAATCAGAGCCAAACCATTTTTATTGGAATCCTTTAAATTGTTTCTATCTGTTTCCATAATAGGTAAGTGGGAGAAGTAGATAAAACATTTTCAAAGACAACCATAAATAAAGGTTGTTTGTATTCTTTTTTAAAGCCTTAAGAAACCAAAGTGCCTCACTGTTTTGTGTTTGTGTGTGTGTGCGTGCGTGTGTGTGCATGCCTGTATTTTAATTTTTTCAGTACTCTTCACTTTATCTTTGCTTACCAGCTTCAGGTAGACTGTGGTGTTTAAAATGTTAATCCAAAAGAAACTCATAATGTGATAGCTAGAGCACTAATATAAAAGCCAAAAATATATCAGCAACAGTCAAGCTTAAGAAAAATGTTTCTTCTCCTCATTCAAAAGTTTAAAAACTCTTTCACTTTATATATTGTTTAAAATTGTGGAAATGCTTAATTAAAGTTGCTGAGTACCAACATATTACTGCCAAATAAATTACCTTTCTAGAACATTTTAACATAATTGGTACATGCTAACAACCTTTCTACAATATTGAATGAGGCCTATTTTCAGCAAAGCATGTCAGTGGTCCCTAACTTTAAGCATGTGCCTAAGTCCCTTTCAAGTCTATGTGAGTTAAACATATGCTTGAACGTTTAGCTGACTTGAGGCCCCAGGAGCAGATCCTCAGCTGGTGTAAGTGGTCATAGGCCCTGTTCAATAGTGAAATTTTTAGTGTGACATTTAGGTTCTATTTAATTCAATGAGAGTTTAGCCATTGACTTCAGTGGAGCCAGGATTTCACCCTTAATCTGTTTGTTTAAAGGAAAGCTAGTCATGATACAGTTCATTACTTTGATGTACCATCTTGTGTATTAGCTCACAATATATCTCAAGAAACACTTGCATAAGTATGGTTACCAGGATCAGTGTTTACTAGCTTGTCAATCTTAGTGTTAATTATTTCTAAGGAGATAAAGGATTGTTTGGGCTGTTAATAGCATTGGCTGGAAGACCCAGCCCTGTAGTTTGAAGATCATAGAAACATAGAATATCAGGGATGGAAGGGACCTCCGGAGGTCCTCTAGTCCAAACCCCTGCTCAAAGCAGGACCAATCCCCAGCTAAATCATCCCAGCCAGGACTTTGTCAAGCTTGACCTTAAAAACCTCTAAGGAAGGAAATTCCAACACCTCCCTAGGTAACCCATTCCAGTGCTTCACCACCCTCCTAGTGAAAAAGTTTTTCCTAATATCCAACCTAAACCTCCCCCACTGCAACTTGAGACCATTACTCCTTGTTCTGTAATCAGGTACCACTGACAACAATCTAGATCCATCCTCTTTGGAACCCCCTTTCAGGTAGTTGAAAGCAGCTATCAAATCCTCCCTCATTCTTCTCTTCTGCAGACTAAACAATCCCAGTTCCCTCAGCCTCTCCTCATAAGTCATGTGCTCCAGCCCCCTAATCATTTTTGTTGCCCTCCGCTGGACTCTTTCCAATTTTTCCACATCCTTCTTGTAGTGTGGGGCCCAAAACTGGACACAGTACTCCACATGAGGCCTCACCAATGTCGAATAGAGGGGAATGATCACATCCCTCGATCTGCTGGCAATGCCCCTAATATAGCCCAAAATGCTGTTAGCCTTCTTGGCAACAAGGGCACACTGTTGACTCATATCCAGCTTCTTGTCCACTGTAACCCCTAGGTCCTTTTCTGCAGAACTGCTGCCTAACCATTCGGTCCCTAGTCTGTAGCAGTGCATGGGATTCTTCCATCCTAAGTGCAGGACTCTGCACTTGTCCTCGTTGAACCTCATCAGATTTCTTTTGGCCCAATCCTCTAATTTGTCTAGTCCCTCTGTATCCTATGCCTACCCTCCAGTGTACCTACCACACCTCCCAGTTTAGTGTCATCTGCAAACTTGCTGAGGGTTCAGTCCACACCATCCTCCAGATCATTAATGAAGATATTGAACAAAACCGGCCCCAGGACCAACCCTTGGGGCACTCTGCTTGATATTGGCTGCCAACTAGACATGGAGCCATTGAGCCCGACAATCTAGCCAGCTTTCTATTCACCTTATAGTCATTTCATCCAGCCCATACTTCATTAACTTGCTGGCAAGAATACTGTGGGAGACCATATCAAAAGCTTTGCTAAAGTCAAAAGATGACGTTTCTTTGCCAGTTCCTTCTTGCTTTTAAGCATTTTGATTCTTTTGCCTTTCTGAATAATAATCCCAAAACTGTAGATTGCATGGGTAAGTATCCAGACTGATGCAGAAACACTAGAAATATTAGGTATGTACAGATTACAGGAGTTCTCAGAAACAATTTATACCCTGGTGACTAGTAGGGATACCTGCTGTAGCCTGATTTGGGATGAACTTTATCTTCTGATCAAACATATTGGCGAGCCAAACCCATACTAATTAATATCCAATAATAATTATTAATATTATTAATTAATTAAAATAATTAATCAAATAAAATTAAATTAAGTGGATAAATTACATCAACCCTACTAACCCACCCCAAATCAGGCTACACTACCCCTCCCAACAAACCCAGTGATTATTAATCTGTCGAATATACCTAAATGCAAAATGAAGATGGTACACTAAGCTAGATCATTTGTATAAATGACTTGAAACATCAGACCACATTTCTGCAGCCTTTGCATACATGAGCAACCCTTACACATGAGCAGTCCAATGGAAGACTATGGGCTTCACACAAATAAGGCGTGTAGGTGTCAACCTGTCTTGCAGTGGTTCAAGAGAATGAATACCAATCTCAGGGCAGACTGCTAAGAAGCAGGGCCCAGTTGGCTGTAAGTTCTATACTTCAATTTTACCAATCAAGTGTAAACTCCTCAGGCACTATAACTGCCTAACCATGGAGTTACAGACAGTCCCCTTGGGTTCTCTGATCTATCTTGTCACCTAGACAAGCTTGCCTTTGGGGTAAATGGTCTCTTACACCAAAAATCACTGCAATATTCAGGTTACTCCCAGTCCCAAAAGACCAGTCACTTTCTCCAGGCCAATTGCACTTTAGATCTCACACCAAAGACAATGCTTACAGCCAATACTATCATAAACTATCAAGAGATGTATTATACAAGAAAGGGAAATGAGAGTTATTTACAAGGTTACAGCAGGTAAACATATACACACAAAAAAGAGTTACAGTCTTCAGTTTCAAAAGCTTCTGTAATGAGCAAGCTTTCTATGTCCCTTAGGGCTAACCCAGGCTAAACACTAAGGATCTTTTGTTTATACCTAGAAAAACTTGCCCTCAAGAGTCCAAACAGCACAGAAATGCCGTTCCTCCTTGTTAAGGCTTTATATTTTTTCACAACTGCTGCTTCAAGTTACAAACTAAGACTATGTCTACATTGCAGAGTTTTGTCGCACTTGCTACACACTGGTACTGCGAGGGTTAATGCCACTCTCTGGGCTGAGGGGGCCAACCCCCGACAGCCCAGCTGGGCATGCTCCAGCTGGAGACTATGTGTAAATGAGAGCAGCTCAGCTCATTCAGGGCTGGCTGCTGGAGGGGAAGGACCTTGGGCGAAGGCTCTAGCTGAAGAGCCGTCACAGCCCTTGCCTGTGGGAGCTGGAGATCCTGAGAGTCAGATTGGAGGCTTGTGGCCAGCAGAGTCCCAGGGAATCATCTGCACTGAGGAACCTAGAGATCCCGATACCCCATGGACTGTGTCTTTGGGAAACATGGTGGGAAGTGACCCAGGAAGGGTAAGCGAATGGGATCTCCCACCTAGGGTGACCAGATGTCCCGATTTTATAGGCACAGTGCCAATTTTGGGGTCTTTTTCTTATCTAGGCTCCTATTACTTCCCACCCCTGTCCCAATTTTTCACATTTGCTGTCTGGTCACACCCTACTCCCACCCGAGTCAGGTCAGCATGTTTCTGTGGGATTCCCTGCTGACCCTGTAGGGCTCTGGGTTGGAGCCTGGTGGAGTTGGGTGGGCCTGGAAGCCCCTACCCAGGCCACCGCCCCCACCTGGAGGTGGCCCCCGGGTACTGGCTGCTAGGCCGCATTGCCCTGGGTCTGGAGGCTGTGCTATTGACTCTGAACTCAAGGACTGCTGAAATTGACTCTGGACGCTAGGCCACACTGACCTGAACTGAAGGGCTGCTGTAACTGACTCTGTCCATTGAGCCACACAACCTTGAGAGGAGAGCAGCCATATTGACTTTTACTATTAGTCTTCACCACCCCAAGACAAAGGCTGATCATAAGGATGCGACCTCATGGAAGTAATTACCTCAGCCCACCCAAGAGGGGACAGGGTGCACTTGCCCTGCGACAGTCACCAAAAGTTATGTTGCTATAATTAAAGCACTTTAATTAAACCGCTGTTGCATGTCCACATGTCGGCAGAGTGCATCCACACTAGCAGCTCTTGCATCGACACAGAAAGCAGTGCACTATTGGTAGCTAACCCATTGTGAAACTGGCCACAGGGTGCTTTGGGAAGGCTTTGCAATGCCTCATGGGACAGGTACAGCTTCACATGATGCAGGTTTTTCAATACCATTGTTCCATGGGCATCCTGCTAGATTGGCAGCTGCTTTTCAACTGAAGTATGTGGGAGTGAGACTGTGACAGGGAGCATGGGGGGGTGGAATCAGAGAGAGTGGGAGGGAGTGTGAATGTGAGAGAGACAGATAGGGTTGCCAACTTTCTTCTCTCACAAAACTGAACACCCTTGCCCTGCACCACCCCTCTTCTGAGGTCCTGCCCCTTCCCTGAGGCCCACCTCACTCACTCTGTCCCCCACTCCCTCTGTCGCTCACTCTCCCCACCTTCACTGACTCGCTCATTTTCACAGAGTTGGGTTGTGGGCTCTGGGGTGGGGCCAGGGATGAGGGGTTTGGGGTGCAGGAGGTGGCTCCAGTCTGGCGGGTGGATCCAAGGAGTTTGCAGTTTGGTAGGGAGCTCCGGGATGGGGCAGGGATGTGGGAGGGGGGTGAGGAATCTGGCTGAGGGTGCAGACTCTGGGGATGAGGAGTTCGGTATGTAGGATCAGCAAAGAATCCTGTGGCACCTTATAGACTAACAGACGTTTTGCAGCATGAGCTTTCGTGGGTGAATACCCACTTCTTCGGATGCAAGCAGTGGAAATTTCCAGGGGCAGGTGTATATATAAGCAAGCAAGAAGCAAGCTAGAAATAACGAGGTTAGATCAATCAGGGAGGATGAGGCCCTGTTCCAGCAGCTGGGGTGTGAAAACCAAGGGAGGAGAAACTGGTTTTGTAATTGGCAAGCCATTCACAGTCTTTGTTTAGTCCTGAGCTGATGGTGTTAAATTTACAGATGAACTGGAGCTCAGCAGTTTCTCTTTGAAGTCTGGTCCTAAAGTTTTTTTGCTGTAGGATGGCCACCTTAAAATCTGCTATTGTGTGGCCAGGAAGGTTGAAGTGTTCTCCTACAGGTTTTTGTATATTGCCATTCCTAATGTCTGATTTGTGTCCATTTATCCTTTTCCTTAGAGACTGTCTAATGTACAGCAGAGGGGCATTGCTGGCATATGATGGCATATATTACATTGGTGGACGTGCAGGTGAATGAACCGGTGATGGTGTGGCTGATCTGGTTAGGTCCTGTGATGGTGTTGCTGGTGTAGATATGTGGGCAGAGTTGGCATCGAGGTTTGTTGCATGGGTTGGTTCCTGAGCTAGAGTTACTATGGTGCGGTGTGCAGTTGCTGGTGAGAATATGCTTCAGGTTGGCAGGTTGTCTGTGGGCGAGGACTGGCCTGCCACCCAAGGCCTGTGAAAGTGTGGGATCATTGTCCAGGATGGGTTGTAGATCCCTGTGTCCCCAGCTCAAACCCCTCCAACGCATCATCAGGGATCTACAGAATTTTACCCTGAGAGTTGGCATGTATGGTCTCAATATGGGGCTAGTTAACTTTCTTTTTTAAAAATATTATACACATATAAAATGTAGATTTCTGGGGTTCAGATATCACAATCTATGTTACAACAAACTATCTAAATACATATTTACCCATTTGTGGTCAGTCTACATTTTCCAAGTAAATATTTCTAGCTTTTCATTGAGTATTTCCTTCTTTATTGGGTTTGTTTGAAAGGAAATTAAAAGGCAAAAATATCCCATTTATTTGGACAACCCTGAGGCTGGGGCAGAAATCAACAAAAGGAGGTTTCAGAGTGGCAGCCGTGTTAGTCTGTATCCGCAAAAAGAACGAGGAGTACTTGTGGCACCTTAGATACTAGCAAATTTATTTGAGTATAAGCTTTCAGAGTGAAGGCTGACAGGCTGCCCTTCGCTCAAGGCTTGGTTCAGGTCGGGGAGGGGGAGGGAAGAAAAAGAAAATGCAGACAAAACAGCTTGTCAGATAATATTTATAGACTTCCATTCTGTTGAGTGTTAAAATGGTTTGGGAATTGGGATTTTGGGATACATTAAACCTGTAACTAAATTTAAATATTGAATTGTCAAACCTGCCAGAATTTGCAATAGGTACTAAACAAGATATATTTTGACTGAAGTTGGAGACTGGTTCTTTAGTAATGACTGTTCTGAATGGTCCCAATGCTGAAAAAAGACATTCAAATACATCTTCAACTATTTGTCAGTAAGGGTGTCTTCTTGCTACTTGAGAAGCACTGTACTTAAGTACCTCCATTGTTTAGTTTTTAGGCACTATATTTTGCATATAAATAGTTGTGGATTTACAAATATAAAGGTATGTGGGGGTTTCCTCCTGATTTTGTATGTTGTATTTGTCATATTTCTATCAGTTGTAAATGGAATTTGTGAATAAAATGTCAATCTATGAACTGAAAAAATCAAAGTTAACCCTACTAACTAGGGAATCCTAAGAGAGAGAAGAATTGGTGAGTTATATGAATCAGCACCAAATAAAAGCTGACTTCATTTCTCTCCAGCCTACCTTGGGAAGAAAGAGCTGAGACGGCCTATGGGAATGGCATTTTTGTTTGCTGTTTCATCAGAGCTATAGCTTCGTGTTACTTGGACTGTCTAAGGTTCATTGACAGGTAAAAAACAATTATCTTCTAAAGTAAGGTCAATGAAGGAGATATATTCCTTTACACGGAATCCCTACATAACAATGAAAAGAGCAATATATTTGACACTAATACGGTATAAGATTATTTCCCATTCTATACAGCATATCATAGAGAAAAAGATTTGATCCCTTCAGCTTTTGGTACTTAGAAGGGCTCTTCAAATGTCTGTGGAAGTGACTGAATACAACAATGGTCTGCAGGCTAAAGTGTGGAAACCCTTCTGTATTTCTGGCTTGTAATACACGTCTACAGAAGCAAACACAGGGCCTGATATGGAGAGACGCTCAGCAGCTGTGCTTCCCATTAAAATCAAGATAAATCTCTCAGGTTCTGGCCCCCAGTGCACCTACAGGGAAATTGAAACCTTCCATTTAATTCAGGGAACTCAGAGACCAGCAGTAATGAAATAGCTGTCAAATGGAAAAGGGCATTCTGATAACTGACATAAGCAAACCAAAAGTCCTACTTGGATTCCAGCTATGTATAATAATTAGATTACTATCTAGCTTTATCAGTAAGGCTGCGATTCTGTCACAGAAGTCATGGATTTCGTGACTTTCTGCAACCTCCAGGACTTTTTCAGCTGCGGGGCCAGTGCAGCTGACTCCAGGGCTGTCCAAGCAGCTGGCTCTGGGACCAGCTGCTCGGGCTCCCTGCAGTCAGCTACACCGGCCATTGCTGGAGCGGCCCCAGAGCCAGCTGCTCAGGCAGTCCCTGGAGCCAGCCACACCGGCCACTGCTTGGGGGGGCCTGGGGTGCGCCCAAGCAGCAGTCCCTGAAGCAGCCGTGGGGAGCGCCTGAGCAGGCAGATGAGCCACTGCTCAGGCGGTCCCAGAGCAGCTGGCCCCGGGAAGTGCCCCAGCAGTGGCCCCAGGGCAGCTGGCCCTGGGGAGCACCTAAGCCATGGTCCTGGGGGCTGCCCCAGGGCCAGCCACACCAGTCACTGCCGGAGCGGCCCCAGGCGGCTCTCCATGGGCCACTGGAGCAGCCTCAGGGCTGCAGGAGCAGCAGTGGTCCCAGGGGCCTTCGATCAGCGGGTGGCTGGGGGCACTCAGGCCCCACCGCCAGTGCAGGGGCTAGCTGCTGGCCCCCAGGGCCCCCCAGAGCAGTGATGTCCTGGAGCCCCCCAGAGCAGCAGTGCCCCAGGAGCTGCTAAGTTTTAGTCAGGGATATATATATATATGTGTATATATATATAGTGAAAGTCATGGACAGGTCACAGGCCGTGAAGTTTTGTTTATTACCTGTGACCTGTCCATGACTTTTACTAAAAATACATGTGATTAACCTTGTTGATCATCATGAAATTAACCAATCCATGTAAAAGAATCTGCACTGTTATAGTTACCTTTCAAAATGCCTGGAAAATGGAAGGACAATTTAGGTGAGCTAATGAATGGACAATTTTTGGTAGTATTGTAGGCAGCAGTGCAGAGAGAAGGGACCTCACTGTCCTCCCTCCAAAAAACTCAAACAACAAAAAGTAGAGTCATGTCCAGTGCATAAGAAAATCCATATTCAACAGCCTGCTCCAGAGTCTTGTTTCTCATTAAGTAGAGTCCTTGTATATTTTTGAAGCTCATCTCAGAAGTAATCGTTATTGGCCTATACGTCTAGATCCTGTGAAGTACCATAGATCCTCAATTTCTATTTAAATCAATGGGGCTCAGTGCCTTGCAGAATCAAGCACATGAAGATAGAACCGGATGAGCAGTCCCTTAACAGCAATTAAACATAGGTGCTTAATCCTCTGTGAATGGAGCCAATAATGTTCCTCATTCAGTATTAAGTGGAGAGACTATCCGCTGGGCTATGCACAGAAATAGACATAGAGGCCCTCTAGGCCAAATCACAGAAGCTTCAAACCAAAGACTAGACACAGCAATGGCAGCACAAAAAGAAACATGTAAGTCAGTTTCACTCATTTATAAAATGTTGGCAGAGTGGCCACCACTTCTTTCTTGTACGCAGGTGAAATGGCAAGAGACAAAGAAAATGTAAGTCTAACTACTCTTCTCCATCCTTTTACTTAAAAGATCAAATGTAAGGGTCAGTTTCCTAACTTGTATAAAGTGTAAAATTTAAATCAAGCTATAGGCTTTTGTCTGTGCAACCTTGTTCTTCCACTGATGCTCTTGATTATTTAAGGGATTCATGAAGAGACTTTACAGAAAATAGCTAAGCTAAGTTTCAGACTCTTTGAAAGCAGTTCATTAACTATGCTCATTCTTGCTGTGAGTTCCCAAAGCACAAAGAAAATTACTGTGGCAAATTTCAAAGGACATCAAGATAATCCAGCCAGTCTAAAAGGCATTTTTCTTTACAAAGAATAAAACAATGCATTATAGCTTTTATTGCTAGATAATTTATGGAAAAGCAACAGACTGCCTCTAAGATAGCAAGGAATGGGTCTCATGAGGTGTATACATTTGCCAGCTGTTCCTGCTTTACCCAGGAAATACTGTACATCCAGTGCACTTGTTCAGAAAACAGCTTATGCAGGTCATTATATTTCTTAAGAGTGAAACTCTAATACAAATCAGCTGGAAGAAAATGAACAATCCCCATTTTAACGTAAAAATATACAAAATGCAAGCTTTCATTCCACATAAAACCTCATGAAGGTCAAGTTAGTAAAGTCCCAGGGCCTCTGCAAAGGACATGCCACTAAACTGCCTATTTATGTAACTGTGATTTATTTTTAAAAGCTCCCCCTTTCAGTAGTCTAAACACACTTTAAGAAATGTAGTGTGTACAAATGAGGGAGTGTAACCCTTGCATTCGTAGTTAATAGGATATTTATGTTGAATAATAATTGGTAGCTTTGATAACTACTTAGGGTCTGATTCTGCAACACATATTCAGTAGTACTTATTCAGACAGGTAGCCTCATTGAGAGGACCGCTAACATAAGTGCTGCTGACCATAATTCCGTAAGGATTTTAACGATCTAAGGATATGCCTAAGTAGGTACCTAAGTCCACCCCTATTCAGAAAAGTACTTAAATGTGTTAAAGTTCCATTTCCATGAGTGTTTCATTGCCCTTCCCTGTTTTCTATTTTTTATTAATTCTTCCATAATTATTTTTGGAGGGGGGAGTGTAATTACTAACTCTTCTCAACCTTCTCAAAAACAGGTTTAAAACTTTAGTTCTACTCCTTTGTTTCTTCCTCTCTTTGCCCAACCTGGGGCCCTGAACTGTGCCCCTTCACTCTCATCCTTCACCCAGGATTCTCTCTTGTGGCTGTGAAACAGTTAAAAGAAACCAGCATATACCTTCAAGTATCAGAGGGGTAGCTGTGTTAGTCTGGATCTGTAAAAGCAGCAAAGAGTCTTGTGGCACCTTATAGACTAACATTTAGACTGCATTTAGCCGTATGGAGTGGAAATCTATCAACCTCCTCCCTGATTGAACTAACCTCATTATCTCTAGTCTGCTTCTTGCTTGCTTATATATACCTGCCCCTGGAAATTTCCACTACATGCATCTGACGAAGTGGGTATTCACCCACAAAAGCTCATGCTCCAAAACATCTGTTAGTCTATAAGGTGCCACAAGACTCCTTGCTGCTTTTACATATACCTTCAAAGTACCAGTGTCTGAGGGCCATACGGTCTATTCTATTCTATACAGGTTCTTATATCACTCTCATGATTTTAGTAATCTGAGCACCTTCTTGTAGTGAATTAAGTGATGTGACTAACCTCTGTCACATATGGTTCATTCCTTTAACTCATTCTCCCCAAGGGGGAATATTGTGAGTATCAAGTAGTGTTTTATTTTGGTGGTGTTGCTGTTCTTGTAAGAAACTACACTGCTATCTCGATATTACGCCACCCGATATAACACAAATTTGGATATAACGCGATAAAGCAGTGCTCCGTGGGGGCAGGGCTGCGCACTCCAGTGGATCAAAGCAAGTTCAATATAACACGGTTTCACCTATAGCACGGTATGATTTTTTGGCTCCCAAGGACAGCGTTATATCAAGGTAGAGATGTATTTGTACGCTATGCTTTGTGTTTATATTAGCAAAGCCAAGGTATCCCTACGTGTCTTGCAAAGTGGCTCTGGCCATTGCTGCTCCTCCAGGAGTTCATCAAGGTGAGGGTAAGAGGCCAACGGTATGGTATCTCTTTTCACCTGCTGAGACACAAACTCAGGTGTCGTCTGAGAGCAACTCCGGGCACTGGTCCTCCTCCAAGGCTGGTAAACTCCTTAGTAGAGTAGAGGTAGAGTGCATCATAGTATTCCAGTCCTGAAGTGACAATGACTGTGGGCACCATCTTCTTGCCACTCCAAAACAGAGAAAGGCATTTGTGTCTACTTCTGCGACCCAGCTATCCAGGTCTAGGGCTGAGTCATCTGTCACCAAGCCTGTACATCACTTCGATAAGCAGGGGCAATCATGAATTTCTGGAAATCTTTCGAAGTATTTCCCCTTCAAATGTTATTTCTTTCAGACATTTAGGCAGTTGGATGACAGAAAAGCATTCAATAAAGTAGGACTATCTGGTGCACACTAATGAAGTCTCTGCTTGTAGCTGCCACTGTAAGGTTACAACATGATGACTATTCTCCTTGCACCAAATCCTCATTCAAATCTTATGGAGAAAAACCTTTCATTGACTTCAGTAAAATTATGCTTGATTAAGGACCCTCTGCAGGAAGAAGGCAGTTTCTTGGGTTGTTGTCAGGGGCCGCTCCACGCACCAGCACGCCAAGCGCGTGCCTGGAGCGGCAAGCCACGGGGGGCGCTCTGCTGGTCGCCTCGAGGTGCTGGTCCCGTGGCTTCAGTGAACCTCCCGCAGGCGTGCCGCCGAATCCGCGGGACCAGGGACCTCCCGCAGGCAAGCCGCCGAAGGCAGCCTGCCTGCCATGCTTGGGGCGGCAAAATACCTAGAGCCACCCCTGGTTGTTGTTCCAAGGAAACGCCACAGCTACTGCTCATGATTCCAAAATGGTGTTTTCCTTTTTGGCAGTAGCAGACATCTAATGTCACTGAAGGCATTACTATGAGTCCAATCCTAGGCTCTTGATCTGGCTGCCTCAGCAGCACAAATTGGCTAGAAAACAGCTTAGAAGGAGTATCCAAGGATCTCCCCCTGGCAGGGAATATGCCATGACAAGGGTGGCCTTCCCAGAAGGCGTGCACAGCCCTCTTCCTGAGCCTTGGCTGGCACTGCAGTTGTTATGAAATCATTGCAGCCTCCATAATTTAAAGTAGCCTATAGGCTACTCTACATTACTCAATGAAGGCAGGTGCCAGGCATGATTTACTGTAAGTGGTGGTTTTCAATATGTGATTAAACAAATGTATTGCTTGACTGAGTTCATGAAGGTGTCTGAAGCAGGCCTTAGTTAACAAATTTTCTAAAGGGACACTGAAGAGGACAGGAGACCTCAGCACTTATCATGGCAAAATTCCACTTCTCAAAAATGATCAGCTAGATCAATTCTTTTTCTCTTGCGAGCTTCTATAAGGTACCATAGCCCATAACGTTCAATTACCAAGGTCTAATTATATCAGGTCTCTACTTCTCTCTATTTTGTCAATTTTCCTCTTTTCTACCTGCTCTATCTGTCTCCATCTTTCTCTGCTCCTCTACTATATTTCTCATTCTTTCATCCTATTACTACTCTTACTTAACCCAAGGTACTAATTTAGGGCCAACCCCCACTCCCATTGAAGTCAAAGGTTGTTTTGCCACTGGGAGCAGGACTGGACCCTTTACTTAACAAACAGCAATAACAAACAAACTTGTCTATTGTGGTAGGCCTGTGGCAGATGCTCCAATGCTATTTTTGTTTAAGGAAAAATTAAACAGCACAAATCTCTCAAGATGATTATTCTGCTACTCACTCAGTTATCTCTCTTTTGCCAAAATATAGTTGCAACCTGCACAATTGATGTACTCAAGAGCAACCTACAAAAACTAAACAGTATCACATGTGCATGATGGAAGATAACAAATTTCAGTAAGGAAACATTTGCTTTAAAACTTCCAATAGTCTGTATACACAACAGTGTGGAAAAACAGTGATTTTGAAAAAACAAACAAACCTATCTTGATTTCAACCACCTTGAGAAAACTACCGTTTTCTGGGCGATAATAGAAATCTTCTATGTGGATGTACAGTACCTTTGTGTTTTTTAAAAAAGAAGGTATTTGCAAATCTCACATCTATAGTCAAGAAGATCTGTATTGGAAATAGAATGTTTCTACACAATTTGGATACAAGAAGTACCTCTTATGGACATTATACACTGTAAAGCTGCATACAAGTAGAAACTAACATATCTGAGGACTCATGCCATACACCAAGCATATATATATATATATATATATATAGTCCTCAGATATGTTAGTTTCTATATATATAGCACTAGTTTTATATATATATAGCGTGCCATGGATATTTAATGCACAATGTAGCCATCTGGTCTGGAGTAGGTCAGTAATCTGAAAAACTACAGATTTTATTTTGTTGTGACTACAAAAATCATTCCAACAAAAGGCCATGAACTTCATGCTGTTTTTTCTCATCATCTTTGTGTTCCTCATCTTCAATTGCTATCTCCTGGGACCATCATTTATAGACAGAAAAATTTGAGTTGCCATACAAGGAACAGAGAATTCTTCAACTGTTCATAACTTATTCTAGCCTAGCTGCTAGTTTTGGCAGCTCAACCATTAGACACAGTCAGATAATAAAAGCTCACAGTATGGTGCATGTACATAAAGTCTTGTTTTAAAACTCTGCTCTGCTAAAGTCTTGTTTTAATGCTTTGTTTCTGCCATCTAGGCAAGGATGTTATTTTGCTAACGGGGCCAAATTCTGCAATCCTTGTGCCAGCATGCCAGGGAATGCAGCTGTACCAGCGTGTTGGCAGAGGGACTCTATGCCAGGTATAGACCTGGCACAGTTACCTTCCTCCCCAGAGCAGTCAGGAGGCCAGGAGGGAAATTTGTGATTCAGGGAGTCACAGTCACCCTCCCAGGCTGCTTTTGGGGCAGCACAACATTGCACTTCCCCTTACTCTGAGTTTGTGGCAAAACAATGGTTGAGCCTAGAATGCAATGCAATAATCAAGAGCGGAGCTCAGGAATGCATGGATTCTTGTGGCCAGGTCTGAGTCCACAGGGACTTCCTGAGATGCAGTTACAGTCTTGGGAGCTTTGCAGCCTTTCAGAAATGTGGAGATTTGAGGGTCTCCGAAAAAGCAGTTAGGTAGGAACAGAGATGCAGTAGAACACAGACAGTGGTCTGCTAGGAAGGTTTGGACAGAAGACCAAAAAAGACCAAAAATTGAGTGTGGCATTAAAGTTAGCATCAAGTTATTAAATTAATAAATTCAGAGATTTTTAAGGCCAGAAGGGACCATAGATGATCTAGTCTGACCTCATGTAGAATAAAAGCCCCTTCTGTGTACTGCAGACCAACCATCATATACTGCAATGCCCTTGCTTAAGCTAATAAAGGCAGCACATTAACAGGCCTTTTCCTTAAGGAAAGCATACATAAAATAAATTCTATCATACTAGACATTTTACCTCAGTTTAGGGATGTGCACAAGTCCTGACATTCTGGTTTAGTTTCATGTGTCTGATACAGTTATAGTAGAAGCCCACAATAGACCTGCCTTAAGGCACTTTTCAGAGTTACCATGTGAGGCTCTGACTGGAGGATTTCATGCAGCTGAAATGAATAAACCTATGGGACCTGATTCACTTCTGCATTATACCAGCTTTATACTGTGTAACTCCACCGAGTAGTGCAGTGTTGAATCGAGCCCTGGAATATTATGTTTGCTTGGTGTGGTGCATGTGTAGCTGAAATCTTAAAGCCAATGGGAATTTTCACACTGATACTGTATCTATGGGAGAAAGTTTGGTTTTAAGTGAAGAAGAAGAAAACAATGCAAAGAAAAATTAAGCAACACCAAAAATGTGGAAAACCTCTGGCTTTGGAGGGGATTTTTGGCTTTCAGACTTCTAGCATCAGTGAACTTTTCTGACTAAATCTCTTATCTCTGAATAAGCCACATATTGTGACTGTGAGTATATACAGGACCACATAACACATAACACATGAGTGCGTAAGCAGTAGTGTGCATGTATTCTCTCATTCCAGAAGGCAGCAATTAATAATTCCACACATCATCATCATCACCACACGCAATTAACTGCAGTCTCACTTAAGGTGCCTAAGACCGTTTTGCACTAAGGGAAGCTGTCTATATCCACCATGCACAGCTTATACACTTTGCATACATCTTATGTTTCCTTTGCAGAATAACTAGATTGTTGATACTGTGGGCCTGATTCTGATCTCACTAACACCAGCTTTACGTAGCGTGACTTCAGTGGAACTACTCCGGATTTACTGTGGTGTAAGCGTGATCAAAATCAAGCCCATTGCTAGAGGTGACATCCTTAATGCAGACAAAGATCACTAGAAGAACGTCCACATAAACACAGAGCAAGAGCCCAGATCAGCATTTTTCTTCTTCTCCCAAGCTCTCAGATGCATTCCAAATAAATCTCATTAAATAAAATGAGCCAGATTCGGGGATGATATTAGAGTTCAGTGATCAGAAAACATGTGTAAGTCGTCCAACAGTATAATTGGCACCAATCAGTCAGTCAGAGGGCATGCAAAATCAGAGCAATCTATATATCAAGGGAGTGGGGTGATGTACCAGGAAATTAACTAATAAAAGGATGTACAATAAGGACAGGGAGGGTTGCTTAATACACCTCTACCTTGATATAACACTGTCCTCGGGAGCCAAAAAATCTTACTGCGTTATAGGTGAAACCGTGTTATATCGAACTTGCTTTGATCCACTGGAGTGCACAGCCCTGTCCACACGGAGCACTGCTTTACCGCGTTATATCCGAATTTGTGTTACATCAGGTCGTGTTATATCGAGGTAGAGGTGTATTACTGTAAGCCAAGCCTGCTCGGTGCAGCCCTTTGTCCCCGTCTAGCTGGCCTAGCCACCACTAGAGGGGGACAACATGCCCCATCAAGCAGGCATGGCTTACATTACATTACACTTTCCTGTTAAATGTTTAACTTGTTCTACACCCTTTTGTCCCACATAAACTGTAATACATATAATCCAGGTAAATAAAATACATTTTGCATACCCACTGAAGGGTAAATCATGCTCCTTTTCTTACACCTACTTGTCTGACAAGCTGACGCCTGACTTGTAACCTACACCATCGTTTTTACCTGTGAAGAATTTTGGCCCATAATCTTCCACAGGACTCGCACCTGCTTCACCATTTCTGGACTTCTCTTACAGACAATAGTAATAACCACAGTAATACCCAACTGTAGCATCAACAAATGTAGAATTGCCTGCACTGTGCATAAGTACTGCTGAGTATATGGATAGATTGTTGCCCTTTGTCCCATGTCAGTGCAAAGGTCTGGTTCTAATAGTCCGGCAGTGGTGGTTAATGGATTTCAGGAGGCTCTGGGGGAAATTGGTATCTTGCAAAAAGACAAATAAATAAATAGGTAAATCAGGGTGGACAGTATCTTATCAAATATGCTAGAAATAATAGTCTAGAGATTAATAGTGTGTTGCACTAAAGATTAGCATAGTGTTATGTGTATAGGATCAGCCAAGCAAACTGCATACATATCCTGATCAGTAGAAAGTGGATTTACCTTTTTGCCTTGAAGACAGAGAAGTTTGTTGTTGTTCACTTTAGTAAAAGTTATTAATCTCTTCTGAGCTATTCACAATGTAGTAAATACTCAGAATTTGCCTTTAGTGCTACTGGAGGCACTGAAACAGACTGGCAAACTTTGCCTTGTGAAAGTTGCTTTTCTTATAAATGTAATGTGGTAAATACTACACCTATTCTCTCTTACAGCCGGAGATGAGGCTAAGTAGGGAATCAGTGTGCAAGAATAGCAAACTGCTCTTACAAGTTATATCTGCACTGCAATTAAAAACCTGTGGCTGGCCTGTGCCACTGACTTGGGTTTGCAGGACTTGGGCGAAGGGGCTGTGTAATTGGTTTGGGCTCACGCTGGAGCCTGGGCTCTAGGACCCTGAGAGGTGCAAGGGTCCCAGAGCTTGGGCTGAGAATGTCTACATTGCAATTAAACAGCTGCTTAGCCTGAGTCAGCTGGTATGGGCCAGCCACATGTGTCGAATTGTAGGGTAAACATACCCACACATACATGCATGACTAATTCTGATCTCACTCACACTGGTGTAATTCCATTAGTTTCAATGGAATGACTCCTGATTTACATAAGTGTAATTGAAAACAGGCACAATCAGCATGTAAGACTCCTTCAGCCTTCTGACCCTAAAAAGAGAAAAGGGAAATATCTGCTTAATACAGATATTCTGGGAACTACAAAATGAGGCATGTAAGTGCCAGGTGCAAGCTAAACATTAGGATCTGTTACCACCTGCTCTATGTGCAGACGAGGGACAATGGAAGAGACTCCATTTGGGAAAGTCTATGAACCATAGTTAAGGGCCAGAATCAGATCCCAGTGTAAATCAAAACTAATTTGACTTCTCACTGCCTTCCTCTTCTTCCAGCTGTCCTCTCTGCACTTGGTGCTGGTTACCGACGGGTTAATAATACTCTTCCGAAGCACAAGCACTTGTCTGAGGGTAGAATTTAAGTCTTGAATATCAAAGCTTCATTTGTTTAAATACCAACTCATGTAAGCTATCTGATTATATACCCTTTAGTATTTGGAGCATAGTCATAGGTCAAAGGTATTTCAACTTGAGCTCATAAATAATTTAGCTTCATCCAATGAATAATTCAGCTTCATCCTATGAATAATTCAAACCTGCAACGAGGTCAGTCCTAATTATATGAAAAAGTGAGATTTATTTAAGGTACATACTTGAGGTTCCTCAAGTTAATTACAGAGCAGACACGCATATCAATGCCATCATTTTCCTTCAAGCAAATCAGAAATGAATACAATTATGCTGAGTGTTGAAACATATTTATATCTATGCTACTTCCTAGAAAGGACTAGATGGCATACCTAAATAAACACCATTAAAATTGGTATGCCAAAATGATAGCATATTTATATTCTATAATATAGATAAAATATTACCAGTACTGCCGCACTCTCTTATATGATATGGCACAAGGACAGAAAAAAAGTTCTTAGGATAATTTTTTACTTCCTTTGCAGTGGTTTGCAAAACAGCTCATTTAAATAATGTAATAACCAGGTCAGGCCAGGTTTTGAGTTCTAGAACCCTGTGCTCGATCTCAGCCCTACAGTTGGTGGGCCTTTTTTGCATTCCCTGCACCTAAGTAATCTGCACATTTACTTAACCCCATATGTTCCTCTGGAAAGGAGGGACATGGTACATTTAATATGTTTCAAGCAATTGTGCATCAACTCTAAGGTGAAAAAACAAAAAATAAATTAAAAAATGGAAAGATTAAAACTAGGACAACTGTCTTCAGCACACAGAGAAGACCCTGCAGGAAACAATCATTGATTTAACACAGGAGTAGCCAAAGAGTTGCTTACTGATACATGTGGTCCATGAAGTGGCTTATAGTCAAAATCATTTTTAAGTTGGACATATGGCCTACCAAAAGTCTGGTAGCTTTCCCAATCAAGATGAAGGAAAGTGTAGGTCCTCTACTTAGCAGGGAAGGAGAGTTAATAGCTGATGACATCAATAAACCTGAGTTGTTTAATGCCTATTTTGCAACAATCTTCACTAAAAAGGTTGATGGTGGCCAGATGCTTAACACAATTTATATCAACCAGGGGAAAGGAATGCAAGCCAAAATAGGGAAAGAACAGGTTAAAGAATATTTGGATAAGTTAGATTTGGATAAGTTAGTCGGCAGGGTGTAATGAAATTCAGTTTAGGATACTTAAAGAGCTAGCTGAACCAATCTTGAAATCATTAGCAATTATGTTTGAGACTTCATGGAGGACGGATGAGGTCCCAGGGGACTGGGGATGTGACAAACATATTACCTAACTTTCATAAGGGGAACAAAGAGGACCCAAGGAATTACAGACCTGTTAGCCTAACTTCAATGCCAGGAAAGATACTGGAACAAATTATTAAACAGACAATTTATAAGCACCTAAAAGATAATAAAATTATAAGGAATAGACAGCATGGATTTATAAAGAATAAGTCATGCCAACCCAACCTCATTTCCTGTTTTGACAGGGCTACTGGCCAAGTAGATAAAGGGGAAGCAGTAGACATGATATATCTTGAGTTTGGTAAGGTTTTTGACACAGTCCCACATGACATTCTCATAAGCTAACTTGGAAAATGTGGTCTAGGTGAAATTACTATCAGGTGGGTGCACAACTGGTTGAAATACCATACTTAGTGAGGAGTTATCTGTGGTTCACTGTCAAACTGGAAGGGTGTATCTAAACAGGTCCAGTAGGAATCAGTTCTGGGTCTTGTACTATTCAATATTTTCATTAATGTCTTGGAGTGGAAAGTTAAATTTGTGGTTGACACCAAGTTGGGAGGGCTTGTAAGTACTTTGGCGGACAAGATTAGAATTCAAAATGACCTTGGCAAATTGGAGAATTGGTCTGAAATCAACAAGATGAAATTCAATAAAGATAAGTGCAAAGTACTACACTTAAGAAGGAAAAATCAAATGAACAAATACAAAATGGGGAATAACTGGCTAGAAGGTAGCACTATTGAAAACAATCCAGGGGTTATAGTGGATTGCAAATTGAATATGAGTCAACAATGTGATGAAGTTGCAAAAAAAGTCTATCATTCTGAGGTGCATTAACTGGAAGAAATGGGAGGTAATTGTCCCACTCTACTCAGCACTGGTGAGGCCTGAGATGAAGTACTGTGACCAATTCTGGGAGCCACACTTTAGGAAACATGTGAACAAATTGGAGCGAGTCCAGAGGAAAGCAACTAAAATGATCAAAGGTTTAAGAAACGTGGCCTATGAGGAAAGGTCAAAAAACTGGTATGATAAATAAAGGAGGGTAGTTCCCTTTGATAGACACCCACCCAGCCAGTGAGCTGTAAAATCCTGCTTGGTAGCTGTTCTCCACTTGCTTTACCTGTAAAAGGTTAAAAAGTCCCCCAGGTAAAGGAAAAAAAAGTAGACACCTGACCAAAAGAGCCAATGGGAAGGCTAGAACTTTATTAACTAGGGAAATAAACTTTCCCTTTGTCTTTTGGTCTCTCTGGGCTGCAGGGACATGGAGCAGCAATGCTATGTAAGGTTTGAACCAGGTATAAAAAATTATTTTCCATACCTAGCAGGACTCATTGGGGTAGGGAATGTTTAGGTAGACGCGATTAGGTTATTTCTTTATTTTGGCTTGTGGATCTCCTCTGTGCTAATCCCTGATGCTTTTGTTTGCTTGTAAGCTTTAAGCTGAACCCCAAGAAGCTATTTTGGATGCTTAATTTTTGGAATTGCTCTTTTAAAATCTAGCAAAAGCCTAAGTTCCAAATGTATTTTCTTCCTTTTTGTTTTTAATAAAATTTACCTTTTAAGGTAAAGGATTGGATATTTGGTGTCCTAAGAGGTTTGTGCATATGCTGTTTAATTAGTTGGTGGCAACCGCTAATTTCCTTTGTTTTCTTTCTCAGCTCTTCCCGAGAGGTGGGAGGGATGAAGGGGCTTCAGGGTACCCCACAGGGAGGAATTCCCAAGTGCTCCTTCCTGGGTTCAAGGGTTTTTTTGTTTTGTTTTGTTTTTTGCATTTGGGTGGTGGCAGCATTTACCAAGCTAAGATCAGAGGAAAGCTGTAACCTTGGGAGTTTAATACAAGCCTGGAGTGACAAGTATTAATTTTTAGAATCCGTGCGGGCCCCCACCTTCTGTACTCAAAGTGCCAGAGTGGGGATGCAGCCTTGACAACTGTGTATGGTTAGTCTTGGGAAAAGAAGAGTGATAACAATCTTCAAATATGTTAAGGATTGTTATAAAGAAGACAATGATCAATTGCTCACTATGTCTGATGAGTGTAGGACAAGAACTAATGAGCTTAATCTGCAGTAAAGGAGATTTAGGTTAGATATAGGAAAAACTTTCTAACTATAAGGGTAGTTATGTTCTGGAATAGGCTTCCAAGAGAAGCTGTGGAATCCTGATTATTGGAGATTTTTAAGAACAAATTGAACAAATACCTGTCAGGGATGGTCTAGTTTTGGTCCTGCCTCAGCACAGAGGCCTGGACTTGATAACTTCTTGAGGTCCCTTCTCTCCCTACATTTCTATGATTTTATGAAAAGTCAGTTTAAATGGTTACTTCATTCTCCAGGAATGGTACGTATACTATTTTCATAAAGTTAAATGGCCCACACTATCAGCAGTGCAGCAAAAATGCTACTCTCACCTTCCACCCTCTGCAAAGTTAAACTGCTCCATGAGAGTCAAAGAAATAATTCTACAGGGTCCTTTCTAAAAAAAAATCTTTATCCTAAAAGAGTTTACAAAGTGAAATAAGAGTTGCACAGGGAAAGAGATGTTACTAGAAAGAAGCAGTGATGTTACTACCAATTTTTCAGAGGAAGTGTGAGAAGTTCCTGGGAGGGAGCCAAAGGAATGAGATAATAACAGCCCAAACCACCCCGCGATGGACCTGAAGCATCCTTCTCTCTTATGAGCTTCTCAGAATAGGGACCATCCCCCTTGAGTGTGTGGGAAGTGCTGAGTACATAGTGGGTGCTACCATAAGTAAATAATAAATAGTAACAAAGGGAAACAGGCTTCTCCATTTTAAGGTCCTGGATTCAAGTCCAACCCAGCTCACCAGTGACAATTAGTCATTACCATGTGATGGGTGTTTGATTCTTTTTGTGAACTGAACACATCTGTCCAATTTCTTATGGATAAGTATTTATATAATAAAAGTTAGCACCCTTGTTGATACCCTTACGTGAGGGGGCTCAAGGTTTGAATGGGACTTGAAAAATGAAGTACAGGTTACAGAGGTGGTTCAGAGTTGAACACTGATGGAGCGATGTGAGGGTGAACATGTATTATTGTTGCCTCTGCAATTTCTGTTCAGAGGGTAATCAGAGGACTTCATGCTTCAGCACCTTTCATAAATGCTAAATTTCACTTAAAGGAAAAGAAAACTGCTTCCTTAATTTCTAGTCACAAAAGAGCAACAAGTTTATGAACAATATAAGCAGGTTTGTGTAGCCCTGGCAATCAGACTTATAAGTTAAGAAGCATATGATGCAGGGGGAAAGAATTATGTTTTAAACCGAATGATCTTCCAGCAGAAGATGATATATCATGTATAAAGGGATAAATGTTTTTAAATGTACAGACTAATTTGAAGGTATTGTTTATTTTAAACTAGGACAAGCCCAGCTGTCTATTTTCAGTTTCCTTTCCAAACCAGGTGTTTCTGATCTGTCTGCTGAATGATCCCATGAGAAAAGCTTGTATAGTCAAAGGAAGATTAGATTCATTCTTCATGAAAACTCAAGGCTTTTCTCATCATTAAAGGAATGTGTCTTTAGCTAACAAAGTGGCAGCACACACTGCACAGTATAAGGTAAAATAGCGTAACATCTCTGATAGCCACAAAAAATATTTCTTAACCTTGCAATATTTATACTAATTTCTTCTATATTTATGCTAGCAACTAAACTTTAAAATTGTACATTTTAATGAACAAGGTTGAAAATGTCCATATTTCCAGTTCAGGGAAACTCTCATATCAGCCTTTTGAAGTCTATAACCTTCATGGTTCTGAAGGTCAGCGGAATGAGTCTTCAGTAAAATAAAGTCTTGTGAGCTTTGCAGAGCTGAAACTGAATTGAGGCTGATAAGAATACCTGGCAAAGTTCTCCACATCTGCAGCTGCAAACTGATACTTCCAGCCGTACAAGAAAAAAAGATGATCAATAATTACTGCTTCCAAGATAAGACAGCTATTAATTACTTTAAACAGAATGAAGTGCACTCTACCTAAACAGTTAATTTTGCTGCATTCCTTTTGCAGTATCAGGACAGTATGCCGCTGAACAAAACTATTTTCTCTTCTTCAAATAAAAAACCAGCAATTAGAAGAAATGACCAAGGAAAATTGAATAGAATAACAGCCCAAATTTCTCAACAGGCGAGATGGTTGGAAGGACATGTATTTTTGCTTTTAAGAATACAATATTCTCTCTCTTTCTCTCTCTTTCTCTCTATACACACACATATAAATATAAAATATAGATACATATAGATATTTGACACTGTACATTTTTAATTACTGGGCCAAATTCAGAGATGATGTAAATGGCAGCCTATAGTATAAATTAAAAATCAGTAAATCAGCAAAAATGAGCATATGTATAATTATACCAGCCTAAGTAAGCTGGTATTATTAAAGGTGGTGGAAGGACAGGAAAAGCAAATGATGAGTCTGGGAGGATATAAGATGGAGGCCTGATATATTTTACTCCATTTGACACCTTCCTAATCATTGCATATAAGTTACTCATTTATACTGTCTTACTCTGATACATCAACATGCCACTAATCATAGAATATCAGGGTTGGAAGGGATGTCAGGAGGTCATCTAGTCCAACCCCCTGCTCAAAGCAGGACCAATCCACAGACAGATTTTTGCCCCAGATCCCTCAAGGATTTAACTCATAACCCTGGATTTAGCAGGCCAATGCTCAAACCACTGAGCTATCCCTCCCCAATGTATTTCACTTATGAATTTAGGCCATTATCTTAACTGAAAAATGTTAAATATATTTCAGTAATTGTAAGAGGCAACATTCCCACCTCACTCTCAGCACAATACACCCACACAGAGCTGGTCCAAACTAATCTGCTGCCTGGGGTTTGATTATTGTTAATTTTAACAGCAACCAGCCATAAATCTCATTGTAAGTTTGCTCGGGGCAGGCTGCTCCTGAGGTCTTTTTCTCTGCTGGATCACTTTTTTCCTGTCCTTGGTTCCCTCTGTCCTAAACCTGTTTATACTTCTGGATTGGAGCTCAGAGGATATCCCAGGTCTGTCTGCTATGGTGAGTCAACAGAGATAACTCTTCATCTCTGTGCAGGTTCTTAGCACCTGCCATTCATCTGAGTCAGCAGAAGAGTTTTGTATCACTATGCACAGCTCTAGAACCAGATGTTATATTACAGTAACACATATAATTTAACAGTAACACTCAATAATAGTTCAAAAATAGACTATAATCCAAATTACTAAGAAAAAAAAGAGGAAAAAATCAAGTAATGAAAACATATTTCTGCAATTGTTATTTAGTCAGACATTGTCATTTTTAATCTACCATTACTAACTTACATACTGTATCAATGATATGGGTTATTGACTATAAATATATCTTCACATGCAACTGAATACAGGTACTAGAGCTAGGATTGTCTCTATTATTGGCTTGGCTTCTTTTAGGATTTATACAACCCTGACTTTTTCAGGGACTTTCCTACAACTCTGCAGCCAGTAGACATTCCAGTTATGGAAGACTTGGGGCCATTGGTCCTCATTAAGCAGGTGGATAATATTCTAGTGAACAAGAAGCAACGTATTTGTGAAAAGGATGCGTGAGCAATGGGTTATCTTAAAGCTTTAAGACAAATCTCATACATGAAACCTATGAAAAATGTCTGTAGATACTCCTAGTCAAGCTAAGTATACATCAGTTCTTCAGATTTAAAAAAAAAGGAATAATATCCTGGAAGAAAAGAAGTTACTGTGGAGGTGATGGTTGAGCATATTTCACAGTAAGTCAGAGTTATGTGCTGTCTGACCATAGCTATGAGTTTGCAGTTGCAAACACTGAACTCTTGCTGAAATTGAAAAAAAGGTTTTTAAGAAAAGTCTGATTACTGATTGAAGTTGATTTCCATTGTATTTTAATCCCTGGGAGAGGAAGCATGATCATGTAACTAAAACACCGGCCTGGAAGTCAAGAGATCGGGGTACTCTGCCACAAATTTTCTGTGAGACCATGAACAATGGTCATGTCAATTATGAACAATGCAGATGGAGAAAAATAATTCATTGATGAAAGGTGGGTGTATTTTTAAGGCACCATAGATTATTAGATGTGAACATATACTGTCTCTGTATCCAGGCCTTTCTTGATATCCAAACTCTTAAAATGTGTTACTACAGCATAAGCTCTTCTGGGGGAGCATCATGATCAAATTAAATTACACTGTTACGTGTTAAGCTAAGTGCTAAACATTAAACCACAATGTTGAGACAGACTTAATAACATCTGTCAAACCATTCGCTCAGCCCTGATCTAGATGTTTTCTTTGGCATGCAACCTGGCCCTGGACAGATGCATGCTCATGGACACAGGTGCCTATTGAAAACAGGGCATAAACTAAGAGGAATTGGGGCAGGTATTTTTCTATTTCACTGGAACTTAAAAAGATTTTATGAGTGAGGTGTTCCTTTTATTGTTGGATTAAAAAAACTAGAAAACCAGAGGAAATGCTGTGAAAGTATTAGAACTTTGAACGTTTTTACAGGCAGTACTTCATCCTGCTTTGGGATACAAAAGAAAGAAAAAAATATATGGGAGCCAATATAGAAAGATGAAAACAATGGTGTGTGGGTGAGAGAGCAGGAGCAGGAAAGGGAGTGGTTATGGATACAGTTTGAGAAGTGTACTGAGAAGTGTTGACTATAACTGCAAAAGACACAGAAGGCAGGAGTAAAAGAATGAAAGACAGATAAACTATCAGAACTTGAAGCCTAAAACATTGGGATGGTATTAAGGGCAGCTATGAGGGAATGGAATAGAAAGGTTTGCTACCAAGGAAGAGAGAAAATCTTGACATTAAAGCAAAGTTAACAAATTCTGAAGTTCGGTGAAAGTGAAAGAGCCATCTAGAACCAACATTTTCAGCTTCAGCCTCTGAATTTACTTGCCCATTTTTTGACTGTTTAACTAAGTGTACCATAAACTGAGTGCACCTCAAATTTGCATACACACACAAACTTTTGTACATGTGAATCTTGCAGGGGATAGCTCTAGCCAGCATAATTTAGGACAGCCCCTAGGCTGGCGTAAAGCCACCTTTCCCCACCACACATCACAAGTCTTGCACTGAGTGCAACTCAGCCAGATGCAGGGATCTGGTTCTTTGCCTAAACACACCTACTTTCTGAAGAATTCAGATCCCATCCAGATCCATATTTCCAAACTGTCAGAGTAAGAAGGACAGATTGGAAGCTAAGTAAAGACCTCCATGTCTGGTCAACTCAAAAAGCCTCTCCTCCTCTCACTTTACAGAAAGTCAATTACATATTTACTAAAATAGTTTGATTTGCAAGATAACCATTTCTAGTGTCTTCTTTAGCCTAAGGCTACAGTGTTTTTGAATGTTCAGTTACAGTGTGGTTCTTTTCAATCAGCTGGTTTGAAAATCCTATTTCTGTGCTACGATATGCATTTCATTTTTTGAGTCAAGTTCACATTTTCAGGATTTCCCAGTGGATAAACTTAAATGAACTGCACAGGGAATTGCAGTTGCCATACTCTTCTGGCCTCCAAATCCTATTGTTTCCAGCACCTAAGGCATTCCATGTTGTAATTCAACATCCAAATATATTTCATGAAATGAAAGGTAAGCTTGAAATCAAAACCATCCAAGCTGATATCGTGGCTGGACATAACTACGTCATATACTTGGAGAAATTAAAAAAATCCCTATAGAGTAAAGATGAGGAAAAGCTGCTCAGAGGACTGAAATCCGATGACAGTTATTAGACAACATGAATTCTACAACATTTTTTGACAGTTCACGTTCTTTGCATTTCCTTATATTTTCTCTTAAATGAATTATCAAACTGAATTGGTTACATTAACTTCCAAACGACCTAAAAATATATAAAAGGGTTTTGAACAGCAGTTATAAATAACTGTTTGTCAAAGGATCATTAGATTTGTACTCCTCATTTTGGTATGAGAGCTTGGACACTTGTAGTAGTTATACAACCTACATTCTTTGAAAATCATCAATACAAAACATATAGACACACAGCATTTTTTCAAATATTTCTGATCTTTATTTAAAAATAGAATGAACGCACTGAGGACACTCAGATGAATCTGCAGTCAGCAGTACTGGCTTTGAACTAAGCAAGGACAGATGCTGGTTATTAGCTCTCTAGGGTCTCAAATTCAAAAGTGTTGACACTAGATATGCCTACAAACATCCACATTTGGACATACAAATAGGTATTTGCCTTTATAAATGGGTACTTAAGGGCTTATCTATAAGAACAAGCTACCCCTTGCTAGCCTTCCATGCACTATGTGCTCACGTGAAGATGTCACACACTAAATGTTCCCTAGTGAGTTTTGATCTACCCACTTTTGAAATGGTAGATCAAAGTGCACTAGGGAAAATTTAGTGTGTGGCAGGAGGGTCCACCCAAACAGTACATTGACATCCCAGCTTGGTGTACAGTAAGTGTTCATAGAGACAAGCCCTAGTGCAAGAGCTTGTTAGCAAATAAGTGGGTGCACTCATTATTAGGCTCACTTATGACTAGAGCTGGCCAGGAATTTTCCACTGAAGTGTTTTTTTATTTTTATGGAAAATGCGGGTTCTGCGAAAATAAAATTAATTTCTGTCACAAAAATTGAAACAAAATGTTTAATTACAGATCTGGTTGTCCCAAATTGAAACATTTTGATTCGCCAAGATGAATCAAAACATTTTGTTGTGGTCAGTTCAACATTAATTTGTGTCTGCCTGAGCTGCTGTGGTGCCTCATTGGAGTTGTAGTTTGGGTGCCCCAGACCACCAGTCTCCATTATGGGCTGGGATCCCCAACCACACTATATCTCCCATAATGGAGGATAGGTCCATCAATAGCTATTAGCCAGGATGAGCAGGTATGGTGTCCCTAGCCTGTCTTTGTCAGAAGCTAGGAATGGGTGACGTGGGATGGATCGCCTGATGATTACCTGTTCTGTTCATTCCATCTGGGGCACCTGGCATTGGCCACTGTTAGAAGACACAATCCTGGGCTAGATGGACCTTTGGTGCATCATAGGAATTGCATTATTATGACACATCATGCATAAACGACTAATACCTCCCCATACTGGGGGAGCACAATATACAGGGGAGGACACATGACCACCCCATATGTCTCCTCTGCCCAGCGACACACAACCCTGCCCCTCACACAGCCCGGAACCACCGCGCTCTCTCTGCCCCATATTACCTTGGGAGGGCTCTGTCATTCTCCCACTGTGCCTCCCCTGGCATGTTTGGCTGCTCTCCCTGGCAGCTGGGTCTGGGAGGGGAGTGGGACAGAGCCGCTTCTTACGTAGCTCAAACTGGCTGCTCCAGGTTGCTTCTCTGTGCAGCATGGTGGCTGCCTGAAAAAGAGCCCAGCTCGAGAGGTGGTGGCGGCAGCCCACTCATCACACAAGCTTGGCTGCTGGAGACAGGGGCCGAGCGAGCCAGAAATGTGCCAGGAGAGAGTAGGAGTTCCAGCTCATTCATCCCCTGTCCCAGCAGCCGGGCCCAGGTGAGGGGCAGCCTGCCACCACCTCCCCAACCAGGCTCTTGCAGGCAGCTGTTGCGCTGCACAGAGCAGCCAGTGTGAGAAGTGGCTGATCCCGCTCCTTCTGCTCCCACCCCAGGGCTGGCTGCCAGGGACAGGGGCCGAGTGTGCCAGGGGGCAGGCACAGCGGGAGGACAGAGCCCCTCTCCTTCCCCCACAGCAGGTCAATCTGGGGAGCCACTTGACCCCACATTCCCCCGCTACACGTCATCTCTGCATCATGGGAGAAGTAATCCAGCCAGGATCCTGGCCCATAAGAGAGAATAGGGGCATGAGGCACCTGAACTGCAATTCCCATGAGTCATCACAGCTCTGAAGTGGACAAAGTTTAATGTCTAATTGAGCTGAAATTAAATGCTTCAACATTTCCAAATCAAATTTCTCAGAACTTCTGTTTCATGAAAAATTTTGATATTTCGATTTTTCATCCCAAGTTGGTATGAAAACAAACATCAGAACACTGGAATTTCCTACGGGACAGAACTTCTGATTTTTAACCAGCTCTCCTTATGGCCTTTATGTGTTTTTGTAAAGTCCTCCTCAGCCTTCCTTGGCCAAGCTGCCATTCCGTCCCTGCTTTCAATTTGCATCCCTGAATACCATCCTGCTTCTCTCCCACATACACTCTTCCCCCAGCACCATCAAGGAAGCAGTTGAGCCTGGAGAAACTGCAGAGTAGCAATTAAAAAAAATAAAGCATGTAATTCACAACAAAAACAAATGAGAACAAAGGATAGAGAAGTGGGAGAACAGCAGCAGCAACATTGCCATGTGGAAAAGTTCCTTCATGAACTATTTCTGATCTTAAGGGCAAAGGGGAAAATCCCCCAAGCAACTGTCCACTATTTGTAGGCAGGAAGTCACTCCATCTGCCTTAGCTGTGATCAATAGCTCTTCCTCCAGTAAAAGCTTCTATTGAACTGTTTGCTCTCTTAGGTAGGTTCTCTGGGTGATGTCCATTAGCTCCCTGGACTCCTTCAAGGAGCAGTAGGTGCTGGCTGGGGTTTTCTGCTATGTGTCTCTGACTTTAAACCTATGACACATACTCCATGCCTGGTTTTTTTCCTTTTGTTGTCCCCTGGAAATAGTTGATCCCCTTGTTGTTTTCTGGCCTTTCTCCTCTGCAGAGGGGGAGGCCGTTTTAGTTTAAGGGCCAAAGGGGATCCATCATGAACATGGAGACCAAACACACCCAAGTGGGGCAGCTGGTTGAGAATGAGCAGAAAGGCAGAGTGCAGCCAGAGCCTTTCTGGGAGCAGATGGCAGAAATGTGATCCACATATCCACAGTCTCTAACTTTCCAAGCTTAGATCCACCCTGTTCAGTATTCCCTGCACACCCTGTGGTGAAAACACACAGCCTAGCAAAACTTGCTGATGATACTTTCAGAAGCCTGATGAGAATACAGGACGTTGTGTTTAGTTGTTCAGAAAACTTTGGGTAAGTCCCAGCTAGGGGAGTACCTGCTCATTTAAGGGTCAGATTAGTATCCAGTACCTGTGGGACTGATTCCCTTCATAAATATTCGAGTAACTAGTGATGAGCACAACTGAAAAGGGTAGAGGTCCGGGTCAAAACAGCATCCAGGGACTAACATACTGTGAGAATGGCCTGTCTTATTGTATTTTAGCATTTCTGCTTCCTGTTCTGGCTGGTACAGAAGTATCAGCACGTGCAGAAGTACTTGAAAAGGTAGCACCTCGCAGTATCCATGATGTGGAGAGCTGAGCAGGGCTGTGTGAGACTTGATGACTTGTGCAAGCACCATAGAATCATAGAACTGGAAGGGAACTCGAGAGCTCATCAAGTCTAGTCCCCTACACTAATGGCAGGACTAACTATTATCCAGACCATTCCTGACAGGTGTTTGTCTAAACTTCTTTTAAAAATCTACAATGATGGAGATTCCACAACCTCTCTAGGCAATTTATTCCAGTGCTTAACCACCCTGACAATTAGGAAGTTTTTCCTAATATCCAACCTAAACCTCCCTTGCTGCAGTTTAAGCCCGTTGCTTCTTGTCCTGTCCTCAGAGGTTAAGAAAAATATTTTTTCTTCTTCCTCCTTGTAACAACCATTTACATACTTGAAAACTATAATGATGTCCCCTCTCAGTCTTCTCTTCTCTAGACTAAACAAATCCAATTTTTTCAATCTTCCCTCATTGGTCATGTTTTCTAGATCTTTAATCATTTTTTTTGCTCTTCTCTGGACTCTCTCCAATTTGTCCACATCCTTCCTGAAATATGGTGCTCAGAACTGGACCCAATATTCCAGCTGAGGCCTATTCAGAGCAGAGTAGAGTGGAAGAATTATTTCTCGTGTCTTGCTTACAACTGCCCTGCTAATACATCCCAGAATGAAATTCACTTTTTTTGCAACAGCATTACACTGTTGACTCATATTTAGCTTGTGATCCATTATGACCTCCAGATCCCTTTCCACAGTACTCCTTCCTAGGCAGTCATTTCCCATTTTCCATGTTATTAACCAAATAATTTCAAAAGGCTGCTGTTAAGAAGCCAGATTCTGCGACCTTTCTTCAAACCGAGTAGCACCTTCCTCCACAAATGCCATTTAAATCAGGGGAGCTAACTGCCAAGTATGGTAATAGTGACCAAGAATGGGGGGAGGCGCAAAACATAACCCAAAATTATCATCCTACTGACTACAGGACCCGTCTTTGCATCTCTTCACTGACTTTCCTCTGGCGTATCTTGTGACGTTACACTCCCTATGTTTTATAGAAATATGCTTATGAGTGTCAATATGATGTAATTGGAATATGCTTTATTCAAAAGGTCTCTTGTAAGGTATCATAACAAAGGTTATAACCTACTGGATATATTCCTTCTATTTGTATGTGTCAGTGTTCCCACCCCACTCTGAACTCTGGGGTACAGATGTGGGGATCTGCATGAAAGACCCCCTAAGCTTATATTTCACTAGCTTAGGTTAAAAACTTCCCCAAGGCACAAATTCCTCTCCTTGTCCTTGGACAGTATTGCTGCCACCACCAAGTGATTTAAACAAACATTCAGAGACGGGCCACTTGGCTCCCTATCCCCCCTCCCAAAAAATATCCCCCCAAACCCTTTCACCCCCTTCCCTGGGGGGGGGGGGGCTTGAGAATAATATACCAACCAATAGGTTAACAAAGTGAGCACTGACCAAATCCCTGGTTTTTAGGGCACTGAAAATCAACCAGGTTCTTAAAAGAAGAATTTTATTTAAAAAAAGGGGAAAAAACACACCTGCAAAATGAGGATGGATGATAACTTTACAGGGTAAATAAAAAGATTTAAAACACAGAGGCTTCCCCTCTGACTCTGCTTCCCAGTTACAAAACAGAAATAAAATTACCTCTTAGCATAGGGAAAATTCACAGGCTAAAACAAAAGATAATCTAATGCATTTCCTTGCTATTACTTACAATTCCTATAATTTTAGATGTATCGTTTCAGGATCTTGTTAGGAGCTGGTTTACCTGCTTGGTCTCTCTCTTTGTCCTGAGAGGGAACCAACAAAAAGAGCACCAAGAAACCTTCCCCTCTCACCCCACCCCCAGATTTGAAAGTATCTTCTTTCCCCATTGATCCTTCTGGTCAGGTGCCAACTAGGTTAATTGAACTGATTAATCCCTTACAGGTAAGTGATTCTGTACCTCTGGCCAGGACGGATTTTATGTTACTGCACACATAAAGGTTGTTACCCTTCCCTTTATATTTATGACAGAATGCATGCATCATTCTTGTATCTGAAGCTAGAAATATGAAGTATAATTCTGAGGTCCTATTGTAATTATGCAAAGTGTGGGCCATTAATGGTGGTTTAGAATCTTGATGGCTCTCATTGACCCAGACAATTGATTGTAAATGGTTTATTTACCTGCAAACCTGTGTATGTGTGGGTCAACACAGGGAGAATGGAGACTAGAGGTCCTACATTGACATGTGACCATGTCACATGATGTTGGAATCTATCTTACTTCTTGTACTTTTCCATTGATGAGGTGGGAGTGGGGACAAGCACAGACAAAAGATTCCAGCCTTGTGCCAAAGCTATAAAATGGGGTGGAGCAGGACAAAAGGGGCGGCCAGTCATGAGAAAGCCCCTGCTTACCACCTGAGATGTCAGCTGGATCTAACAAGGACTGTACCAGGGAAAAGGATTGGGCCTAGGCTAAGAAGGAGTCTTGTCTGTGAAAGAACCTTATTGGAACATCTTTGAGGGTGAGATATTACCTGTAATCAGTTTCTTAATGTATTAGTCTTAGACCTGCATATTTTGTTTTATTTTGCTTTGTGACTTACTTTGTTCTGGCTGTTATTACTTGAAATCACTTAAATCCTACTTTTTATACTTAATAGAATCACTTTTGTTTATTAATAAACCCAGAGTAAGTGATTAATACCTGGGGGTGCAAATAGCTGTGCATATCTCTCTGTCAGTGATACAGTGGGCAAACAATTTACGAATTTACCCTGTATAAGCTTTATACAGAGTAAAACGGATTTATTTGGGGTTTGGATCCCATTGGGAGCTGGGTGTCTGGGTGCTGGAGATAAGTAACCTGCTGAGCTCTTTTTAGTTAAAGTCTGCAGCTTTGGGAGCATGGTCCAGACCCTATGTCTGTGTTGTAGCAGGCTTGCATGTCTGGCTCAGCAAGGCAGGGTTCTGGAGTCCCAAGCTGGCAGGGAAAAGGGGCTCAGAGGTAATTTCAGCACATCAGGTGACAGTCCGAAGAGGATCTCTGTGACCGAGCACATATCTCATCGAGCACAAATCCCTGGTTTTTTGGGGGGGAGGGTTGGTACTCCGTGGTTATATCCGTAGTACATTGTGATAAATATAATGATTCTTCTCTGAATGCAGTTCAAATTGGGAATATCTCTATTGAAGTCAGTGGTGCTGTTATAAAACCACTGTGCAAGAGAGATGATCAGACCCGCTCGTTGAGAAAGAATAGGAGGATATTTAATCTCACATGATAAATTTACCCACGTCACAAAAAGTGGGAAAATTTACCTTCTGGTTTGAGTCTGCTCTTCGAAAGGTCTTGAAAAGGTGCACTCTTTGCTTTAATAGTTTGTATCAGAAGAACAACTAACAAATACCTCAGATTATGTCCAGAAGGGTTAATGATTTCACCTTTTCATATCTAATGTGCAAGAAGCCACCTCCTGAAGACCCCAATTCTGTTAGGTGCTGAGTATCTCCTGGGAGGTGCTGAGTGCCTTCAATCATTCCATTATACTGTCTTCTCATTTGTATGAAATCCTCACATTGAATTTAATATGTTCAAGCAGAAGCACAGTGCAGTGGAATGTTTTTTAAAGCACCGTCCTTATAGAGAAACATTCTGTGAGAGTGAGTTTTCTGCTTCACAGAGTGCAGTTCAACTCCACTCTGATTTGAAGGCTGCACAAAATATACTGTGTAGAAATGTAATAGGAATGTGGAAGACTTCAGCATGAGCAATAAGCTGCACTAAACTCAAAACTTGAAGAGTTGGCATCAGATCTGAGTATTATGACCACCTGCAGATAAATCATTCCAAACCTTTGTCGTTTCATGGCTGAACTTTGTCCCTCATTTTGCTCTCTCCTGGTCATTACTTTTCCTCATTGCTGGAGCTTTCCATAATAAAATCAAGCATACATGTCCCCTTCCTTGACAATGCTAATAAATTGCCTGACTGCTTCATTCAAATCACAGCTGGCATATAATCACTTCACTCCGATTTCTCAAAAGACTTCAGTCTGTCTCATCCAATCCAGCATTATATAACAAATCTGTGAACTCTACAGTTGATTAAATAATTTATTGTAAATTACAAATTACATATTACTTATCTGATATAATATTAATTATTATTAATTATCTGCCTGATTCATGTAGAAGCTCCACGCGCTGACCCCGCTTCAAGCGCTGGCTCTGCAGCTCCCATTGGCTGCACAGAGCCGCCTGGCCACACCGCCGCCTAGGGACTGGACGTGTTGGCCACTTCTGGGAGCAGCCTGGAGCCAGGGTAGGCAGGCTCCCTACTGCGCCGCTGATCAGGAGCCACCTCAGGTAAGCACCACCTGACCAGAGTCCGCACCCCGAAACCCCTGCCCCAGGTTGGAACCCCCTCCCACACCCTAACTCCCCCCAAGAGCCCGCACCCCAACCTCCTGCTCCAGCCCTGAGCCCCCTCCTGCACCCAAACTCCCTCCTGGAGCCCACACCCCAACCCCCCTCCCACACAGCAACCCCCTACCCTAGCCCTGAGCCCACACCCACACTCCAAACCTCTTATGCCCTAAACCCCACATTCCAGCCCCACCCCCAGCTGAAGCCCGCACCCCCTCCCACACCCAAAACCCCTGCCCCAGCCCTGAGCCCAGTCCCACAGTCCAAACCCCTTGGCTCCAGCCTGGAGCCCTCTCCTGCACTCCAAACCCTTCATCCCCAGCCCCACCCCAGAGTCTGCACCCCCAGCCAGAGCCCTCACCCCCTCCCACAACCCAATCCTCTGCCCCAGCCCAGAGCCCCCTCCCGCACCCTGAGCCTGTCATTTCTGGCCCCACCCCAGAGCCCGCACTCCCAACTGGGGCCCTCACCCACTCCCACACCCCAACCCCCTTCCCCAGCCCAGTGAAAGTGAGGGAGGGTGGGGAAGAGTGAGCAACAGAGGGAGGGAGGGGGGCTGGAGTGAGTGGGGGTGGGGCCTTAGAGAAAGGGCGGGGGAGAGGGAGGGCCTCAGGGACAGAGGGGGGCAGGGGTGGGCCACAGGTGTTTAGTTTTGTGCAATTAGAAAGTTGGCAACCCTAACTGGAGTATTGTGTCCAGTTCTGGGTGCCACATTTCAGGAAAGATGTAGACAAACTGGAGAAAGTCCAGAGAAGTTCAACAAAAATTATTAAAGGTCTAGAAAACGTGATCCATGAGGGAAGATTGAAACAATTGGGTTTGTTTAGTCTGGAGAAGAGAAAACTAAGAGAGGACATGATAACAGTTTTCAAGTACATAAAAGGTTGTTACAAGGAGGAAGGAGAAAAATTGTTCTCCTTAACCTCTGATGATAGGACAAGAAGCAATTGGTTTAAATTGCAGCAAGGGTGGTTTAGGTTGGAGATTGGGAAAAACTTTCTAATTGTCAGGGTGGTTAAGCACTGGAATAAATTGCCTAGAGAGGTTGTGGAATCTCCATCACTGGAGATGTTTAAGAGCAGGTTAGACAAACACCTGTCAGAAATAGTCTAGATAATACTCTGACAGGGTCGGGCCAGATGGCTACAGGCGAGTGATAGAAGGCTGACATATTAGCCTCAGATTAAGCAGGTCCCTTTTCCCTGGGTAAAGTAACAGGGGCGGTTCCAGAACAATCAGGAACTTGCTGGAGCCAGTTAAGGCAGATAGGCCAATTAGGACACCTGGAGCCAATTAAGAAGCTGCAAGAATCCATTAAGACAGGCAGGCTAATCAGGGCTCCTGGTTTTAAAAAGGACCTCACTTCAGTCAGTGAGGGGTGCGCATGGAGCTGAGAGTGAGAAGCGTGCTGCTGGAGGACTGAGGAGTACACACGCTATCAGGGCCGGCTCCAGGCACCAGCTTATCAAGCAGGTGCTTGGGGCGGCAACTCCGGGGAGGGGCGGCACTTTCACGTATTCGGCAGCAATTCGGTGGAGGGTCCCTCACTCCCACTGGGAGCAAAGGACCTCCCTCTGAATTGCTGCAGATCGCGATCGCGGCTTTTTTTTTTTTTTTTGGCTGCTTGGGGCGGCCAAACCCCTGGAGCCAGCCCTGCCCGCTATCTGGCATCAGGAGGAAGGTCCTTTTGTGATTATAAAGGTGGTGTTGGGAGGAGATCATGGGGAAGTAGCCCAGAGAGTTGTAGCTGTCACACAGGTGTTACACACTGTAGACAGCTGTGATCCACAGGGCCCTGGGCTAGAACCTAGAGTAGAGGGCGGGCCCAGGTTTCCCCCATCTCCCCAACTCCCTATTTGATACAAGAGGAGTTGACCTGGGCTGTGGGTCCCACCAGAGGGGAAGGTCCCTGGCCTGTTCCTCGACCCACTACGTGGATCAGCAGAGACTGTGGGGATTGTTCTCCTAACTCTTTCCCCCATGCTGGCCAGTTATGAGGTTAGCTGAGTGAATGGCAGGTTTGAGCCATTAGCAAAAGTGGCCAAACTGAGGGTTGCCGTGAATCTCTGAGGCGAGCAAATCTGCCAATAAGCGCAGGACCCACCAAGGAAGAGGAGGAACTTTGTCACAATACTTAGTCCTTCCATGAATGCATAGGACTAGACTAGAAGACCTCTCGAGGTCCCTTCCGAAATCCAGTCCTATGATTCTATGATTCTATATACTCTGTGTTAGCACATGCTTAAGTGCTTTACCAAATCTGGGTTTAAATTAACATTTGAGGGTGCTTCCAGTTTATCAGTTAATAATAATGGACCAAATGCTCAGCTGATATAAATAATCATACAGTAGTTCCACTGAAGCAAAAGAAACTATGCTGATCTACATTGCCTGAGGCTCTGACTCCATTTCCATCATCATTAAAATCAAAGGCTGTAAAAGCGACCTAATGGTTGGACAATAATTGACGTGCTAACTGAAAGTGCAAACCTTTCACAGCCCACCTAGTAAGGTCCAGTTTGTACGAGGACATAATCTAGTGAAATTTCTCCTCCATTTATGGTGCCACATTCAACCCAAAGAAATCAATGAGAGTTGTCAGGGACTTATCTAAGGACAGAATTTAGCCTCTAGTACACAGAGAAATGTCAGAATGTTCCTGTGAGACACCATTTTCCTCCAACAGGGCAGCATCTGACCCAGAATGCATGAAAACATTTGAAAAACTTTAACGTTAGACAAAAAATATTTCAAGCTTTTTAGCTCTACTTCAAAGCTGTGGAAGAGGGACCAACAAGAAAAAAAAATCTAATTATACATTTTTTTCACTTCTACGTCATTCTGTGTGGGTTTTTATCAGTCATTGTGCCAGGACAAAATGTATCTTCATATATCCATGTACAAACCTGCTTGATCTTGCCAAGAGGAGCATAAATATTCTGTCACTTAAAAACGAAAACAGGCAGTTAATAAAACACTAATCAGTGAAGGGAAATTTATCTGACACTTGATATGTTACCTTCTATTTAGCTTCAAGCAAAAATCAAACACCCCTTTGAACTTCATACTGCCTTCTTGGAGCAGGCACCCCCCTTCTGAATTTGACTTTTCATAGTGCACCTGGAAACAGAAGTATTCACCCAGACCTTTTCCAAGTACTTACCTAGAACCTGATCCTGGACTCCTTTCACAAGCAAAACTACCTTTAACCTCAGTAGAAGTTTCCTCTGAAAACAACAACAGCAACAACAAGGAGTGCAGGATTCAGACCTAGGCCCTGATCCAAACACCACCAAAGTCAATAGGAGTCTTTCCATTTATGTAATGGGCTTTAGGTTAGGTCCTACCCCCTTCTGCTGCCTTCTCAGGACTTTCTGTTACTTTGCAGCTTGTCTGGGCCTGTCAATAACAAGAAAAAAATGGTATGGTGTAAAACTTGGAGAGAAAGTGGGTAACCTGTGGTGTTCTAGTTTTCACTACATGTCTTTACTTGGATTATAGTCCCCTAATCATAGAAATATAGGCATAGGCGTGTGCAGCACATTTCATTAGGGTGTGCACCCAGGGAATATTTTTGTTTTTTTAAAGGCGAACATCATAAAGGTTGGGGTGTGGGAGAGAGTGCGGGCTGTGGGAGGGAGTGCGGTGTGCAGGAAGGGGCTCAGGGCAAGGGATTGGGGCAGAGGAGGGGTGTGGGGTGTATTAGGGGGCTCAGGGGAGGGGGTTGGGGTGCAGGAGGGGTGTGGGGTGCGGCAGGGGGCTCAGGGCAGGGAGTTGGGGTGCAGGGTGCAGCAGGGGGCTCAGGGCAGGGGGTTGAGGTGCAAGGTGCAGGCAGGGGGCTTAGGGCAGGGGGTTGGAGTACGGGGTGCAGGATGGGTTTGGGCTACAGCCCAGAGCCGCTTACCCGCAGCGGCGTGCTCCCTGCCTGCCTGCCCTGGCCCTGGCCCCACCACTCACCACATCCCTGTGTGGCCCCTGCCGGGGGGGCACAGGGCTCCATGCTCTGCCCTTGCCACGCCTCCAGGTACCTCCCCGGAAGCTCCCATTGGCCGTGGTTCCCTGTTCCTGACCAATGGGAGCTGCGGGGAGCGTGCCTCGGGCAACACACGGAGCCCTCTTCCTCCTCCCCGCCCGGGGGCCCCAGGGACATGGTGCCATGCTGGCAGCTTCTGAGAGCTGCGCAGGGCCTGTGGCACCATGGGGGGCAAATCCCGTGGGCCAGATCCAAAGCCCTGAGGGGCCGGATCCGGCCCACGGGCATTAGGGTGAGCCTGGGCACACCCAGCACACCCTGTGCACACGCCTATGAATATAGGGCTGGAAAGGACCTCGAGAGGCCATCAAGTCCAGACCTCTGCACTGAGGCAGGACTAAGTAAACCTAGACCATCCATGACAGGTATTTGTTCAATCTGTTCTTAAAAATCTCCAGTGATCAGGATTCTGTCTTCTCTTGGAAGCCTATTCCAGAACTTAACTACCCTTATATTTAGAAAGTTTTCCCCAACATTTAACCTAAATCTCTCTTGCTATAGATTAAGCTCATTATTTCTTGTCCTACCTTCAGTGGACCAGGAGAACAACTGATCACCATCTTCTTTATAACAACCCTTAACATAATTGAAGACTGTTATCAGGTCCTTCCTCAGTCTTCTTTTCTAAAGATTAAAGTAGGCCTCACTAGTGCTGAGTAGAGTGGGGCAATAATCATCTATGTCTTAAATATGAAACTCTTGTTAATACACCTCAGAATATTAGCCTTTTCACAACTACATCTTGTTGTTGACTCATATTCAATTTGTGATCGACTATAACCCCCAGATCCTTTCCAGCAGTACTACCACGTAGCCAGCTATTCCCCATTTTGTAATTGTGCATTTGATTTTTCTTTCCTAAGTGTAGTACTTTGAATTTATCTTTATTTAATTTCACCTTGTTGATTTCAGAGGAATTCTCTAATTTGTCAAGGTTGTTCTGAATTCTAATCCTGTCCTCCAAAGTGCTTGCAACTGCACACAACTTGGTGACTTCTGCAAATTTTATAAGCATACTCTTCACTCCAGTACCCATGTCATTAATGAAAATATTGAATAGTACCAGACCCAGAACTGACGCCTGTGGGGCCTCACTAGATACACCCTCCTAGCTGGACAATGAACCTTTGATAACTACCCTTTGAGTATAGTTTTTCAACCTGCTGTGCACCCACTTTGTATTAATTTCATCTAGACCAGTGTTTCTCAACCTTTTTGATACCGGGGACCGGCTTGCTGCCTTCCTAAACTGTATCAGGAAGATCTCAGGAGCTCTTGCCAGTCCATGGACCAGTCATTGAGAAACACTGATCTAGACCAGTTTCCCTAATGGCGCTTTGTGGCTGTGGCTGTGATGTATAGCACCCTGATCTAAGCATCCCCATTCATCTACCTGAAGGACACTGATTTAGGTGTCCAAACCTGAACACCTAACTTTGAAACCTTTGTTCCTCACCATCCTCATCTGTACACCTCACATTGGTGTTGTGAGGCCTAACGATCAAATCCTGCTCGTTTTATTCCCATGAGTAGGCTCCATTTCCTTTACTGAGGATATTTATCTGAGAAAGGCAAGCAGGATTTGGCGCTAATTAGTTGTTTTTTGTAACTTGTCTTGAAATCTTTGGACGGAATATATAGAAATGCAGGATATTTTATTATTATTATTGCCATGAGTGGGTCTAACCCAGGGGTAGGCAACCTATGGCACTTGTGCCGAAGGCGGCACGCGAGCTGATTTTCAGTGGCACTCACACTGCCCGGGTCCTGGCCACTGGTCCAGGGGGCTCTGCATTTTAATTTAATTTTAAATGAAGCTTCTAAACATTTTGAAACCTTATTTACTTTACATACAACAATAGTTTAGTTATATATTATAGACTTCTAGAAAGAGAACGTCTAAAAAGGTTAAAATGTATTACTGGCACACAAAACCTTAAATTAGAGTGAATAAATGAAGGCTTGGCACACCACTTCTGAAAGGTTGCCGACCCCTGGTCTAACCATTGAAAAAGTTTCCACAGTGAGACAGGAAAAGGTGCTTCTGGCTCAAATGGAGGGTTTTGATCTCATATTACTTTTGTAAGGCAGCAATATTTAACAGCTAAACAACAAAATGTTTCCTGGTAAAGAACAGCTGGTAGAAAAGAAGCAGATTGTATGCTCTCTGGTGCAAGCAGTAGGAGGTGAGATGAATAATTCTGAGTTCCTTCATTTCACTGAGCTCTATTTTTCATTTTACTTGCTTAGCAAAGAGCAGCTTAGCAAAGAGCTGTAAAGCTGCTTAAAGCTTGAGGGATCTGTAATGTCTGAGGTACCCTCCCTTCCAAATGTTTGCTGTAATGATATCCTGTTAGTCACTGGGATAGTGCTAGGGTGACCAGAAGGCAAGCATGAAAAATCGGGACGGGTTGGGGGGTAATAGGCACCTATATAAGACAAAGCCCCAAATATCAGGACTGTCCCTATAATATTGGGACATCTGTTCACCCTAGATAGTGCTATAAAGTCAGACTACAGTATTATGGGCTTTTCTCTGCTTTCTATGTTGATGAACTTGAGCTAAAAAGCAAGTTCCAACACATAAGCAAACTCCTGAATAAAGGGCTCTAATGAATGTAGGTAGATTCTATCCTGCCCCAGAGTGCCAGCCAGCCGGCAGAGAGGAATGGGTGAGCTGGCTATAGCGCCTTGCTTCTGGGAGTGTAGTGTTACAAACTGCTCCCCACTCACCTCAGCACTGATCCCACTTACAGCTGCTTCCAGGCATTGTAAATTATGCCACTGACACAGGATCTTTTAGAGCAGTGTTTCTCAGCCTTTGGATACCAGGGACCAGCTTGCTGCCTTCCTAAACTGTGTGAGGGTGATCTCAGGAACCAGTGCCAGTCTTTGAGAAATATTGTTTTAGAAAATAAAATAATAAGAACAGCCATACTGGGTCAGACCAAAGGTCCATCTAGCCCAGTATCCTGTCTTCTGACGGTGGTCAATGCCAGGTGCCCCAGCGGGAATGAACAAAACAGGTAATCATCAATGATCCATCCTCTGTCGCCCATTCCCAGCTTCTGGCAAAGAGAGGCTAGGGACACCATCCCTGCCCATCCTGGATAATAGCCATTGGTTCACCTATCTTTCATTAACCGATCTAGTTCTTTTTTGAACCCTATTATAGTATTGACTTTCACAACATCTTCTGGCAAAGAGTTCCACAGGGTGATTGTGCTTTGTACAAAAAAATACTTCCTTTTGTTTGTTTTAAATCTGCTGCCTATTAATTTCATTTGGTGACCCTTAGTTCTTGTGTTAGGAGAAGGAGTAAAGAACACTTCCATATTTACTTTCTCCACACCAGTCATGATTTTATAGACCTCTATCATATACCCCCTTAGCCGTCTCTTTTCCAAGCTGAAAAGTCCCAGTCTTATTAATTGCTCCTCATATGGAAGCTGTTCCATACCCCTAATTATTTTTGTTGTCCTTTTCTGAACCTTTTCCAATTCCAGTATATCTTTTTTGGCATGGGGCAACCACATCTGCATGCAGTATTCAAGATGGGGGCGTACCATCGATTTATATAGATGCAATATAATATTTTCTGTTTTATTATCTATCCCTTTCTTAATGATTCCCAACATTCTGTTAGAGGATTAGCATAGTGTATCTCACCTACTTGCTAACCAGCTATACCTGGGAGAGCAGAGCCCAGAGGTCCAGATCTGCCACAGTTATGCCCAGCAGAGGGTTCCCCTATGCCAGGAGACTTCTCTTTTGGGAATGTGCAACCAGATTACAGTTCTTTCATACTACCTAAGTGGCACAACAGAGCTGTAACTCATTTAAGAATTTGGCCCATTTTATTAAAAACAAACCAGAACTTACTACTGCAAGTATTAAGTATTTTACATATGCTACTTAGGGCTTGTCTACACTACAGGACTATTTCGAATCTACTTAAGTCGAATTTGTGGATTTGACCTTAATAAGTCGAATTTGTGTATCCATACTAAATACACAAATTCGAACTTCTTAGTCCACATTCACGGGGCCAGCTTCGACTTTGGAAGCGGTGCACTGTGGGAACCTATCCCACAGTTCCCGCACTCCCCGCTGCCCATTTGAATTGTGGGATTTCCCCCCAATGCATGCTGGGGGGAAAAATGTGTCGTCATTGAACCGTCAATCCCGCCCTCCCTGTCTTCCTTGAAAGCGCCGGCGGGAAATCTGTTCGCGCCCTTCTCTGGTCAGTTACAGCGCAGACGCCACAGCACTGCGAGCATGGAGCCCGCTGCGATCATCGCTGCACTTATGGCCGTTGTCAACTCCTCGCACATTATCGTCCACCTCTTCCACAGTCAGATGCTGAGAAACCGGGCGAGGAGGCTCCGGCAGCACGGTGAGGAGAGTGGCGCAGACCTCTCACAAAGCAGGGTACGCCGGGCAGTGGAGATCATGGTGGCAATGGGTCAAGTTCATGGTGTGGAACGGCGATTCTGGGCCCGGGAAACAAGCACAGACTGGTGGGACCGCATAGTGCTGCAGGTCTGGGATGACACAGAGTGGCTGCAAAACTTCAGGATGCGTAAGGGCACTTTCCTTGAACTGTGTGACTTGCTGTCCCCTGCCCTGAAGCGCCAGGACACAAGGATGCGAGCAGCCCTGACTGTGCAGAAGCGAGTGGCCATAGCCCTCTGGAAACTTGCCACGCCAGACAGCTACCGGTCAGTAGCGAACCACTTTGGCGTGGGCAAATCTACCGTGGGGATTGCTGTCATTCAAGTAGCCCACGCAATCGTTGAGCAACTGCTCTCAAAGGTAGTGACTGTCGGAAATGTCCAGGCCATCATAGATGGCTTCGCGCGATGGGATTCCCAAACTGCGGTGGGGCTATAGATGGGACTCACATCCCTATTCTGGCACCAGCCCACCAGGCCAGCGAGTACATTAACCGAAAGGGCTACTTTTCAATGGTGCTGCAAGCTGTGGTGGACCATAGGGGACGTTTTACCAACATCAACGTCGGGTGGGCAGGCAAGGTTCATGACGCGTGTGTTCAGGAACTCTGGTCTGTTTAGACGCCTCCAGGCAGGCACTTTCTTCCCGGACCACAAAATAACGGTTGGGGATGTGCAGATGCCTACAGTGATCCTCGGGGACCCGGCCTACCCGCTAATGCCCTGGCTCATGAAGCCCTATACAGGCGCCTTGGACACTGAAAAGGAACTCTTCAACTACCGGCTGAGCAAGTGCAGAATGGTGGTGGAGTGTGCTTTCGGACGTCTCAAGGGGAGATGGCGGACCTTACTGACTCGCTCGGACATCAGCGAAAAGAATATCCCCGTAGTTATTGCTGCTTGCTGTGTGCTCCACAATCTCTGTGAGAGCAAGGGCGAGACCTTTTTGGCCGCTTGGGAGGTTGAGGCAAATCGCCTGGCTGCTGTTTACGATCAGCCAGACACCCGTGCTGAGAGAATATCCCAGCGGGAAGCGATATGCATCAGGGAGGCTTTGAAAGTGAGTTTCCTCGCAGAGCAGGGTAACCTGTGACTGTCCATTTGATTTTAAGAGAGCCTGATCATAAACCAAGTTTTCCCCACTTCCCAAGGACGTTTTAAAACTAAGGACATGTTTTAGTAATTAATAATAAATCTTTCATTGACTTTGCATTTCTGTTTATTCGTTGAAACATGGAAGCATTCTGTGCTGGTTAAGGTGTGCACTGATGGGTGGGTTTGCAGGAAGGGGTGAGGGGTGCCGTCCTTGGATAGGGGTTACCATGACGGCTGTGGGTTTGGGCGTTGGAAGGGGTGAGGGGTGTGGGGGAAGGGTGAGTATCTGCCCCTGGATGAGGTCTCTTTTTGGGGCTCGGGGCACCGGGGAGGATCGTGACTACGGTCCAAATGCATGTGAAGGGAAGCCTGCCTTTACATTCGGGGATGTCAGGCACCAGGACCCTGCACAAGCATACACATCAAGGAAAGACCCGGGGCAGCATACACCACACAGACTGTCCCTGGTGCCTAGTGACTGCAGTCTGTGTGTGCCCTGCAGTTGACCCTGCAGCCAAGTCTGTAGCATGGCACTGTGGGCTATGCAGTGACATTACAATTCCCCCCCCCACAGAACAACAGAAAGTCTTCTGACACCAGAAACGTGACGGAAACAGTCAGTAACACCAAACCGCTTTTAATAATGTAATACACAGTGGGGGGTTTGAACTTGGAGTTGGGACTGGTTGATGCTGTAAAGAAAGAGCTTGTACAAATTTACAGCGCGACAGTTGTCTCTAACATTATCGGTGTGCTGCGGTGCAGGGACAGTTCTCACGGCCCCTACCGCCCCTCCGTCTTGTCACTTTGGGTGAGGGGGGGACAGGACTTCTTGGCGTTGGAGGGCGGTTGCAGATGCACTGCAGGGGGGCTCTCTCCTCCTGACTGCGGTCTTGCAGAACATCTACAAGGCGCCGGAGCGTCTCCGTTTGCTCCCTCATTAGACCAAGCAGCGTTTGAGTCGCCTGCTGGTCTTCCTGCCGCCACCTATCCTCCCGTTCCAGGTGTGTGCGATGCTGCTGACACAGGCTCTCCCTCGACTGTCTCTGCTCTGCCGCCTCCGCTCTGGAGCTGGCCATCAGTTCCTGGAACATGTCGTCCCTTGTCTTTTCTTTGGCGTCTAATCCGAGCCAGCCTCTGCGTGGGGATGGCGGGGCAGTCGGGAAGGAGCGAAGCTGTGTGATGTGAAAAAGTAGGTGATTTCCTTGAACACATACATGTTTGCCAACAGTAAACACAGTCTAGTCAGTTTCAGTTAACAAGACCAAAGAGGGAACCAAGTCTCAGGAGATCTCAGAACTAGTCCGAGATTTCGGAATACGCTCTCATTGGCGGCGCCATTGCACTGGAGAGCGCACAAGCGAGGAAAGATAGCTGCATCCCTCTTGCACAAAGTCCTGGTAAGCCTTACAGTACATACTGCTTATCAGTTACTGGTTAGCTGTGCTCTCCTGCTAAAGGCAATGTGCAAAGCAGAAAGGATAAGCCTTTTGCAGCCCCTCCCGCCAGCGCATGGGAACGATCAATGCATGCTTGTTCTCTGTGGCCTCTCGCACGTGGCTGTTAGGCGAGGGTCATTGTTATGCAACCTAATTGTAAACCATTAACAATAGTAACACTACACTAATTGCCCTACTTAGATGCAGTATTTGCAGAACGAGATCACCCTGAGGCGGGTCACTCGTGCCCAGAAAGACCGCATGTTACGGGACGCACTGGACAGACCAGGACCATATGCAGCAATGCTAGTAGAGGCGATGGTTCCACTCTATATTCGGATGTCCTGGCGTGGAAGAGTCTGCTTCCACGGAGCGCCCAACAAGCGACCTCTTCCGACGAACCTCATGCGGAGGCTTTGCGAGGAACTGAATGACACCTTCGTAGAAATGTCGCTAGAGGACTATTTTTCTATCCCCATTTGTGTGGACCTTCTCTTTATATAGTTTAATATATATTATAGTTTAATATTTAGAATGTTTTAAATTGTAAATATTTAGAATTTTTTAAAGTCCATTTGTGTGGACCTTCTCTTCATATAATTTAATATATATTATAGTTTAATATTTAGAATTTTGTAAATACTGTTTCTATTTTTTCTATAACAATGTTATAAAAAATAAATGTTTATACGTGTGTTGCACTTACCGCCTGATCCTTCCCCTGATTCCGAGTCCTGGTTAACGGGCGGGGACGGTTGGTAGGGGATCTCTGTGAGGGTGATGAAGAGATCCTGGCTGTCAGGGAAAGCGGGAGTGGGTTCGATGTCGCCTGCGCCGTCCTCTAAAGACCCTTCCTCATCTTCCCCATCGGCGAACAGGAGGGGAACTGTCGGTACACTATTCCGTCCTCGGAGTCCACCGTCACTGGTGGGGCACTGGTGGCAGACCCACCTAGAATGGCATGCAGTGCCTCGTAGAAGCGGCATGTCTGGGGCTGGGCTCCGGAGCGTCCGTTTGCCGCTCTGACTTTTTGATACCCTTGTCTTAGGTCCTTCACTTTCACGCGGCACTGCATCGCATCCCGGCTGTATCCTTTGTCTTTCATGGCTTTAGAGACCTTTTCGAACGTCTTCGCGTTCCGCTTGTTGGAGCGCAGCTCCGAGAGCACAGACTCCTCGCCCCACACAGCGATCAGATCCTGGACTTCCCGGTCACTCCATGCTGGGGACCTCTTTCTATTCTGGGATTGCCCGGACTCCTCTGCTGGAGAGCTCTGCATCGTTGCAGGTGCTGCGGAGCTTGCCCCGATGTGCAACCAGAACGTCAGATTCAAACCGCCCAGACAGGAAAATGAATTCAAATTTTCGCGGGTCATTTCCTGTGTGGCTGGCCAGAGAATCCAAGCTCGGACTGCTGTCCAGAGCGTCAACAGAGTGGTGCACTGTGGGATAGCTCCCGGAGCTGCTAAGTTCGATTAGCATCCACACCAAGCCTAATTCGAGCTAGCAAGTGCGAATTTAGCGTTACTCCACCTGCCGGGGTGGAGTACCAAATTCGAACTAAAGAGCCCTCTAGTTCGAATTAAATGGCTTCCTGGTGTGGACGGTTGAGCGGTTAGTTCGAATTAACGCTGATAAATTCGAATTAAAGTCCTAGTGTAGACCAGGCCTTAGAAGTATGTTTGCCATAGCCCCCCTCCTTCTGTTGTTTGTTTGTTTTGTGGACATAGTCCAAATTTTATTATCATTCTATGTGTCTAGCTCTATCTGTTGTACTACAGAAAAAGTAAATGGCAAGCTACAACATTGTGTTAAAAAAATTACTACACTTTTGCTGTTTAATGTATATCTGACTAATATATCTTTGGGATATAATAATGCATCTGGAATCAACAGTGTTGGAACATGACTGCATGGGCAAAACAAGAGAGACAAGGTAAGTGAGGTAATATCTTTTACTGGCCAACTTCTGTTGGTGAGATGGACAAGCTTTTGAGCCACACCGAGCTTTTCTTCAGGTGTATGTGGCTCAAAAGCTTTTTCTCTCTGATCAACAGAAGTTGGTCCAATAAAAGGTATAAGAACATAAGAACGGCCGTACCGGGACAGACCAAAGTCCATCTAGCCCAGTATCTGTCTACCAACAGTGGCCAATGCCAGGTGCCCCAGAGGGAGTGAACCTAACAGGCAATGATCAAGTGATCTCTCTCCTGCCATCCATCTCCATCCTCTGACGAACAGAGGCTAGGGACACCATTCTTACCCATTCTGGCTAATAGCCATTTATGGACTTAGCCACCATGAATTTATCCAATTCTCTTTTAAATGCTGTTATAGTCCTAGCCTTCACAACCTCCTCAGGAAAGGAGTTCCACAAGTTGACTGTGTGCTGCGTGAAGAAGAACTTCCTTTTGTTTTAAACCTGCTGCTCATTAATTTCATTTGGTGACCCCTAGTTCTTGTATTATGGGAATAAGTAAATAACTTTTCCTTATCCACTTTCTCCACATCACTCATGATTTTATATACCTCTATCATATCCCCCATTAGTCTCCTCTTTTCCAAGCTGAAGAGTCCTAGCCTCTTTAATCTTTCCTCGTATGGAACCCTCTCCAAACCCCTAATCATTTTAGTTGCCCTTTTCTGAAACTTTTCTAGTGCCAGTATATCTTTTTTGAGGTGAGGAGACCACATCTGTACATAGTGTTCGAGATGTGGGCGTACCATGGATTTATATAAGGGCAATAATATATTCTCAGTCTTATTCTCTATCCCCTTTTTAATGATTCCTAACATCCTGTTTGCTTTTTTGACTGCCTCTGCACACTGCGTGGACATCTTCAGAGAACTATCCACGATGACTCCAAGATCTTTTTCCTGACTTGTTGTAGCTAAATTAGCCCCCATCATATTGTATGTATAGTTGGGGTTATTTTTTCCAATGTGCATTACTTTACATTTATCCACATTAAATTTCATTTGCCATTTTGTTGCCCAATCACTTAGTTTTCTGAGATCTTTTTGAAGTTCTTCACAATCTGCTTTAGTCTTAACTATCTTGAGCAGTTTAGTATCATCTGCAAACTTTGCCACCTCACTGTTTACCCCTTTCTCCAGATCATTTATGAATAAATTGAATAGGATTGGTCCTAGGACTGACCCTTGGGGAACACCACTAGTTATCCCTCTCCATTCTGAGAATTTATCATTAATTCCTACCCTTTGTTCCCTGTCTTTTAACCAGTTCTCAGTGCATGAAAGGACCTTCCATTTTATCTCATGACAGCTTAATTTACGTAACAGCCTTTGGTGAGGGACCTTGTAAAAAGCTTTCTGGAAATCTAAGTACGCTATGTTCACTGGATCCCCCTTGTCCACATGTTTGTTGACCCCTTCAAAGAACTCTAATAGATTAGTAAGACACGATTTCCCTTTACAGAAACCATGTTGACTATTGCTCAACAGTTGATGTTTTTCTATGTGTCTGACAATTTTATTCTTAACTATTGTTTCGACTAATTTGCCCGGTACTGACATTAGACTTACTGGTCTGTAATTGCCGAGATCACCTCTAGAGCCCTTTTTAAATATTGGTGTTACATTTGCTAACTTCCAGTCATTGGGTACCGAAGCTGATTTAAAGGACAGGTTACAAACCTTAGTTAATAGTTCTGCAACTTCACATTTGAGTTCTTTCAGAACTCTTGGGTGAATGCCATTTGGTCCCGGTGACTTGTTAATGTTGAGTTTATCAATTAATTCCAAAATCTCCTCTAGTGACACTTCAATCTGTGACAGTTCCTCAGATTTGTCACCTACATACCTGCCAGCTCAGGTTTGGGAATCTCCCTAACATCCTCAGCTGTGAAGACTGAAGCAAAGAATCCATTTAGTTTCTCCGCAATGACTATCGTTTTTAAGCACTCCTTTTGCATCTCGATCATCAAGGGGCCCCACTGGTTGTTTAGCAGGCTTCCTGCTTCTGATGTACTTAAAAACATTTTGTTATTACCTTTGGAGTTTTTGGCTAGCCGTTCTTCAAACTCCTCTTTGGCTTTTCTTATTACATTTTTACATTTAATTTGGCAGTGTTTATGCTCCTTTCTATTTGCCTCACTAGGATTTGACTTCCACGTTTTAAATGAAGTCTTTTTATCTCTCACTGCTTCTTTTACATGGTTGTTAAGCCACGGTGGCTCTTTTTTAGTTCTTTTACTGTGTTTCTTAATTTGTGGTATACATTTAAGTTGGGCCTCTATTATGGTGTCTTTAAAAAGTGCCCATGCAGCTTGCAGGGATTTCATTTTAGTCAATGTACCTTTTAACTTCTGTTTAACTAACCCCCTCATTTTTGCATAGTTCCCCCTTTTGAAATTAAATGCCACAGTGTTGGGCTGTTGAGGTGTTCTTCCCACCACAGGGATGTTGAATGCTATTGTATTATGGTCACTATTTCCAATCGGTCCTGCTATAGTTACCTCTTGGACCAGCTCCTGCGCTTCACTCAGTATTAAATCTAGAGTTGCCTCTCCTCTTGTGGGTTCCCGTACCAGCTGCTCCATGAAGCAGTCATTTAAAGTATCGAGAAATTTTATCTCTTCATGTCGTCCTGAAGTGAAATGTTCCCAGTATCACCTCACCCATCTTGTCTCTGTAATATCCTGGAACCAACACAGCTACCACTACACTGCCTGGGCACAACAACTTTCTTCTGGTAGGTTTATAAGGTATCAAAGGATCTGTTCATGTTTGTGTGATGTGTGGGACCAACAAATGGAAAATTGTATGTGGTTGTGTAAGCTTTGACTGCTGAGGTGAGCACACACTCATTTTATTTATTTATGTTTTCTCTGTTACCATCTGATATGAATAAACCTTTCCACTTTCTTCACCTTGAAAAATAATTGGAAAAAAAAAACAAATATCCAGGTGAGATAAATGATCTCATTGTATCACTTTACCCAGTCCATAAATTGGACTGGTTTGTAAATAGACCTTGAATTTCCAACACAATGGAAAGCCAAAGTGTGAAACAACAAACTGTCCCGTGCCCTCCACCTACAGCCTTTGTTACAGGGCCTACAGGCAGGCCACTTTATGCTTTGATCTTATCAAGCTAAGCATGTTTGGGTCAGTCCGCCCTTGTATGTCAGATGTTGACAGAACAGCTATCCATGTGTGCTTCAGGAAGTGCTGTGGCTAATTCAGTAAATTGTGGTCTAGTGAAAAAACACACTTGGTTTTAGGAACAACTGATCTAAAGATAATGTAGAGGTCAAAGTGTATTGTTGTACTACACTGTACTTTTAAAATGTACTGTGCTTTGGAACAGGGTTAAAAGAAGAACTGAAGCACAGTGATCACTCCTGGCCTTAGCATCTATGAAAGATATATTTTCTTTTTTCTTACTTTTTTATTAATTTTCTAAGGATCAATATTTTAATTCATATAAATAATACAATTAAACAAATTTATTAGACTCATACCAGGAATTCCAGTGATATAAAATATTGTGCTTCAAACCAATGTTATCTAGGGTACAATTTTCAAGAGCAGTTAACTTTGGGAGACATATTGGAGGAGTTATGCAGCCAGTAATAAAACACCATTAGAGTTTTTAAAATTACAGGTGATAATTTTCTTATATCCACAGAATTGTCAACCCCAAATGTTCAAAAATCATGAGTCAGGCTCACCAAAAATCATGAAATTGGCTTTAAAATCGTGAGATTATGTAAAAATAGTAGATTTGGTGTTCTTTTATTTGCCTTCTGCTTTTGGGGCCTTTAGGATGCACTGGGGGTCACATTTTGAAGCTTTCTCCACAGCCACGGGGGCTAGAAACTTCATTTTTCTTTAAGAATGAAGGCTGAAATCATCACATATCCACTTGACTCCAGGAGCTGGGGCTTTTAGGAAAACAATAATTATCATGAGACTCATGACAAAAATCATGACAGTTGGCAACACTGCATCCAACATGAGGTAACTTTTTTTTTGGGACCTCATTATGACAGATACAGATGAATTAATCACTGGACTGGAAGTCTGTGGGGATGAGTGATCATGACCTGATAACATTCAATATGGGCAAACAGAGAACAGTCCCAACTCTCAGTTTCCTGGACCACGACCCTCCCTCTAACCCCCACTGCTATAACTGCCCAGGGTCAGGACCAGGTTAGCAGGAGTAAGGCAAGGCGGGAGCAGGACTTAGCGAGCACAGGAGTGATCACAGCAGTGGGCAAAGACTTTGAGCAGCCACTGAACTAGTGCTGCTACTGGACTTAAGAGCCAGTCTGCTGACTCTTCCAGCCAATCAGGCCATGTAGCCAATCAGGCAGCCTACTATAGGCCAGCAGCGCTCATTTGGTTGCCCAAAGACTGGCTCTGTTGCAAGTCCTGTTTCCTGATGCATTGCGATAGAAGGGTGTAGTCCGGGGTAGTCAATTTTTTTTGTCAAGATCCAAATTTCTTGGTCAAAGTATAGTCAAGGTCCAGATGCCGGAGAAACATTTTTCACACCACAATAACAATAATTATTATAATAAGAAGTAAATAAAAAGATTTTGTGGTCTGTTCATAATCATCTGGCGGTCCGAATTTGGCCTATGGTCCAACTTTTGATTACCCCGGTATAGTCTGACTGCAACACAACAAATAGGCACTCATGGTAATTGTAAATAGGGGTGTTGTTTGATATTAACCACAGCCTTGGAAATTGCTATTACTGTTACAATGGGAGCTCCCAGAAGAGATGTGGTCTGCTGTCATTTACTAAAGCCCCACTTTACATTCTGCTCAGCGATGGGAGCACTAAGACAGATTTCCTGATTAGCCCTCCTGTGACGGTAATGACTCTCATTTCCCTACCCACGCAAATACCATCACAAGATTTTTCAAATGAGTAACTTAGAAAATGGGTAATATTACAGCACTCCTGGCAGCAGCTCCCAGATAAGGGTACGTTAACGTCTGCAGTATTACTCAGCGCCAGTGTTTCATATCTCAACCATTAAAATTAGCCCTAGGCTGAAATTTAAACAGGTTTTCAGGGTAGCAGAGACATTTTCCTTCCCAGCAGCTGAAATCAGTCCAACCATTTCTATATAGACTTAAAAGGGTCATTTCAACTTAGATTGTAAGCATCTGGGGACAGGGATATGAGCTTTTAGTTACCTGTCCGGTGCCAAGCTCATTTAAACAATATATAATTTTGTTTGGATTAATATACAGTCAGAGGTGAAAGTAAGCCGGTCCCCTCCAGTACGGTGTACTGGCAAGAGCTGGTACTGGCAAGAGCCGGACAGCACCGGCTTCCGCGGCAGGGATTTAAAGGGCTCTGGGCTCCCCACCGCAGTGGGCAGCCCAGAGCCCTTTGAATCCCGCCCGCAGCCCAGATGGCTGGGCTGGGGCCAGATTTAAAGGGCTCTGGGCTTCCGTGGCTGCGGTCAGCCCAGAGCCCATTAACCCGCCCCCCCCCACCACCACCACCGCAGCTCCCGGATTTAAAGGGGCCAGATTTAAAGCGGCTGCAGGAGCCCAGAGCCCTTTAAATCGCGCCCGCTACTCCGGTGGCTGGAGCTGCGGTGGGGATATAAGGGTCCAGAGCTCTGCGGCGGCCGGAGCCCTGGGCTCTTTAATTTGCCCCTGAGCCCTGGGGGCTCCCAGCCACCTCTGCAGCTAGAAGCCCTAGGTTGATTTAAAGGCCCTGGGGCTCCGAGCCACAGCCGGTGCCCCAGGGCCTTTAAATCTCGAGAGGCCCCGCCTCTTCCAGATGAGGCCACGCCCCCCTCAGGACTCCGGCAGTACAGGTAAGTCCTGTAAGTTACTTTCACCCCTGAATACAGTAGACCCTAAGAGTTACGGACACCTCAGGAATGGAGGTTGTCCATAACTCTGAAATGTCCATAACTCTGAACAAAGCGCAGTTTGGGCTCCAGCTCCAGCAGCTGACACTCCAGGCCAGGCTCCACCAGTAGCTGAGCTCCCTGCGTGCACACACATGTGTGTGAGAAAGAAAACAGCGCATCCCTCTCCAGGCTGAGGGGCGGGGGAGTAGTGAAAGAGGCGCAGACCCCAGCGCTGCTCCTGCTCTGCTGGCTCCGGCTACTTTGGGTGGCAGCATCAGCATCTTCATCTCCTAGCTGTAAATGACTGCCCTGCATGTGGGGGTGGGGACAGGCAGCCCAGATGTGCCTATCTTTAAGATGCAATACAGGCACAGTACAGTATTTGCTTTTTTTGGTCTCTGCTGCTGCCTGATTGCTTACTTCTGGTTTCACATGGTGTCCGGTTGACCAGTCAGTCCATAACTCTGGTGTTTGTATCATTGAGGTTCTACTATAATTATTATGGTAGCACTAGAAGTCCCAGTCAAGGACCACTGTGCTAGGTGTCATACAAGCACAGAACTAAATGATGGCCCCTGCCCAAAAAGCATCTGTGCTTCACTAAACTAAAGAGAGGCTTCATTTACTGATGACAAATGTCAGATTGGCCTATTACATGGCGTAAGGTGATCGTGCTATTTTAAATATCTAACCACAGCTGCTTACCCTGGGAAATTTAAAACCCTGAGATTTTCTCTCGGGTGATGCCTTTACCACTCTCCCCACCATCTTACTCGGGACTCTTTCTGTCATTTGAAAAAGGATTCACATCAAATGTATCTTTATTTTCCTAATTAAAAATAAAAATGCCCAAGTAAATCTGGAAGACAGAGCTCACAAAGTGTTCTTCTAGGATCTTTGTGCTCCTTGGACAGGATCTCTTTCTCCTCTGTTCTACTCAATAACACTTCTTACAGTTAAAGAATGTTGCCTGCAGATGTTGCCAACCAGAACGTCAGTGGCACTTGCTGAAAGTGCTGTGGTTTTGTAAAAAAATCCCCTAAACACCTGAGGTTAGGAATGTACATTGCAAATCTGGCCATTGCTGCAGTTTAAACGGTGCTTGTTCTGGCAGCACTAGATTTATGGGAATTCAAAAGCAAGGGGGAAATGTTTGTGTGATCATTTGCATGTCAGAAACCAGAAAGTTCTTCCATGAATAGCTATTTCATAATAGCGCTGGTGGCTTTGTTCCAAGAACAAATAGACAGTTTTAGAGTGTACTTGTGGAGGTATTGAGGGCTTTTTCCTCTCTATGATTTGTACCCACATTTGTGGAAGGCTATATTCCACTTTTAGCCACCATCACTTCATTCTGTCCAGATCTCAGTTCAAACATCAAGTCCACCTTTATCACTTTTTTACTGTTGGGTATAAATATTTCACACTCCCATAGCTATGTCTACCCAGGGATTTCAAAGTGTTTTACAGACCGCCTCTCAATCCCCTTGTGAAGTAAAGTATTTTTGCCATCATTTTAGAAATGAGGAAATTCTTATGTGATTTGCACAAGGTCACACTGGAAGTCTGTGACAGTAGGAAGTTGAACCCAGAACTGACTGCCAGGCCAGTACATATGCAACATCAGGTTTTAACATTCTGGTTTCATCTTCCCTTAGCCTGACTAGATTTGGCATGAATTTCTGGAACAAAGAGCCAGGTTTATCAGAGGGAATAAAGGAATTATTTAGCCTTACTCCCCATTTTTTTATTATTATTATTTTTGGTTAATGCACCAATCAAAACCCTCTGAAAGGAATACCAATGATTTCATTTCAATAGAAATGTAATTCATTATCATTCCAGTTCCTAATTTTTTCCCAAATATTGAGGTTTTGCAAGAGTTTCTCTGGCAAATTACTGGAGAATAGGGTAAGATGGCCAGTTTGGATCATAAAATAATAACTGTGTTCCTGTCCTGATACTTTGCCCATTCTTAGAATAAAATTGAAATTGGGGCATGCCACACAAGTTCTGAAATGCCATGAGATAATCTGTGCTCAGTATTTCTCACCAGATGTCCTCTCTCTGCTTCTCCCCTCTGACGCCTTTAATTTATAGCCCATGGTTAGGGCTTGATAGCACTTGGTGCTTGAATCAAGGTGCCATGTGTGGAAAGTGAAAGGAATGCAGGTGCACCACTCCCACTATGCAGTCCAGTATCTTAAAGGCACTGTCCAGCAGTTGGAATTTTTTGGAAACACTGCACTATATCTTCAAGGTCATTAGTTATTTTTGGTCCTTCTTCCTTCCAACGGCCAACAAATTACAATTCAGTTGAGGAAGGAGGACTTTTTCTGAAATTAGAAGCCATTTTCCAAATTAGAGACCATTAGGCTGCCAGTGTTTTTCAGGGCTTCAGTAATAACTCAGAGAGATGTCAGTGAGATCCAAATGCATTTATCATTTTAAGTATTTTGTCATTGTGAACACTAGTAAATATAGTGTACAAGAAGCCTCCCCTACTCATGTACTTGAGCAAGGGCCAGTCACAATCACAGTACAGGGAATGCTCCCTGCACAAGCTCCCGGGGCAGTCACAGCACTTCCCTCTGTGTACTGGTAAATGGAATGTGCCTGGTACATTGTGAAGAGCAGTGCCTCAGAGTACCAGGGGGGTTGGGATACTGACAGAAGCAGAATCCCTCCCCAAGCTCACACTGTGGCACTGTAAACTCCCCACCCCACTCACAACCCCATCCCCTTGTCCTTACACCACCTGAGGCTTTTAACAAATGTTTTAACATAATGCTTGGTTTAATAGCATCATTTCAATTACCACAGAGGGAGATGACAACTTTAATTAATCCTGGAAGTATGGATAAACCTGTTAAAAACTGAATTATTCTCCTGGCTTGACAGTCTCTGTATTTTAAGGGCAAATGATTTAACCATTTGCTGAGAAGTCTGAACCTGCTAAACCATGTGAAAATGCACCAAAAAAGATACTTAAACACTTATCACATAACAGTGGCCAATATTTCAATTTGACCTGAAGTTCAGTGCCTAAATCTGTATTTAGGCATCTAAATACTTACTCTAGGTACAATACTTAAATATGGATTAAGATTCCTTGAAGTGGGTTTAGGTATCTAATTTTAGGCAGTCATAGTTCAAAATTGGGCCATCTATTCATAGTGTTGCACCTCTACCAAGTGCTAGCAGATGCTGGGGTCCTATAAATCACCTTCCCAATGGAGGAGGAATCAGTGACAGAAGCTGGGTATAAAACATAGAATATTTTTTACAGTTACACCTCCATGGAACAAAAGTGGTCAAGCAGAGGTGGTCAAAATTCCTTCGGTAATTTCAGCCCCACACCACTGCCTAGTTCCCCAGGAGTAACTATGCCTTAAGAATTGACTCTAATCAGACAACATGGCAGAGAGAAAACTCTCCTGCTGCTCATACAGCTCCCTCTAGCCAGGGCCGGCTCCAGGGGTTTTGCTGCCCCAAGCAGCCAAAAAAAAAAAAAAGCCACGATCGCAATCGCAATCTGCGGCAATTCAGCAGGAGGTCCTTCGCTTGGAACAGGAGTGAGGGACCCTCCGCCGAATTGCTGCCGAATAGCTGAACCTGCCGCCCCTCTCCGGAGTGGCTGCCCGAAGCACCTGCTTGCTAAGCTGGTGCCTGGAGCCAGCCCTGCCTCTAGCCAGAATGTTGCATTAAGAAAGCTAACACCACCACATAGCATGAATTCCCAAGCCTGATTATTTGCTCGCATGCTAAGAAAAAGAAATGGGAAGACCATGTGTGATACCTGCCTTAATAATATATATTGAATGTGCCGATGTGTAAACAGCCATCTTTAGGACCAGACTAAGAGGGTCCCCATTAAATAGGTGCAAAGAGAGTGGACAAGACAGGGCCAGGAGGCTGCAAAGATCCCCTGCACAAAGACACAGGTGCAGACCCCGAGTTCAGGGAGCAGATGGACTGCTCCACCAGCATGTCTGCAGTTCCCCCGTGCACTGGCCCACTCAAGGAGAGATTGTACATGATCTCTACCAGATCAGCTGCCTGGGGCAATGCCACAGCTTGGCCCCTGAATGGGCACCTGTTAGAAAAAGACGTGGTACCTGGCCTCCTTGAAGAACAAGTGTATTGTGCAAAGCCTGTGGAACAAATTCTGCTCTTAGAGTTTGATCCGATGCCCATTGAAGCCAGTGGAAGGACTCCCACCGACTTCAGCAGGAGCTAGATCAGGCCCTTAGGGTTGGTCTTCACTATGGGGAGATCAATGATGCTGCAATCGGTGCAGCAGGGATTGATTTAGCGGGTCTCGTGAAGGCCCACTAAATTGATACCAGAGCGCTCTCCGGTCGACCCCGGTACTCCAGCTCTCCGAGAGGAGCAAGGGAAGTCGACCAGAGAGCAGTGAAGACACCAGGGTAAGTCAACCTAAGCTATGTCAACTCCACCTATGTTATTCACATAGCTGAAGTAGCATAACTTAGGTCGACTTACCCCCGTAGTGAAGACAAGCCCTTAATTACAGCAGTGTTACATTTGAAACAACTCCATTAACTACACTGGAATTATTTCAGATCTACACTAGTGTAACTGAGAGCTTAGTTTGGTCCAGTATCTCAATGAAGTTGTATTAATAAATACAGTATTTGGGACACATGCTATTTTATTTTCAGTTATCAAATATTTATTTGAAAAAAATTAAAGTGAGAGTTGTCCTAATTTTAGTACTGTGTTCTTAGAAGAGGTATGCCAGAAATTAATATATGATAATTTGTTGTGGTGTAAACACAAGATTATGTTATTAGTGGCAGGCACTGTCTGACCTGGTAGATGGACTGAGTCCTGGCTGCTATTCCTGTCTCAGCCACTGGCTTGCTGGGTGATCTTGGGCAACACATTTCACCTCCCTGTGCATCTGTTTCCCTATCTGTAAAGTGGGGTTAATGATACTGACCTCCTTTGTAAAGCATTTTAATAGCTACTGATGAAAACGGCGAGGTATTATTATCCTGGGTTAGTATAAATCAATGTAGCTCAATCAAGGTCAAGGGAGCTATGCTGATTAACACCAGCTGAAGGCATGGCCTAAATAATAAGCAGCTAAGAAATAAATCTTGTATATTTTTAAAGTCCTATGCTATTACTTCTTTTGTGTGTGTCAGCACTTTGAGAAATGTCACTTTCTCTCACCTGCTAAACATTTAATACAGCACACAGCATTTTCTAGGTAGCTTTGCGTAGGACCACCTCAGTTTTGTAGTTTAAATTGCAAATATTTCACATGAAAAGAATCAAGGTCTAGGAATGCTCTTTTATCATATCATAGAATCATAGGACTAGAAGGGATCTCAAGAGGTCATCTAGTCAAGTCCCTGCACTCATGGCAGCACTAAGTATTATCTAGACCATCCCTGATAGGTGTTTGTCTAACCTGCTCTTTAAAATCTCCAATGATGGAGATTCCAAAACCTCCCTAGGCAATTTATTCCAGTGCTTAACCACCCTGACAGTTAGGAAGTTTTTCCTCATGTCCAACCTAAATCACCCTTGCTGCAATTTAAGCCCATTGCTTCCTGTCCTATCCTCAGAGTTTAAGAACAATTTTCTCCCTCCTCCTTGTAACAACCTTTTATTTACTTGAAAACTGTTATCATGTCCCCTCTCAGTCTTCTCTTTTCAAGACTAAACAAACCCAATTTTTTCAATCTTCCCTCACAGGCCATGTTTCCTAGACCTTTAATCATTTTTGTTGCTCTTCCCTGGATTTTCTCCAATTTGTCCATATCTTTCCTGAAATGTGGTGCCCAGAACTGGATACAATACTCCAGTTGAGGCCTAATCAGCACAGTGGAGTAGTAGAGTAGAAGAATTACTTCTCATGTCTTGTTTACAATACTCCTGCTAAACATCCCAGAATGAGGCTCACTTTTTTTGAAACAGTGTAACACTGTTACACTGTTGACTCATATTTAGCTTGTGATCTACTATGACACCCAGATCCCTTTCCACAGTCATTACCCATTTTGTATGTGTGCAACTGATTGTTCCTTCCTAAGTGGAGTACTTTGCATTTGTCCTTATTGAATTTCATCCAATTTACTTCAGACCATTTCTCCAGTTTGTCCAGATCATTTTGAATTATAATCCTATCCTCCAAAGCATTTGCTACGCCTCCCAGCTTGGTATCATCTGCAAACTTTATAAGTGTACTCTCTATACCATTATCTAAATCATTGATGAAGATATTGAACAGAACCAGACCAAACTGATCCCTCTGGTACCCCAATCGTTATGCCCTTCCAGCATGACTGTGAACCACTGATAACTACTCTCTGGGAACGTCATTGTCCCTTTTCTTTTAATTATACCATGTAGAAAAAAATATCAGACAACGATATGTACAAAAACTGTTTCTTGATAGCTTTTATTTCAACATTTGTCATTAAATTCTTGTCATGTTTGGCATTAGTTTTCAAGATTGAATCATTTCTGTGCAATGTTGTCTGATTAAATAGTCTAACTTGATCCTTGTACAATTAGACAATGTAAATGCATCATTCCTGATTTGCAAAACTGGTCACCTCTCACCATAAGGATGCTTGCAGAATTAGAAAAGGGTCTGAGAAGAACAATTAGATGTTTAGACTAGGTAGAGTAAAACAGATTGGGAGACTGCAAAAACTGGGATTATTTGTGATCCACAGGGGAAGAGTTATAAGGTCTTAACTGAAGCATTCTAAATCAGCAAGGTTGTACTGAAAACTAAGGAGTACCTCCTTTTCTTACCCCGTTCCATAACTTGAGAGTAAAGCAATACTTCATGGAACAAAAAGGTGGTTAGCTTTGGCATGTGCAGTTCTTTGGTTAATTTTCTGTGGGTCAAACCTATTTCTGCATTAGATGCATTTTATTGTTGTTGATCAACAAGTTTATTGTCCTGTACCATTCAGGTGTGAGACAATTCCAGAACATAATTCCAAGAATTAGTATATTTTGTCTGTCCATTTATATATCTTATTTTTTCTCTCAGACATACTAAGCAGACATGGTTGCCATCACTCTGAACACTGTGAGGCTGTTCCTGATACAATGGATCACTCCCAGTCCCATAAATAGGATTTCAGGAGTGATCATCTATCCCTAAAATGTTTATAGTCAGCATGATATCATCAGTTTCTGACATTGTGTCACAGCACAATCATGCTGTGATGCCATTCTGCCAAGAATCGCTTTTTTAACATTGTCACATTGCATAGTGATGTTATGGCACTTCATCGCAACATCATAGGGAAGTAAGTTTATCCTGCAGGACAAACTACCAAAAGGTGGTACCTTGTCTATGCCTAGTCTGTTTGTTACTGGCCTGCAAACACATAATTATTTATGGGTCAGACCAAAACCCAGAGACAGGTTTTAAAATACCATTCCATTGCTTATGAGTCTTTCCAGGTTATGTCACAGTTAATTAAGCTGCAGCCAACCTCCAACAACCTTCCTGTCAGCTTTCGCAACTCTCATTAATCATGAGGTTCAGATAACTAGGCTATCTACAGTGGCTGCCCCAATGGGATACTCATGAGAATGTGATACTTAACTACTGTTATGACCTTGGTTTCAAAGAAATTTGGACAAAAGCCCAAGAACATGTTAACAGCATTTACCGTTTCTGCGAGATTTTTTCAAGAAACCCTGAGCTAGAGAGAGGAGCCGAATAAACCCAATTGCTGATCATTAGTTTATACATTTATTCAGTCCCAAATTGACCAGATGGGCTTTTTCTTGAGTAGGACAGAGTTGTGAGTAAAAGGAGGGCTAGACAGCAGAGAACATTTCTCTTATATTTCCCAGAAAATCCAAACTCCATCAGAAAATCTCTGCCAGATGAGCTATGAGCTATGCTTTGTCTTCTCCCCAACTGCACTCACTGTTCACCTTATTTTTTTATTACCATATGAGATCTCTTCTCTTTTATTAGCATGCATGTTAGCTATTAGCATGTTAAAATAGAAAATAAAATAAAATAAAATAAAATAAATGCAGTTCTCTTGAATCCTATTTCTGCCCTGAGAAAATTCTACCATTCTACTTGCAGTTTGGGCTGGTTTCTGTTTTCATCCTAGGTTCTAAAGCATGCCATAATACCTTAGGGTGACGACAAGAGCCTTTTCACATGCTGAATCACAAAATGGATTTAGGTTTCACATGGATTTATGTTTCCTTTATTTATTAATTGAGATTTAAATAGACACACCAAAAAGAGAGCTTATCCCTTGCCATCAAAAATACATGACAAAACCCATTATAGAACCAAAACAGCAACCCATTCCCCACACATTCTGTACATGCAACAATCAAGCAGCAAAACACATCACAAACCAAAACAAAAAACTGACCCTCAAATTCCCAAAAGACTAGAGTGACCAGATTTTATAGGGACACCTATATAGACACCTTATATAGACACCTATTACTCCCCACCCTCATCCCGATTTTTCACACTTGCTAACTGGTCACCCTACAAAAAACACTCCATCCCCAGATACATACTCAGACAGATGGGGCTGGCAGTGTGTCTCAGAGGCCAGGAAATCCAGACTATTTTGGACTAAGCAGTTTTCATGCTCAAAATGTACTAAAATTCTTAACAAAACAATGACTCAGATGTTGCTATTAATATTGGCCAAACCCTGAATGCTGTCAAGTGTTGACAACTTCCACTGGAGTTTGTGGACGTTCCAAGTGCTTGACACTTAGTATTAAAAGTTCTAGTGAAACACTTCACGGGCATAGAATAGATGTATGTTTAGTGAGTCTGCAAACAAATGTAGTGGCCTTTACCCAGTCAGTTTTATTGTACAGTCAACTATACATACAGTGATGAACATTAAGGACCAATTTTCAAAATAGCAGAAGCATAAGATCTCACATGCGCACCTACTTTGAACAAGATATGCTACCATACTGCTATAGCATATGCAAATCAGATGTTTTCCCATGCAAATAGACATTCAGAGTATGTCCATACTGCAATTAGACACCCGTGGCTGGCTCCTGCCAGCTGACGCGGGCTCAGTGGCTCGGGCTAAGGGAAATTTAATTGTGATGTAGACATTCGGGCTCAAGTTGCAAACTAGGCTCTAGGACCCTGTGAGGTGGGAGGGTCCCAAAGCCTGGGGTCCAGCCTGAGCCCGAATGTCTACACCACAATTAAACAGCCCCTTAGCCTGAGCCCCTTAGCCAAAGTCAACTGGCATAAGCCAAACAGAGATGTCTAATTTCAGTGTAGAAATAATCTTACAGCCTAACTGATCATGTTCACTTTCAGAGCTCCTATGTGAGATATCATTACTTTAGGGCACTGATGTCAATAGAAATTTCATGAATTTCAGAGATGAAATCCAGCATGTGCTCAGAGAGTAGTATTTTGTTTTTAATCAGACAGTCCTGCAGCTGTGGAGAATGTTGCCAGGAAATACAGACCTGAATACAAGAGTTCTGTTTTGTTTTTAATTCTCAGTGACTGAAATTCACCCGGTGCAGCAGTCTCATACAAGGCCCTTCTCACCACTTGAGCCCCAGGTAAGCCCCTAAATCACGGGCACCACATGTTAACTTGTGCATAGAAGCTCAAGTGAGCCTTCCACCCTGGGATGCATTTTACCTCCTCAGCTTGCCAGCTCTGCAACTCATACTTGCAAGTCTATTTTCCTCTGAATGGAAAATGAATGTATATGTGGAGCCTCCGATAGTAAAAATGGGAGTTCTCTGTGTTAAATCTTCCATGCATCAAGGAGAAAATAATATACTGCTTGAATGCAAGTGGATTTTTAGAGAAACAGCTACACTCGCCACCGGATGCCAAAAACTCGGGGGGATTCTCATATTCTTGGCAGAAACTTTCCAGTTTGTAGAGCCACTTTTCAGACAACCAGTTAGGGCCCCATCTTAAAAGGTCCTGGGCACCACCTTCAAGGTGCTAATGCCCAAACGTCAACTGAAATCAATAGGAGTTGAACTCTGCAAGTTCAGCCCCTTCACTAGAGCACTGGTGCCAACCAACCCACAAAGAAGCATTGGCCAAAGTGATCTTGGTTGTAACTCCACTCTTGGTAGTTACAGCAAGGATGAATTTGTCCCACCGTTGTCTAAATAGCTTTGGAATAGACTTCCAGCCAGCCAGAAGTTCCCTGTTCTCAAAACAAAAACAAATTATATAGAGATTTAGCTTAAATAAAAGTTCCCGATAATATTATTATTCATAGACAAATCAAAGGAGAAAGTGTTAGCATGTTCTGCCCACCAGATGAATATCTATTGCCTTATACACTTGAGAAATACAAAAGCTCCAGACTTTCACAGTGGAAAAAATAGAAAAAGGAATCATGGGATAGATTCTCAGTCAGTGTAACTTGGCATTCCTCCGTTACCTTCATTGAGCTATACAGATTTCAATCAGCTGTGGATCTGACCCCTTGTGTACAATTTGCCATTGAAATGCCTTTGAAGTAAAGGTCACATTTGGTATAAGTTATGGCTTGATAGATGCTAATTCTGAGTCAGTTGTAACTGTAATCTGAATGATGCCTGAGTTATTAAGCAAAAGGTTTCAAGTAGCAGCAGCAGCCCTTAAAATTAATTTAGACATGAGTGAAAAGAAAAATGGTTTACAAAATCCCTTCAGCCTTTAAGAACTGAAAAATTAACATATTAAATATATTCCTTGTCTAAAGACATGCGGTCAGCAGGCTGCAATTATCAAGATCTGTTCAGAGAAGAGGAACATTTGGTGAATCCGAAGAGCATTTTCCACAATGCAGCACAAGGTGAATTATGTGTCTTTCTGAGGGAGGAAAGAAACTATAGTTCCTTTAACTATGGTTCAATTAAACTATGGTTCAATTAAATAAATTTTCTTTTCATTTAATAACCAACTGAACCATAGCATTAAAGTTTGACAATATGTTTAAATTTCTTAGTGCTTTCCTCCACATGCTATAGTGGGGAGATGCAGCTTAGACCTATCCACTGTAACAGCAATAATTGTTTGGCATCCTGACTTTTTTTTTTCAGTACAGCTTGTGCATTGTGGTCACACTTCACACATTCCAAGAGAAACTGAAAATGCTAGAATTATCTCAGTGGAGTTACATAAAGGATGAATTGGGCCAGCTGTCCCAGACTTCTCAACACCAGAGTCTACCTGTGACAAAAGGGTTATTTTGGGATAACTTCAACAGCATTAAATAGGCTTCCCTGGAAATTGTGAATGACTGCTGCATCAAATTTCACAGTCAATACCTTGAGAGAAATGCTGAGTTCAGGGTATCACATTAGTTGGGAGTGTGGTCCTCTCTCAATATGCCAATATTTTTATGGCCGACCTGGAACGCTTCCTCAGCTCTCATCCGCTCACGCCCCTTCTCTACCTACGCTACATTGATGACATCTTCATCATCTGGACCCATGGGAAGGAGACTCTGGAAAAATTCCACCACGATTTCAACAGCTTCCACCATCAACCTCAGCCTGGACCAATCTATACGGGAGGTCCACTTCCTAGACACCACGGTGCAAATAAGTGATGGTCACATTAACACCACCCTATACCGAAAACCTACCAACCGCTATGCCTACCTTCATGCCTCTAGCTTCCATCCCGGGCACACCACATGATCCATTGTCTACAGCCAAGCACTGAGGTACAACCGTATCTGCTCTAACCCCTCCGACAGAGACCAACACCTACAAAATCTCCACCAAGCATTCTCAAAACTACAATACCCACACGAGAAAATAAGGAAACAGATCAACAGAGGCAGATGTGTACCCAGAAGCCTCCTACTGCAAGACAAACCCAAGAAAGAAACCAACAGGACTCCACTGGCCATCACATACAGTCCCCAGCTCAAACCCCTCCAACGCATCATCAGGGATCTACAACCCATCCTGGACAATGATCCCAAACTTTCACAGCCCTTGGGTGGCAGGCCAGTCCTCACCCACAGACAACCTGCCAACCTGAAGCATATTCTCACCAGTAACTGCACACCGCACCATAGTAACTCTAGCTCAGGAACCAATCCATGCAATAAACCTCGATGCCAACTCTGCCCACATAACTACACCAGCGACACCATCACAGGACCTAACCAGATCAGCCACACCATCACCGGTTCATTCACCTGCACGTCCACCAATGTAATATACGCCATCATATGCCAGCAATGCCCCTCTGCTATGTACATCGGCCAAACTGGACAGTCTCTACGGAAAAGGATAAATGGACACAAATCAGATATTAGGAATGGCAATATACAAAAACCTGTAGGAGAACACTTCAACCTCCCTGGCCACACAACAGCAGATCTTAAGGTGGCCATCCTGCAGCCAAAAAACTTCAGGACCAGATTTCAGAGAGAAACTGCTGAGCTCCAGTTCATCTGCAAATTTGACACCATCAGCTCAGGATTAAACAAAGACTGTGAATGGCTTGCCAACTACAAAACCAGTTTCTCCTCCCTTGGTTTTCACACCTCAACTGCTAGAACAGGGCCTCATCCCCCCCTGATTGAACTAACCTCGTTATCTCTAGCTTGCTTCTTGCTTGCATATATATACCTGCCCCTGGAAATTTCCACTACTTGCATTCGACGAAGTGGATATTCACCCACGAAAGCTCATGCTCCCAAACGTCTGTTAGTCTATAAGGTGCCACAGGATTCTTTGCTGCTTTTACAGATCCAGACTAACACGGCTACCCCTCTGATACTGGTCCTCTCTTAATATCCTCTATACATACGACATGAATTTGCCACACATTGCTAGTGTCAACCCCTAGTAATATGAGATTCTTCCTGCCCTTCCATATCAGAGCTTCATTTTCAATAACATTGTGGTGCCAATGTTAAGAATTAGAAGATTACTCTTTTAATCTGCTCAGCACAAGTCTAATATAACCCTTGAAATGGCTGCCTCTTTCTGAGAGCAATGCATTGTGGGGTTTTGCATGAGACCATCTTTGCTACTGCTGCTGCCATTCTGCATTTCTTTTTGCAGGTAGTATAAAAATAATAATGTAAACAGTGTTCCTCCCCTAGGCATACTAAGAAATGAAAATGTCTTAGGCCTCTGATACTGTGTTTATATGTGGCCCGACATTCCAAGAATTCTAGCCAAGAAAGTAAAGCAATACTTCCAATTTATATATGAAATTATTGCCAGGGAGTCAAATACACAGTCACAGAGGAAAGAAAATTCTTAAGGCCTCTCCTGGTATTTTAGAGTCATAGACATGAGGTAATCTAGTCTATCCCACTTTACTGAGGCAGGACCAAATATACCTAGACAATTCCTGACAGGTGTTTTATCAGTAGTTCCCCTATCAATTTTTGTTAGCAACACCCAAGAAGTGAACTAAATGTTCTTTATTCCCAGACTTTACTCAGCAAATAGGAAAACTATAAAACTTTCATTTCCCACCTAATTATAGGTCCTTTTTGCTGACATTATTATTACCATTCTTTCTATGTTTCCAAAAGGACAGAAGCAATTGATAAAGTTAGGCATCACGACTAATTGATAAACATAGCACCACGACTCATGTAATTCTACTTGTAGTTATAGTTCCTCACAGTATTTTGTATAAGACAATTATCTGTTTGTGCATCCTTTGACTTTTCAGTAAGGTCTATTGCATTTTTTTCTCTTCATTTTCACTTAACACTAAAATGTTCTATGTTACATACTATTGGGCTTGTAGGCTTCTCGATACTGCATCTATATTAATTTACTTTCATCATTTCACTAGGTATTTCTATCTTTTAATGCCACCACCTTCATCCCTATCATTCTGACTCACAATCTCGGGAAAGAGGGGGAGTTCACTCTTCCCATTTCCTTGTCTCACACATCCAGGCCATATCCAAATCTCAGTGCTTTGTCTTCCTCAGCATCTCCAAGATCCATCCTTTTCTTTCTATCTCCCCAGCCCAAACACTCCATACATTGCCTCCCACCATTCCAGACAAAATGGAGCCACTATAGTCATCTTCCTTGTCTATCGATTCAACCATGTCACTTTCCTCTTTGAATCCCCTCACTGGTTCCCCATCAGCTATTGCATGATATTTAGGCTTCTTATCATGGCTTTAAAAGCTTTAAATAATATTGCCCCTCTCTGCTTATCCACCCTTGTAGAATGTTGTGTCTCCCCTCTGCTCCACCAACGTTCCTAGCTTCATCTCTCTTTTTTCCAGCTTCTCATATAACCACCTCTCTATCTTTCACCCACACAGTCTTTATGCATGGTATGACTTCCCTGAGCTCATCTGCAAAGCCCCTACCTAGTTCATATTTAAATCTACTTCTGCTGTGTTGCTTACAGTGACTGATTTGTCTAGTATTTACATTGCCTGTTATTATTCCTTTTCTCCATATCCTTTCTTTACTTGCCTGTTTGTCCTTAGATTGTGAGCTCTTCGCAGCAGGGACCACCCCTTCCTGAATGTTTGGAAAGCACAGGAATGCTACCAGAACCAAATACATGTATTTTAATTATGATCTTGACATCTCTAGGAGGCTTCTGGGTACATGTCTGGCTCTGTTGATCTGTTTCCTTATTTCCTCGTGCGGGTACTGTAGTTTTGAGAATGCTTGGTGGAGATTTTCTAGGTGTTGGTCTCTGTCTGAGGGGTTAGAGCAGATACGGTTGTACCTCAGTGCTTGGCTGTAGACAATGGATCTTGTGGTGTGTCCGGGATGGAAGCTGGAGGCATGAAGGTAGGCATAGCGGTTGGTAGGTTTTAGGTATAGGGTGGTGTTAATGTGACCATCACTTATTAGCACCGTGGTGTCTAGGAAGTGGACCTCCCATGTAGATTGGTCCAGGTTGAGGTTGATGGAGGGGTGGAAGCTGTTGAAATCATGGTGGAATTTTTCCAGAGTCTCCTTCCCATGGGTCCAGATGATGAAGATGTCATCAATGTAGCGTAGGTAGAGAAGGGGTGTGAGTGGACGGGAGCTGAGGAAGCGTTGTTCCAGGTCGGCCATAAAAATATTGGCATATTGTGGGGCCATGCGGGTGCCCATAGCGGTGCCACTGATCTGGAGATATATATTGTCATCAAATTTGAAATAGTTGTGTGTGAGGATAAAGGCACAGAGCTCAGCAACCAGTTGTGCTGTGGCATCATCAGGGATACTGTTCCTGACAGCTTGTATTCCATCAGTGTGTGGGATGTTTGTGTAGAGAGCCTCTACATCCATGGTGGCTAGGATGGTGTTTTCTGGAAGGTCACCAATGCATTGTAGTTTCCTCAGGAAATCAGTAGTGTCACGGAGATAGCTGGGAGTGCTGGTGGCGTAGGGTCTGAGCAGAGAGTCCACATATCCAGACAGTCCTTCAGTGAGAGTTCCAATGCCTGAGATGATGGGGCGTCCAGGATTTCCGGGTTTGTGGATCTTGGGTAGTAGATAGAATAACCCTGGTCGGGGCTCTAAGGGTATGTTGATTTGTTCTGGTGTTAGTGTAGGGAGTGTCCTGAGTAGATGGTGCAGTTTCTTAGTGTATTCCTCAGTGGGATCTGAGGGAAGTAGCCTGTAAAATTTGGTATTGGAGAGTTGTCTGGCGGCCTCCTTTTGGTAGTCAGACCTGTTCATGATGACAACAGCACCTCCTTTATCAGCCTCTTTGATTATAATGTCAGGATGGTTTCTGAGGCTGTGGATGGCATTGCGTTTTGCACGACTTAGGTTGTGAGGCAAGCGATGTTGTTTTTCCACAATTTCTGCCTGTGCACGTCGGCGGAAGCAATCAATGTATAGGTCCAGACTGTCATTTCGACCCTCAGGAGGAGTCCATCTGGAGTTCTTCTTCTTGTGCTGTTGGTGGGAGGGTAACTGTGTATCAGTGCGCTGTTTAGTGTTGTCCTGAAAGTATTCTTTGAGTCGGAGACGGCAAAAGTAGGCTTCCAGATCGCCGCAGAACTGTATCATGTTGGTGGGGGTGGCAGGGCAGAAGGAGAGTCCCCGAAATAGGACAGACTGTTCTTCTGGGCTGAGTGTGTGGTTGGATAGATTGACGATATTGCTGGGTGGGTTAGGGGTACCACAGTTGTGGCTCCATGTGGCAGGTAGGAGTTTAGACAGCTTACAGTCCTTTTTCCTTTGTAGAGAGGTGAAGTGAGTAATGTAGATCTCCTGTCTTATTTTAGTGAAGTCCGTTTGTATGGAAGTTTGGTTATAGATGAGAGTCTCTAGGTTGGAGAGCTCTTTTTTGATGTTTTCCTGTTTGCTGTATAGGATGCTGATCAGGTGGTTCCTCAGTTTCTTTGATAGAGTATGGCATAATCTCTCACTGTGGTCTGTGTAGTATGTAGATAGCAGTGGATTTTTTACCTTTAGTCCATTAGGTATGATGTCCATCCGTTTGCATTTGGAAAGGAAGATGATATCCGTCTGTATTTGTGCAAGTTTCTTCATGAGGTTGATGGATTTCCACTCCATACGGCTAAATGCAGTGCCTTGCATGGTGTCAAGTATCAGTGATGGTGTCAAGTATCACTGATACTTGACATCTCTAGTTCATCTTAATTAGGCGTATTACATATGCATGTATTCATCTCCATGTGCATGCACATGCTGCAATAGCACTGACCCAGTTCTCCCATTATTATTATTAGCGAATGCACAAGTGGTACAATAAAGATGAAAAAAACTTCAAAATACAAAATTGAGAGTAGGGAAATAAAACAGGGCTATAAAAGTCAAAAAAAGAAAAAAAATGCTAACAGTGATTAGGTAGACATCACACGTGACTTCAGTTGGGCCATCTCTGCCAGAGACCCACCATTACCAGCCTTCTGCAAAGTTCTTGGAAACTTCCCACACAGCCAACGCCAATGCATTCTTACTTGAATAAGTGATGATCCTCATAATAATCCCTATCTCTAGACTACGATGGAACCATACAAGAGCAGGCTGGAAAAAATACTCAGTACTCCAGTGGGTTTTCTTTCATGAGCACTTCTTATCTTCAGTACTTTTTCTGAACACTCCATCATCTGAATGCTAAAAGAAAAACCACAGATTGAAGTCCTGAAAGGTTTGCAATAAAGATGACTTTAAGATAATATTGTCCACTACCATTTTTCTTAATACAATGTACAGAGGTCATTTAAAAACCTGCACTAAGGAATACAGCCAGGTAAGATTTACAAAAAATACTTCAAAAATGGCTTTTTCATTTACAAACATTGATAAATATATTCTAAAAGGTGTGCATATGATACAAATTTTGTGATGTGCTAAACACCTTCAGTTCTGAATGAAATCTAATGGCCCAGCACCTCACAGGATTGGGCCCTTAATTTCAGTTAGTACTAAAGAGAATTACCTTCATATATCACCCTCGTATCGCTGGGAAAGTAAGCCCTTAAATTCCTGATAAACCAAAAGACATGTTTCTAATGGACCTTCATAATCAACTGAGATGACACAAAGTTTGGCAGTAATAGAATATAATTTGCAAAATGAATGTTACCAGAAGACAAGTTCTCTTAGCTTTGCCAACTTTTCTAATTAAAAGAAGTGAGTCATGTTTCACATAAATGTGCTTCTTAGAACATAATTTTACTGACAATGGATGCAATGAAAAGTACCTGAATTTTAACTGAAAAGTTAAAATAATAATTTCCCACTGCAGTCTCAGGCCAAAATTTCGTACCACCTCTGTGGTCCTAAAGCAAAGGAGCCAAGTCTGCAAAAAGCAGCCTCTTGAGCTGCTAGTCAGGGTTGAAAGTGGACCAGTATGGGCCAGTACAGCGTACCGGTAAGAAGCCAGTACCAGTCCGTACCCAGCCGACATTAAAGCGCTGCCGCAGCAAAGAACCCCCCTTAAAGCGCTGCTGCAGCAGCACTTTAACATTGCTGTCCCCCCGTGGCGGACAAAAGGGGCAGCTGTCCCTGGATCAGCAATTTAAAAGGGCCCGGGGCTCCTAGCCACCGCCACTGCTACCATGGCCAGGCCCCGGGCCAGGCAGCACAGATGGGCTGGCTGTGGGAGGCTGACCCCCAGCCCCGCCCCTTCTGCCCATGGCCCCGTACCGATAAGAATTTAATATTACTTTCACCTCTGTTGCTAGTCCACAAAGGCCTGAAACTCTCTGATTCCATAGCTAAGGAAGTTGTTCCCAGTTCTGGAAAGCAAACACCTCTCTTTTAGATAGCCAGAGATTGCCAAATTAGCCAAATTAATAGCCCTACCCAACTGTACTCATTTGCAGACTATGGGCCTGATCCAAAGGCCATTGAAGTCAGTATAAAGACTCCCATTGACTTCAGTGGGATTTGGTTCAGGCCCTAGGATGGGCACACTTTGTGACAGCCCTATATTCTAATGTGTGGGAGGGAGGAACTGTTTTTTGCACAGAGCACTGAATTATGGATGTGTTTTTAAAAGATAGCATTGCTTGCCCCTGGAAAACTATGTACTGTAGGTCAGCTAGATATTAGAAAACCCGGGGCAATGCAAACTGAAGATCATTTGAAGACTTTACATCTTCTCTTTCTCTTTCAAATTGATTGTCTATAGGATGTAAATATGTGAATACAGCCTACACTTGCTCAGTGGGAGGAGAAAGAAATTAAATCCTTTGAAAAAAAATAACATTGAATATTCTTAGTGACTGAAATTTGGAACTTGAAATTATTATTCCAACTGTCACTGAATTCTTCATTTCAGCTTTTATTTTTAATAGGGACAGTTCATAATTTCTAAACTGATCAGGCTGTGATCAGGAACACATTCTGTATATCTGTGTTTGTCCACACATTTTATGAAATATCAAGCTTCTGTTGCTAATAAACAATAGTTCACATGTATACGATGCATCTTCCCTTGGAAATTTCATACCTTTTTTCAACAATTGTTCAGCTGCAGTGGTATTGCTAATGTGTAAGCTCTATACTTGAGCATACATCTCCTTGCCTGTGTCCTTCTCATCATTTTACACTTCTCAGTAATGGCTGCTAAATGACTAACCTGGCTACACCAGAAATGGATAAGAGAACACAGTTTCCAAGAGTTTCCAGTGTCCAATTCTACATTGCTCTGCACCTTGTGTAGTCATTTAGGTCACTCTGGAGTAACTCCATTGACTTTATTGGAGTCACACTGGTGTATGATATCAGAAGCTGGCATTTACATTTTTCAAAATGAATGCAAAATTGACAGAAATGAACTTGGTCAGTGGAAAATTCTTATTTGTTAGAGTGTTGCACTCACATTGCACAATTGCAAATGGCCACCAAAGGTGCAAAGCAAAGGAAAAGCAGATCCTAAGTTATAACCATTCTGTGAGGATAGTGGGCCACACCAACTGACTCATGTAAGTGAACTAGATGTATTAAGTTTCTTCCCTGTTAAGCAGGCAGGTCTTTTATTGGGGGTGTTAAGTAAATATTTTTTGTTATATTATAAATATTCTGGGTTACTCACTTAAAAATTCTCAAAAGCTGTTCAATTCAACTCTTGCTTAGACTAAAAATTTAGGATTTAGAAAGCGTGTTTACTTTTTATTTTCTTAAGATAGCTATCTCTGACCTTTATGCCTACCACTTATAATCACTTAAAATCTATCTTTCTGTAGTTAATAAATCTGTTTTATATGTTACCTAAAATGGTGTGTTTTGGTTGAAGTGCTTGGAACTCTCAGCTCAGGCTAACAAGGGCTGTTGCACGGCCACTATCCTTTTGTTGGAGTGGCGAACTAGGTAATGAACTTAGACTGGCCAGGCTTCTGACCAGTGCAAGACGGTACAGTTCTGGGGTGTAAGGCTGGAGTGTTGGGGGAATTGGCTGGAGCTTCTGTATTGAAGGTTCATGAGTGGCTGGGAGATCATTTGTGTAACACAGTTGGGTGTGTCCCTGCCCATGGATATCAGTGGTAAGTACAGTGCCTGTCAGAGGTTTGTATCTTGACATCACAGTGTAAGAGGCAACCCAGGTTGGTGGGTTTGGAGAGCTCAGCGGTCCCACAGTCCAGGTTGCACCCTAGGGACTCCATCATAGATGTGATGGTATTCAAGGCAGCTAGCCAATCCTGCCACTCACACCGCCACAGCTACACTTCTATTTTTAGCATGCTAGCTAGATCAGAGGTAGTGCTGGTATGTCTACCTGCACTTGGAATTACACCTCTGGCTCCAGTGTAGACCTATCCTAATTCAGAGGGAAGAGTTCCACCTTCGGAACTTGCTTCTCCTCTTACACCTGTGTAAATCAGCCGTGGAGTCACACTGATTTTTACAGCAGTGTAAGTAAGAGCAGAAACAGGGTCACTGAATCACCACCATCTCTTTTTATAGCACCCCATGGCTTCTCCTCCAAATACTGACTAGGTCCAAACCACTTGGCTGTTTAAATTTAATAAGATCACAGTTTCAGGTGATATGCAGTAGTTACAAAGCCATTGAAGAAGATACAGTGATACCTAGTATTAGTCATAAAGTTTTGTTCTATTGTTTTATTCTGAATTAGAAATGTAATCTTTATAGATGCTGGCTAAAAGATGTCAAATACTTGGCATTTACAGTGTATTATACCAATACATTCAAAATGCTTCAGCATCTCATGATGCTTAACAAATCTGAGAATTATACAACTAAGAGAGCATTTAAGCAACTTGACTAAGGTCAAACAGTGAGTCAGTGGCAGATTTAGGACTAGAATACACATCTTTGCACATCTAGTTCCCTGCCCTAATCACTAGAAGGTACTGCCTAACAACAATTACTACAGGCACATGTTTGCATTGGAAATATAATTTATCCTAGCATCTATACAAACAAAAATGGATTGCTCTGCTGAATATGTAAGGAGCCTCGGGATATCTTTTCAAATGTCGAGAACACATGTTCATTATAAATACATGTCAGCCATTGACTGGTGTTAGCTTCAACTGGACTAATTATATAGGTTGCTAGACATGTGTATGTACATCTCTGTTGAATAATGGTCAAGCAGTCATAGGGTGCACAATATAATTCTGATGAAATATTAAGGGTGCACATAGTGACTTTAAAAATTGAATGATTATCTAAAGATTATTAAAGTTAATAAGCTCTAGTATTTGTTTGTATGGAAACAGGCCTGTGCAGATTTTCTAGCTAAATGTTTGCATGAGCTCATGTCTGATAGTCAAGTTATAACTTACTAACAATACAGAAAACACTTTTTTGTTTCCAGACAAAAGATGGCAGTGCCATACTTGTCAGACATAGAGGCCTCCAAAATGTCTAACACTCAGGTTATTGTATTCAATACAGATCTTCTTGTTTTGCTTGAAGCTTAACTGTGAATGTGGTCATGTACAATGTGTTAAGGTATTTATCTCTGCAGGTAGTTTGCTTTACATTATGCAAGCAAATATTCTAAATAGACTATGATAGCTACAGTAGGCCTGATTCTCCAGTGCCTTGCAGCTATGTAGTCATTTACATGTGAGCAAAGTCGTCCAGACACAAGTTTGGGGCACAAGGGATGCAAAGGAGTAGATTATGGCTCCCTGATCCTGGTGTCAGTTCTATGCCAGCTCTGACTCCTGTCCTGATATCAAGCCAATCTATGCCATTTGACTATGGCCCCTACCAGCTGAGGATTACCAGAGCACAGTATGCTCCAGCCACATCCCTGATAAGCTGCTCCATGCCCCTGACATGCCTCTGATGCTAGGGCTGCATCAGGAGTGATGTAGAACAGAGGGACATAAAAACTATCTATTTGGGGACTAAGTCAGTGTATCCCCTGAAGCTCAGCGAACTAGGACTCTGTCAGTCCAGCTAGGAAAGTGAATTTGAAAGTCCAGGGACCTACCCTGGGAACATTTTGGACCTGACTCCCCTCTCACACTTCTGTAACTCCACTGACTTCAGTGGAGTGGCTCCTGATTTACACCGGTGTAAGTCAGAAAAGAATCATGCTCTTTGACTCCACCCTCAGATGTTCAAATCCTGGGACAGTTAATCTAGGCAACCCAGCTGGCCTCAATTCCAGTGGTGGCACATTGGGGAAAAGGTAATCAGAATTCAAATCAAACAGGGCTTTATGCATCAGTCAACCCTTGCAAACAGATAAGGAGCCAGTGCAGTCCTGTGTCAGCCACGTAGGATGTGGATCCAACCTGCAGGTCACAAACCAGAGCTCCCTTGGTAACTCTGAAATCTCAAGAAGCAAAAGTGGCTGAACTTCAATCCGAGGCATTTGCTGAGATATTGCCAATATGTTCTCCTCTCCGTTCACCATAAACATTAGAGTCTAAATCATCAAAGCCCAGAGCCTAGGTGAGTATGTTGTGCACTGGGGAAGTTTGCAGGGAGATGAAGTCCTCCGACATTGTTACTGTAGTGTAAGGTCCTGATTCAGCAAAGCACTTAAGCATGTGTTTAAGTCCCGTTGACTTTAACATGCTTGAAGTTAAGCATGTGCATAACTGCTTTACTCAATCAGCCCCACAGCTAGTGCACCTTCCCCTCCATAGATGCCTGGAGATCCATTGCACCCTGTCCAGACTCCCCAAATTCTCCTTCCCTCTCCAAGCAGTGAAACGTACCATTTCAGCCTTATCCTGAGCCTTCTGCTCCAGTGGGTCAGCTGACAGAGGGGGAGCAAGTGGGCAGGATTCCTCCCATACCCAGACCCATGCACATTATTCACCATCCAGGGAGAATCAAATTGTTCACATCTGGAGGAGCACTGAGAAAAGCTGCTATTATCAGTCAAGCAGAACCAAATAGAAACATGGGCTGAAAAATGACAACCCGCATTAAGATTGTTTTTACTCTTGTGCACTGCTGCCACTGAGAAGCTTACTGCATCATGCAAATAAGTTTTAGGGAGTGGGGGAAGAGAGGAGGCTTCAGCATGCTGACATGCCTTCAGAGATAGTTATATAGCCTTGGGAAGCTACTTTTTGCAAAGCAACAATAGTAAGAAGATTTTTTGGATAAAAGCAGACCCATGGACAGCCCTGAGGAAAATGGTGTTGTGAACATACATGTTCAGTTAGATTTGGATTTTAAAGAGTTCTGAATATGGAAAAATGCAATACAAGTGCTAAGAATTGTTATTACTGTATATTTTTCAGTAAGTCCCCTCTGACCAGTACCACTGGCATTTACAGTGCTGACCCTCATAAAGCACTATTGTTGGCTTTTAAGACGGCTCACAGGCTTGTTACCCCAGACAGAGGTATTAAAGCACAGGACTAAGAGTCAGCAATTCCTGCCTTCTAATCTGGGCTTTGTTACAAATGATCTGTTGCCTTGAGCAGTTCACCTAACCTCTCTGCCTCAGAGTCCTCATCCGTACAATAAGGATAGAAATATTTATTTGCCCATAGCACAACCATGTTGTGAAGATTAGTTACTTAGAGCCAGGTTCAGACACTCTTGCTCACCCTGACATGTCCTCGTTCTGTTTTAGTAATTATAATCTGCCTACCTAATACTGCCTTTGTTGTTCTAATTGGATACAGTATTCTTCGCCTCCTGTCCTAATAATGTTGTTGTGTTTCACCCCAGATATGTCTGCATGTCAGTGGTGCTTGTAGTCTTTTCTATATGAAAGAGATATGATCTTGTGGTCTGAGCACAGTAACTGTAGCAAAGTGCTCCTGAGTTGTAATTCTGGCTCTGACACTTACCCTCTGTCAAGTTGGGCAAAACACTTAACCTCATTGCCTCAGTTTCTTGGCTATAATTAAGATGACAATATTTTACCTGTTTCACAACAAGGAGGTGAGAATTAGACAAGCATTTTGAAAATGAAAAGTACTATATAAATGCTAAGTATTATTAGTAGTACATGCACTTTGGACTCCTGAGGTACAGAAAGTATTCTCTCGATATATACATATATTTGTGTGTGTCTAAGCTTTTATAGACTAGACATTTTTCCTTTTATAGAATTACTCAATAAATATTGTGGCTATGCAGAATTATATTCACAGTGCATTCTACCATATGGTGTTTGCATCAAAAGAATGAAATGGTCCATTTAAATATGAAAAATTTGATCTCCCTTTCTTGAAAATACAGTCTCGCATAAAAACACGAGCACAGATGAGTCCCAAATAAGAATGTCTAATGTATGTTGATGTGTTCATTCAGCAGTTGGTTTTTCAGCAAACTTGGCCATTTCCCATCACAATAATGCACAAAATAAATGAGATTTATAGGAAATATTTTCTCTGTGTGTGGACTTGGAAGGTTACTCCCACACATTGGTTATTCTCAAGGGAGCCCAGCCTTGCATTCCTCACAGATTTCCCAGTGAGTAAAGAAAACAAGCTCTTACCAAAATAACATCACAAAACTACCTAGTGTCAACACTCCAGCAGAGCTCCATGCACTTGGCACAGGGCCAAACTGAACAGTGCTGCAACCCTGCAAGCCAAGTCACAATGCCACTCACTCAAACTTGGCTTGGCTGCCCCCAGTGATGGAGGAGTGGCTAAGTCAAATTTGAGCGAGTGGCATTGCGACCTGGCTTGCGGGGTTGCAGCACCGTTCAGGTTTGGCCTGGTCACCACTTCATCACGATGAGGGGCAACCAGGCCAAATTTGAGTGAGTGGTGTTGCAATCTGGCAAAGCCGCTCATTCAAATTCGGCCTATGCTGTGTGAGTGTGGGGCAGGCAATGGGAGTGAGCAGAGCCACTGGGTGGCTGAGATTGGGGGGAGCTTCTCTAGACCAGGAAAAAAGTGCTGAACTGGGGGATGGGGGCACCAGTGAGCAGCCAGGAAGGTATCAGAGGCAGTGTGTGAGGGCCTGAGGAAGAGTTGTTGTTGGACTATGGGATGAGTGGAAAATGTTGGGAGAGGGGCGAGTGGGGGATGTTGTGGGGAGGTGGATGAGTTGTGGGGGTTGTGGTAGGAATGGCGGTTTCTGGGGGGAACTAGGGACTGGGCTGTTGGGGGTCAGTGGCAGATGTTGGGGGCTGTGGCTGGTGGGGGCTGAGGTGTTGGAGGCTGCTGTGAATAGGACGTACGTCAGAGCTTCTGGAATGTGTGGGACGGCTGTCAGGATAAGTGGCGGTTGGTGAAGGGTTGTTGGGATATATGTGGGGCGAAACGGGCATTCAGGGATCTGTATGGGGCAGGGAGTAGCAGCAGTCAGAGCAGAGCTAGAGCAGGGTTGCAGTGCCACTCAGGCTTGGCCCAGCCACCCCTGCATCATGATAGGGGAAGGGTGACAGGGCCAAATTGGAGTTTCCATAATGCACAGGCCCCTAATCCACTCCAGTCTCCCATTGACGTAAGTGGGAGTTATACATATGCAAATGAGGGTACACTTATACTCTTAAGGGCCAGATTCTGCCTTACACAGGTGAACAGTAGGGAGGAGGAGTATGCAAGGATCCTTCTTCTCCCCACTATGCTCCAGCAGCTGGGTAGGGACACAGAGATTTCCAGTCCCTCTCCCTGGGATTGCATAGTGCCCCTAATGAGTCAGAGAAGGGAAAGGAACTGGCAGTGCCCCTGGCTTCACTCCTCCTTATCCCTATGCATGGCTAGTGTGGGGGTGACCAGCTGTGAAGGACAATGTGAGTTGTACCCCCAAAGGGATGAGGCAATGAGTAAGGCTACGAATTTTTCACAGAGGATCCATGACTTCCAGTGACCTCCGCGACTTCAGCCCATGGCAGCCAGGAGCTGCAGGGTCCCTCCGCCACCTCCAAGAGCTCCCAGTGACCGCAGGCAGCAGGGGTCCCTTGCAGCTCCAGGCTGCCACGGGCGGCGGGGCACACTGGAGCTTTGAGCCACTGCAGGCAGTGGGGGCCCCCAGAGCGCTGAGCAGCCCCCACAGCTGCCTAGCCACTGCAGGGCCGTGTGGGGACCCCGCAGCTGAGCGCCCCATTTTGTCATGGATATTTTTAGTAAAAGTCAGGGACAGGTCACGGGCTTCCATGAATTTTTCTTTACTAAAAATATCCGTGGCAAAATCTAAGCCTTAGCAATGAGTGTACAGCCTCTATCTAGCCTCCCTCACCAAAGACTCTTCCTAAATAGCACAATCTGGCCTGTTACTAAACTCTTCACAGATATTTTTAGTCCTGAATATCTAGATAAGTAGTTTTGTAAATGAAACGTACAATAGATATCTGCTATCCTCTGTTGTAGATTATTATCATTTGATTACTAAGCTATAAATCATTATTTGCCATCATTCTGTGCATTAACATGCTTTTAAGAGCCTGACACTGGTTCATCCACTAACTTCTATAGGAATTTTAGGTACACAAGCAACTGATCATCAGACCATATATCTGGTTCCATAATATTCCCACATTTAAGGGCTACATTCTGCCTTTACTTGAACCAACAAAACCCCATAAAGATTGTTTAATGGGAGTAAATGAGGGAATATTTTGACCTAAAGGAAGTATAAACAAACAGTTCAAACATATGACTGGCCGATCTCAGAATCTCTTTAGGAACTCTAAGCTGATTGCTGAAACATATGGTACTTAAGCCTTATTTTAATTTGTTCTAATTTCATGCAGAAACAATTTTGCAAAACCGGCTGATTTTCTACTCAGTTCACTTCTTTACATCATGTTTATTTTTTCAGGTTTCGTAAATGATTATTTCCAGCGTATGCTGTTGCCATCTAGTGTCAAAACCAAGCAACGTACTTAAGTAATATTTTCCATTTATTGTAAAACTAAGCACCCCATGTATTCCTGTTTTTAGTGCCTCTAGTTCACTTCTAGATTTGTTCTCTCTTGGCCTTGACACAGGCTGTGGATACCTCCCATTAACGCTAATGAGATTTTTACAGTTGTGTGTGCACTAAAGGTGAAATTCTGGCCTCATTAAAGTCAATGGGAGTTTTGTCATTGAAGTCACCTTTTAGCAACATCAGCGCAAATGTTTGTCTAAATCTTCCGAAACATTTGTGCTGATGCTACTAAAAGGTGACTTCATCAAAGGAGCAGGAGCCTCCACACTCTGCAGTGCTGAATTGATGAATGAATGTTGCATTTCCCTAATGCTTTTTCATCCTCTGACTTCAGAGTTTTACAACCCCTGAATTGCTGCCACCTCTGGGATGGATTAGAGATGCAATTTCTGCCATCACCCAGGCCTCCAGCTATTGTGATTCATTTCATCTTGCTGATGTTGGATATATTTTCTTAACAACCTGTCGGGGAAGGCTGTGTTAATTTATGCCACCTGCTGAAGTTATGGATGTACTAAATACAACTTTAAAAACAAAATTCAGAAGCCAGTATTGCTATACATTAAATAGTTGTCTGCAGGTAAATGTATGTAATCTCAAATTGGTTTTAATTCAGTAACTCTAGATAACGTGAAAATAAAAACATTTCCCCCCATACTGATTGAGTCCTATTTAACAAATCTTGACTTCCCCTCTACGGAGCTGTAATATATAGTCATAGACTGTAAAGCCAGAACGGACTATTATGACCATCTGTCTGACCTCCTGCACACATCAGAGATTGCCCAAAATTACTTCTTGCCTGAACTACAGCAGTGGTTCTCAACCAGGGGTACACATACCCCTGAAGGTACTCAGAGGTCTTCCAGGGGGTAAATCAACTCATCTAGATATTTGCCTAGTTTTACAACAGGCTACATAAAAAACACTAGTGAAGTCAGTACAAACTAAAGTTTCACACAGTGACTTGTTTATACTGCTTTATATACTATACATTGAAATGTAAGTACAATATTTATATTCCAGTTGATTTATGTTATAATTATGTGGTAAAAATGAGAAAGTAAGCCATTTTTCAGTAATAGTGTGCTGTGACAGTTTTGTATTTTGTCTGGTTTTGTAAGCAAGTAGTTTTTTAGTGATGTGAAACTTGGGGGTACGCAAGACTAATCAGCCTCCTGAAAGGGGTACAGTAGTCTGTAAAGGTTGAGAGCCACTGAACTACAGCATATCTTTTAGAAAAATATCCAAACTTGCCAGTCATAGAGAATTCACCACAATGCTCAATACATTGTTCTAATTATTAATTATCCTCACTGTTAAAATTTACACCTTATTTCCAGTCAGAATTTGTCTGGCTTCAACTTCCAACCATTAGATCGCATTATGCCTTTGACTACTAGACTGAAGAGCTCATTTTCAAATTTTTGTTCCCCCTTTGCAGGTACTTGGAAATTGTGTTCAAATCTCACCTTAACTGTTTCTCTTTGGTAAACTAAGCAGATTGATCTCTTTGAGTCTTTTGCTATAAGGAATGTTTTTTCAAGCCTTTAATCATACTTAAGGCTCTTCTCTGGACCCTTTCCAATCTGTTTCCAACATCCTTCTTGAACTGTGGACACACAGTATTCCAGTAGCCATTGCACCAGTGCCAAACACAGATATAAAAATAACTTTCTTACTCCTACTCAGATTCACCTGTTTATACATCAAAGGATTGTATTAGTCCAAGGGTTCTCAAACTGGAGATTGGGACCTATCAGGGGGTTGTGAGCTTATTACATGGGGGTGGGTTGTGAGCTGTCAGCCTCCACTGCTTTGCCTCCAGCATTTATAATGGTGTTAAATATATTAAAAAGTGTTTTTAATTTATTAGGGGGTGGGTTGCACTCAGAGGCTTGCTATATGAAAGGGGACACCAATACAAAAGTTTGAGAACCACTGAATTAGTCCTTTTGGCAAAGGCATCACATTGGAAGCTCAATCTGATGTTCAGCTGATTATCAAATATGACCCCCCTAATTTTTTTCAGAGTCATTGCTTCCTAAATTAGAGTCTCCTCCCCCCGATCCTGTAAGTATGGCCTCTATTCTTTGTTCCTAGATGTACACATTTATATTTGGCTGAATTGAAATGCACAGTGTGTGCTTGCACCCAGTTTACCAAGTATCAGGACCTGGCCTCTTCATTATTTACCACACTCACACGTTTTTGTGTTGTCTGCAAACTTTGTCAGTGATGATTTTATGTTTCTTTCTAGATCACTGATAAAAAAAAACATTAAATAGTATAGAACCAATCCCTAGAGGACCTCACTAGAAACACACCCATTTGATGATTATTCCTCATTTACCATTACATTCTGAGGCCTATACTTTAGCCAGCTTTTTATCTATTTAATGTGTGCCATCTTAATTTTCTGACATTGTAATTTCTTAATCAAAATGTTGCGTCATACCAAGTCAAATGCCTTACAGAAGTCTAAACATATTATAACAACGCTATTACCTTTATCAACCAAACTTTTCATCTCATAAAAAAAGCTATCAAGTTTGACAGGATCTATTTTCCATAAACCCATCTTGATTGGCATTAATTACATTACTCTCCTTTAATCCTTTATTGATTGAGTCCCCTATCAGCCATTCCATTATTTTACCCAGGATCAATATCAAAATGACAAGCCTATAATTACCCAGGTCATCCGGTTTACCTTTTTTGAATATTGGCACAACAGTTTTCTTCCAGTCCTCTGAAACGTCCCCTGTTCCAAGAGTTATTATAACTCAATATTAACAGTCCAGGGAGCTCCTTGGCCAGCTCTTTCAACAGTCTTGAATGCTAGTTATGTGGACATGCTGATTTCAAAATGTTTAACAGCAACTACTAAAGTTAATGTCCTCCTGAGTTACTGTTGGAGCGATAAGTGTCATTATATCATATGCTTACATCATCTGTTTTTCTTCCCAAATATAGAACAGAAACATTTATTGAGCACTTTTGCCTTTTCTGCATTATTGACAATTCTACCATTTCCAGCTTGGGACTAACATGCCACTCTTGGTTTTCCAATAGTACTTAAAAAAATCAAGGGTATTACAGGAGGTGGAGATAAGAACACCTCCCCCGCCCCCCGCAATAGATTCAAGAAGCATTGGAAGTACACAGTGTGTGCTCTCCTGTATCATTCTCCCTTTTTCACTGAGTCCAGAGAGCCCCTAGGTGTGTGTTCTGCAGGGATCTGGATTTGGAATAGGGGAGGCTGTTGGGCCAGGGCAGGGCTCAGTGGATGGGGCCACCAACCATAGCATCATCATCCTAGCAAACCCACAGGACTTTAACAGGGGAGTTAGCGTTGACTTTGTCAGCACACATTTATCAGCTGATTCCCCTGTGATGCGTAATTCCCTGAAAGAGCTCATGGGCAGCAGTCAGTGGAAGTGCAGGTCCTGGAGGAGCCATGCTGTCATGGAGCCTAGAGATGGCAGGGAGTTGGGAACTATTGTGGACGTACACAGTCTCCGTGTGAATATGCCTCACCTCCACCGACTACAGGAACCATTGGTTTTGAATGCAAAATTCTCAGTTACCTTGACACAAATCCTCCAAACTGCTGCAGAACAATGGGATAGAAATTCTACAGATGCAGACTCACTGTTCCCTGCCCTTTCCACAGCAATAGCCAGTGTAGGGAATGATGTGACTCCTCCTCAGCACCCTTAACAAATTATTAAAGTCGCTGAGACAATATCACCATTGTTGTAAGCTGGCAAAACAATTGCACCAAGTTACACCAGCGGTGGAATTGGCCCACTGACTGTCATGGGACTTTATGCTTGAGTGAGAACTGCTGGGTCAGGCCTGATGTTAACAGACGTCAGCACAGTTCTGGGAATAATGTTTGTTAATTAACTGCTGAGACAGCAGAAGCATCACAAACAGTGTTTTTGTTTTGTTTTGTTTTTTGGGATTCACATAGGCAGTGCTTCCTCCTTTATAATTTCTCAGGAGTTAGTGCTTTCCTTTGCACGTCCTCAATCCATATGGCTGCTGGGGGTTGGTGTGGCTCCTACCATAACCAGGCAGCTGAGAATCCCCCTGCTCTGGGAAGACCTGGGTGGGACGGAGCTGAACAGACAGAACCACAGTCTTGTGGTATCCTCCAGCATAGGGGACAAGTCATATGGGTACATGCCAAGGTTGCCTGGGAAGGGGCATGTTCAGAGCTCTGCTGCACTCCAGTGATCTCCACATGCATACAACCTGTCTGCCACCATAAACTAGAGTAGCTCTGAGGCTGCTCCGGCTTATGGCAGGAGTCAAACAAACCCCCACCAGCCACATGGCTTGAGAAAGCACAAAGATGGGCTAACCTTGTCCCCCATCCTCCAGGCACTCTGCTATGCACAGCTTGTACAGATCCAAGGACTGGAATCAGACAATCCAGTTTGTCGAATCCAGATAACTTCCTTCTTCAGATTTTATTTAAGTTGGATCAAATATCTAAATATAAACATATTCCAAAGCATACAAAAATAGTACCTTGTGTATGTTGACATTTTAGAAATCTCAGCATTTGTAACAGGAAATTCTTTCTTTAATACAAACTAATACAGGAAAGTAACTACAGGCTTCTTAAATTTAACATTGAGAAACTTCGCCTTTATTTTGCTTAAATGCATAATATCTCTCAAGTTTGTAAATAAAGAAGATATGATGAATCTAATTATCAATATTTAATTGCTGCATCTTTCCAAAGTTGAAGAATTAATATGATGGTTGAGGTTAATGGTGACAAGTTCTAGAGTAAATGTCAATATGTTCTGTGAAACATATTGATTTAAAAATAAGATGGATCACATACAGCAGAATCCAATTAGGGCCTGATCCTGCAGCTGTTACTTAGGCAAAACTCCCGTTAACTTTAATATAGGTTTTCCTTGTTCCAGGACTGCAGAATTGGACCTTTAACCTTAAAGATAATAGCCAAATCAAGAGGATCAGGTCTTGCCATCTTTTATCAAGTTGAGTGGTACCTTACTCTATGTGTAGTCTCATATTACTCAGCTCAGGTAAGGGTGGCACATCCTGACCCCCCTAATCTCTTAAGGGTTGTATAAGAGGTGCTATGGTGAGAGAAGGGTTCTGGGGGGAAACTGGTCTGGGCAGCCTGCCCTTTCTCTGGGTAGGCTGATGAAGAAGAGAATCCACCATGGAACCTAGAGTATGTTTACACTGCAGCTGGGAGCAAGCCTCCTAGCATGGGTAGACGGACTCACGCTAGCTTAGCTCAAGTTAGCATACTAAAAATAGCAGCGTGGACACTGCACCTCCAGCAGAGGCTCAGGCTCCTCACCTGAGTCCTCCTGGGTCTGAGCTCGGTGGCTTGCCCAAGTCACCACCAGACCCACAACATTCACACGGCTATTTTTAGCACACTAGCTCAAGTGAGTTGTCTGTCTGCACTAGGAGACATGCTCTCATCTGCAGTGTAGACATATCTCCAGAGGCCAACGGACAGCTCAGAGGAGATGGGTCATCAACATGAAGAACATGAAGTTGTCTGCCTGCTAGGGGGTTCCAGCTGTCAAAGAGAAGCAGGGCAGGAAGAAAAGAAGAGAATGGTTAGCTATTAAATGTGGCATCTGTCCCTCACCTTAGACCTGTAAAGACGTGTTTATGCATCCTTTGGGAGTTAAGAATTTAACCAGCACTTTCACAAATGGTATGCTCACTTAATTGGGATGGAGACAAGACAAAAAATGTAGAGTAATGTAATGTATTTCAGTGGCTCTAGACGGTGGGAGAACTGTATATCCAGCTGTGCTAAGTCAGTTTAAATAGCATGCCTGATGCTATCGGCATGCCTAGTCACAGTTGTTTATCGGTGTTTGCCAGCATAAATTTCCTACTCTAAGGCAATTTGTTCACTTCATGCTGCTTCTCTGTTCTAATATGGCTGTAAATGAGTCAGTTTTATCTTAATAGTTTTAAAAAATAATTTAATGTTTTGCACATTGCTGTGTTTTAAAGGAATTAATGAAGTAAAAGTGATTATCTCCTAACACTAGGAGCCTCTGACAATGGGGTATACTTAACGGGCACGTTTTCCTTTCTACCAAGGTGTGCCAGGGAAAGAGATTACACTGTATAGGGCCAAGGCAACTAGATTGTCTTCCCTAAAGGTTCCTAAGCCTTCATTTCCATTTAATAAGATAGTGATTGCATATTTAAAAGCTACATGTAAAAATCAAATTATAAACATTACCAATTGAGAGGGAGAGAAAAGGTATATTTAAGATCAACTGCTATGGACCCCAGTTTAGGGCTAGAATATGGGAATTGTAGAATCATAGAACTGGAGAGACCTCAAGAGGTCTTCTAGTCCAGTCCCTTGCATAGGCGGCAGGTTTGTATAATTTTTGGTGGGGCCCAAAATGGTGGTGCCCCCCCGCTCCCGCCCTGTAAGCCGATATAAAATGAAGCTACAACGCGTCAGTGCTACAAGATTACAAGGGTCAATTAAAAGTGGAAAGTCAGAAGCAGCACTTGCCTACTTCAATATACAGTATTATATTTTGTTGCACCTGTTGTGATGAAGTGGGAATGTTCTTAATATTTTCTCTGAATACTGTGTGGGTGCCTCAGTTTCCCCTGCAAGATGCCAACTGAAGGTGTTGGGGACAAAGATCAGGTGGCCTCCCTGTCCGGAAGAGACACAGAGGCCAGAGGAGGGAGTGTCAGTTTGGAGCTGGCTGGGGAAATGGGGAGAGACCCAGAACTTGGTTCTGGGCTCCCCACCCCCCAAGATGGACCTGACAGAGGGGTTCTGTTTTCTGTACCAACAAGCTCTGTTTAAACTGTGTTCCCGTCATGTAATAAACCTCCTGTTTTACTGTCGGGCTGAGAGTCACATCTGACTGTGGAGTTGGGGTGCAGGGACCTCTGGTTGCCCCAGGACCCGCCTGGGGAGACTCGCTGTGGAAAGTGCATGATGTGGAAAGGCAAGCTGAACGCTCTGAGGTCAGACCCAGGAAGGTGTAAGCTTCTTGCCCTGGAGACAGTATGCTCCAAGAGAGGAGGCTCCCCCAGAGTCCTGACTGGCTTTGTATGGAGTTGTTCCAAAGCATCACAGCATCCCCTTCCACACCGTGCACTTCCCAGAAGTCCGCACAGGCACTGACACTTCCTCCTCCGGCCTTTGTCTCTTTTCCAGGCATTAGGAGGCCACCCGATCTCTCTGTTCTCCAACACCTTCAGTTGGCACCTTGCAGGGGAAACTGATTTGGGAGAAATGAAGCAAAAGCTGCCCAAACCGAGCTTGAGCACTCCTGAATTTTGAGGTGTTCAAATCTGGAAGGCAGGTGCTGGGGGTGGGAGAGGGCTGTGGGCTCCATGGGGGAGCATGGCAGCAACTGTCTGGAGCTGCACGGAGCCAGACACGCTGGTCTGAATGGCTCAGTAAGCGGTTTGGGGGTTGGAGAAGAGGTTCCGGGGGGCAGTCAAGGGACAAGGAGCAGGGGGGGTTGGATGGGGCAGAGGTTCGAAGGGGCAGTCAGGGGACAGGCAGCAATTGGATAGGCATGGGAGTCCAGGAGGTTTATCAGGGGACAAGTAGGGGGTGCGGTCCTGGGGGGGACGTTGGGTGGGGTCTCAGGCGGGGGCAGGTGGGGACAAGGCGATGGGAGGCTTCGATAGGGGCTGAGGTCCCAAGGGGCAGTTAGGGGCAGGGGTCTCAGGAGGGGGTAATCGGGGAACAAGGACCAGTGGTGCTTAGATAGGGGGTGGAGGTCCTGGGGGGCAGTTGGGGCAGAGGTCTGGGGAGGGGGCAATCAGCTGCCAGGGGCTGGGAGTCAGAGGGCTCTCGGCTGCCTGCAACCGCGGGGAGCCCGCAGCCCTTAACATCTCAGCTGTGGCTGGGATTTAAAGGGCTCTGGGCTGCCCGCTGCGGCGGGGAGCCCAGAGCCCTTTAAATCTCAGCTGCTGCTGGGATTTAAAGGGCTCTGGGCTGCCTGCAACCGTGGGAGCCCAGAGCCTTTTAAATCCAGGCGCGGCCGGGAATCAGAGGGCTCTGCGCTGCCCGCTGCGGCGGAGCCCAGAGCCCACGGACTCCCGCCCGCGCCGCGGATTTAACAGGCTCTTGGCTCCCCGCGGGTGCAGGCAGCCCAGAGCCCTCTGACTCCCGGCTGCGGCTGGGATTTAAAGGGCTCTGGGCTGCCGGCAGCGCAGAGCAGGGGAGAAACCTAGCCCCAAATATTGCTGGAGCAGAGCCCCTGACTGTGAATATTCCTGGGGCTAAAGCCCCAGGAGCCCATATAAGTTGGCGCCCATGCTCAGGAGGATGAAAGACCACGAGTGTCGATGAAGTCTTCTTGCTCTAGGCCTGAGTGAACCAAAGTTCTTCCATGTTGTGAACTTTAACCAGCCGAAACTGCTAACAGCCAAAAAGCAAAAATTTGTAACTGTCAGCTTTCTTAGCTCGCAGCTGCAGTACAGCTCGAAACAGCAAAAAGCGGTAGTGATACGGGGGAGAATGGGGGGGAAAGTCTGCATGCGTCTGTGTCGTAAAGGCCAGAGATAAACATGCGAATGGAAAGGTTTCTAACAAGCTACAATTTATTGCTTAATGGATCTGCTGCAAGGGGAGGGAGGAAGGGGGAGACAGGGAGAAACAAAGGCCAGTACAGACAACTTGGAATATAAAAAGGGGAACTTGTTTTTATCAGTGCGCTTGATTTGAGATATTGCTTCTCCTAGTGCCTTTTCAAGATCATGCATAAACTTGGTTTGCTTCTCCACCCTGGTGTGTTAATTAGTGCGACGCACACCGGGCAACGAACCCTGCTGTTGCCCCCTCGGGCCCTCCGGGCCGGCAACACACATACTCCAATTGGATGGCACTGCCCTCGGGTCTGTGGCAGATCTCGCCTTCTTTCGCTCTTTGGCTCTTCCTTCCTGCCCCAGCCCCTTCCTCGGGTCTTGTGTCTGCCAACTTGGAAATGCCAAACTCCATCTTTCCATCACCCCAGGAAAGCCCTGCCCCTTATCTCCTAGGAAGTTTCTCTTCTGAGCCCTGTGCAAACCAAGTGCCCCATGGAGTCCCCTGTTTTCCATCCGCTAGTATAAACATCTCTGGGGCATTTCACCCCACTGCTGCCTCCCTTCCATGTCTAACACCAGGTCAGCTTCCGAAAACTTAGAGGGTTTGCTGTTCTCCTCCTCCATGGATTGTTGGCTTTTATTCACACATGTAGCCAAAACATCTGTAAGGAAGAGACTTTGGCCATGCATCTGCCTAGGAAGGATTTATTCTTGAACCAGAGGAGGTCAAGTAGCAAATCCAGTGAGCTGTTCACACCATCAGTCTCGTCCAAGCCCCAGGCCCCGCTTTCATCTTGGAATCCGGGGTTAAACGTCACACCCCAAGGAGAGTCTCTTATACGTCAGTCTCTGTGTCCCAGGACAACACGCCATTGTTCTCAGCCACTTTGGCCCATGCTTACCAGGCCCGCTGGATGGTAGGGAGATGGTGGAATTTGTGGGCCCTTCTGTTAGTGGGCCTGCTGGCAGGGTGGGATTCAGTAGCATGGGAACCGGAGGGAGTATAAGGGCCCTTCCATCAATCAAACCCTAACCCTGCCCCTTGGCCCCTAAACCCTGCCCCTTGACCTCTTAAGCCCCGACCATCTGTTACCGGAAGTCCCACCTATGGGGGCTATTACTTCCGGGGTCGAGGCGGACACATGACTGGAAGCAAAGTGCGTCATGTGACCTCTCTAAGAACTCCTCCCACTGCCCTCTACCAATCAGGATGGGCTTTGCTCCTGTAGGCCCGCCCTGAGAGGAGATTTGACCAATCAGGGGTGTTCTGGGGTGGGGTAACTCGTCCGGAAGTGGTTCGTGTGACCTCTCTAAGAACTCCTCCCACTGCCCTCTACCAATCGCAATGGGTTTCAGCCACATAGGAGCACCCCGAGAGCAGGTTTGACCAATCGGGGGTGTTCTGGGTTGGGGTGACCCACCCAGAAGAGGGTCGTGTGACACCTCTAAGAATTCCTCCCAGCGCCCTCTGCCAATCAGAGTGCAGCACCATCACCCCATAAGTCCCAGCGCCAGGGCAGAAGAGGGCCTCTTTTACCCAGAATGCGTGCTCTGGAGATCATGGAGACATGGACTCCTTCACCACCCCCGTGAGAACGTCAGACTTTGTTTTAGCCCCGAGGCCTTTGGACTTGTGTGGGAAAAGCGCTACATCAGCAAGAGTTGCGACGAGGGTCCTTTGAGTCAGCCGTTGATAGATACACCGGAACCCGAAACCCAGACCCTCGTGAAGCACCCCAATGAGCGTGACCACCTCTCATTGTCTGCCCCCTAGAGGGGGAAGGCGAATGCAGCGGGAGTCTCTGTAGGACAAGGTGAACGGAAAAGATGTCACTCAGGTAAATGAATGAATAAGAAGTGATGGTTGATGATGGGGTCATAGGCAGCAGGTTTGTATAATTTTTGGTGGGGCCTAAAATGGTGGTGCCCCCCCGCTCCCGCCCTGTAAGCCGATATAAAATGAAGCTACAACGCGTCAGTGCTACAAGATTACAAGGGTCAATTAAAAGTGGAAAGTCAGAAGCAGCACTTGCCTACTTCAATATACAGTATTATATTTTGTTGCACCTGTTGTGATGAAGTGGGAATGTTCTTAATATTTTCTCTGAATACTGTGTGGGTGCCTCAGTTTCCCCTGCAAGATGCCAACTGAAGGTGTTGGAGACAAAGAGATCAGGTGGCCTCCCTGTCCGGAAGAGACACAGAGGCCAGAGGAGGGAGTGTCAGTTTGGAGCTGGCTGGGGAAATGGGGAGAGACCCAGAACTTGGTTCTGGGCTCCCCACCCCCCAAGATGGACCTGACAGAGGGGTTCTGTTTTCTGTACCAACAAGCTCTGTTTAAACTGTGTTCCCATCATGTAATAAACCTTCTGTTTTACTGTCTGGCTGAGAGTCACATCTGACTGCGGAGTTGGGGTGCAAGGACCTCTGGTTGCCCCAGGACCAGCCTGGGCAGACTCGCTGTGGAAAGTGCATGGTATGGAAGGGGATGCTGAATGCTCCGAGGTCAGACCCAGGAAGGTGTAAGCTTCTTGCCCTGGAGACAGTATGCTCCAAGAGAGGAGGCTCCCCCAGAGTCCTGACTGGCTTTGTATGGAGTTGTTCCAAAGCATCACAGCATCCCCTTCCACACCGTGCACTTCCCAGAAGTCCGCACAGGCACTGACACTTCCTCCTCCGGCCTTTGTCTCTTTTCCAGGCATTAGGAGGCCACCCGATCTCTCTGTTCTCCAACACCTTCAGTTGGCACCTTGCAGGGGAAACTGATTTGGGAGAAATGAAGCAAAAGCTGCCCAAACCGAGCTTGAGCACTCCTGAATTTTGAGGTGTTCAAATCTGGAAGGCAGGTGCTGGGGGTGGGAGAGGGCTGTGGGCTCCATGGGGGAGCATGGCTGCAACTGTCTGGAGCTGCATGGAGCCAGACACGCTGGTCTGAATGGCACAGTAAGCGGTTTGGGGGTTGGAGAAGAGGTAGAGGGTTCCGGGGGGCAGTCAAGGGACAAGGAGCAGGGGGGGTTGGATGGGGCAGAGGTTCGGAGGGGCAGTCAGGGGACAGGCAGCAATTGGATAGGCATGGGAGTCCAGGAGGTTTATCAAGGGACAGGTAGGAGGGTCCTGGGGGGAAGTTGGGTGGGGTCTCAGGAGGGGGCAATTGGGGACAAGGAGAAGGGAGGCTTAGATAGAGGCTGAGGTCCCAAGGGGCAGTTAGGGGCAGGGGTTTCGGGAGGGGGTAATCGGGGGACAAGGACCAGTGGTGCTTAGATAGGGGGTGGGTTCTGGGGGGCAGTTGGGGCAGGGGTCTGGGGAGGGGTCAATCAGCTGCCAGGGGCTGGGAGTCAGAGGGCTCTGGGCTGCTTGCAGCCGCGGGGAGCCCAGAGCCCTTTAAATCCCAGCCCCGGCTGGGAGTCAGAGGGCTCTGGGCTGCCTGCAACCGCGGGGAGCCCAGAGCCTTTTAAATCCCAGCCACGGCCGGGAGTCAGAGGGCTCTGGGTTGCCCGCTGCGGCGGGGAGCCCAGAGCCCTTTAAATCCCAGCCACGGCGGGGAGTTAGAGGGCTCTGGGCTGCCCGCTGTGGCGGGGAGCCCAGAGCCCTCTGATTCCCGGCGGCGGCTGGGATTGAAAAGGCTCTGGGCTCCCGGCGGCTGCCGGCAGCCCAGAGCAGGGGAGAAACCTAGCTCCAAATATTGCTGGAGCAGAACCCCTTACTGTGAATATTCCTGGGGCTAAAGCCCCAGGAGCCCATATAAGTTGGCACCCATGGATGGGGTGTAATGGGTTAGGAACCATGGGGTTGCGTAAATCTAAAAACAAGCAGTGGAGGGCTTACACTGTTTCTTTTTCTGAAAATCTCTCAACAGCTCAATGTCTTTCTAGAGGCCTTTGAGAACTTACAGATCGGTAGCCCCGTGGGAGTAAATATATCATGCATCAGCTGTTTTTGCTCATGTCTGAGACACAGATCTCAAGAGGAAAATCCAGAAAAGGACAAAATGGAAGAATGAACCAGCTCAGAATCCCTTATGGCAGGGGTCGTGGTGTCCATTTTTACAGTCAGGCGGCTGTAAAAGTTCGTGTTAAATCAGGCGATTAATAAAACGTATTTAAATATGTCAATATGAATGTGTCCCCCTTCATATTTGTGTTAGTAAAAGAGGGTGCCAGTAACAGTCATGTCTACACCGGCAGCTCTGTTAAAGAAAATATATTACACCCCCTGGGAAGTTGGGAGCTTCGGCGGGTGACCCTTCTTTTTCAAGTGGCCAAAAAGCCTCGTAAAATGCTTACACTTTACATAAACCGGCTCAAATACGTTTTAAAAGAAACAAGACCATTGGGTCAGATGTGGATGCGCAATGGCAGGCAGATTCGGTGAAGATGCATCGGTTCTCCAAATGCAACCTAGGTTTTAAGTCCATCTTAACAGTGATAGACATTCTATCCAAATCTGCCTGGGCCTTAGGCCTAAAAGACCAGACACGTGGTGAGGTATCCAAGGCCTTTAAAGCTATTTTCAGCAAAGGTCGCATGCCTCAAAAATTACAAACCGATCGGAGGAAAGAATTTTTAAACAAACCTTTAAGCAGATTGTTAAAGCGGCATGGAGTTCACCAGTTTGTTACTAATAAGGAAGTCAAAGCAGGGGTTGTAGAGGATGTGGAGATATTTTACAGCCCATATCACCTTTTGCTACATTGACGTGTTACCCGAGTTTATAAAGAGTTACAACCAGAGTTTTCACAGAACTCTACGTACCAGACCTGCTGATGTTAGCCCTTCAAATTCTCTGAAGGTATGGAAAACGGTTTACAGAGATGGTTTTAAAATAAAACCGGTTGTTGCCTCTTTTAGAAAAGGCGACCATGTGAGACTATTTAAAACCAAAGGAGCTTTTCAAAAGTTATGAACAGACATTTACCGATGAGATATTCCTTGGGCATGCCTAGCCTTGCTCAACGCGTGCTTCAACAAGCCCAGATGTGTATTTTGCAATGATTTTCATAGCCCTATTACCCAATAAAGCCCCCCAGGTGAGGGGATTAAAGACAATTGATGTTTGGGGTTTGTTTTTAAAAAATAAAAATGACCAATTCAGAAAAAAGGACACAGATTATTATTTTTTTAATAAAAATAATCGCTTGTGAGTCCCTAAATAATCCCCAGAGGGGATTCCAGTCACCCTCCTTTTCACAAATATCACGAGTCAGTGTCGTGGTACAGGCACCGCTCTTGCAACCTATCTAGGAGGTTGTATAGTTCTAAGCGGGCATAAGCGGTGGTGAAACAGGCTATGAAGATGTTGGTATTGCCAGAGACAGAGTACTGGTCTTTTGCGAGCTTCCAAGACACACACGCGGTTTCATCGTCGATAAACTCGCAGGATGAAACCTCGTAACTGGGGGAAAACAGGTACTGAAAGAGTATCAGAGGGGTAGCCGTGTTAGTCTGGATCTGTAAAAGCAGCAAAGAGTCCTGTGGCACCTGATAGACTAACAGACATATTGGAGCATGAGCTTTCGTGGGTGAATACCCACTTCGTACCCACTTTCAGGTACTGAAAGCGTTCATCAGGGTCTCTCACCATGCAGCTGTTGGGTAGGTTTGTTCTTTGGCCAAATTTACCCCACAGAGAATTTAAAAACAGTTTAGCCATTTGGCATTTAGGGTTTGTCAGTTGGACCGTGTGCTTGATTGTTTGTTTGAACAGTGTGAATTGGGAGGCTTTGTTCCAGGTGGGACCTGAGTGGGCCCGACTGCTATAAAAAGGCAGTCAGCAGCGAAGCAGCTGAGCGGCGAACAGCAGAGGCTAACAGAGGGCGTTTGCCTGGGATCTGTCCGAGAGGAGGTCCGCTAAGTGCTGCATTGGGGGGCTGTGTTGGTGAGTATCTGAGTGTCTGTTGCCTTCTATGAGGAGATAACCGGCTCTGTGGATGAGGGGAAAGCTGTGGACGTGTTATTCCTTGACTTTAGCAAAGCTTTTGATACGGTCTCCCACCGTATTCTTGCCAGCAAGTTAAAGAAGTCTGAGCTGGATGAATGGACTATAAGCTGGATAGAAAGCTGGCTAGATCGTCGGGCTCAACGGGTAGTGATCAATGGCTCCATGTCTAGTTGGCAGCCGGTTTCAAGCGAAGTGCCCCAAGGGTCAGTCCTGGGGCCGGTTTTTTTCAATACTTTCATTAATGATCTGGAGGATGGTGTGGACTGCACCCTCAGCAAGTTTGCAGATGACAGTAAACTGGGAGGAGTGGTAGATACACTGGAGGGTAGGGATAGGATACAGAGGGACCTAGACAAATTAGAGGACTGGGCCAAAAGAAACCTGATGAGGTTCAACAAGGACAAGTGCAGAGTCCTGCACTTAGGATGGAAGAATCCCATGCACTGTTACAGACTAGGGACCGAATGGCTGGGCAGCAGTTCTGCAGAAAAGGATCTAGGGGTTACAGTGGACCAGAAGCTGGATATGAGTCAACAGTGTGCTCTTGTTGCCAAGAAGGCTAACGGCATTTTGGGCTTTATAAGTGGGGTCTTTCCAGCCCTCCTTTCTTTTAGACCCCCTGAGGATATAGCAGCCACCAGTATTCTGAACAAAGCATCATATTTTCCCCAAATCTTCATCAGTTTTCTGAATGAAGCATCATACTTTTCCCAAACACAAGACTATGGGGAAGCTGTGACGAGCTTATGGTGTTGGGAGAATGGTTTGTCAGTCCTTGGTTTTTTATTCACAACCCCTAGGCGCGTGCTCCGGGTTTGTGAATATGGGCATTCGCACACACAGTTTTCTCAGGGCTTGGTGTGGTGGTGGCCGCTGAGGAACTGGAGTTGTGTTTGTGTGGTTGGTTCTCAAAGGCTTTGATAAAGGCATCATCGAGCTGTTGAGAGATTTTCAGAAAAGAAACAGTGTAAGCCCCCCACTGCTTGATTTTAGATTTACACAACCCCGTGGTTCCTAACCCATTACACCCCATCATCAACCGTCACTTCTTAATCATTCATTTACCTGAGTGATGTATTTTCCATTCACCTTGTCCTCCGGCGACTCCCCCGAGCTGCGTTCGCCTTCCTCCTCTAGAGGAGCGGACAATGAGAGGTGGTCATGCTCATTGGGGTGCCTCACGAGGGTTTGGGTTTCGGGTTCCAGCGTATCCATCAACAGCTGAGTCAAAGGGCCCTCGTCGCAACTTTCGCTGATGTAGCGCTTTTCCCACACAAGTCCAAAGGCCTTGGGGCTAAAACAAAGTCTGATGTTCTCACGGGGGTGGTGAAGGAGTCCATGTCTCCATGATCTCCAGAGCACGTGTTCTGGGTAAAAGAGGGCCTCTTCTGCCTCGGTGCTGGGACTTACAGGGTGATGGTACTGCACTCTGACTGCAGAGGGCACTGGGAGGAGTTCTTAGAGGGGTCACAGGACCCGCTCCTGGGAGGTCACCGCCCTGGAACCCCGATTGGTCAAACCTGTTCTCAGGGCTGTCCTATGCAGCCAAAACTCATCGCGATTGGTAGAGGGCAGTGGGAGAAGTTCTTAGAGGGGTCACACAAACCACTTCTGGACGGGTAACCCCGGCCCGGAACACCCCGATTGGTCAAATCTCCTCTTGAGGCGGGCCTACAGGGGCGAAACCCATCCTGATTGGTAGAGGGCAGTGGGAGGAGTTCTTAGAGGGGTCACATGACACACTTTGCTTCCGGTCATGTGTCCGCCATGGGTGGGACTTCCAGTGACAGGTGGTTGGGGCTTAAGGGGTCAAGGAGCGGGTTTTGAGGGGTCAAGGGGAGGGGTTAGTGTTTTATTGATGGTAGGGCCCTTATACTACTACCAGACACCCTTGGAGGCCCTTGCCTTCCCAAGGGGTGGCTTTGTAAATTTAGCATCAGGTGTTCTTGACCGAGAGTCCTTGGACATTTGGGACTTCACTTTGTTCTGAAGCTTATTGCAGGTTTTCTTGAGGCACATTAACATCCGTTTGAGAATTGTAACTTTGCTTCTTGAAGGGGATGATGTCCTATCTCTAGAGGCCTTTGGTGACTTTGGGGAATAACCGTCAGGACTCCCAGTTGTTTTCTCCCCAGCTTGCGAAAGCCCTGTTGTACTTGTAGCAATGGACACCATCTTTGGTTGCTTTCTGGGAGCCGTTTTCCCCATTCCATCCTGCGTCTTTCTCCTGTCTGCTGGAAGGAGCCACACCACTGGCATCTTTTTGTGGTTGGATGATGCTGAGGAGTCTCCTGGAGTCCATCGCTGTGGAATTCCATGGGATCTTCCGGGCAAGTCAGCACCTGCATTGCCAGCTGGTCTCTTCCATCGAAGCTTACTGCACATCTTGCAGACACTAATTGGCAGCTGATCCCTGAAGAGCTGCGAATTCACAGTTCCATCGAGCCCATGTGGATCCATGTCGTCTCGAAGACCATGCAGCTCAGCAGATGTCTCCTCCTGAGTTTTCTTACCCTTCATCTTTCCTGGATATGTCTTACGGCACTGCTGGCAGACTGAGACCTGGCCCGCCAAGGGGCGGGAGCTGCTCAACATTTCCATCAGGTGCTTCAGCTGCAGGTCGTGTGCAGCCTGCCCAGCAATGAGAGAGTCAAGGGTGGATCTTGTTAGCTGCTCAGAGCCTGGGGCCTCTGGGGCAACCTGGTGGCTTTGGGGCCTGGGATGATCTGCCCTGCCCTCACCTGCCTGTGCCCCTGGCCCCAGACAAGAGCCTTCTCCCAAGAGAAACTTCCTCTCCATGTGCAGCTCCAGCTTCTCTTCAGTCCCTTTGGTGCCGCTCACACTGGTAAGGGCTTTCTCAACTCGCTCCTATAGAGGTGGAGTGTGGCTGTGAGCGTCTTCTCTGCTATTGCCATCTCTCTCACGAGGGGAGCATCTCTGTGCGACTCTCTCACCATCTTTGGGAACGCCTCCATTTGGATCTCTGAGCATTTCTGAGCAATGTGTTCCTGCAGCTTGACCACCACCGTGGGCACAAGCCTGGCCAGGATGGCATCAGGGGATGCCAGGATTCTGTGGGCCTTTTGAGGCAAGGGTCCAGAGGGGCAGACACATGGCTCCTGGATCGCCTGTGCACGCTGAGGGCTGGTGTTGGATCTGAGGGGCTCCGGGACCTTTGCTGGAAATCCACATTTGGGCCGATCTGTGTCTAATATCAATTGCTGCTTGGTGTCCCGCTCACCCAGCAATGGCTCCCCCGGGGGGTTTGTGGAGCTGGAGGCAGAAGAGCTGTGTGGGGTTTCTGGGGGCTGAGGGGTAAGCCCTGCTCATGCTGGAGTCTCTTTGTGTGCACGTGACAGTCCAGTTCCTCCAGGACTTCACAGCTTAGGAAAGGGACCCTGCTCATGTTGAACTTCACCCTGGGGTCTCTGTCCGGTGGGTGCAGAGCAGGGACGTTAGGGATCATCTTGGCCAGCGACTCTGTGTATGGGGTAGGAGCCCCCAGTTGACTCTGCAGATGCTTCTGGCGGATGTTGAAGTCTAAGCCACGGATTGACGTCTGGTCCAGACCCATGGTCTGCTCTCGCCGGTCTCGTCTGCTGTGGGCAGGAGGCCTGGGGAGAGGCTGGGCTTGGATGGGATGAGCGGATCCTTCCCAGCCCCCGACAGGCATGATCTCCCCCGTGTGGCAGAGGGGCTCTGATTGAATCATGGCGGCTTCTCTCAGGGAAAAGGAGCTGGGACTCCAGAGGGGAGAGGTGGTGGATTCCCTAGAGGAGTAGGAGAACTGGCTCGTGGCAGATGTCGACACACTCGGCCTGTGGGAGAGAGCAGACAGGGACAGATGGGACATGGCTCTGCTGAGCAAAGGCAGGGCTTGGGCACAGTAGTGCAATGGGGCAGTGCCTAGGCATGCATTGCACACCACACCCCGACACAAGGACATCAGCTGGGTAACGAAGGACTGAGAGGGGGAGCTGGCACTCATTTTATCTAGAACGATAACCCCTTCGTCACACGCACATGTGCAGCACCTAGCACGATGGGGCCTTGAGCATGATCAGGGATCTACTGCTATTTGAATAGAAAGATTAGCTAACAACAATTGGTTTGGGGGAGGAAGACGTGAGCATGTGGGTGTAACCCTTGCCAGAGGATGTTGTGAAGGCCAAGACTATAAACTATAAAAGGAATTAGATAAATTCATCAATGGCTATTAGCTAAGGTGGGCAGGGATGGTGTCCCTAGTCTCTGTTTGTCTGAAGCTGGGAATGGGCGACAGGGGACGGATCATTTGATGATTCCCTGTTCTGGCCATTCCCTCTGCTGCACTGGCATTGGCCAGTTTTGGAAGACAGGATACTGGCCTAGATGAACCTTTGTCTGACCCAGTCTGGCTGTTCTTATGTTCTTACATTCTAACCCACTGGAAAACTGTCCTGTTCTAATGGCTGATACCCTAGAGGCTAACAACTTACTATTGCTCCCAGTTAATGGAGTTTCTCCGGTGGTGGAGGTCTGTGCTATGGTCCTGAAAGTCCTGGCTGATGACTCGTGTTTAGGGTGTATCACGTGGTGTCCCACTCACTGCCTGTCTGGTGCCTACTCTGGGGATGGGATTAGCTCTCGGTGTCAATGCCCCTTCCAATTGTCGCATGTGGTCACTGTCACTCCCACAATGACCCAGACAGTTTTCCTGTTCACTGCCCTGCCGGTCCAGGCCATGCCCTCGGGGGCTGGTAGGGAAACCTAGGCCCACACTTCACACTGGGCTCCAGGCCAGGGACCCTCAACCCAGCAGTTCTGGGCTTTCCTCTCCCAGCCTGGACTGCTTCCTACTACTCCTGGTACCCCTCCTTGCTCTGGGTGCACCAGCTCCAAACACTCCCCCCTCTTCCCAGGGAGGGGCTGCCCTTTCCCAGCCGCAGCCCCTGTCTCTTGCCAGCTTCCTGGCTTTATTGGCCCCGTCTGTTCCTGCCAGCTGAGCCTGCTTGGAATCAATTCCCTGCTCCCCGCCTGCCTGCAGCAGCTGTGCTGTGGAGTTCATGGCCCTGCTGCCCTGCCCCCCCCTTCCAGTGCTGTGTGGGTGTGGACCCCCCCCAGGGTGTCACACTGATTTTTTTTTTTCAAACACAGCACGGCAGGTTCTAGACAGTCGTCCTGCAGGCAGATATTTTGCCTACAGAGGATTTGATCCTACTCACAACCCCAACTTGTAGTCTCTGCACTTTCACTGGTATCTCACCTTGGAAGCTAAAGCCTCTTAGGGCTTTTTCCTGTGATTTTAGGATCCTGGAGTGTCTGGTTTTCCCTGCTCCCTCCTCTCTACATTCACTCTCCCCTCCCACCCAGACCCCAGTCTGGTGCCCCCTGGTCAGTTGCCTTACGGTATCAGAACTTCATCCCGGTGTCTGGCCACGTACTGTAGATTCCTCTCAACCAGCCTGAGGCGCTGAGCCAAGCGGAGCTTCTTCGGGTGCACAGGGCAGCTGTGGAACAGAGAGAGCAGAGAGCTGAGTGCAGGCCCTGCCCTCAGGCCCTCTTTTACCCAGAGGGGAGGCACCGAAAGGCTCCCTGTCCCATTCTCCACTGAGGCAGCCTCCTCCCCTGCAATACCCGGGCCTTGGGATGTTCTGGTTTGGGGTTAGCTGGATTGTTAGGTGAGCCCTGTCTAGTGCTGAGGAGGTGAGAGTGTATCCTGCTGGCAGCGTGTGTGTCATGTCCCGCCCACGGAAGCTAATCAACATATAGGATAACAGCCTACTATAGCTGCCAACTAATACAGCTACCTCTTCAGCTCTAAGGGGTGTTTTATGCTGCAGAGCTGAAGGTCCAGGGTTCAAATCCTGCTGGGGGACTGGAGAAGGGGCCGTTACACAAGTGCTGCTGGATCCCTTTCACCCTTCTCACTGTACCAGAAAGGCCAGCCTTCCTCCTGATCTGTCCACCTCACCTCCCCAGGGTGCCCGGGGCTGCTCTAGGAAAACATTTTCTCCCCCTCTTGGGAGGGGAGGATGGTCCAGTCCAGTCGACACAATCTACCCCACCCCCACGACTGCCCCAAGTTAAATGAACTGTATGATGCGTGGGGGTGGATTAGAGATGGCAACTTCTGCTGGGTGGGAATGAATTGCAGGAGTCTAAAGGAGAAGAGTTCCTTGTGTGGTACATAGGTCGGGGCAGGGGAGGGATTACTCGGGTGGGGATGAATTGCATGACACTAAAGGAGAGGACTGACCCACTGCAGATTTATGGAGCGGGGCATTGCTTACCATGTCTCTAGGGATGCACCAGCCTCCTCCAGCTCTTCCTCACAGCACCCAAAAGCTGCCAGAAGTCAGACGTAAAGGAGACATTGAGCTACTTGGGCACCCTCTGCTTCCTAGCACCCTAGAGCCCCAGATTTCAGGGGCAGCCTGTGAACGGAGCCCCAGCCAGTGCCTCTGCACGACTCTGGGCACGACTGTGCCTTCGCAGGAAGAGGGGAGGCAGGTGGGGGAACGGACCCTATTTCTCTGCTTTGCATGGGGCCTGAGTCTGCCACCGCAGCTGTGGGGTCAGGGGCTGCTTACCTTTTGGCTTCTGCTTTTTCTTTCGGTGTGTCCTCTTCCTCCGAAGAGCCTGCCACACACAGAGAAAGCAGCAGGGTTAGAAGAGAACTCCTCAATAAACCTGAGAGAACAATGAGCCAGAGGGGATTGCCATGTGGGGCCAGGGGGAAGTTTTTCTTTGTGGAAGAGTATTGCACTATGAGGCCTCCTGGGTAGGCATTGTGCTTTCCTGTGATGCAGACAATGTAGGGCGCACAGCACAACCCATAACAGGGGTCACTGGAACAATCCAGGGGTTGGAGAAACAGGGATTGCTGGTACCCGGAGCCTGCAGAGTTTATAAGCATTGAAGGAGAGAGCCTGCAAAGTTCTCTCTCCTGCAGAGATGACAAAACTCGGCAGGTTTTAGGATTGCAGGGTATGCAACTAACCCCAGATACCATGCACGGAATTCAGACCTTGGGGGAGATATCCGACCTCTGGACAACAGTGTTTCCTAGATACATATTTAGGGAATGCATGCTATCGGGGTTTTATCTGCATGCATTTGGGATGGCCATGTTACTCCTGAGTGGTGAAGCCATGAATGGGTTATGCAAATGCACCCAAACAAGTGCTGATATAACCCCAATATCATCCTTAAACGGCAGCTCTTTTACACCAAACAACAACAACAACAGTTTGGCATGAGTTCAGCCCACTTGCCTGGGAGCTGCAAAGTTTCTTGAAGGTAAACCGCACTGCTTGCAGCTTAACTAGCCAGGTATTCCTTTCACAGGCTAGATCTTTCTCGCCTGGGCTCAGCCCCTGTCCCCCTCCCCCACAGTTTAGTTCCTTTATTTCTCCAGGTGTTTTCAGCAGTCTTCCTTTTGGGGCAGCGAGGTGGTGGAGAAGAGCCTAGATTAACTCCCTTCCATGCCTTAAAATAGGATTTGGCTATGACAGGAATCCTTTGTCTCCCAGTTTGACCCCTCACTCCCTCCTAATGGAAAAATACCGCCAGTCCCAAATGATGTCCATCTGAGGGAACTGAGATTGTTTAGTCCACAGAAGAGAAGAATTGGGGGCGGGGGGGGAAGGGGTATTTGATAGCCGCTTTCAACTACCTGAAAGGGGGTTCCAAAAAGGATGGATCTAGACTGTTCTCAGTGGTGGCAGATGACAGAACAAGGAGCAATGGTCTCAAGTTGAATGGGGGAGGTTTAGGTTGGCTATTAGGAAAAAACTTTTTCACTAGGAGGGTGGTGAAGCACTGGAATGGGTTACCTGGGGAGGTGGTGGAATCTCCTTCCTTAGAGGTTTTTAAGGGCAGTCTTGACAAAGCCCTGGCTGGGATGATTTAGTTGGGAATTGGTCCTGCTTTGAGCAGGGGGTTGGACTAGATACCTCCTGAGGTCCCTTCCAACCCTGAGATTCTATGATTCTATGAGGTGACATGATCACATGACGCTGCAGTGTCAAAGCAGCATCCCAGGAAACTTCTCAGGAAGGAGGAAGATTAGTATCTTCCAAGTTCTATTGTCCTTCCTAATGGCCCATCCAGGCTGATTGCCCACTGTTTGGGGGCATTCCCCCGGTGCAAGCACTTTTGTAATTGATACAGAGCCCATATTCCTTGCTTCAGATACAGAAATGATATATCCATACAGATAGGATAATCCCGTTCAGTAAATCAGAACCTTTCCAATGATATCTCACATAACCCATCTTGCATAAAACATACCTCAGTTATGCCATATTCATAGAACAATATTTCTATGAAGAGTATGGGGCGTAATGTCACAGGGGTGAAGAAGCATGTGGACAAGGGCAATCCAGTGGATACAGTGTACCTGAACTTTCAGAAAGCCCTTAACAAGTTCCCTCATCAAAGGTTCTTAAGCAAAGTAAGTTGTCATGGGATAAGAGGGAAGGTCTTCACATGGACCAGTAACTGGTTTAAAGATAGGAAACCAAAGGTAGGAATAAATGGTGAGTTTATGAAGAGAGATAAATAGCAAGGTCCCCCAAGGATCTGTACTGGGACCAGAGTTGTTCAACATATGCATAAATGATCTAGAAAAGGGGGGAAAACAGTGAAGTGGCCAGATTTGCCACTAAACTAAAGATCGTGAAATCCAAATCTGAATAGGCCCTCCCTGTTCCCAGATGTATAACTCTGTGTTGGGCTGTGTGAAAATGCATTTTGTTTGAATGGGCCCCATTTGCCAAACCAACTCTCCGGAATTCTCTGTATGACTGCCCTGTCCTCATCGTTATTTACCATTCTGCCAATCTTTGTGTCATCAGTACATTTTTATCAGCAGCAATTTTGTATTTACTTCCAAGTCATTGAAAAAAATGTTGAATAGCCTCAGACCTAGTACTGATCCCTGCAGAGCCCCATTAGAAAAACCCACATTCGGAGCCCTTTGACAATTACTTTTTAAGATCTGTCAGTTAGCCATTAGCCTGTTCTCAGTCCCTTTAACCTGTGCTCCATTGATATTGTATAGTGCTGATTTTTAATCCAAATGTCCTGCGGTACTTGTATGCATAAACAGGGGAATCTCAAGTTGGAGGAGAGAGGTTATTTTACCTCTGTATTTGGCGCTGGTGCAACCAGTGCTGGAATCCTGTGTCCAGTTCTGGTGTCTAACATTCAGGAAGGATGTTGATAAATTGCAGAGGGTTCAGAGAAGAGCCATAAGAATGATTAAAGGATTAGAAAACATGCCTTGTAGTGATTGACTGAGCTCCTAAAGTCAATGTCGCTTAAAGAGGTTAAGGGTGGTTTGAGGAAAAGTCTATAAATACCTCCCCGGGGAAGAAACAATTACAAATGGGCTCTTCAATCTAGCAGAGAAAGGTCTAACATGTCCAATGGCTGGAAGTTGAAACTAGACAAATTCAGACTGGAAAGAAGGCGTCCATTTTTAACAGTGAGAGGAATTAACCATTGGAACAATTGACCAAGATCATGGTGGATTGATTCTCCATCACTGGCAATTTTTAAAATCAAGATTGGACATTTTAATAAAAGGTATGCAGTAGGCATGATTGTGGGGAAGTTCTTTGGCCTGCGTTAGACAGGAGGGTCAGACTAGAAGATCCCAATGGGCCAATCTTGCCTTGGAATCTATGAAAAACAACACCTTACACAAGTCTAAGTTTGTCACATCTATGTTTGACATGGCCCATTTTCCATAAAACGTTGTTAACCTGCTTTAAATATATTCCCGTCCTTTAATTCTTTATTGATTGATTCCCATATCAGTTTGATCCAAGCCTGCTGATTGAAAAATACTTATGTTTGGTTCCTGCATTCAGCTGGCATCAATCCAGCTTTTCTATCTCTCTAGGAGTCTCACTTACCTCAGATCTGGCGAGCCTCAGCACAGCATAAAAGACAACAAAGAGCAGATAGAGGAGGAGTGAACTCATTTCCCCGGGCTCAGGCACTAAGACACTCTCAACACAGGCACTCTCAAAGCAGCAACAAGTACCCAGGCTACACCTGAGGGCAGGTTGCTGCTCTGACATCAGGCAGGCGCTGATGTCATCTCTAGGTCACAGTGGGGTTGGCCTCCTGCAATCTCCCTCTAGTCTGTGAGGTGTCAATGCTGTACTTAGATCAGGAGATGGGATGGGGCAACTGCCCAAGTGGGCTGAGCTCAGCATAAGGCAGGAGAGAGGGCATCAGGTTTCCCAGGAAAACCCTGGGTCTTTTCCAAGCTCTATGACTCTCAAGCCCTTAGGCAAGGGACATTTTTTCCCTACTTGTGGGAACTCCTAAAACCCTTGTGACTGAGGCAGAATCTCCCAGCCTGAAGTGAGAAGCAGCCCTGAAGTGATTCTCTAGTGCTACCAGTGCAGAAAAACATTCATGGTATCACCAGCCCAAGCATTCCAACACCATGAGCTGGGCCCCACCAAAATCATGAGATTGGCTTCAAAATAATGAGATCTTCAAAAAACATTCATCTGGGGACCTCTTCATTTGCCTTCTGGTATCTGAGCCGCTAGGGTGCACTCAATTCATGTTCTCCAGCTTCTCTTTGCAACCACGAGGGCTTAAAATTGGCTAACAAAGAAAATAAAATAAAGAGCAGAGATTCTCAGATAAATCACTTGACTCCAGCAGTGGGCGCTTTAAGAAAAGCACCCTATATCATAAGATAATAAAGAGCCCTAGCTCCTATCTAACATGTCCAATCAGTAGATCTCAAAGCACGTTACAAAGGAGGTCTGTAGCATTAGCCCCCTTTTCGAGATGGGAAATTGAGGCACAGAGAAGAGCAGTGACTTGCCTACGGTCACCCAGGAAGACAATAGCAGAGCCAGGACTAGCACTTAAGTCTCCTGAGTTCCATCTAGTGCTCTATCCACTAGGCCACAATGCATTTGAAGTAAGGGGTCATAGTCAATACATTCCTGTAGCGGTTATTTTGGGCTCTTCCAATACCATTGTTATTGAAGTTACACATGTTGACCTGTGGTCTGTGCTGGTACAGGGGCATCCTTGTTAAAACGAATTTCTCACAGCAGCTTGCATCTGAATTCTTGTTAGGCCTGAACACAAGTTAACTGGACCATGTCTCCGATGTCCCCATGGGAAAGTTTAAAAGCCACTGAAGGCCTTGCAGTGCACTGACATACAGGGATTTTCAGAAAGCCTTTGACAAGGTCCCTCAGCAAAGGCTCTTAAGCAAAAAAAGCTGTACTGGGATCAGAGGAATGGTCCTCTCATGGACCAGTAACTGGCTGAACCATAGGAAACAAAGCATAGGAATACTGCATGCAGATGTGGTCTCCCCATCTCAAAAACGATATCTTGGAATTGGAAAAGGTTCAGAAAAGGGCAACAAAAATGATTAGGGGTGTGGAACAGCTTGCATAGGAGGAGAGATTAATAAGACTGGGACTTTTCATCTTAGAAAAGACAACTACAGGGGCTATAATAGAGGTCTACAAAATCATGATTTGTGTGGAACAAGTAAATAAGGAAGTGTTATTTACTCCTTCTCAGAACAGAAGAACTAGGGGTCACCACATGAAATGAATAGGCAGCAGGTCGAAAAGAAACAAAAGGAAGTATTTCTTCACACAATGCACAGTCAACTCCTTGCCAAAGAATGTTGGGAAGGCCAAGACTATAAGAGGATTCAAAAAAGAACTAGATAATTTCATGAAAGATAGGTCCATCAATGGCTATTAGCCAAGATGGGCAGGGATGCCCCACCATGCTCTGAGGGTCTCTAGGTTCTGTTTACCAGAAATTGGAAATGGATGACAGGGGATGGATCACTTGATGATTCCCTGTTCTGGTCATTCCCTCTGAAACACCTGGCATTGGCCACTGTTGGAAGACCGGATACTGGGCTAGATGGACCTTTGGTCTGACCCAGCGTGGCCATTCTTATGTTACTGCTGTTCAGCCTCCTTGATACCTGTGATGTCATAATCCTGCTCAGTTCTCCAGTCTTCTATGGAGTCTGGATGTAAAGACAGGGTAGATGTCACCTAGTAAGCAGGGCCTGTAAGAGAACCTGTGTTCAGGCAGAGAGGGGCTCCTGGGAGAGCAGAGTCAGGGCTCCGTTAAAGAGCCAGAGACAAGGGCCTGGCCTGAGTGTAACCCACCAAACTTTGATTACACCCGTACCCGTAAGAATTCCAGTGTACTGCAGGGACAGTGAGCAGGTTCAGTCTGTTCTGACAGCGGAACTCCCACCTATGGAGACCACCACAAATATGCAAATTGGGACAGTTGGGGATGCCAGTAGCCTGAGTTGCTGAGATGTGGAGGAAAGACACCACAGTGTAGTAAAGCTGCTCAGACTAAACAAAAAAAAATCCTTCTGTTGATAAGACGACAATCTGTGGGTTAACTAAGATGCCTCATAAATCGAAACATGCTCTTATCATTACAGCAATACAGCACATACCAGTCAAAGAAAAACAACAGTATCTAACATACAGATTTCTTCAGTACTAAAAGGTACACGGGCCACTAATCCTATGCATTGAAAGCATGAGCTGCTTATTTGGCATTTATGTCCTCACGCCCTCCTGAGCTGACCAAGCAGCAAGCACTCTGTTCTTTGAATAGGCTGGGATCCTTCTCCTGGCAGTTATCTGCTTGCTGCAGGTAGCCAAAGCAGGCCTGCGAACATCAGCCCTCGGGGAAGAGATCTTCAGCACCCTTCCAATATGGCTGTCTCTCTCTGGGGTTGGCTGAACTGGCGGAACTGGAGGTTCAAATCAAGTCTCTGGAGTACATCCACAGCAGGGATCGGTCATCAGTGCTATGTTTAGATGGAGTTGAGGCATCAGCCTTTTATAATCTCTTGCCAAAAGATTAGGCACATTGTTCATTTTTACAGTTCTTGGTAATAGCAGCACATTAGATACAAAAATTACCATTAGCAAGAACAACAAATTCATTGCAAGTGTCCATTTACAATCATTTTTGCTATGCCACACCTTTGGCTCAATACCATTGGGGTTTGAGGAACCCCAACTGACCAAACCCAAAGATCTGTCCTGGATTCCCCCTTTCTCCCCACACCTCTTGCCTGCCCTATCCCTGGCTGGCTGGGAGGCCAGGGACGCGGAAAGCTTGTGGCTTTGGGCGGGAGCTGGGAGGGTTTGTTCAGCTTCCCCCAGCGGAGGGAAATAACTGGCCAGAGCCGGCTTAGTGCCAGGGGTGCCAGGAACCCTGGGTCCACGAGGGAGAGCCCTGGCATTTTGAGCACTAGCCGGTGGTCGGAGCAGTAAGGAACAACCAATGAATGGAGCCACGAGCTCTGTCTGTGGCCCCGTCTCTCTCTGTGGATGTGCCCCGTCAGCCCAACAGGGCCTGGTCAGAACAGGGGCCCTCGGGCCCTCCCACCCTCCCTTCCATGGCGCTGTGTCCAGGCAAGCTCTGCTGAGAGCGCAGGATGGCTTGGGGCTGGCGGGGTTGGGGAGGGTCCTCCTACCATCCTGCTTCTCCAGGAGAAGCTGTGCTGCGTCGCCATGGCCACCCAGATGAACAGGACCAGAAGGACGCAGGTGTATATCACCCAGGAGCTGTGCCAGCAGGCACAGAACCAGCTCTGCAGGATCCCCACTCCAGCGTCAAACATGCTGGGAAGGACGGTCTGGACGCGCACTGGGGGTGAAGATGCTACACTCCCTGCTGCTGCTGCGGCTGGATCTCTCCTGAGAGGCTGTTTGGTCCAGTGACGCATCATAAAGGGCCAGGACCAGGCAGGTCCTGACATCACAAAAGGACTGCAGGCATCAGAGGTGGGCAAGACCCTGGCTCCCTGCAGTCCCTCCCCAGCACCCCATGAAGGTACTTAGAGACTGTGACTGAGTCACCCCGTAACCTTCTCTTCATTAAGCAAAAGAGATTGAGCTCCTGAGTCTCTCACTAGGCGGCAGGGTTTCTAACCTTTGAATCAGTCTTGAGGCTTTTTTCTGACTTCTCTTTCATTGAGAACATCCTTCTGGAAGGGCATTCACCAGCATAAGCCCTTGGAGAATGGCATTAAATTGGAGTAACACGACAGTGAATCAGGCAGGCGCTGTGAGGCTCTGGATGGGACTGGTCCCCAGACCGGGTGTCTGTCTGTCAACATCCACCAGATGTTGGCAGCCTCTTTTTTGTGGAATTGGCCCTCCACCCTTGGAGATGCCCTACTGAGCATATGTGACCCAAAGCACCCTCTAGTCACACCCTCCATGCGATGGTAATAATCTTTGTACGAAATATGCCTTGAGAGGTACCATTTGTAAACTAACAACTCTCTGGTCAATAAGATCATGATGCAACATTACATAGAGAGTGATGAGTTCCCCCTGTAGGACATTACTTGTGAAAACCCGACAGTCCCTCCTAGGCAACCGCTGTTAAAGAGGTCTGTCCTAAACAAAGGAATGGGGGGTTATATAAGCAGCAAACAGGGTCATCAAGACAGCAGGGGAAGGAGATGGTAGTGAACAGAGCAATTTACATTTCAGCAAACACAAGTAGTGGGGTGGTGGGGGGGAGAAGAGCACATGTAATGTTGACAGACCCTGGCTGTTGGCAGGGAGGATCAAACCTGGGATCTCTGGGGCTTAGTGCCTGATCCTCTACTGCATGAGCTAAAAGCCAACTGTCTCTTAGCTAATGCTGTAGCACAGACTCATTTTATGGTCTTGGTGCCACTAGATGGGACAGGACACCACACCCAGGAGGTGTGTGGGTTACACACGGACAGTGATGAGCTGCCAAAATCTTAACTACCGGTTCCCTACCGGGTCCTTCATTCGCTCCGGGTCTTCAGCAGCACTTCGGCGGTGGGTCCTTCAGTGCCACCGAAGACTCGGAGCGAGTGAAGGACCCGCCGCCAAAGTGCCACCGGGGGAGCTATGCTTCTTTAGGGGACCAGGAGCTGTGGATTCTCCTGCTCCACCTGGCACTTCTGCTGGAGATTGAGGTTGGGCATAGGGGCTGCCCCTGCTGCCCCACGGCTTCTGCCAGGGCTGGGGTTGGGGCAACATTGCCCCACCCACTGGGCAGAAGCTGCCTCCCCCCCCGTTGACTGTGGCTCCTCAGCCTGGGCTCTGTAGTCACAGTGGCTAATCCACCACTGAGGGAGAGACGATGATGAAATCAAGTGTTGCACTTAAGCTATGAGCAGTTATTTGCAAAGCCATTCAGTAATTATAAGGCATATGCATATCAAAGACATCTATATACAGTATGGTTCATAATGCCTTGAGCACAAGGGGGGAATTTCAGTGTATGGTTAGAACTAGTTTATTTTTTTTAAATTAGAAATGATTGCTCAGTGAGCATATAGCGATTGTTGTTGGTGCTTGCAGCAGAATAGATAACATACTTAAGAAGGAAGCGGAGTCATAGGGTTTTCTGGTAAAATTTATACTCCTTTCTCATGTAACTGCACAGTGTATTTGTTGCACCACCAGCATAGATAGTGTGACAAAGTTCCTCCTCTACCTTTGTGGGTCCTGCACTTATTGGCAGATTTGTTCACCTCAGAGATGTTCCCCTCTGGTGGAACCCAAAGTCTGGGTCAACCCCTCCTGTGTCTGATCAGGAATTGGGAGGTTTGGGGGGGAACCCGAGCCCTCCCTCTACTCCCGGTTCCAGACCAGGGCCCTATGGATTGCAGCTGTCTATAGTGCCTCCTGTAACAGCTGCATGACAGCTACAACTCCCTGGGCTACTTCCCCATGGCCTCCTCCCAACACCTTCTTTGTCCTCACCACGGGACCTTCCTCCTGGTGTCTGATAACACTTGTACTCCTTAGTCCTCCAGCAGCACACCCTCTCGGCTCTTTGCACCTCTTGCTCCTGGCACGCACACCACAAACTGAAGTGAGCTCCTTTTTAAACCCAGGTGCCCTGATTAGCCTGCCTTGACTGGCTGCAGGTGATCTAATCAGCCTGTCGGCCTGAATTGGTTCTAGCAGGTTCCTGATTACTCTAGTGCAGCCCCTGCTCTGGTCACTCAGGGAACAGAAAACTACTCATCCAGTGACCAGTATCTTTGCCCTCTGCCAGACTCCTGGACCCCACTGCTCTGGGTCTGTCACAATAGCAAAGGAGATTTTCTGGAAAAGTTGAATAAAAACTAGAGATCCCAATCCCGGTCCCACTGAAGGTAAGCTTAACACTCCAAATAATCCTGGTGTTGGGACATCAGGACCATCATGTACAGGCTCAAGTTTCCAGTGTAATGTGTCAGTATTATCTGAAAGAAGGAGAAAAAAAAGTATTCCTTGCCTTCCAAAGAAAAGTTGGCAGCAAATTGACGCCGGTTCAGTCTGCCTGCTTTATTCATTCCTTCAGGATATGTGCTACTCCTTAAATATGTCAAAACATTTGTAATTTTTTTCCTCAAAAGCTTTCCCTGAGAATTGTTTACAAGAGAAGACAGTTACTTAAGTGGAAACATGGAGTATCAATTCATATAAGACCAGTGGTGAGCTGCAGCCCCAGGTCAATATACACGTCAGATCTTACCCACAAATCATACTGTTGCCAATCCTTTAGAATCTAAAATCTAAAGGTTTATTCATAAAAGGAAAATATCTAGATGAGAGCTAGAATCGGTTAAATGGAATCAATTACATACAGTAATGGGAAAGTTCTTGGTTCAAGCTTGTAGCAGCGATGAAATAAACTGCAGGTTTAAATCAAGTCTCTGGAGTACATCCCCCGCTGGGATGGGTCATCAGTCCCTTGCGTGGAGCTTCAAATAGTAGCAAACTCCCTCCAGAGGTAAGAAGCAGGATTGAAGACAAGATGGAGATGAGGCATCAGCCTTATATAGGCTTTTCCAGGTGTAAGAACCTCTTTGTCCTTACTGTGGAAAATTACAGCAAAATGGAGTCTGGAGTCACATGGGCCAGTCCCTGCATACTTTGCTGAGTCACAAGGTGTGTCTGCCTTCTCTCCATGGGTCAATTGTGTAGCTGATGGTCCTTAATGGGCTATCAAGCAGGCTAGGCAGAGCTTACACCAACTTGTCTGGGATGTTTCCCAGAAGCACATCACCAACTTCAAATACAGACAGTATATAGAGCCATTATACATAACTTCAACTAAAAATGATACATGCACACAGACAGCATAATCATAACCAGCAACCCACAACCTGGTCTTAGACACCTTTTATGACCCCCTTTACTTAAGATTTGGTGCCACTACAGGACCTTGGTTGCAACCCATGTTCTATATGGTCCCAATTTATATCAATAACGTCACAGAGACCCTCTCCAAACCCCTAATCATTTTAGTTGCCCTTTTCTGAACCTTTTCTAGTGCTAGAATATCTTTTTTGAGGTGAGGAGACCACATCTGTACACAGTATTCGAGATGTGGGCGTACCATGGATTTATATAAGGGCAATAAGATATTCTCAGTCTTATTCCCTATCTCCTTTTTAATGATTCCTAACATCCTGTTTGCTTCTTTGACCACCTCTGCACACTGCGTGGACATCTTCAGAGAACTATCCACAATGACTCCAAGATCTTTTTCCTGACTCGTTGTAGCTAAATTAGCCCCCATCATATTGTATGTATAGTTGGGGTTCTTTTTTCCAATGTGCATTACTTTACATTTATCCACATTAAATTTCATTTGCCATTTTGTTGCCCAATCACTTAGTTTTGTGAGATCTTTTTGAAGTGCTTCACAATCTGCTTTGGTCTTAATTATCTTGAGCAGTTTAGTATCATCTGCAAACTTTGCCACCTCACTGTTTACCCCTTTCTCTAGATCATTTATGAATAAATTGAATAGGATTGGTCCTAGGACTGACCCTTGGGGAACACCACTAGTTACCCCTCTCCATTCTGAGAATTTACCATTAATTCCTACCCTTTGTTCCCTGTCTTTTAACCAGTTCTCAGTCCATGAAAGGACCTTGCCTTTTATCACATGACAGCTTAATTTACATAAGAGCCTTTGGTGAGGGACCTTGTCAAAGGCTTTCTGGAAATCTAAGTACACTACGTCCACCGGATCCCCCTTGTCCACATGTTTGTTGACCCCTTCAAAGAACTCCAATAGATTAGTAAGACATGATTTCCCTTTACAGAAACCATGTTGACTACTGCTCAACAATTTGTTTTTCTATGTGTCTGACAATTTTATTCTTGACTATTGTTTCAACTAATTTGCCCGGTACCGATGTTAGACTTACCGGTCTGTAATTGCCGGGATCACCTCTAGAGCCCTTTTTAAATATTGGCATTACATTAGCTAACTTCCAATCATTGGGTACCGAAGCTGATTTAAAGGACAGGTTACAGACCTTAGTTAATAGTTCCGCAACTTCACATTTGAGTTCTTTCAGAACTCTTGGGTGAATGCCATCTGGTCCCGGTGACTTGTTAATGTTGAGTTTATCAATTATTTCCGAAACCTCCTCTAGTGACACTTCAATCTGTGACAGTTCCTCAGATTTGTCACCTACAAAAGCCAGCTCAGGTTTGGGAATCTCCCTAACATCCTCAGCCGTGAAGACTGAAGCAAAGAATCCATTTAGTTTCTCCGCAATGACTTTATCGTCTTTAAGCACTCCTTTTGTATCTCGATCATCCAGGGGCCCCACTGGTTGTTTAGCTGGCTTCCTGCTTCTGATGTACTTAAAAAACATTTTGTTATTACCTTTGGAGTTTTTGGCTAGCCGTTCTTTGAACTCCTCTTTGGCTTTTCTTATTACACTCTTGCACTTAAGTTGGCAGTTTTTGTGCTCCTTTCTAGTTGCCTCACTAGGATTTGACTTCCACTTTTTAAAGGAAGCCTTTTTATCTCTCACTGCTTCTTTTACATGGTTGTTAAGCCACGGTGGCTCTTTTTTAGTTCTTTTACTGTGTTTCTTAATTTGGGGTATACATTGAAGTTGGGCCTCTATTATGGTGTCTTTAAAAAGGGCCCACACAACTTGCAGGGATTTCTCTTTAGTCACTATGCCTTTTAACCAGTGATGAGCTGCCAAAATCATAACAACCGGTTCCCTCCTCACCCCAGGAGGGATCATGCCCCCCCCCCGGACTCCTGCCCCAACCAACCCCCCGCGTTCCTTGATGCCCCCCCACCCCAGGGACCCCTGCCCCATCCACCCCCCTTCCCTGTACCCTGAGTACCCTCCGCCGCCCCATCCAACCCCTCCTCTCATTCCTGATGGCTCCCCAGGACCCCTGCCCCATCCAACCACCCCTTCTCTCTGTCCCCTGACTGCCCCTGGAACCCTTGCCCCTGACTGCCTCCCACCGCCCCATCCAACCCCTGATCCTTTCTGACTGCCCCACCAGGACCCTTGCCCCTATTCAATCCCCCTGTTCCCTGCCCTCTGACCCCCCACCCCCAAACTCCCCTACCCTCTCTCCAACACCCCCTCCCTGCCCCCTTACCGGCGGCGCTACAGTCCGGCCGCGGCTGGAGCCGGGAGCCCGGGTACGCGGGGCCGGGACAGGAGTCGCGCGGCCGGAGCCGGAGGATGTGGCGGGAGCCCGGCGGACGGAGCCAGGCGGCTAGCAGGGTGGAGCCAGGGAGGGCCGCGGCCAGAGCTGGCCCCGGGGGGCCACATCCAGACCCACGCTGCCGGAGTCCGGCCCCGTGGCAAAACAGCAGGGGTGGCTGGAGCCACAGGGCCAGGCCGGGCCGGAGCTGGGGGGCCGTGTCCAGAGCCGGGCATCCGGGTAGGTGGGGGCACGGCGGGGCCAGGGGGGGATGCGGCTGAAGCCGGGCGGCCGGGCACGCGGGGCCGGGGGGGATGCGGCTGGGGATAGGGTCGGGGACGCAGGGCCAGGGTGGGTCGGGGACGCGGGGCTGGGCAGGGTCGCGGCTGGGAACGTGGGGCCGGGCAGGGTTGCGGCCGGGTACAGGGGAACGCGGGGCCGGGGTGCCGCTGCTGGGGCCAGGGAGGGTCGGGACGCGGGACGGGGGCCGCGGCCGAGCCGGGTGGCTGGGGCCGGGTGGTCGGGCCGGGATGGGCGGGACGGAGCCGGGCCGGGGGCCTGGGAGGGTCGGGGACGCAGGGCCGGGCGGCCGGGGACGCAGAACTGGGGAGGGTCGGGGCCGGGAAGGGTCGCAGCCGGGGAGGCGGGGACGGGCGGCCAGGGACGGGCCGTGGCTGGAGACCGGCCGGGGCACACGGCCCCCCCAGTTTCCTACCTCAGCGTCATCTTCCTGGGCCGGGGAAGCCTGCTTGCTTCTCAGCCCTCCCAGGCTTCCCGCGCGAACAGCGGATTCGCGGGAAGCAGGGGGGGAGGAGAAGCAAGGAGGAGCATTCATGGCAGGAGGTGTAGGCAGAGCTGAGGTGAGCTGGGGCCGGACAGCAGGGAGCGCTTGTTAAATTTAAATGCCCTTTTAGAACCAGTTTGTCCCACCGGGAACAACTGGTTCTAAAAGGGCTTCTAAATTTAACAACCGGTTCGCATGAACCGGTGCGAACCGAATGCAGCTCACCACTGCTTTTAACTTTTGTTTAACTAACCCCCTCATTTTTGCATAGTTCCCCCTTTTGAAATTAAATGCCACAGTGTTGGGCTGTTGAGGTGTTCTTCCCACCACAGGGATGTTGAATGCTATTGTATTATGGTCACTATTTCCAAGCGGTCCTGCTATAGTTACCTCTTGGACCAGCTCCTGCGCTCCACTCAGGATTAAATCTAGAGTCGCCTCTCCCCTTGTGGGTTCCCGTACCAGCTGCTCCATGAAGCAGTCATTTAAAGTATCGAGAAATTTTATCTCTGCATTTCATCCTGAAGTGAAATGTTCCCAGTCAATATGGGGATAATTGAAATCCCCCACTATTATTGGGTTCTTAATTTTGATAGCCTCTCTAATTTCCCTTAGCATTTCATCATCACTATCACTGCCCTGGTCAGGTGGTCGATAATAGATCCCTAATGTTATATTTTTATTAGAACATGAAATTTCTATCCATAGAGATTCTATGGAACATGTGGATTTGCTTAAGATTTTTACTTCGTTTCAATCTACACTTTCTTTCACATATAGTGCCACTCCTCCCCCCGCACGACCTGTTCTGTCCTTCCGATATATTTTGTACCCCGGAATGATTGTGTCCCATTGATTGCTCTCAGTCCACCAGGTTTCTGTGATGCCTATTATATCAATATCCTCCTTTATCACCCCAGGCACTCTAGTTCACCCATCTTATTATTTAGACTTCTAGCATTTGTGTACAAGCACTTTAAAAACTTGTCCCTGTTTATTTGTCTTCCCTTTTCTGATGTGCCAGATTCTTTTTTATGTGACTGTTTATCATCTGACCCGGCCCTTACATAATACTCTTCCCTCCTCTGCTCCTGGCTATAACCTGGAGATTCTCTATCATCAGACTCTGCCCTAAGAGAAGTCTGTGTCCGATCCACATGCTCCTCTGCAGCAGTCGGCTTTCCCCCCATCTCCTAGTTTAAAAACTGTTCTGCAACCTTTTTAATGTTTAGTATCAGAGGGGTAGCCGTGTTAGTCTGGTTCTGTAAAAGCAGCAAAGAATCCTGTGGCACCTTATAGACTAACAGACGTTTTGCAGCATGAGCTTTCGTGGGTGAATACCCACTTCTTCAGATGCAAAGTGGGTGAATACCCACTTCTTCGGATGCAAAGTGGGTGAATACCCAGTTCTTTTGCATCCGAAGAAGTGGGTATTCACCCACGAAAGCTCATGCTGCAAAACGTCTGTTAGTCTATAAGGTGCCACAGGATTCTTTGCTGCTTTCTTAAATGTTTAATGCCAGCAGTCTGGTTCCACTTTGGTTTAGGTGGAGCCCATCTCTCCTGTATAGGCCCCTCCCATCCCAGAAGTTTCCCTAGTTCCTAATGAACGTAAACCCCTCCTCTCTACACCATCGTCTCATCCACGCATTGAGACTCTGAAGCTCTGCCTGCCTACCTGGCCCTGCGCGTGGAACTGGGAACATTTCTGAGAATGCCACCATAGAGGTCCTGGATTTCAGTCTCTTCCCTAGCAGCCTAAATTTGGCTTCCAGGACATCTCTCCTACCCTTCCCTATGTCATTGGTACCTGCATGTACCACGACCACCGGCTCCTCCCCAGCACTACACATAAGTCTGTCTAGATGCCTCGAGAGATCCGCAATCTTCGCACCAGGCAGGCAACTCACCATACGGTTCTCCCGGTCATCACAAACCCAGCTATCTATGTTTCTAATAATCGAATCTCCCATTAGTAACGCCTGCCTTTTCCTAGAAACTGGAGTTCCCTCCCCCGGAGAGGTAACCTCAGTGCGAGAGGCAACCCCAGCACCCTCTGGAAGGAGGGTCCCAACTACGGGAAATGTTTTCCTCTGCTCCCATTACCTGCTCTACTTCCCTGGGCCGTTCTTCCTCCTCAACAGCACAGGGGCTGTCTGAGAGGAGGTGGGACAATTGTACAGTGTCCTGGAAAGCCTCATCCACATACCTTTCTGCATCTCTTAGCTCCTCCAGTTCCGCCACCCTGGCCTACAAAGTCCGTACGTGGTCTCTGAGGGCCAGGAACTCCTTGCAGCAACTGCACACATACGCCACCCGCCCACAGGGCAGGTAATCATACATGCAACACTCAGCGCAATAACTGGATAGCCCCCACTCTGCTGCTGGGCTTCTGCCTGCATTGTCTCCTAGTTAATGGAAGGGTGGTTTACAGAAAGGGGTTTTGAAATGTGGTTTGGTTTATAGGTTTTAAGGGGGACTACAGGGGAAGGGTTAGGACCGACGAGGGACTCCCGCTCCCTTCCCACTGCCCTTCCAAACTCCCTTGCGAAACTCTCTGTTAGCAGGCCCTGTTCGCCTGTTGTTCATAGTACAGGAATCTTGGCATTTGGCCGTGAAAGCAATATGCTCGCGTGCCTCAGTTTTCCCTTTCATACAGCACATCAGGTCTGGAACGTCTTTTCCCTGTGAAAAGTTCCAAGACTGTTTACAGGAATTAACAGTGCAACATTAGCATTACAAGGCCTTCTAACATAAAGTGTGTTCTCGTGTATTCCTCTTAACGTGTTCAAGGAATTTTCCAAAAGATTAGGCACATTGCACATTCTTACAATTCTTGGTAATAGCAACACATTAGTTACAAAAATGTTCATTAGTAATAACAAATTTATAGCAAGTATTTATTGCAAATCAAGTTGGTGTTAGCTCTGCCTAGCCTGCTTGGTGGCCTATTAAGGACCATCAGCTACAACTGACCCATGGAGAGCAGGCAGATACGCCTTGTAACTCAGCAAAGTGCAGGGACTTGCCCGTGTGACTCCAGAGTCCATTTTGCTGTAATTTTCCACAGTAAGAACAAAGACGTTCTTACACCTGGAAAAGCCTATATAAGGCTAATGCCTCATCTCCATCTTGTCTTTAATCCTGCTTCTTACCTCTGGAGGGACTTTGCTACAAACTGAAGTTCTGAACAAAGGATTGAATGACCCATCCCAGCTGTGAATGTTCCAGAGACTTGATTTGAACCTGCAGTTTATTTCATCGCTGCTACAAGCTTGAACCAAGAACTTTCCCATTACTGCATGTAATTGATTCCATTTAACCGATTCTAGCTCTCATCTAGATCTTTTTCCTTTTATGAATAAACCTTTAGATTTTAGATTCTAAAGGATTGGCAACAGTATGATTTGTGGGTAAGAGCTGATGTGTATATTGACCTGGGGCTGGGGCTTGATTCTTTGGGATCGAGAGAACCGTTTTCTTTTATTGGGGTGTTGGTTTTCATAACCATTCATCCCCAGGACGAGTGGCACTGATGGTGATACTGGGAGACTGGAGTGTCTAAGGGAATTGCTTGTGTGACTTGTGGTTAGCCAGTGGGGTGAGACCAAAGTCTTCTTTGCCTGGCTGGTTTGGTTTGCCTTAGAGGTGGAAAAACCCCAGCCTTGGGCTGTAACTGCCCTGTGTTAAGCAATTTGTCCTGAATTGGTGTTATACCAATATAATAAAAACCAGCAGGATCTTATCAAGAGGTATAAGGCAAAGATGCCACATTTATTGTAAATACCATAACAAAACAAAAAACAATGTTTTTCTACTTGTTTCTATTACTACTTATTCCTTATACATACATACACACACATTCATTCACACAACCATTCATTCAGGTTCTGTATAGATGTTATAGTTACCAGCCTAGATGTTGCTCATGCCAAGTTACTGGCCAGGTATCTTGGTCATGAGGATGGAGCCGAGTCTGTGTCAGATGCATCTGATGCTCCTGGAGGCTGGCAGCAGAACCACAGGGTATGTCTACATAACGGGATTATTCCGATTTTACATAAACCGGTTTAGCAAAACAGATTGTATAAAATTGAGTGCGCGCGGCCACACTAAACACATTAAATCGGTAGTGTGCGTCCACGGTCCGAGGCTAGCGTCGATTTCTGGAGCGTTGCACTGTGGGTAGCTATCCCATATCTATTCCATAGTTCCCGCAGCCTCCCCCGCCCCTTGGAATTTCCGGGTTGAGATCCCAGTGCCTGATGGGGCAAAAATCATTGTCGGGGGTGGTTCTGGGTACAGCCTCACCCCTCCCTCCCTGAAAGCAGCAGACAACCGTTTCGTGCCTTTTTTGCTTGGTGAACTGTGCAGACGCCATAACACAGCAAGCATGGACCCTGCTCAGCTCAATACCACAATCGTGGATGTTTTAAACACCTCGCGCACTCTCGTGCAGTATATGGTGAACCAGGACCTTCAAACAGAGGCGAGGAGGAGGCGGATACGGCAGCGTGGCGATGACAGTGATGAGGACGTAGACACAGAATTCTCTCAAACCGCGGGCCCCTGCGCTTTGGAGATCCTGATGGTAATGGGGCAGATTCTATCCATTGAACACCGATTTTGGGCCCGGGAAACAAGCACTGACTGGTGGGACCGCATTGTGTTGCAGGTGTGGGACGATTCGCAGTGGCTGCGAAACTTTCGCATGCGTAAGGGCACTTTCATGGAACTTTGTGACTTGCTTGCCCCTTCCCTGAAACGCCATAATACGAAGATGAGAGCATCCCTCACAGTTGAGAAGCGAGTGGCGATAGCCCTGTGGAAGCTTGCAACGCCAGACAGCTACCGGTCAGTCGGGAATCAATTTGGAGTTGGAAAATCTACTGTGGGGATTGCTGTGATGCAAGTAGCCAAAGCAATCACTAAGCTGCTGCTACGAAAGGTTGTGACTCTGGGAAACGTGCAGGCCATAGTGGATGGCTTTGCTGCACTGGGATTCCCTAACTGTGGGGGGGCGATAGATGGAACCCATATCCCTATCTTGGCACCGCAGCACCAGGGCACCCAGTACGTAAACCGGAAGGGGTACTTTTCAATGGTGCTGCAAGCACTGGTGGATCACAAGGGACGTTTCACCAACATCCACGTGGGATGGCCAGGGAGGGTTCATGACGCTCGCGTATTCAGAAGCACTACTCTGTTTAAACGGCTGCAGCAAGGGAATTACTTCCCAGACCAGAAATTAACAGTTGGGGATGTTGAAATGCCTGTTGTTATCCTGGGGGACCCAGCCTACCCCTTGATGCCATGGCTCATGAAGCCATACACAGGCAGCCTGGACAGTGGTCAGGATCTGTTCAATTACAGGCTGAGCAAGTGCAGAATGGTGGTGGAATGTGCATTTGGCCGTTTAAAGGCGCGCTGGCGCACATTACTGACTCGCTCAGACCTCAGCCAAACCAATGTCCCCTATGTTATTGCTGCTTGCTGTGTGCTCCACAATCTCTGTGAGAGTAAGGGGGAGACCTTTATGGCGGGGTGGGAGGCTGAGGCAAATCACCTGGCCGCTGATTACGCGCAGCCAGACACCAGGGAGATTAGAAGAGCACACCTGGAAGCGGTGCGCATCAGAGAAGCTTTGAAAACGAGCTTCATCAATGGCCAGGGTACAGTGTGACTGCTGTGTTTGTTGATGAACACCCACCCCCCTTGATTGACTCATTCCCTGTAAGCAACTCCCCCTCCCCCTTCAAGTACAGCTTACTTATGCAAATAAAGGCACTATATTTTAAAAATCGTGATTTATTTATTAATTCATTATAAAAAGAGGGAGAGAAATAAGGGTGTGGTTTGGGAGGAGGATAGGAGGGATGGAGAAGGGCAGTAAAAAAATTTCACAGTAACGACAGCCTTCTGGTTGGGCTGTCCACGGGGGTGGTGTGGGCAGGTGCACGGAGCCTCCCCCCACGCATTCTTACACGTCTGGGTGAGGAGGATGTGGAACATGGTGAGGGTAGAGGGTGGTTATACAGGGGCTGCAGCGGCACTCTGTGATCCTGCTGCCGTTCCTGAAGCTCCACCAGACGCCGGAGCATGTCAGTTTGATCACGCAGCAGCCCCAGAGTAGCATCCCGCCACCGCTGATTTTCCTGCCGGTCTTCCTGCCGCCACCTCTCATCTCGGGTGTCTCTCCTGTCCTCACGTTCACTGGCATCTTTCCTGTAATTTGATACCACGTCCTTCCACTCATTCAGATGAGCTCTTTCCTTGCATGTAACTTCCATAATATCCGAGAACATTTCATCTCACGTCTTCTTTTTCCTCCGCCTTATCTGGGCTAGCCTTTGGGATGGAGTAGGGAGGCTTGAAAAATTTGCAGCTGCATGAGGGAGAGAAGTATTTAAAAAAATACATTTTACAGAACAATGGTTATACTCTTTCACAGTGAACAGCACTATTCACCTTACATAGCACATGTGATTTCCCTACAATGTTGCATTTTTCATCTTAATACTGAGTGCTTGCAGCTCTGGGGTTACAGATCTCACAGACACAGCTCCGGGCATCAGAATTCAGCTTGCATGCGGCCATGGTAAGCCACTGTCTTTCGGCTTCTGCAGTGATTTACCCCTCCACCCAACGCATGGCTAATACCATGCTAGCTCCCTGCTAATCAACACCCTTCCCCTCCCCCCACTGCCTGTCTGGTAGCTTGGGGAAGATCACCACTGACCAAACACGATAAAGATCATCGGCATTTCACTCCTCCCCTCCCCCTGCTTGGCTACGTGCAGGAAAGGGTTTTCTTTTAAGGTGCTGCAGTCCACGAACCCAGTAGGAAAATGGCCATCCCCCTTACTTAAATTCCTGATTTTCAATCAGGTTACCCTGAATGATATCACTTTGCTAAGGATAACACAGCGAGATAAAGAACGGATGCTTCTTGAATGCCAGCAATCACCAGGACCATACTCAGCTATACTTTGCCATGCAATGATACCTGGTTACTTGCTACATGCATGGCGTGGTAAAGTGTCCTACCATGGTGGACGGAACAAGGCTGCCTTGCCCAGAAACCTTCTGCAAAAGCTTCTGGAGTACCTCCAGGAGCGCTTCATCGAGATGTCCCTGGAGGATTTCCGCTCAATCCCCGGACATGTTAACAAACTTTTCTAATTAACTATACTGTCAGCGAATGCATCCCAAGTCCTCAGGGCAAATCAATCATTAAAAAACGCTTGCTTAAAAAACAATCTTTGATATTTGCAAAGGTACACTCACCAGAGGTCCCTTCCATGGCTTCATTGTCTGGGGTAGTGGGTTGGGAGGGGAATTCCGTCAGGGTGAGAAAAAGCTCCTGGCTGCTGGGGCTCACGGAGTGCTGTGTGCTCTCTGCAAGGTCGTCCTCACCTTCTTCATCGTCATCTTCCCCGTCCGCATAATCTTCAGCCATGGCAGAGATTACAACCCCCACCTCAGAATCCACGGTCAGGGGTGGGGTACTTGTGGCGCAGCCCCCTAAAGTAGCATGCAGCTCAGCGTAGAAGCGGCATGTTTTTGGCCCTGCCCCGGACCTTCCGTTTGCTTCTTTGGTTTTCTGGTAGGCTTGTCTGAGCTCCTTGACTTTCACTCTGCACTGCATGTACCTTCTTTAATATCCCTACATTGGCACTCTCAGTCGGGTCCCGCCAGAACCTTCCGTTCAGTCGGGTCCCGCCAGAACCTTCCGTTTGCTTCTTTGGTTTTCTGGTAGGCTTGTCTGAGCTCCTTGACTTTCACTCTGCACTGCATGTACCTTCTTTAATATCCCTACATTGGCACTCTCAGTCGGGTCCCGCCAGAACCAGCATCGTTACATTTCCTCATAGACTTTAAGGCCAGGCGGGACCATTGGAATCATCTAGTCTGAGCTCCTTCACCTGGCAGGCCAAAGAACCTCACCCATCCCCTCCTGTAATAAACCCATAACCTTCCCGGGACTTTATGGCTTGGGGCAAACCAAGCAGTACTTGGTATTGTTATAAATTGATCTCATCAGGTTCCTTGGGCTAGATACCTCAATAATTCCCAGGCTTGAGAAGCTCCTTGTAGAGGTATCAGCTACAACACCTTTCCTGGGTCCTAGTGCCACCCCATCCAGCCTCTCCCTCTGCCCAGTGATGCTGGGGATGGCTAGCCAATGGGTTGCTTGTGCTTGAGGCTGCTGTCCCTTTAAGGCCGGAGAGTCCTGCTGTAACAGTACCAGCCTCTCGAAGGGGGTTAGGAGAACCTTCTCTCCAGCCACTCGGTAGATGGCTCACGTTCTGCTCTCCAGACCTCGGCCTTGCTCCGTTCCTGGGCTGCAGGTACTCGAGCCCAGGAAGCTCAGCTAATATGTGGAATGCAGGCGCAGTGGACTGGGGTTTAAGTTGCAGGGCACCTCAGCTCAGGTCTTGCGATCTGTTTTCCACAGCCTGGCTGTGGCCATTCATTATACTAAAGCCTCCTTTAATTATTAGCAACTTCCTCCCCTGCTCCGACACCCCAGCCCCATGACATCTCAGCTCTTGGATGGCGTGCTGGAGAGAGGGGAAATGGGGGTCACAGTTGTTGGTGTCACTAGGCATAAATCTAGGTAACTCGGGAGCATAGGCGGCAGGTTTGTATAATTTTTGGTGGGGCCCAAAATGGTGGTGCCCCCCCGCTCCCGCCCTGTAAGCCGATATAAAATGAAGCTACAACGCGTCAGTGCTACAAGATTACAAGGGTCAATTAAAAGTGGAAAGTCAGAAGCAGCACTTGCCTACTTCAATATACAGTATTATATTTTGTTGCACCTGTTGTGATGAAGTGGGAATGTTCTTAATATTTTCTCTGAATACTGTGTGGGTGCCTCAGTTTCCCCTGCAAGATGCCAACTGAAGGTGTTGGGGACAAAGATCAGGTGGCCTCCTTGTCCGGAAGAGACACAGAGGCCAGAGGAGGGAGTGTCAGTTTGGAGCTGGCTGGGGAAATGGGGAGAGACCCAGAACTTGGTTCTGGGCCCCCACCCAAGATGGACCTGACAGAGGGGTTCTGTTTTCTGTACCAACAAGCTCTGTTTAAACTGTGTTCCCGTCATGTAATAAACCTTCTGTTTTACTGTCGGGCTGAGAGTCACATCTGACTGTGGAGTTGGGGTGCAGGGACCTCAGATTGCCCCACGACACGCCTGGGGAGAATCGATGTGGAAAGTGCATGATGTGTAAAAGCAAGCTGAAAGATCGGAGGTCAGACCCAGTAACGTGTAATCGTCATGCCCTGGAGACAGAATGCTCACAGAGAGTAGGCTCCCAGAGTCCTGACTGGCTTTGTATGGAGTTGTTCCAAAGCATCACAGCATCCCCTTCCACACCGTGCACTTCCCAGAAGTCCGCACAGGCACTGACACTTCCTCCTCCGGCCTTTGTCTCTTTTCCAGGCATTAGGAGGCCACCCGATCTCTCTGTTCTCCAACACCTTCAGTTGGCACCTTGCAGGAAACTGATTTGGGAGAAATGAAGTAAAAGCTGCCCAAACCGAGCTTGAGCACTCCTGAATTTTGAGGTGTTCAAATCTGGAAGGCAGGTGCTGGGGGTGGGAGAGGGCTGTGGGCTCCATGGGGGAGCATGGCAGCAACTGTCTGGAGCTGCACGGAGCCAGACACGCTGGTCTGAATGGCACAGTAAGCGGTTTGGGGGTTGGAGAAGAGGTAGGGAGTTCCGGGGGGCAGTCAAGGGACAAGGAGCAGGGGGGGTTGGATGGGGCAGAGGTTCGAAGGGGCAGTCAGGGGAACGGCAGCAATTGGATAGGCATGGGAGTCCAGGAGGTTTATCAGGGGACAAGTAGGGGGTGCGGTCGGGGGGGGGTAGGTGGGTTGGGTCTCAGGAGGGGGCCGTTGGGGACAAGGAGAAGGGAGGCTTAGATAGGGGCTGAGGTCCCAAGGGGCAGTTAGGGGCAGGGGTCTTGTTGGTGCCATTAGGCATATCCCTAGATAACTCAGGAGGGTAGAAAAACACAGTGTTAATGAAGCTTTTCAGTACCAGGCCTAAATGGACCAAAGTTATTTTATGCTGGTCTAAGAGTCCCTTTATGTTAAACTCTAGTTGAATTCCTAAGTCAGCATTTAGAATGGAATGTGTAACTGCTCCTTATCAGTGTAAGACACCAGAAGATAGGGCCCCTTTTACTATCTCCTGTTTAGTTTAGAAAGAGGGGAGGAGGGACAAGGTAATAAATTCAGAAGTAAACCAAGGTAACAGCCTTGAAAAGTTATGAGATAAATTGTTTGCTGTCAAGGATGATTTAATCTGTTTGATGTAATTGTTAACTATACAAAGTGCCTATTATATGGGAGGGGACTAGAAGGGAGAAGGGGGTGAGTGGGCAATGGGGGTAATGAGAATGCCTTGTTGAAATCATGTATAAGAAGGGACACACAGCTTGTATCTCTGTGTGCAGGATTTGAGGTTGTAAATACCTCCCTGGCACCTTACTTGAGCTCAAATAAACTTTTTCTGCATTCTCCACCCTGGTGTGATAATTAGTGCGACGCACACCGGGCAACGAACCACTGTTTGCTGCCTCAGGCCTTTTTTGGGCCGGCAACAGTCTTGGCGTCCCTGGGTGGGCTTGAGGCAAAATTATGCCTTGCCCGGACTCCTCCAATGGCCGGTGGACGACAGTCACAGCCGATGCCCAGCGCGCACCGGTGCTTTTACCGGGGGCCTCGGCAGGGACGTGTCAGACCGACCTTGGAAGGCACAACGGTGCAACGCACTCAGATAGTGGAGAAGCAGCTGCGGGCGACGGTGAGGAACCGGTCCTGTGGAAAAGGTAGGAACAGTTCAGTGCTGTTAACCTTTTGTTTGCCTGTTAAGACCTGGGGACGCCCAGTGTCTTCCCATAGGTATGGGGCAGGGATAGAGTACAGGCAGGGCACGGTGTATGCCCCCAGAATGCATTCTAGCAAATTGGAAAGTGTTTGGTTTGGATCCAATGATTAAGGGTAAACTAAAAAGGTTCTGTACAGTAGACTGGCTTCAATATCAACTAGAGAGCCAGGAAAGGTGGCCACCAGAAGGATCACTTAATTACAACATGATCCTTCAATTACTTTTGTTTTGTTAGCGAATGGGTAGCTTTTGAAACTGTTTGTATAGAGAGCTCTTGTAAAAATCCCCCATCATATGCCCCAGAGCTGCATTGGGAGGAGGATTGTCCGTGGGAATAATGGTCTTGGTGTGTGTGTGTGTGTGTGTGTGTATACCAGTGTGAGTGTCTGTTACTGGAAGACGCCCAGATTAACCTGTGAAGCAAATGCTAATGATCAGGACTAGTCTAACGCAAGCCCAGTAATTAGTGGATCTTTAGGAGATCCGACCCACGGTGGGCTGACTCAGCCTGGCATCGTCCGGCGAGGAAGCTGCCTGGGTCTAGGAATGTGTGAACCCATCTTCCCTCCCCACCCCTGTAGGGAGAGATTCTTAGTTTATGAGCTAGCGCGGACAGGGCCCCCCCTCTTTGTGTGTGTAAGTGGAAAATGGGGGAAGGGACAGTCTAAACATTCTACCTCACCCCCTAAGGGTACCCCAGCATAGTACATGTACGTACATTATGGTCCTGAAACCTGCAGGTATTTAGAGAATTGGAATCTTTACACGCGTGAAAATCCATCTAAACAATGTCCATTAGAAGGTATCTTCAATCTAGATAAGATCATATATCTCAGAGGAGCTTTTAATTACCAAAGGAAAAGCCTCTGACACGGTGTGAGCAATTCGTCTAGGAATGGGTTAATTTGAAACTCAGCTAAGCCCAGAGATAAGGAGAGCTGCTCTGTGTATTAGGTCAGACTATGTTAAGTACAAAGAAAAACTGCTTTTATCCCCAGCTGGCTGTGGGAAAATATAGACAGAGGTAAATTAAAGGTAATATAAGTTACAGAACTGAGATTGCATTTGCAAAGCTTAACTGTTCAGTGAGATTTAACAGTCTTTGCAATCCCAGAGTTGGTATGGCTTGGTGACCTGAATCTCTGAAAGAGACACTGCAGGAGATTCCAGGGTGTAAAAGAACAGCTCTCCCAAGAGTGGAAGCATGTTGGAAATATTGGATAAGCTGTATACAGAATAATCTCCCGTCCACCTATTCCCCTTCTCTGAATGTTATATACAGACGTGGTCAGTCTGGATATGTGTGAGTATTAAAGTGGCTTAAGGCTTGGGGAAGCTTTGGGGTTTGGTTATATGGTGTGTTTTGTCCTCCCCCAACGTCCTGCAATAGATAAATTGGTAACAGATTTGTCACAGTTTGGTGAGTAATTGAGAATGGGGGAGCCCTATAGAATTTACACCATTTATCTGTTTTACCTTTGTTATGTTGAGTTTCTTTTGTTTGGTACTATTGGTGTTATATGTTGAGGATTGCATGATTAAAGATGAGCCTACTCTCAGCTGCAGTAAGTCTGAGAACTGGAAAGGGGTTCTACCCCCAGTTGCAGCAGGACTGGGCAATAGAGTAGTTGGAGAAAAAGAACAAATATGTACTTGATAACTAGAATTGAGCAATTAAGAGCATAGATCATGACCCAGACAGCAACTCAAACCTGCGCTCAGGGCAAGTTGCAGGCTTTGAGACAGGATTTCCAGTTAGAAAAGGAAGCCCTGGCTAAGCAAGTACCAGTCCTTCAGGGACTTGCCAAAATTTAACTATTTGTGCTCAGCATACACCGTAATAGCAGTGTGTTTGCTATAAAGGGAAATTAAATGATTAAACACCAGTGGGCCATGTGTTTTGCCCAGGTGGCAAGCCTCACTAGGGAGGACTGGGTAGTCTTGTGAGTTCAAATGTTTTATGGAAAAGGACCAGAAGGGTGGGGCTAATTGAGAAACCAACCCCCCCTTAGTTAAAACTGGCAGTGGAGCAAATTGGTGTCTAGGGAAAGAATGGTTCAGCTAGAAAAGAAGGATCGGGCCCAGGCAGGCAAGCAACAGACGGAGAGATTGGAAAACGGGTTGGAAACTTTTGAGGGTCTAGTAGAAGAAAGGAGTACATAGGTATAAACATGGGGATTTCAAATACCCAGGAGGATACTTGTAATAGTGATTTAAGTTGAGAAAAGTGGTTGTTGGAGAAAACAAGTGAGTGATTTTAAGGCAGTGTGAAAAGTTAACTCCATAGTTGCTGGAGGGAACAGCAGTTGAACTTTGTAAAAATGCTAAAGAGAAAATTCTTGGTGTCTTTGAAATGTTTGTAAATAAATTCAGGCAAAGAAATTATTAGATTGCAATCATTTGGTTATGACCCATTTAGTTGAATTATCTAAAAAATGTATATAGTGCTATGTAATTGAAATCTTATTAGGTTCTAAAGGCACTATAAGTGGTGATGTTTTCTTTCAGTGTTTAAAAGCAGGAGTTAAAAGTAAAGAGCAAGTCAGGAAGCATCTGTATTGATGCAAGTTATCTAACTGATAAAGTAGAAGTCACTGAGACCTAAGCTGCCTATGAAACATATATATATGAAAATATGGGGTAATTCCCCTGTTTTGCCTGAGATCAACTAAGGTACTTGTATATTTTCAGTGATGATTGATTGCCCAGAAAGGGTAGACTTCTGTTTTTGTCTTTCAGATAATCAGAGAAAACTGATGCTAGCTGAACAGCATTCAACATACCATGCCTTTGATGGCACAGTAAAAATTATGTTTTGTGTTTTATGTTCTGTCTTGTGGCCAAAATTATTTTGTTTATGGGATAGTCTGGATTGGAATACAGATACTTGTTTTGTTCAATTTGGAATACAAAGTGCTTGGATAAATTGGGAAAAATGTGATATACTAAAGTCTAATACATCTCCTTAAGTAAGAGAAAGAGAAACTTTATTGGCCAAATCTTTTAATTGAAAATTGTTAGTAAAACTTGCATACTAATAGTTTTGGAAGCAAGGATATGGAAAGTTAACCCACTCCCATATTGTATTTGGATCCTTCTGGCTATTTCAGATTTCTAGCCAGAGGGCTGGGGATGGTGGGAAACTATTGGACTAGAGGCTCTATGAAATAAACTCGTTAAAGTGGGTGTGCTTGTCCTAACTTGTTGTCCCAAAGCTCTGGAAAAAGTTATTTTAGTAAAAGGATAGATGTGACAAACTTTAAATAATAAGACTAATGTACTGTATAAAGGCAATGTATATGTGTTCATTTTTAGAATAAGATGTATAAGTGAAGGCTAAGTTTCCTTTGTAGGTTAAAAGAAGCCAGACAGGACAAAGGAAGAAGAACGAGTTAACTGGGGAAAAATAGCTAACATGCTGAGTTTAAAGATAGGGCATTAGCCCCATTTCAGGACACTGCTCTCAGCTAAGACTTAGCTAACAACCAAGACAAGGGGGGCTTAATTAAATGTGCCCACACAGCTGTAGAGTCTGCAAATCGTTGACAGGCACTCATGAAATGTGTTAGGTTTCTTTTTTTCACAGGTAAAGACAAACTACATAAAGACCCTAGGAGGCCTGCCACTTCTTGGAACCAGGAAACTGGATTGATGTAAAGCTCCACCAGCGAAAGACTGCTTTGGCTCTATGCTGGAAAGACCCTTATTAAGTCCTGGTGACCACCAACAGCGTTGTGAAGTGTCAGAATCCAGGATTTCCTGAACAATAAGGACATTAAGGACTGACACTGGTGTAGAAACCAAGAATTATACACTGGCAGGAAGAAATTTGTGGGACCCCTGTTTGAGACTGTGGTATTGATTAGATTTTGGGGTTTATTCTACAGGCTGCACCCTGTGTTTTGGATAAATCCTCCAGCATGTATTGCTCACAAGGGGCTGCCATTAGATTAGTACAACAGAGAGCCTAGATTGTTTCCTCTGCAAGAAGAGGGAATTGACCAGATCTCTGTGAACTCAGGCCAATAATATAGCAACCATTTGAAATATTCTTAAAAGCTGGGAACATGATAAGAAATTGGGCCACCTAGAAAAAGGTCACTAGCCTTATTTTTAAAGCTCAGCTATCCCGAATACAAGCTGGAGTTGGTGGGTTACATGTCATTTCCACCCTTAGTTCTATGACCCAGAAGTTGCTGACAGAGATGGTATTGAGAATCACTGAGACTGGGAAGGTATTGCAGTGGGATCTGGTATATTTAGATGGATCTTGAGCACCAGACTTGGCCCACTGCCCTTACAGACTATCAGGAACCATCTGATCTGTGGTCAGGGGGATGACATACTTGGACACTTTCTGGATGGAAGTATGGACATTCACAATACTCCTTCCAGGCATGTGGACCGGTTAGGGTGGGTGTGGGCTTCCACATACCGAATCCTACCGGGTCCATAGGGAGGATGAATGTGGAACTGAATACCCCAGCTCCCTAGAGTTTAATTGTTTTTTGTCTTCAAAGTATGAGAAAACTCAGCCAAATGTTTGTTGAGTATTCTCAAAGGGGGGGATTGTTGGTGCCATTAGGCATATCCCTAGATAACTCAGGAGGGTAGAAAAACACAGTGTTAATGAAGCTTTTCAGTACCAGGCCTAAATGGACCAAAGTTATTTTATGCTGGTCTAAGAGTCCCTTTATGTTAAACTCTAGTTGAATTCCTAAGTCAGCATTTAGAATGGAATGTGTAACTGCTCCTTATCAGTGTAAGACACCAGAAGATAGGGCCCCTTTTACTATCTCCTGTTTAGTTTAGAAAGAGGGGAGGGGAGGTAATAAATTCAGGAGTAAACCAAGGTAACAGCCTTGAAAAGTTACAAGATGAATTGTTTGCTGTCAAGAATGATTTAATCTGTTTGATGTAATTGTTAACTATACAAAGTGCCTATTATATGGGAGGGGACTAGAAGGGAGAAGGGGGGTGAGTGGGCAATGGGGGGTAATGAGAATGCCTTGTTGAAATCATGTATAAGAAGGGACACACAGCTTGTATCTCTGTGTGCAGGATTTGAGGTTGTAAATACCTCCCTGGCACCTTACTTGAGCTCAAATAAACTTTTTCTGCATTCTCCACCCTGGTGTGATAATTAGTGCGACGCACACCGGGCAACGAACCACTGTTTGCTGCCTCAGGCCTTTTTTGGGCCGGCAACAGTCTCATGAGGGGGTAATCGGGGAACAAGGACCAGTGGTGCTTAGATAGGGGGTGGAGGTCCTGGGGGGCAGTTGGGGCAGAGGTCTGGGGAGGAGGCAATCAGCGGCTAGGGGCTGGGATTCAAAGGGCTCTGGGCTGCTGGCAGCCGCGGGGATCCCAGAGCCCTTTAAATCCCAGCCCCGGCTGGGAGTCAGAGGGCTCTCGGCTGCCTGCAACCGCGGGGAGCCCGCAGCCCTTAAAATCTCAGCCATGGCTGGGATTTAAAGGGCTCTGGGCTGCCCGCTGCGCGGGGAGCCCAGAGCCCTTTAAATCTCAGTCGATGCTGGGATTTAAAGGGCTCTGGGCTGCCTGCAACCGTGGGGAGCCCAGAGCCTTTTAAATCCAGGCCGCGGCCGGGAATCAGAGGGCTCTGCGCTGCCCGCTGCGGCGGGGAGCCCAGAGCCCGCGGATTCCCGGCCGCGGCGGGGGTTTAAAAGGCTCTTGGCTCCTCATGGGTTGCAGGCAGCCCAGAGCCTCTGACTCCCGACTGCTGCTGGGATTTAAAGGGCTCTGGGCTGCCGGCAGCGCAGAGCAGGGGAGAAACCTAGCCCCAAATATTGCTGGAGCAGAGCCCCTGTCTGTGAATATTCCTGGGGCTAAAGCCCCAGGAGCCCATATAAGTTGGCGCCCATGCTCAGGAGGATGAAAGACCATGAGTGTCGATGAAGTCTTCTTGCTCTAGGCCTGAGTGAACCAAAGTTCTTCCATGTTGTGAACTTTAACCAGCCGAAACTGCTAACAGCCAAAAAGCAAAAATTTGTAACTGTCAGCTTTCTTAGCTCGCAGCTGCAGTACAGCTCGAAACAGCAAAACGCGGTAGTGATACGGGGGCGCCGGGCGGGCAAAGTCTGCATGCGTCTGTGTCATAAAGGCCAGAGATAAACATGCGAATGGAAAGGTTTCTAACAAGCTACATTTTATTGCTTAATGGATCTGCTGCAAGGGGAGGGAGGAAGGGGGAGACAGAGAGAAACAAAGGCCAGTACAGACAACTTGGAATATAAAAAGGGGAACTTGTTTTTATCAGTGCGCTTGATTTGAGATATTGCTTCTCCTAGTGCCTTTTCAAGATCTTGCATAAACTTGGTTTGCTTCTCCACCCTGGTGTGTTAATTAGTGCGACGACACCGGCAACGAACCCCGCTGTTGCCCCCTCGGGCCCTCTGGGCCGGCAACACACATACTCCAATTGGATGGCACTCCCCTCGGGTCTGTGGCAGATCTCGCCTTCTTTCGCTCTTTGGCTCTTCCTTCCTGCCCCAGCCCCTTCCTCGGGTCTTGTGTCTGCCAACTTGGAAATGCCAAACTCCATCTTTCCATCACCCCAGGAAAGCCCTGCCCCTTATCTCCTAGGAAGTTTTTCTTCTGAGCCCTGTGCAAACCAAGTGCCCCATGGAGTCCCCTGCTTTCCATCCGCTAGTATAAACATCTCTGGGGCATTTCACCCCACTGCTGCCTCCCTTCGATGTCTAACACCAGGTCAGCTTCCGAAACCTTAGAGGGTTTGCTGTTCTCCTCCTCCATGGATTGTTGGCTTTTATTCACACATGTAGCCAAAACATCTGTAAGGAAGAGACTTTGGCCATGCATCTGCCTAGGAAGGATTGATTCTTGAACCAGAGGAGGTCAAGTAGCAAATCCAGTGAGCTGTTCACACCATCAGTCTCGTCCAAGCCCCAGGCCCCGCTTTCATCTTGGAATCCGGGGTTAAACGTCACACCCCAAGGAGAGTCTCTTATACGTCAGTCTCTGTGTCCCAGGACAACACGCCATTGTTCTCAGCCACTTTGGCCCATGCTTACCAGGCCCGCTGGATGGTAGGGAGATGGTGGAATTTGTGGGCCCTTCTGTTAGTGGGCCTGCTGGCAGGGTGGGATTCAGTAGCATGGGAACCGGAGGGAGTATAAGGGCCCTTCCATCAATCAAACCCTAACCCTGCCCCTTGGCCCCTAAACCCTGCCCCTTGACCTCTTAAGCCCCGACCATCTGTTACCGGAAGTCCCACCCATGGGGGATATTACTTCCGGGGTCGAGGCGGACACATGACTGGAAGCAAAGTGCGTCATGTGACCTCTCTAAGAACTCCTCCCACTGCCCTCTACCAATCAGGATGGGCTTTGCTCCTGTAGGCCCGCCCTGAGAGGAGATTTGACCAATCAGGGGTGTTCTGGGGTGGGGTAACTCGTCCGGAAGTGGTTCGTGTGACCTCTCTAAGAACTCCTCCCACTGCCCTCTACCAATCGCAATGGGTTTCAGTCACATAGGAGCACCCCGAGAGCAGGTTTGACCAATCGGGGGTGTTCTGGGTTGGGGTGACCCACCCAGAAGAGGGTAGTGTGACACCTCTAAGAATTCCTCCCAGCGCCCTCTGCCAATCAGAGTGCAGCACCATCACCCCATAAGTCCCAGTGCCGGGGCAGAAGAGGGCCTCTTTTACCCAGAATGCGTGCTCTGGAGATCATGGAGACATGGACTCCTTCACCACCACCGTGAGAACGTCAGACTTTGTTTTAGCCCCGAGGCCTTTGGACTTGTGTGGGAAAAGCGCTACATCAGCAAGAGTTGCGACGAGGGTCCTTTGACTCAGCCGATAGATACACCGGAACCCGAAACCCAGACCCTCGTGAAGCACCCCAATGAGCGTGACCACCTCTCATTGTCTGCCCCTCTAGAGGGGGAAGGCGAATGCAGCGGGAGTCTCTGTAGGACAAGGTGAACGGAAAAGATGTCACTCAGGTAAATGAATAAATAAGAAGTGATGGTTGATGATGGGGTCATAGGCAGCCGGTTTGTATAATTTTTGGTGGGGCCTAAAATGGTGGTGCCCCCCCGCTCCCGCCCTGTAAGCCGATATAAAATGAAGCTACAACGCGTCAGTGCTACAAGATTACAAGGGTCAATTAAAAGTGGAAAGTCAGAAGCAGCACTTGCCTACTTCAACATACAGTATTATATTTTGTTGCACCTGTTGTGATGAAATGGGAATGTTCTTAATATTTTCTCTGAAAACTGTGTGGGTGCCTCAGTTTCCCCTGCAAGATGCCAACTGAAGGTGTTGGAGACAAAGAGATCAGGTGGCCTCCCTGTCCAGAAGAGACACAGAGGCCAGAGGAGGGAGTGTCAGTTTAGAGCTGGCTGGGGAAATGGGGAGAGACCCAGAACTTGGTTCTGGGCTCCCCACCCCCCAAGATGGACCTGACAGAGGGGTTCTGTTTTCTGTACCAACAAGCTCTGTTTAAACTGTGTTCCCGTCATGTAATAAACCTTCTGTTTTACTGTCTGGCTGAGAGTCACATCTGACTGCGGAGTTGGGGTGCAAGGACCTCTGGTTGCCCCAGGACCAGCCTGGGCAGACTCGCTGTGGAAAGTGCATGGTATGGAAGGGCATGCTGAATGCTCCGAGGTCAGACCAAGGAAGGTGTAAGCTTCTTGCCCTGGAGACAGTATGCTCCAAGAGAGGAGGCTCCCCCAGAGTCCTGACTGGCTTTGTATGGAGTTGTTCCAAAGCATCACAGCATCCCCTTCCACACCGTGCACTTCCCAGAAGTCCGTACAGGCACTGACACTTCCTCCTCCGGCCTTAGTCTCTTTTCAAGGCATTAGGAGGCCACCAGATCTCTCTGTTCTCCAACACTTTCAGTTGGCACCTTGCAGGGGAAACTGATTTGGGAGAAATGAAGTAAAAGCTGCCCAAACCGAGCTTGAGCACTCCTGAATTTTGAGGTGTTCAAATCTGGAAGGCAGGTGCTGGGGGTGGGAGAGGGCTGTGGGCTCCATGATGGAGCATGGCTGCAACTGTCTAGAGCTGCACGGAGCCAGACACGCTGGTCTGAATGGCACAGTAAGCGGTTTGGGGGTTGGAGAAGAGGTAGGGGGTTCAGGGGGGCAGTCAAGGGACAAGGAGCAGGGGGGGTTGGATGGGGCAGAGGTTCGGAGGGGCAGTCAGGGGACAGGCAGCAATTGGATAGGCATGGGAGTCCAGGAGGTTTATCAAGGGACAGGTAGGAGGGTCCTGGGGAAGTTGGGTGGGGTCTCCGGAGGGGGCAGTTGGGGACAAGGAGAAGGGAGGCTTAGATAGAGGCTGAGGTCCCAAGGGGCAGTTAGGGGCAGGGGTTTCGGGAGGGGTAATCGGGGACAAGGACCAGTGGTGCTTAGATAGGGGTGGGGGTCCTGGGGGCAGTTGGGGCAGGCGTCTGGGGAGGGGTCAATCAGCCGCTGGGAGCCCAGAGCTTTAAATCCCAGCCCCGGCTGGGAGTCAGAGGGCTCTGGGCTGCCTGCAACCTCGGGGAGCCCAGAGCCTTTTAAATCCCAGCCACGGCTGGGAGTCAGAGGGCTCTGGGTGGCCCGCTGTGGCGGGGAGCCCAAAGCCCTCTGATTCCCGGCGGCGGCTGGGATTGAAAAGGCTCTGGGCTCCCCACGGTTTCAGGCAGTCCAGAGCCCTCTGACTCCCAGCTGTGGCTGGGATTTAAAAGGCTCTGGGCTCCCGGCGACTGCCGGCAGCCCAGAGCAGGGGAGAATCCTAGCTCCAAATATTGCTGGAGGAGAACCCCTTACTGTGAATATTCCTGGGGCTAAAGCCCCAGGAGCCCATATAAGTTGGCACCCATGGATTGGGTGTAATGGGTTAGGAACCGTGGGGTTGTGTAAATCTAAAAACAAGCAGTGGGGGGCTTACACTGCTTCTTTTCTGAAAATCTCTCAACAGCTCGATGTCTCTCTAGAGGCCTTTGAGAACTTACAGATCGTTAGCCCCGTGGGAGTAAATATATCACGCATCACCTGTTTTTGCTCATGTCTGAGACACAGATCTCAAGAGGAAAATCCAGAAAAGGACAAAATGGAAGAATGAACCAGCTCAGACTCCCTTATGGCAGGGGTCGTGGTGTCCATTTTTACAGTCAGGCGGCTGTAAAAGTTCGTGTTAAATCAGGCGATTAATAAAACGTATTTAAATATGTCAATATGAATGTGTCCCCCTTCATATTTGTGTTAGTAAAAGAGGGTGCCAGTAACAGTCATGTCTACACCGGCAGCTCTGTTAAAGAAAATATATTACACCCCCTGGGAAGTTGGGAGCTTCGGCGGGTGACCCTTCTTTTTCAAGTGGCCAAAAAGCCTCGTCAAATGCTTACACTTTACATAAACCGGCTCAAATACGTTTTAAAAGAAACAAGACCATTGGGTCAGATGTGGATGCGCAATGGCAGGCAGATTCGGTGAAGATGCATCGGTTCTCCAAATGCAACCTAGGTTTTAAGTCCATCTTAACAGTGATAGACATTCTATCCAAATCTGCCTGGGCCTTAGGCCTAAAAGACCAGACACGTGGTGAGGTATCCAAGGCCTTTAAAGCTATTTTCAGCAAAGGTCGCATGCCTCAAAAATTACAAACCGATCGGAGGAAAGAATTTTTAAACAAACCTTTAAGCAGATTGTTAAAGCGGCATGGAGTTCACCAGTTTGTTACTAATAAGGAAGTCAAAGCAGGGGTTGTAGAGGATGTGGAGATATTTTACAGCCCATATCACCTTTTGCTACATTGACGTGTTACCCGAGTTTATAAAGAGTTACAACCAGAGTTTTCACAGAACTCTACGTACCAGACCCGCTGATGTTAGCCCTTCAAATTCTCTGAAGGTATGGAAAACGGTTTACAGAGATGGTTTTAAAATAAACCGGTTGTTGCCTCTTTTAGAAAAGGCGACCATGTGAGACTATTTAAAACCAAAGGAGCTTTTCAAAAAGTTATGAACAGACATTTACCGATGAGATATTCCTTGGGCATGCCTAGCCTTGCTCAACGCGTGCTTCAACAAGCCCAGATGTGTATTTTGCAATGATTTTCATAGCCCTATTACCTAATAAAGCCCCCCAGGTGAGGGGATTAAAGACAATTGATGTTTGGGGTTTGTTTTTAAAAAATAAAAATGACCAATTCAGAAAAAAGGACACAGATTATTATTTTTTTAATAAAAATAATCGCTTGTGAGGTCCCCTAAATAATCCCCCAGAGGGGGATTCCAGTCACCCTCCCTTTTCACAAATATCACGAGTCAGTGTCGTGGTACAGGCACCGCTCTTGCAACCTATCTAGGAGGTTGTATAGTTCTAAGCGGGCAGAAGCGGTGGTGAAACAGGCTATGAAGATGTTGGTATTGCCAGAGACAGAGTACTGGTCTTTTGCGAGCTTCCAAGACACACACGCAGTTTCATCGTCGATAGACTCGCAGGATGAAACCTCGTAACTGGGGGGAAACAGGTACTGAAAGAGTATCAGAGGGGTAGCCGTGTTAGTCTGGATCTGTAAAAGCAGCAAAGAGTCCTGTGGCACCTGATAGACTAACAGACGTATTGGAGCATGAGCTTTCGTGGGTGAATACCCACTTCGTACCCACTTTCAGGTACTGAAAGCGTTCATCAGGGTCTCTCACCATGCAGCTGTTGGGTAGGTTTGTTCTTTGGCCAAATTTACCCCACAGAGAATTTAAAAACAGTTTAGCCATTTGGCATTTAGGGTTTGTCAGTTGGACCGTGTGCTTGATTGTTTGTTTGAACAGTGTGAATTGGGAGGCTTTGTTCCAGGTGGGACCTGAGTGGGCCCGACTGCTATAAAAAGGCAGTCAGCAGCGAAGCAGCTGAGCGGCGAACAGCAGAGGCTAACAGGGCGTTTGCCTGGGATCTGTCCGAGAGGAGGTCCGCTAAGTGCTGCATTGGGGGGCTGTGTTGGTGAGTATCTGAGTGTCTGTTGCCTTCTATGAGGAGATAACCGGCTCTGTGGATGAGGGGAAAGCTGTGGACGTGTTATTCCTTGACTTTAGCAAAGCTTTTGATACGGTCTCCCACAGTATTCTTGCCAGCAAGTTAAAGAAGTCTGAGCTGGATGAATGGACTATAAGCTGGATAGAAAGCTGGCTAGATCGTCGGGCTCAACGGGTAGTGATCAATGGCTCCATGTCTAGTTGGCAGCCGGTTTCAAGCGAAGTGCCCCAAGGGTCGGTCCTGGGGCCGGTTTTTTTCAATACCTTCATTAATGATCTGGAGGATGGTGTGGACTGCACCCTCAGCAAGTTTGCAGATGACAGTAAACTGGGAGGAGTGGTAGATACACTGGAGGGTAGGGATAGGATACAGAGGGACCTAGACAAATTAGAGGACTGGGCCAAAAGAAACCTGATGAGGTTCAACAAAGACAAGTGCAGAGTCCTGCACTTAGGATGGAAGAATCCCATGCACTGTTACAGACTAGGGACCGAATGGCTGGGCAGCAGTTCTGCAGAAAAGGATCTAGGGGTTACAGTGGACCAGAAGCTGGATATGAGTCAACAGTGTGCTCTTGTTGCCAAGAAGGCTAACGGCATTTTGGGCTTTATAAGTGGGGTCTTTCCAGCCCTCCTTTCTTTTAGACCCCCTGAGGATATAGCAGCCACCAGTATTCTGAACAAAGCATCATATTTTCCCCAAATCTTCATCAGTTTTCTGAATGAAGCATCATACTTTTCCCAAACACAAGACTATGGGGAAGCTGTGACGAGCTTATGGTGTTGGGAGAATGGTTTGTCAGTCCTTGGTTTTTTATTCACAACCCCTAGAGCGCGTGCTCCGGATTTGTGAATATGGGCATTTTCGCACACACAGTTTTCTCAGGGCTTGGTGTGGTGGTGGCAGCTGAGGAACTGGAGTTGTGTTTGTGTGGTTGGTTCTCAAAGGCTTTGATAAAGGCATCATCAAGCTGTTGAGAGATTTTCAGAAAAGAAACAGTGTAAGCCCCCCACTGCTTGTTTTTAGATTTACACAACCCCGTGGTTCCTAACCCATTACACCCCATCATCAACCGTCACTTCTTAATCATTCATTTACCTGAGTGATGTATTTTCCATTCACCTTGTCCTCCGGCGACTCCCCCGAGGTGCGTTCGCCTTCCTCCTCTAGAGGAGCGGACAATGAGAGGTGGTCACGATCATTGGGGTGCCTCACGAGGTTTTGGGTTTCGGGTTCCAGCGTATCCATCAACAGCTGAGTCAAAGGGCCCTCGTTGCAACTTTTGCTGATGTAGTGCTTTTCCCACACAAGTCCAAAGGCCTCGGAGTTAAAACAAAGTCTGACGTTCTCACGGGGGTGGTGAAGGAGTCCATGTCTCCATGATCTCCAGAGCACGTGTTCTGGGTAAAAGAGGGCCTCTTCTGCCTCGGTGCTGGGACTTACAGGGTGATGGTACTGCACTCTGACTGCAGAGGGCACTGGGAGGAGTTCTTAGAGGGGTCACAGGACCCGCTCCTGGGGGGGGTCACCCCGCCCTGGAACCCCCCGATTGGTCAAACCTGCTCTCAGGGCTGTCCTATGCAGCCAAAACTCATCGCGATTGGTAGAGGGCAGTGGGAGAAGTTCTTAGAGGGGTCACACGAACCACTTCTGGACGGGTCACACCGGCCCGGAACACCCCGATTGGTCAAATCTCCTCTTGAGGCAGGCCTACGGGGGCGAAACCCATCCTGATTGGTAGAGGGCAGTGGGAGGAGTTCTTAGAGGGGTCACATGACACACTTTGCTTCCGGTCATGTGTCCGCCATGGGTGGGACTTCCAGTGACAGGTGGTTGGGGCTTAAGGGGTCAAGGAGCGGGTTTTGAGGGGTCAAGGGGAGGGGTTAGTGTTTTATTGATGGTAGGGCCCTTATACTACTACCAGACACCCTTGGAGGCCCTTGCCTTCCCAAGGGGTGGCTTTGTAAATTTAGCATCAGGTGTTCTTGACCGAGAGTCCTTGGACATTTGGGACATCACTTTGTTCTGAAGCTTATTGCAGGTTTTCTTGAGGCACATTAACATCCGTTTGAGAATTGTAACTTTGCTTCTTGAAGGGGATGATGTCCTAGCTCTAGAGGCCTTTGGTGACTTTGGGGGAGAACCGTCAGGACTCCCAGTTGTTTTCTCCCCAGCTTGCGAAAGCCCTGTTGTACTTGTAGCAATGGACACCATCTTTGGTTGCTTTCTGGGAGCCGTTTTCCCCATTCCATCCTGCGTCTTTCTCCTGTCTGCTGGAAGGAGCCACACCACTGGCATCTTTTTGTGGTTGGATGATGCTGAGGAGTCTCCTGGAGTCCATCGCTGTGGATTCCATGGGATCTTCCGGCAAGTCAGCACCTGCAGAGCCAGCTGGTCTCTTCCGTCGAAGCTTACTGCAGTTCTTGCAGACACTAATTGGCAGCTGATCCTGAAGAGCTGCGACCACAGTTCCATCGAGCCCATGTGGATCCATGTCGTCTCGAAGACCATGCAGCTCAGCAGATGTCTCCTCCTGAGTTTTCTTACCCTTCATCTTTCCTGGATATGTCTTACGGCACTGCTGGCAGACTGAGACCTGGCCCGCCAAGGGGCGGGAGCTGCTCAACATTTCCATCAGGTGCTTCAGCTGCAGGTCGTGTGCAGCCTGCCCAGCCATGAGAGAGTCAAGGGTGGATCTTGTTAGCTGCTCAGAGCCTGGGGCCTCTGGGGCAACCTGGTGGCTTTGGGGCCTGGGATGATCTGCCCTGCCCTCACCTGCCTGTGCCCCTGGCCCCAGACAAGAGCCTTCTCCCAAGAGAAACTTCCTCTCCATGTGCAGCTCCAGCTTCTCTTCAGTCCCTTTGGTGCCGCTCACACTGGTAAGGGGCTTTCTCAACTCGCTCCTATAGAGGTGGAGTGTGGCTGTGAGCGTCTTCTCTGCTATTGCCATCTCTCTCACGAGGGGAGCATCTCTGTGCGACTCTCTCACCATCTTTGGGAATGCCTCCATTTGGATCTCTGAGCATTTCTGAGCAATGTGTTCCTGCAGCTTGACCACCACCGTGGGCACAAGCCTGGCCAGGATGGCATCAGGGGATGCCATGATCCTGTGGGCCTTTTGAGGCAGGGGTCCAGAGGGGCAGACACATGGCTCCTGGATCGCCTGTGCACGCTGAGGGCTGGTGTTGGATCTGAGGGGCTCCGGGACCTTTGCTGGAAATCCACATTTGGGCCGATCTGTGTCTAATATCAATTGCTGCTTGGTGTCCCGCTCACCCAGCAATGGCTCCCCCGGGATGGGGGTTTGTGGAGCTGGAGGCAGAAGAGCTGTGTGGGGTTTCTGGGGGCTGAGGGGTAAGCCCTGCTCATGCTGGAGTCTCTTTGTGTGCACGTGACAGTCCAGTTCCTCCAGGACTTCACAGCTTAGGAAAGGGACCCTGCTCATGTTGAACTTCACCCTGGGGTCTCTGTCCGGTGGGCGCAGAGCAGGGACGTTAGGGATCATCTTGGCCAGCGACGCTGTGTATGGGGTAGGAGCCCCCAATTGACTCTGCAGATGCTTCTGGCGGATGTTGAAGTCTAAGCCACGGATTGACGTCTGGTCCAGACCCATGGTCTGCTCTCGCCGGTCTCGTCTGCTGTGGGCAGGAGGCCTGGGGAGAGGCTGGGCTTGGATGGGATGAGCGGATCCTTCCCAGCCCCCGACAGGCATGATCTCCCCTGTGTGGCAGAGGGGCTCTGATTGAATCATGGCGGCTTCTCTCAGGGAAAAGGAGCTGGGACTCCAGAGGGGAGAGGTGGTGGATTCCCTAGAGGAGTAGGAGAACTGGCTCGTGGCAGATGTCGACACACTCGGCCTGTGGGAGAGAGCAGACAGGGACAGATGGGACATGGCTCTGCTGAGCAAAGGCAGGGCTTGGGCACAGTAGTGCAATGGGGCAGTGCCTAGGCATGCATTGCACACCACACCCCGACACAAGGACATCAGCTGGGTAACGAAGGACTGAGGGGGGAACTGGCACTCATTTTATCTAGAACGATAACCCTTCGTCACACGCACATGTGCAGCACCTAGCACGATGGGGCCTTGAGCATGATCAGGGATCTACTGCTATTTGACTAGAAAGATTAGCTAACAACAATTGGTTTGGGGGAGGAAGACGTGAGCATGTGGGTGTAACCCTTGCCAGAGGATGTTGTGAAGGCCAAGACTATAAACTATAAAAGGAATTAGATAAATTCATCAATGGCTATTAGCTAAGGTGGGCAGGGATGGTGTCCCTAGCCTCTGTTTGTCTGAAGCTGGGAATGGGCGACAGGGGACGGATCATTTGATGATTCCCTGTTCTGGCCATTCCCTCTGCTGCACTGGCATTGCCCAGTTTTGGAAGACAGGATACTGGCCTAGATGAACCTTTGTCTGACCCAGTCTGGCTGTTCTTATGTTCTTACATTCTAACCCACTGGAAAACTGTCCTGTTCTAATGGCTGATACCCTAGAGGCTAACAACTTACTATTGCTCCCAGTTAATGGAGTTTCTCCGGTGGTGGAGGTCTGTGCTATGGTCCTGAAAGTCCTGGCTGATGACTCGTGTTTAGGGTGTATCACGTGGTGTCCCACTCACTGCCTGTCTGGTGCCTACTCTGGGGATGGGATTAGCTCTCGGTGTCAATGCCCCTTCCAATTGTCGCATGTGGTCACTGTCACTCCCACAATGACCCAGACAGTTTTCCTGTTCACTGCCCCGCCGGTCCATGCCGTGCCCTCGGGGGCTGGTAGGGAAACCTGGGCCCACGCTTCACACTGGGCTCCAGGCCAGGGACCCTCAACCCAGCAGTTCTGGGCTTTCCTCTCCCAGCCTGGACTGCTTCCTACTACTCCTGGTTCCCCTCCTTGCTCTGGGTGCACCAGCTCCAAACACTCCCCCCTCTTCCCAGGGAGGGGCTGCCCTTTCCCAGCCGCAGCCCCTGTCTCTTGCCAGCTTCCTGGCTTTATTGGCCCCGTCTGTTCCTGCCAGCTGAGCCTGCTTGGGATCAATTCCCTGCTCCCCGGCTCTTCCTGCAGGTGCACCCTGTGGAGTTCATGGGCCTGCCTGGCCACCTGAGCCCCTTCCAGTGCTGTGTGGGGTGGACACCCCCTCGCAGGGTGTCACTGGATTGCTTTTTCCTTCAAACACAGCACGGGCAGGTTCTAGACAGTCGCCTGCTGGCAGATATTGCCCTACAGAAGGATTTGATCCTACTCACATCCCCAACTTGTAGTCTCTGCATTTAATTTCTGATCATCCCTCACCTCACTTTCACTGGTATCTCACCTTGGAAGCTAAAGCCTCTTAGGGGCTTTTTCCCTGTTATTTTAGGATCCTGGAGTGTCTGGTTTTCCCTGCTCCCTCCTCTCTACATTCACTCTCCCCTCCCACCCAGACCCCAGTCTGGTGCCCCCTGGTCAGTTGCCTTACGGTATCAGAACTTCATCCAGGTGTCCGGCCACGTACTGTAGATTCCTCTCAACCAGCCTGAGGCGCTGAGCCAAGCGGAGCTTCTCCGGGTGCACAGGGCAGCTTTGCAACAGAGTGAGCAGATAGCTGAGTGCAGGCCCTGCCCTCAGGCCCTCTTTTACCCAGAGGGGAGGCACCGAAAGGCTCCCTGTCCCATTCTCCACTGAGGCAGCCTCCTCCCCTGCAATACCCGGGCCTTGGATGTTCTGGTTTGGGGTTAGCTGGATTGTTAGGTGAGCCCTGTCTAGTGCCGAGGAGGTGAGAGTGTATCCTACTGGCAGCGTGTGTGTCATGTCCCGCCCACGGAAGCTAATCAACATATAGGATAACAGCCTACTATAGCTGCCAACTAATACAGCTACCTCTTCAGCTCTAAGGGGTGTTTTATACTGCAGAGCTGAAGGTCCAGGGTTCAAATCCTGCTGGGGGACTGGAGAAGGGGCCGTTACACAAGTGCTGCTGGATCCCTTTCACCCTTCTCACTGTACCAGAAAGCCCAGCTTTCCTCCTGATCTGTCCACCTCACCTGCACGGGGCTGCTCTAGGAAAACATTTTCTCCCCCTCTTGGGAGGGGAGGATGGTCCAGTCCAGTCGACATAATCTACCCCCCACCACCACTGCCCCAGGTTAAATGAACTGTATGATGCGTGGGGGTGGATTAGAGATGGCAACTTCTGCTGGGTGGGAATGAATTGCAGGAGTCTAAAGGAGAAGAGTTCCTTGAGTGGTACATAGGTCGGGGCAGGGGAGGGATTACTCGGGTGGGGATGAATTGCATGACGCTAAAGGAGAGGACTGACCCACTGCAGATTGATGGAGGGGGGCATTGCTTACCATGTCTCTAGGGATGCACCAGCCTCCTCCAGCTCTTCCTCACAGCACCCAAAAGCTGCCAGAAGTGAGACATAATGGAGACATTGAGCTGCTTGGGCACTCGTTGCTTCCTAGCACCCTAGAGCCCCAGATTTCAGGGGCAGCCTGTGAACGGAGCCCCAGCCAGTGCCTCTGCAGGACTCTGGGCACGACTAAGCCTTCGCAGGAAGAGGGGAGGCAGGTGGGGGAATAGACCCTATTTCTCTGCTTTGCATGGGGCCTGAGTCTGCCACCGCAGCTGTGGGGTCAGGGGCTGCTTACCTTTTGGTTTCTGCTTTTTCTTTCGGTGTGTCCTCTTCCTCCGAAGAGCCTGCCACACACAGAGAAAGCAGCAGGGTTAGAAGAGAACTCCTCAATAAACCTGAGAGAACAATGGGCCAGAGGGGATTGCCATGTGGGGCCAGGGGGAAGTTTTTCTTTGCGGAAGAGTATTGCACTATGAGGCCTCCTGGGTAGGCATTGTGCTTTCCTGTGATGCAGACAATGTAGGGCACACAGCACAACCCATAACAGGGGTCACTGGAACAATCCAGGGGTTGGAGAAACAGGGATTGCTGGTACCCGGAGCCTGCAGAGTTTATAAGCATTGAAGTTGAGAGCCTGCAAAGTTTTCTCTCCTGCAGAGATGACAAAACTCGGCAGGTTTTAGGATTGCAGGGTATGCAACTAACCCCAGATACCATGCACGGAATTCAGACCTTGGGGGAGATATCTGACCTCTGGACAACATTGTTTCCTAGATACATATTTAGGGAATGCATGCTATCGGGGTTTTATCTGCATGCATTTGGGATGGCCATGCTACTCCTGAGTGGTGAAGCCATGAATGGGTTATGCAAATGCACCCAAACAAGTGCTGATATAACCCCAATATCATCCTTAAACGGCAGCTCTTTTACACCAAACAACAACAACAACAACAGTTTGGCATGAGTTCAGCCCACTTGCCTGGGAGCTGCAAAGTTTCTTGACGGTAAACCGCACTGCTTGCAGCTTAACTAGCCAGGTATTCCTTTCCCAGGCTAGATCTTTCTCGCCTGGGCTCAGCCCCTGTCCCCCTCCCCCACAGTTTAGTTCCTTTATTTCTCCAGGTGTTTTCAGCAGTCTTCCTTTTGGGGCAGCGAGGTGGTGGAGAAGAGCCTAGATTAACTCCCTTCCAAGCCTTAAAATAGGATTTGGCTATGACAGGAATCCTTTGTCTCCCAGTTTGACCCCTCACTCTCTCCTAATGGAAAAACACCGCCAGTCCCAAATGATGTCCATCTGAGGGAACTGAGATTGTTTAGTCCGCAGAAGAGAAGAATGTGGGGGGGGGGGATTTGATAGCCACTTTCAACTACCTGAAAGGGGGTTCCAAAGAGGATGGATCTAGACTGTTCTCAGTGGTGGCAGATGACAGAACAAGGAGCAATGGTCTCAAGTTGAATGGGGGAGGTTTAGGTTGGATATTAGGATAAAACTTTTTCACTATGAGGGTGGTGAAGCACTGGAAGGGGTTACCTAGGGAGGTGGTGGAATCTCCTTCCTTAGAGGTTTTTAAGGGCAGTCTTGACAAAGCCCTGGCTGGGATGATTTAGTTGGGAATTGGTCCTGCTTTGAGCAGGGGGTTGGACTAGATACCTCCTGAGGTCCCTTCCAGCCCTGGCCTTCTATGATTCTATGAGGTGACATGATCACATGATGCTGCAGTGTCAAAGCAGCATCCCAGGAAACTTCTCAGGAAGGAGGAAGATTAGTATCTTCCAAGTCCTATTGTCCTTCCTAATGGCCCATCCAGGCTGATTGCCCACTGTTTGGGGGCATTCCCCCGGTGCAAGCACTTTTGTAATTGATACAGAGCCCATATTCCTTGCTACAGATACAGAAATGATACATCCATACAGATAGGATAATCCCGTTCAGTAAATCAGAACTTTTCCAATGATATCTCACATAACCCATCTTGCATAAAACATACCTTAGTTATGCCATATTCATAGAACAATATTTCTATGAAGAATATGGGGCGTAATGTCACAGGGGTGAAGAAGCATGTGGACAAGGGCGATCCAGTGGATATAGTGTACCTGAACTTTCAGAAAGCCCTTAACAAGTTCCCTCATCAAAGGTTCTTAAGCAAAGTAAGTTGTCATGGAATAAGAGGGAAGGTCTTCACATGGACCAATAACTGGTTTAAAGATAGGAAACCAAAGGTAGGAATAAATGGTGAGTTTATGAAGAGAGATAAATAGCAAGGTCCCCCAAGGATCTGTACTGGGACCAGAGATGTTCAACATATGCATAAATGATCTAGAAAAGGGGGGAAACAGTGAAGTGGCCAGATTTGCAGATGATACAAAACTAAAGATCGTGAAATCCAAATCTGAATAGGCCCTCCTTGTTCCCAGATGTATAACTCTGTGTTGGGCTGTGTGAAAATGCATTTTGTTTGAATGGGCCCCATTTGCCAAACCAACTCTCCGGAACTCTCTGTATGACTGCCCTGTCCTCATCGTTATTTACCATTCTGCCAATCTTTGTGTCATCAGGACATTTTTATCAGTAGCAATTTTGTATTTAATTCCAAGTCATTGAAAAAATGTTGAATAGCCTCAGACCTAGTACTGATCCCTGCAGAGCCCCATTAGAAAAACCCACATTCGAGGAGCCCTTTGACAATTACTTTTAAGATCGGTCAGTTAGCCATTAGCCTGTTCTCAATCCCTTTAACCTCTGCTCCATTGATATTGTATAGTGCTGATTTTTAATCCAAATATCCTGCAGTACTTGTATGCATAAACAGGGGAATCTCAAGTTGGAGGAGAGAGGATATTTGACCTCTGTATTTGGCACTGGTGCAACCAGTGCTGGAATCCTGTGTCCAGTTCTGGTGTCTAACATTCAAGAAGGATGTTGATAAATTGGAGAGGGTTCAGAGAAGAGCCATAAGAATGATTAAAGGATTAGAAAACATGCCTTGTAGTGATTGACTGAGCTCCTAAAGTCTATGTCGCTTAAAGAGGTTAAGGGTGGTTTGAGGAAAAGTCTATAAATACCTCCCCGGGGAAGAAACAATTACAAATGGGCTCTTCAATCTAGCAGAGAAAGTTCTAACATGTCCAATGGCTGGAAGTTGAAACTAGACAAATTCAGACTGGAAAGAAGACGTCCATTTTTAACAGTGAGAGGAATTAACCATTGGAACAATTGACCAAGATCATGGTGGATTGATTCTCCATCACTGGCAATTTTTAAAATCAAGATTGGACATTTTAATAAAAGGTATGCAGTAGGCATTATTGTGTGGAAGTTCTTTGGCCTGCGTTAGACAGGAGGGTCAGACTAGAAGATCCCAATGGGCCAATCTTGCCTTGGAATCTATGAAAAACAACACCTTACACAAGTCTAAGTTTGTCACATCTATGTTTGACATGGCCCATTTTCCATAAAACGTTGTTAACCTGCTTTAAATATATTCCCGTCCTTTAATTCTTTATTGATTGATTCCCATATCAGTTTGATCCGAGCCTGCTGATTGAATAATACTTATGTTTGGTTCCTGCATTCAGCTGGCATCAATCCAGCTTTTCTATCTCTCTAGGAGTCTCACTTACCTCAGATCTGGCGAGCCTCAGCACAGCATAAAAGACTACAAAGAGCAGATAGAGGAGGAGTGAACTCATTTCCCCGGGCTCAGGCACTAAGACACTCTCAACACAGGCACTCTCAAAGCAGCAACAAGTACCCAGGCTACACCTGAGGGCAGGTTGCTGCTCTGGCATCAGGCAGGCGCTGATGTCATCTCTAGATCACAGTGGGGTTGGCCTCCTGCAATCTCCCTCTAGTCTGTGAGGTGTCAATGCCGTACTTAGATCAGGAGATGGGATGGGGCAACTGCCCAAGTGGGCTGAGCTCAGCATAAGGCAGGAGAGAGGGCATCGGGTTTCCCAGGAAAACCCTGGGTGTTTTCCGAGCTCTATGACTCTCAAGCCCTTAGGCAAGGGATATTTTTTCCCTACTTGTGGGAACTCCTAAAACCCTTGTGACTGAGGCAGAATCTCCCAGCCTGAAGTGAGAAGCAGCCCTGAAGTGATTCTCTAGTGCTACCAGTGCAGAAAAACATTCATGGTATCACCAGCCCAAGCATTCCAACACCATGAGCTGGGCCCCACCAAAATCATGAGATTGGCTTCAAAATAATGAGATCTTCCAAAAACATTCATCTGGGGACCTCTTCATTTGCCTTCTGGTATCTGAGCCGCTAGGGTGCACTCAATTCATGTTCTCCACCTTCTCTTTGCAACCACGGGGGCTTAAAATTGGCTAACAAATAAAATAAAATAAAGAGCAGAGATTCTCAGATAAATCACTTGACTCCAGCGGTGGGCGCTTTAAGAAAAGCACCCTATATCATAAGATAATAAAGAGCCCTAACTCCTATCTAACATGTTCAATCAGTAGATCTCAAAGCACGTTACAAAGGAGGTCTGTAGCATTAGCCCCCTTTTCGAGATGGGAAATTGAGGCACAGAGAAGAGCAGTGACTTGCCTACGGTCACCCAGGAAAACAATAGCAGAGCCAGGACTAGCACTTAAGTCTCCTGAGTTCCATCTAGTGCTCTATCCACTAGGCCACAATGCATTTGAAGTAAGGGGTCATAGTCAATACATTCCTGTAGCGGTTATTTTGGGCTCTTCCAATACCATTGTTATTGAAGTGAAGGGAAATAACTGGCCAGAGCCGGCTTAGTGCCAGGGGTGCCAGGAACCCTGGGACCACGAGGGAGAGCCCTGGCATTTCGAGCACTAGCCGGTGGTCGGAGCAGTAAGGAACAACCAATGAATGGAGCCACGAGCTCTGTCTGTTGCCCTGTCTCTCTCTGTGGATGTGCCCCGTCAGCCCAACAGGGCCTGGTCAGAACAGGGGCCCTCGGGCCCTCCCACCCTCCCTTCCATGGCGCTGTGTCCAGGCAAGCTCTGCTGAGAGCGCAGGACGGCTTGGGGCTGGCGGGGTTGGGGAGGGTCCTCCTACCATCCTGCGTCTCCAGGAGAAGCTGTGCTGCGTCGCCATGGCCACCCAGATGAACAGGACCAGAAGGACGCAGGTGTATATCACCCAGGAGCTGTGCCAGCAGGCACAGAACCAGCTCTGCAGGATCCCCACTCCAGCGTCAAACATGCTGGGAAGGACGGTCTGGACGCGCACTGGGGATGGAGATGCTACACTCCCTGCTGCTGCTGCGGCTGGATCTCTCCTGAGAGGCTGTTTGGTCCAGTGACGCATCATAAAGGGCCAGGACCAGGCAGGCCCTGACATCACAAAAGGACTGCAGGCATCAGAGGTGGGCAAGACCCTGGCTCCCTGCAGTCCCTCCCCAGCACCCCATGAAGGTACTTAGAGACTGTGACTGAGTCACCCCGTAACCTTCTCTTCATTAAGCAAAAGAGATTGAGCTCCTGAGTCTCTCACTAGGCGGCAGGGTTTCTAACCTTTGAATCAGTCTTGAGGCTTTTTTCTGACTTCTCTTTCATTGAGAACATCCTTCTGGAAGGGCATTCACCAGCATAAGCCCTTGGAGAATGGCATTAAATTGGAGTAACACCACAGTGAATCAGGCAGGCGCTGTGAGGCTCTGGATGGGACTGGTCCCCAGACCGGGTGTCTGTCTGTCAACATCCACCAGATGTTGGCAGCCTCTTTTTTTAAACTTGGGAGTGGAATTGGCCCTCCACCCTTGGAGATGCCCTACTGAGCATATGTGACCCAAAGCACCCTCTAGTCACACCCTCCATGCGATGGTAATAATCTTTGTACGAAATATGCCTTGAGAGGTACCATTTGAAAACTAACAACTCTCTGGTCAATAAGATCATGATGCAACATTACACAGAGAGTGATGAGTTCCCCCTGTAGGACATTACTTGTGAAAACCCGACAGCCCCTCCTAGGCAACCGCTGTTAAAGAGGTCTGTCCTAAACAAAGGAATGGGGGGTTATATAAGCAGCAAACAGGGTCATCAAGACAGCAGGGGAAGGAGATGGTAGTGAACAGAGCAATTTACATTTCAGCAAACACAAGTAGTGGGGTGGGGTGGGGGGGGAAGAAGAGCACATGGAATGTTGACAGACCCTGGCTGTTGGCAGGGAGGATCAAACCTGGGATCTCTGGGGCTTAGTGCCCGATCCTCTACTGCATGAGCTAAAAGCCAACTGTCTCTTAGCTAATGCTGTAGCACAGACTCATTTTATGGTCTTGGTGCCACTAGATGGGACAGGACACCACACCCAGGAGGTGTGTGGGTTACACACGGACAGTGATGAGCTGCCAAAATCTTAACTACCGGTTCCCTACCGGGTCCTTCAGTTGCTCCGGGTCTTCAGCAGCACTTCGGCGGTGGGTCCTTCAGTGCCACCGAAGACTCGGAGCGAGTGAAGGACCCGCCGCCAAAGTGCCACCGGGGGAGCTATGCTTCTTTAGGGGACCAGGAGCTGTGGATTCTCCTGCTCCACCTGGCACTTCTGCTGGAGATTGAGGTCGGGCATAGGGGCTGCCCCTGCTGCCCCACGGCTTCTTCCAGGGCTGGGGTTGGGGCAACATTGCCCCACCCACTGGGCAGAAGCTGCCTCCCCCCCCCGTTGACTGTGGCTCCTCAGCCTGGGTTTGTAGTCACAGTGGCTAATCCACCACTGAGGGGGAGACGATGATGAAATCAAGTGTTGCACTTAAGCTATGAGCAGTTATTTGCAAAGCCATTCAGTAATTATAAGGCATATGCATATCAAAGGCATCTATATACAGTATGGTTCATAATGCCTTGAGCACAAGGGGGGAATTTCAGTGTATTTTATTTTTTTTAAATTAGAAATGATTGCTCAGTGAGCATATAGCGATTGTTGTTGGTGCTTGCAGCAGACTAGATAACATACTTAAGAAGGAAGCGGAGTCATAGGGTTTTCTGGTAAAATTTATACTCCTTTCTCATATAACTGCACAGTGTATTTGTTGCACCACCAGCATAGATAGTGTGACAAAGTTCCTCCTCTACCTTGGTGGGTCCGGCACTTATTGGCAGATTTGTTCACCTCAGAGATGTTCCCCTCTGGTGGAACCCAAAGTCTGGGTCAACCCCTCCTGTGTCTGATCAGGAATTGGGAGGTTTGGGGGGGAACCCGAGCCCTCCCTCTACTCCAGGTTCCAGCCCAGGGCCCTATGGATTGCAGCTGGCTATAGTGCCTCCTGTAACAGCTGCATGACAGCTACAACTCCCTGGGCTACTTCCCCATGGCTTCCTCCCAACACCTTCTTTATCCTCACCACGGGACCTTCCTTCTGGTGTCCGATAACACTTGTACTCCTTAGTCCTCTAGCAGCACACCCTCTCGGCTCTTTGCACCTCTTGCTCCTGGCACGCACACCACAAACTGAAGTGAGCTCCTTTTTAAACCCAGGTGCCCTGATTAGCCTGCCTTGACTGGCTGCAGGTGTTCTAATCAGCCTGTCGGCCTGAATTGGGTCTAGCAGGTTCCTGATTACTCTAGTGCAGCTCCTGCTCTGGTCACTCAGGGAACAGAAAACTACTCATCCAGTGACCAGTATATTTGCCCTCTGCCAGACTCCTGGACCCCACTGCTCTGGGTCTGTCACAATAGCAAAGGAGATTTTCTGGAAAAGTTGAATAAAAACTAGAGATCCCAATCCCGGTCCCACTGAAGGTAAGCTTAACACTCCAAATAATCCTGGTGTTGGGACATCAGGACCATCATGTACAGGCTCAAGTTTCCAGTGTAATGTGTCAGTATTATCTGAAAGAAGAAAAAAAAAGTATTCCTTGCCTTCCAAAGAAAAGTTGACAGCAAATTGACGCCGGTTCAGTCTGCCTGCTTTATTCATTCCTTCAGGATATGTGCTACTCCTTAAATATGTCAAAACATTTGTAATTTTTTTCCTCAAAAGCTTTCCCTGAGAATTGTTTACAAGAGAAGACAATTACTTAAGTGGAAACATGGAGTATCAATTCATATAAGACCAGTGGTGAGCTGCAGCCCCAGGTCAATATACACGTCAGATCTTACCCACAAATCATACTGTTGCCAATCCTTTAGAATCTAAAATCTAAAGGTTTATTCATAAAAGGAAAATATCTAGATGAGAGCTAGAATCGGTTAAATGGAATCAATTACATACAGTAATGGGAAAGTTCTTGGTTCAAGCTTGTAGCAGCGATGAAATAAACTGCAGGTTTAAATCAAGTCTCTGGAGTACCTCCCCCGCTGGGATGGGTCATCAGTCCCTTGCGTGGAGCTTCAAATAGTAGCAAACTCCCTCCAGAGGTAAGAAGCAGGATTGAAGACAAGATGGAGATGAGGCATCAGCCTTATATAGGCTTTTCCAGGTGTAAGAACCTCTTTGTCCTTACTGTGGAAAATTACAGCAAAATGGAGTCTGGAGTCACATGTGCCAGTCCCTGCATACTTTGCTGAGTCACAAGGTGTGTCTGCCTTCTCTCCATGGGTCAATTGTGTAGCTGATGGTCCTTAATGGGCTATCAAGCAGGCTAGGCAGAGCTTACACCAACTTGTCTGGGATGTTTCCCAGAAGCACATCACCAACTTCAAATACAGACAGTATATATAACTTCAACTAAAAATGATACATGCACACAGACAGCATAATCATAACCAGCAACCCACAACCTGGTCTTAGACACCTTTTATGACCCCCTTTACTTAAGATTTGGTGCCACTACAGGACCTTGGTTGCAACCCATGTTCTATATGGTCCCAATTTATATCAATAACGTCACAGGGACCCTCTCCAAACCCCTAATCATTTTAGTTGCCCTTTTCTGAACCTTTTCTAGTGCTAGAATATCTTTTTTGAGGTGAGGAGACCACATCTGTACACAGTATTCGAGATGTGGGCGTACCATGGATTTATATAAGGGCAATAAGATATTCTCAGTCTTATTCCCTATCCCCTTTTTAATGATTCCTAACATCCTGTTTGCTTCTTTGACCACCTCTGCACACTGCGTGGACATCTTCAGAGAACTATCCACAATGACTCCAAGTTCTTTTTCCTGACTCGTTGTAGCTAAATTAGCCCCCATCATATTGTATGTATCATTCATTCATTCATGCCCATCACCCCAACCGGGGTATGGGCCGCCAACCACAGATCTCCATAGTCTTCTATCCTGGGCCATTCGCTCTAGCTGGTTCCAGGTATAGCCCATTTTTTTGCTATCAACCTGAAGGTCGCGTCGCCAGGTATTTCTTGGCCCCCCACAAAACCCCATGCCTTGGGGGTTCCACTGCAGTGCCTGTCTGGTGATGTTGGTTGGCTGCTTGCGTAGTGTATGTCCTATCCAGCCCCACCTTCTCCTTCTAATTTCTTCCTCTGCTGGGAGTTGATGGGTCCTCTCCAAGAGGTGGATGTTACTGATGGTGTCTGGCCAGCGGATCTGGAGAATCCTTCTGAGGCAGCTATTAATGAAGGTCTGGATCTTCCTGGTGGTTGTTTTGGTTGTCCTCCAGGTTTCAGCTCCATACAGTAAGACTGATTTCACGTTGGAGTTGAACAGTCGAATCTTTATTGTCAAAGACAGCTCTGAGCTCCAGATGTTCTTGAGCTGTAAGAAGGCTGCTCTTGCCTTACCAATCCTTACTTTGATGTCTGCGTCTGTGCCACCCTGCTGGTCGAAAATGCTACCTAGGTAGGTGAAGGACTGCACTTCTTCCAGGGGGCTTCCATTCAGTGTGACTGGGTCGTTGCTGATGGAATTGATCCTAAGGATCTTGGTCTTGTCCTTGTGGATGTTGTGGCCAACCTGTGATGACGTGGCTGCCACTACGTTGGTCTTCTCTTGCATCTGCTGTTTACTGTGCGAAAGGAGTGCAAGGTCGTCGGCAAAGTCCAGGTCATCAAGCTGGGTCCACAATGACCATTGGATTCCATTCCTACGCTTGTAAGTGGATGTCTTCATAATCCAATCGATGACGAGAAGAAAGAGAAGTGGTGACAACAAGCATCCTTGTCTGACTCCGGTTCGCACCTGGAAGCTGTTTGTGAGCTGCCCTCCATGGATCACTCTACAGTGTATGCCGTCATATGAATTCTTGATCAGGTTGACCACCTTTGCTGGGATGCCATAGTGCCGAAGGAGCTTCCAGAGGGTCTCTCGATCCACGCTATCGAATGCTTTCTCATAGTCAACAAAGTTGATGTACAACGAGGAGTTCCACTCCATAGACTGCTCGACTATGATGCGGAGCGTTGCTATCTGGTCCGTGCATGATCTGTTCTGCCGGAAACCTGCCTGTTCATCTCGTAGCTGTGGATCGACGGCATCCTTCATTCTCTCTAAGAGGACTCGGTTGAAGACCTTCCTGGCACCGACAGGAGTGATTCCTCTATAGTTGGCATAGTTGCTGAGGTCTCCTTTCTTGGGGATTTTGATGAGATAGCCCTCTTTCCAGTCAGCCGGAATCACTTCTTCTTCCCATATTTTCTCAAAGAGGGGGTACAGCATTTCCACTGAAGCATCCAGGTCTGCTTTCAGGGCCTCTGCTGGGATATCGCCAGGTCCAGCCCTTCCTGTTCTTCATCATGGTGATGGCTTTTCTGATCTCATCTCTGGTTGGTTTATCGCAATTGATTGGGAGGTCCTCGTTGGCTGGGTCGATGTCTGGTGGATTTGGTGGTGCTGGTCTGTTCAGGAGTTCCTCAAAGTGCTCCGCCCATCTGTTCATCTGTAGTTCTATTCCTGTTATAGACTTTCCTGCTTGTCTTTAACGGGACGTTCTGGCTTGCTGAACTTTCCAGACAGTCGCTTAGTATCGTACAGCTGTTTCATGTTACCGCTGTATGCTGCCTGCTCTGCTTCTGCTGCCAGTCCATCCACATAATCTCTCTTGTCCTTCCTAATATTCCTCTTCACTGCTCTGTGGGCTTCAGCATGCTCTTTTTGAGCTTTGGCCTTTGCTGCTCTAGTCCTGCTGTTGTTGACTGCTGCCTTCTTCTTCTTTCTGTCTTCTATCTTTGTCAAGGACTCTGCTGTGATCCACTCTTTCTGCTGGTGTTTCTTAATTCCAAGCACTTCCTGGCATGCTGACCTAAGTGTGTCTCTCACTTTCTGCCATCTGTTGAGTACACTGTCTTCCTCTTCCTCAGACCGATCCTGTAGTACTGAAAACGTATTCTTCAGCGTCAATCCAAAATCTTCCTTGGTCTTATGGTCCTTCAGAAGGTTGACGTTGTACTTCGCTCTTCTGTCTGACGCGTCTATCCAGTTCTTCTTCAGCTTCAGCTTCAATCTGGCCACCACTAAGTGATGGTCGGACGCCACGTCTGCTCCTCTTCTAACTCTAACGTCCTGCAAGGATCTTCTGAACTTCTTGCTAATGCAGACATGGTCGATCTGGTTTTCTGTCATGCCTGCTGGCGATACCCAGGTACTCTTGTGGATCCGCTTGTGAGGAAAGATGCTGCCTCCTATGACCAGGTTGTTAAGTGCACACAGATCCACAAATCTCTCTCCATTCTCACTCATCTCTCCCAGAGCATGGGTCCCCATGACTTGTTCGTATCCTGTGTTATCAGGTCCAATTTGGCATTAAAGTCTCCCATAAGGATGGTAATGTCTTTGTCTGGGAGAGTCTCTAATATTTTCTGGAGTCTGTTGTAAAAGTAGTCTTTGTCCTCCTCTTCACTGTCATTGGTTGAGCGTAGCACTGCACAACATTCATCTTAATCCTCTTCATTTTAGTTCTGAAGGATGCTGTGATGATCCTGGGACCATGTGCCTCCCAACCAATCAGTGCTCTCTGTGCCTGCTTGGACAACATGAAGCCTACTCCCTGTGTGTGGTGTGCGCTCTCTTCATGTCCTGAATACAGCAACAGCTCTCCTGTCAACAGTCGTCCTCTGTCCAGCTTGCGCCCATCTTGTCTCGCTAATGCCTAGTAGGGTCAGGTTGTTGCTCCTCATCTCTGCTGCAACCTGCCGCTCTTTCTGACTCGTACATGGTCCTCACGTTCCATGTGCCGATGGTAATCCTCCTGGCTGCAAGAAGGGTGATCGGCTTAGTGGCTTCCTTGCGGCTTTCACCACCCAGCGTCATGCATCTTCGAGTTGAAGACCCTTCTTTTTCTAGCCTAAAAGTCTCTGTTAACTCTATTGTTGGCGTTTCTGTAGCAAGCTGATTTTTACAGGGTGGAGTTGCTAGCCCCACGCCCAACCCTCCTCCTTTACCCTGACTTGGGACAGGCAGATGGCCCCAAAGGACCTCTCTGGTGGAGTTATTGTATGTATAGTTGGGGTTATTTTTTCCAATGTGCATTACTTTACATTTATCCACATTAAATTTCATTTGCCATTTTGTTGCCCAATCACTTAGTTTTGTGAGATCTTTTTGAAGTGCTTCACAATCTGCTTTGGTCTTAATTATCTTGAGCAGTTTAGTATCATCTGCAAACTTTGCCACCTCACTGTTTACCCCTTTCTCTAGATCATTTATGAATAAATTGAATAGGATTGGTCCTAGGACTGACCCTTGGGGAACACCACTAGTTACCCCTCTCCATTCTGAGAATTTACCATTAATTCCTACCCTTTGTTCCCTGTCTTTTAACCAGTTCTCAGTCCATGAAAGGACCTTGCCTTTTATCCCATGACAGCTTAATTTACATAAGAGCCTTTGGTGAGGGACCTTGTCAAAGGCTTTCTGGAAATCTAAGTAGGGATTTCCTACTTAGGAATCCCCTACACCGGATCCCCCTTGTCCACATGTTTGTTGACCCCTTCAAAGAACTCCAATAGATTAGTAAGACATGATTTCCCTTTACAGAACCATGTTGACTACTGCTCAACAATTTGTTTTTCTATGTGTCTGACAATTTTATTCTTGACTATTGTTTCAACTAATTTGCCTGGTACCGATGTTAGACTTACCGGTCTGTAATTGCCGGGATCACCTCTAGAGCCCTTTTTAAATATTGGCATTACATTAGCTAACTTCCAATCATTGGGTACCGAAGCTGATTTAAAGGACAGGTTACAAACCTTAGTTAATAGTTCCGCAACTTCACATTTGAGTTCTTTCAGAACTCTTGGGTGAATGCCATCTGGTCCCGGTGACTTGTTAATGTTGAGTTTATCAATTATTTCCGAAACCTCCTCTAGTGACACTTCAATCTGTGACAGTTCCTCAGATTTGTCACCTACAAAAGCCAGCTCAGGTTTGGGAATCTCCCTAACATCCTCAGCCGTGAAGACTGAAGCAAAGAATCCATTTAGTTTCTCCGCAATGACTTTATCGTCTTTAAGCACTCCTTTTGTATCTCGATCATCCAGGGGCCCCACTGGTTGTTTAGCTGGCTTCCTGCTTCTGATGTACTTAAAAAACATTTTGTTATTACCTTTGGAGTTTTTGGCTAGCCGTTCTTCGAACTCCTCTTTGGCTTTTCTTATTACACTCTTGCACTTAAGTTGGCAGTTTTTGTGCTCCTTTCTATTTGCCTCACTAGGATTTGACTTCCACTTTTTAAAGGAAGCCTTTTTATCTCTCACTGCTTCTTTTACATGGTTGTTAAGCCACGGTGGCTCTTTTTTAGTTCTTTTACTGTGTTTCTTAATTTGGGGTATACATTGAAGTTGGGCCTCTATTATGGTGTCTTTAAAAAGGGCCCACACAACTTGCAGGGATTTCACTTTAGTCACTATGCCTTTTAACCAGTGATGAGCTGCCAAAATCATAACAACCGGTTCCCTCCTCACCCCAGGAGGGATCATGCCCCCCCCCCCGGACTCCTGCCCCAACCAACCCCCCGCATTCCTTGATGCCCCCCCACCCCAGGGACCCCTGCCACATCCACCCCCCTTCCCTGTACCCTGAGTACCCTCCGCCGCCCCATCCAACCCCTCCTCTCATTCCTGATGGCTCCCAGGACCCCTGCCCCATCCAACCACCCTTCTCTCTGTCCCCTGACTGCCCCTGGAACCCTGGCCCCTGACTGCCTCCCACCGCCCCATCCAACCCCTGATCCTTTCTGACTGCCCCACCAGGACCCGTGCCCCGATTCAATCCCCTGTTCCTGCCCTCTGACCCCCACCCCAAACTCCCTACCCTCTCCAACACCCTCCCTGCCCCTTACCGGGCGGCGCTACAGTCCGGCCGCTGGAGCCGGAGCCCGGTACGCGGGCCGGGACAGGAGTCGCGCGCCGGAGCCGGAGGATGTGGCGGAGCCCGCGGACGGCTGGCCGGGTGGAGCCAGGGAGGGCCGCGCCAGAGCTGGCCCGGGGCCACATCCAGACCCACGCTGCCGGAGTCCGGCCCCGTGGCAAAACAGCAGGGGTGGCTGGAGCCACAGGGCCAGGCCGGGCCGGAGCTGGGGGGCCATGTCCAGAGCCTGGCATCCGGGTAGGTGGGGGCACGGCGGGCCAGGGGGATGCGGCTGAAGCCGGGCGGCCGGGCACGTGGGGCCGGGGGATGCGGCTGGGGAGGGGACGCGGGCTGGGCAGGGTCACGGCTGGGAACGCGGGCCGGGCAGGGTTGCGCCGGGTACAGGGGAACGCGGGCCGGGGGTGCCGCTGCTGGGGCCAGGGAGGGTCGGGACGCGGGACGGGGCCGCGCCGGGGACGGGTGGCTGGGGCCGGGGTGGTCGTGGCCGGGGATGGGCGGGGACGCGGAGCCGGGCCGGGGGCCTGGGAGGGTCGGGACGCGGGCTGGGCGGCCGGGACGCAGAACTGGGAGGGTCGGGGCCGGGAAGGGCCGCGGCCGGGAGGCGGACGGGCGGCCAGGACGGGCCGTGGCTGGAGACCGCCAGGGCACACGGCCCCCTAGTTTCCTACCTCAGCGCCATCTTCCTGGGCCGGGAGCCTGCTTGCTTCTCAGCCTCCCAGGCTTCCCGCGAACAGCGGATTCGCGGGAAGCAGGGGAGGAGAAGCAAGGAGGAGCATTCATGGCAGGAGGTGTAGGCAGAGCTGAGGTGAGCTGGGGCCGGACAGCAGGGAGCGCTTGTTAAATTTAAATGCCCTTTTAGAACCAGTTTGTCCCACCGGGAACAACCGGTTCTAAAAGGGCTTCTAAATTTAACAACCGGTTCGCGTGAACCGGTGCGAACCAGCTGCAGCTCACCACTGCTTTTAACTTTTGTTTAACTAACCCCCTCATTTTTGTATAGTTCCCCCTTTTGAAATTAAATGCCACAGTGTTGGGCTGTTGAGGTGTTCTTCCCACCACAGGGATGTTGAATGCTGTTGTATTATGGTCACTATTTCCAAGCGGTCCTGCTATAGTTACCTCTTGGACCAGCTCCTGCGCTCCACTCAGGATTAAATCTAGAGTCGCCTCTCCCCTTGTGGGTTCCCGTACCAGCTGCTCCATGAAGCAGTCATTTAAAGTATCGAGAAATTTTATCTCTGCATTTCATCCTGAAGTGAAATGTTCCCAGTCAATATGGGGATAATTGAAATCCCCACTATTATTGGGTTCTTAATTTTGATAGCCTCTAATTTCCTTAGCATTTCATCATCACTATCACTGCCCTGGTCAGGTGGTCGATAATAGATCCCTAATGTTATATCCTTATTAGAGCATGAAATTACTATCCATAGAGATTCTATGGAACATGTGGATTCACTTAAGATTTTTACTTCATCTGATTCTACACTTTCTTTCACATATATTGCCACTCCCCTCCCCCCCGACCTATTCTGTCCTGACATATTTTGTACCCCAGAATGATTGTGTTCCATTGATTGTTCTCAGTCCACCAGGTTTCTGTGATGCCTATTATATCAATATCTTCCTTTATCATGAGGCACTCTAGTTCACCCATCTTATTATTTAGACTTCTAGCATTTGTGTACAAGCACTTTAAAAACTTGTCCCTGTTTATTTGTCTTCCCTTTCTGATGTGCCAGATTCTTTTTATGTGACAGTTTATCATCTGACCTGGCCCTTACATAATACTCTTCCCTCCTCTGCTCCTGGCTATAACCTGGAGATTCTCTATCATCAGACTCTGCCCTAAGAGAAGTCTGTGTCCGATCCACATGCTCCTCTGCAGCAGTCGGCTTTCCCCCCATCTCCTGGTTTAAAACTGTTCTGCAACCTTTTTAATGTTTAGTATCAGAGGGGTAGCCGTGTTAGTCTGGTTCTGTAAAAGCAGCAAAGAATCCTGTGGCACCTTATAGACTAACAGACGTTTTGCAGCATGAGCTGTCGTGGGTGAATACCCACTTCTTCGGATGCAAAGTGGGTGAATACCCAGTTCTTTTGCATCCGAAGAAGTGGGTATTCACCCACGAAAGCTCATGCTGCAAAACGTCTGTTAGTCTATAAGGTGCCACAGGATTCTTTGCTGCTTTCTTAAATGTTTAATGCCAGCAGTCTGGTTCCACTTTGGTTTAGGTGGAGCCCATCTCTCCTGTATAGGCCCCTCCCATCCCAGAAGTTTCCCTAGTTCCTAATGAACGAAACCCTCCTCTCTACACCATCGTCTCATCCACGCATTGAGACTCTGAAGCTCTGCCTGCCTACCTGGCCCTGCGTGGAACTGGGAACATTTCTGAGATTGCCACCATAGAGGTCCTGGATTTCAGTCTCTTCCTAGCAGCCTAAATTTGGCTTCCAGGACATCTCTCCTACCCTTCCCTATGTCATTGGTACCTGCATGTACCACGACCACCGGCCCTCCCCAGCACTACACATAAGTCTGTCTAGATGCCTCGAGAGATCCGCAATCTTCGCACCAGGCAGGCAACTCACCATACGGTTCTCCCGGTCATCACAAACCCAGCTATCTATGTTTCTAATAATCGAATCTCCCATTAGTAACGCCTGCCTTTTCCTAGAAACTGGAGTTCCTCCCGGAGAGGTAACCCCAGTGCGAGAGGAAACCCAGCACCCTCTGGAAGGAGGGTCCCAACTACGGGAAGGTTTTCCTCTGCTCCCATTACCTGCTCTACTTCCTGGGCTGTTCTTCCTCCTCAACAGCACAGGGGCTGTCTGAGAGGAGGTGGGACAATTGTACAGTGTCCTGGAAAGCCTCATCCACATACCTTTCTGCATCTCTTAGCTCCTCCAGTTCCGCCACCCTGGCCTCCAAAGTCCGTACGTGGTCTCTGAGGGCCAGGAGCTCCTTGCAGCAACTGCACACATACGCCACCCGCCCACAGGGCAGGTAATCATACATGCAACACTCAGCGCAATAACTGGATAGCCCCCACTCTGCTGCTGGGCTTCTGCCTGCATTGTCTCCTAGTTAATGGAAGGGTGGTTTACAGAAAGGGGTTTTGAAATGTGGTTTGGTTTATAGGTTTTAAGGGGGACTACAGGGGAAGGGTTAGGACCGACGAGGGACTCCCGCTCCCTTCCCACTGCCCTTCCAAACTCCCTTGCGAAACTCTCTGTTAGCAGGCCCTGTTCGCCTGTTGTTCATAGTACAGGAATCTTGGCATTTGGCCGTGAAAGCAATATGGTCGCGTGCCTCAGTTTTCCCTTTCATACAGCACATCAGGTCTGGAACGTCTTTTCCCTGTGAAAAGTTCCAAGACTGTTTACAGGAATTAACAGTGCAACATTAGCATTACAAGGCCTTCTAACATAAAGTGTGTTCTCGTGTATTCCTCTTAACGTGTTCAAGGAATTTTCCAAAAGATTAGGCACATTGCACATTCTTACAATTCTTGGTAATAGCAACACATTAGTTACAAAAATTTTCATTAGTAATAACAAATTTATAGCAAGTATTTATTGCAAATCAAGTTGGTGTTAGCTCTGCTTAGCCTGCTTGGTGGCCTATTAAGGACCATCAGCTACAACTGACCCATGGAGAGCAGGCAGATATGCCTTGTAACTCAGCAAAGTGCAGGGACTTGCCCGTGTGACTCCAGTGTCCATTTTGCTGTAATTTTCCACAGTAAGAACAAAGAGGTTCTTACACCTGGAAAAGCCTATATAAGGCTAATGCCTCATCTCCATCTTGTCTTTAATCCTGCTTCTTACCTTTGGAGGGACTTTGCTACAAACTGAAGCTCTGAACAAAGGATTGAATGACCCATCCCAGCTGTGGATGTTCCAGAGACTTGATTTGAACCTGCAGTTTATTTCATCGCTGCTACAAGCTTGAACCAAGAACTTTCCCATTACTGCATGTAATTGATTCCATTTAACCGATTCTAGCTCTCATCTAGATCTTTTTCCTTTTATGAATAAACCTTTAGATTTTAGATTCTAAAGGATTGGCAACAGTATGATTTGTGGGTAAGAGCTGATGTGTATATTGACCTGGGGCTGGGGCTTGATTCTTTGGGATCGAGAGAACCATTTTCTTTTATTGGGGTGTTGGTTTTCATAACCATTCATCCCCAGGACGAGTGGCACTGATGGTGATACTGGGAGACTGGAGTGTCTAAGGGAATGGCTTGTGTGACTTGTGGTTAGCCAGTGGGGTGAGACCAAAGTCTTCTTTGTCTGGCTGGTTTGGTTTGCCTTAGAGGTGGAAAAACCCCAGCCTTGGGCTGTAACTGCCCTGTGTTAAGCAATTTGTCCTGAATTGGTGTTATGCCAATATAATAAAAACCAGCAGGATCTTATCAAGAGGTATAAGGCAAAGATGCCACATTTATTGTAAATACCATAACAAAACAAAAAACAATGTTTTTCTACTTGTTTCTATTACTACTTATTCCTTATACATACATACACACACATTCATTCACACAACCATTCATTCAGGTTCTGTATAGATGTTATAGTTACCAGCCTAGATGTTGCTCATGCCAAGTTACTGGCCAGGTATCTTGGTCATGAGGATGGAGCCGAGTCTGTGTCAGATGCATCTGATGCTCCTGGAGGCTGGCAGCAGAACCACAGGGTACGTCTACATAACGGGATTATTCCGATTTTACATAAACCGGTTTAGCAAAACAGATTGTATAAAATTGAGTGCGCGCGGCCGCACTAAACTTATTAAATTGGTAGTGTGCGTCCACGGTCCGAGGCTAGCATCGATTTCTGGAGCGTTGCACTGTGGGTAGCTATCCCGTATCTATTCCATAGTTCCCGCAGCCTCCCCCGCCCCTTGGAATTTCCGGGTTGAGATCCTAGTGCCTGATGGGGCAAAAATCATTGTCGCGGGTGGTTCTGGGTACAGCCTCACCCCTCCCTCCCTGAAAGCAGCAGACAACCGTTTCGCGCCTTTTTTGCTTGGTGAACTGTGCAGACGCCATAACACAGCAAGCATGGACCCTGCTCAGCTCAATACCGCAATCGTGGATGTTTTAAACACCTCGCGCACTCTCGTGCAGTATATGGTGAACCAGGACCTTCAAACAGAGGCGAGGAGGAGGCGGATACGGCAGCGTGGCGATGACAGTGATGAGGACGTAGACACAGAATTCTCTCAAACCGCGGGCCCCTGTGCTTTGGAGATCCTGATGGTAATGGGGCAGATTCTATCCATTGAACACCGATTTTGGGCCCGGGAAACAAGCACTGACTGGTGGGACCGCATTGTGTTGCAGGTGTGGGACGACTGCAGTGGCTGCGAAACTTTCGCATGCGTAAGGGCACTTTCATGGAACTTTGTGACTTGCTTGCCCCTGCCCTGAAACGCCATAATACGAAGATGAGAGCATCCCTCACAGTTGAGAAGCGAGTGGCGATAGCCCTGTGGAAGCTTGCAACGCCAGACAGCTACCGGTCAGTCGGGAATCAATTTGGAGTTGGAAAATCTACTGTGGGGGCTGCTGTGATGCAAGTAGCCAAAGCAATCACTAAGCTGCTGCTACGAAAGGTTGTGACTCTGGGAAACGTGCAGGCCATAGTGGATGGCTTTGCTGCACTGGGATTCCCTAATTGTGTGTGGGGGGGGCGATAGATGGAACCCATATCCCTATCTTGGCACCGGAGCGCCAGGACACCCAGTACGTAAACCGGAAGGGGTACTTTTCAATGGTGCTGCAAGCACTGGTGGATCACAAGGGACGTTTCACCAACATCCACGTGGGATGGCCAGGGAAGGTTCATGACGCTCGCGTATTCAGAAGCACTACTCTGTTTAAACGGCTGCAGCAAGAGAATTACTTCCCAGACCAGAAATTAACAGTTGGGGATGTTGAAATGCCTGTCGTTATCCTGGGGGACCCAGCCTACCCCTTGATGCCATGGCTCATGAAGCCATACACAGGCAGCCTGGACAGTGGTCAGGATCTGTTCAATTACAGGCTGAGCAAGTGCAGAATGGTGGTGGAATGTGCATTTGGCCATTTAAAGGCGCGCTGGCGCACATTACTGACTCGCTCAGACCTCAGCCAAACCAATGTCCCCTATGTTATTGCTGCTTGCTGTGTGCTCCACAATCTCTGTGAGAGTAAGGGGGAGCCCTTCATGGCGGGGTGGGAGGCTGAGGCAAATCACCTGGCCGCTGATTACGCGCAGCCAGACACCAGGGAGATTAGAAGAGCACACCTGGAAGCGGTGCGCATCAGAGAAGCTTTGAAAACGAGCTTCATCAATGGCCAGGGTACAGTGTGACTGCTGTGTTTGTTGATGAACACCCACCCCCCTTGATTGACTCATTCCCTGTAAGCAACTCCCCCTCCCCCTTCAAGTACAGCTTACTTATGCAAATAAAGGCACTCTATTTTAAAAATCATGATTTATTTATTAATTCATTATAAAAGAGGGAGAGAAATAAGGGTGTGGTTTGGGAGGAGGATAGAGGGATGGAGAAGGGCAGTAAAAAAATGTCACCGTAACGACAGCCGTCTGGTTGGGCTGTCCACGGGGGTGGTGTGGGCAGGTGCACGGAGCCTCCCCCCACGTGTTCTTACACGTCTGGGTGAGGAGGATGTGGAACATGGTGAGGGTTGAGGGTGGTTATACAGGGGCTGCAGCGGCACTCTGTGATCCTGCTGCCGTTCCTGAAGCTCCACCAGACGCCGGAGCATGTCATTTTGATCACGCAGCAGCCCCAGAGTTGCATCCCGCCACCGCTGATTTTCCTGCTGGTCTTCCTGCTGCCACCTCTCATCTCGGGTGTCTCTCCTGTCCTCACGTTCACTGGCATCTTTCCTGTAATTTGATACCACGTCCTTCCACTCATTCAGATGAGCTCTTTCCTTGCGTGTAACTTCCATAATATCCGAGAACATTTCATCTCGCCTTCTTTTCCTCCGCCTTATCTGGGCTAGCCTTTGGGATGGAGTAGGGAGGCTTGAAAA